>NC_135713.1:185914595-186551986 GCF_964656455.1 Halichoerus grypus
AGCCTGGGCACCAGGCATGACATGGCAGGTGCTTGAAGCAGCCTCCGTGCAGGAGCGCCGGGCCCTGGCTTCATTCTTTTTATCTGCGGACCGTGAGGCCCTTCTGTGGACCAGCACCACTGTGGGCATTTATTCCAAGCGGGAGAAAGGGAGGTAAGATAAGAAGCCTCTATTTGGGTAAGATGAGTCGCAAGTTCCAACTTTCAGGGAAGTGACTCTCTTCCTGGCTCCAAGGTCTCTCACTAGGGAACCTGCCTTCTAAGTAATAAAGGTGCTCATTCTACTATGTGAGAGAACTTAAATAAATGCCTATTTAAAAATTAAGCCTCCTGTTCCAGAAGTAATTCATAGTGGCAACATGAGCTGTCCAGCAGATAGGGCCAAATTAAAGAGAGAAAGTAAAACTCTTTCTCAATTAACTAGAAAGAAGAGGTCCCTGAATGAGGTCTTCTATTTAGGGTAAACTGAGTCAACAAGCCACATCTCTTAGGCTTACATTGTGTGCCTCATGAGTTGGGCTTAGGCTCCTCCAAGATTTGCCCTGCCACTTAAGCCCATGGAGATCAGCAATCAGCTGGGCACAACAGAAGGTTTCTACTTACATAGTGGCTTAGCTGGGGTGGGAGGATGTTCCCGTGGACCAAACACACCAGCCTTTGGTTGTCTTCTCTGCCGGTGCAGTTAACATGGAAACAGAGAGCCTTACAGGCAAAGTCAAGTTTAACATCAAACACATGGTGCTGTCAGATGCTTTGGGCCTTTTGAGGCTGAGGATAGACCGACTTTGTCACCCTGAGTGACATTTAGCTTCCAGCGTGGCTGAAGCTACTTAGAATTAGGCTGGACCCTAACTCCAAACCCAACTCCTTGTTATCTGAAGGCAGCACGTCTGTTCCCAGCACCTGGACTGTGTTAGCACAACACCATGTCTGTTATAATGGGGGTTTTAAAGCCCCCCGTTCTCCACCTCCTCCCTCAAAGGACTACTTAAAGAATGTAGACCTTTCCCCTCCCTTGACCCCATTCCCTCCAAAAGAGATTTGTATGTTGTAAAATTATCTGAATGCAGCAGTACTTCCTGTCCTAAGTGTGCTTAGTTGAATGTGATAAAAGCCTCATAAAAACAGATAAGTTAATTCCTTCAATTGCTTTAAATGAAGGGTTGGGTTGGGTTTGGGTTGGTTTTTTTTTTTTCTTTTTTTTTGGTTTTTTGGTTTTTTAATTTCAGGGCTCTGAGGGAAAGGAGGTGTTTGGTGACATCTAGTGTCCATTTAGGACTTCCTCAGGCACCATTACCCTCAGCTTGGCTATGTGGGGGGATGGGCAGGGTTATTTGGGAGGTAATTCAGGGGAGTAAGTGGGGAGAATATAGGCCTGGGGCGCAGGCTGCCCAAACAGTGTGATGAAACTGATCAATGCCTGTCAAAGAGCAATTATCCACCTCTGACCTAACCAAAGGGGGCGAGTAAGGGGAGACCATCGGAAAATATCTTTTCTTATTTATGATGATATGAAAGAGAAGCAGAACCTGTCCCCACCACCCCATTTCATGTTAACAAGCAGGTCAACACTGTGCTGTGATGACGAAGATGATGATGATGATGGTGTTTTCTCTCATTAATAACCCCAATGGGAGTCTATAGAGTTAGGAGGATGGGAATGGGATTTGGGGTCAGCTGGAAGGCAACGGTCATACACCGGTCAAATTCAGTAGAGGCCATTCCTTTCCCCCAGACAGGAACCAATCGTCTAGAACAAACCCTGGCAGCCTCATTCCTTCCAGGTAATTTTTATAAATGAGGGGACACCCATTCCAAGAGAGGACAAAAGGGAGAGGATGCTTGTGTGTGTGTGTGTCTGTGTGTGTGTGTGCATATGCATGCATATAAACCTGCTAACAAGAGCCCCAATTGCATATCAACCCTATCCTCCAAACCCTGGCCATTTATTATAAAACCCATCTTTTAAAAAGAGAAAAAAACACATTTTCCACTTTACTCCACTTACCCTTAAACTGTTGTCCTGGACAGGAGCCTTCACTTTCTACACACAACACACACACACACATACACACATGCACACACCTTTCAGTCAGGTGGAAAGTCCCAGATCAGATAATTAACTATGAGGCCCAGACAGAATTGTTTACCTAGAACCATATAAGCCATGGCAGGGTTAGGTTAATGCTCAGAATCTCCCGATGCTTTACAAACTCCAGTGTAAAAAAATTCCAGCCATTTATTTTGCGGTGAATTTATAACAAATGCTGTTAAAGGCTTCGTCTTTTGACAGAGGTAATAATAAATTCACTGTTAAAGACAGTAGTTTAATTCCTTATACCTCCAATACTGCACAGAATAAACCATATTCATCACTGAGTAATTTTTTACCACATAAATCTTTAAAACTAACCGGTGAAGGCTGTTGAGACTGAAATATTGTGAATTTATTAGATATGCCCATGTAGTATTGGATTCAGAGGTTTCCATTCGAATATATTATGGGGAAAATTTGTGTCTTTAACTGTGACATTCCCTCCATTTCCCACTGCCAGTATTATAACAAGCAGTTCCTCCAGAGTCAACTGCACGTTTATTAGACAGAGATTTAGTAATAAACTCCTCACTAATCTGCCAAAGAGGCTGGATGACATTTCGGTGAGATGCTCTATTTAAAAGGAGTCACAAAAGCTTTGTTTCTGTGTAATTATTTTCTCGAAAGGAGCTCAGCCTCCCCAAACCTCTGTCTGCCAGCCTTTCTTGGTAGTATATGGGTCCAGTTCTCCAACCAAACTAGCAAAATATTAAAAGCAAATTATAACCTCATTGCAAACATATAGGGGAGTAACTTCCATTCAGTTTATAGAATTAGTTGGCGGGGGGCGGGGGGCCACTTGGGGTAATTGGTTAGAACACAGAAAAGCCGGGATTAGCAGACATTGCCAGACGTATTTAAGGGCTAATAAAAAGATTATATTGATTCTCAAACTAGAAATAATAGACAATGGTTTCAGAAAACTTGCTATTTAAAAACTTTCATCTTGACATATGACACATTAAAGATACAATTAAATCCTCAGATTTGAGCAAAAATCCTTTTACCCTACCATATTAATTTTGAGCGAAAATCTGTGCCTGTTAGATGAGAATATTCTGAATCTTCCTCATGATTTGCTAGTGAAGTGACATTTAAACTAACTAATTGATTATATCAAATTGTAATGCCCTCTCCAGTTTCATTAAGGAAACAATATTGCCAGAATGAAAAATATTTTTTTTTCCTTTAGATGCAGAAATGTGCATTATTTTTTTTTTTTTTTTAAGCAAAGAGCTTCGGCGTCTTCTCTGTTCCCACTAACATTCTGTATTTGGGAAGAGTTCCAGATACTAAAACTTCCAAGGAGCATTGTGAACTTTAAGATTCTTTTTTAATCAAATCAAATCAAATAGGTTTTTAACTGTTAAACAAAGGAGAAAAATCTCCTGGCGGTGCAAGACTGCAGCCCATCAGAATAATTGTTAAAAGACAGAACCCGGCTAGAAAGATAAGCATAATACCAGCAATTAATATTCAGCATTTCACATTATAGTCAAGAGGATGTGTTTTTCTTTGTGATGTGGCTCATAAGCTAAGAGTGTTGGGAGCCAAATTCTGAGCTCTGTCTTCTTTTTGTGCATGAGGATTAAGGAGGAAAAAAACAGCAACAACAATCCTGCTCCATCTGTAAATGAACAAACATCTTGATTTTATAGCTATTTGCTTTGTAAAACTGAGGAATGAAACAAAAATTACTGGATGCCTAAGTAACACTTTAATTTCGAATTCATTTACGCTGTAGCTATGTAGTTGTCACAAACCATAATGCAGTATTTAATTAAAATAACACAAGTGCATCTAGATATGTCCTGGGGTAGCTATCACCAAATTATAGTCTATGCCATTCGTATTTTATTTATGAAATGGCAGATTCTGAGGTGCAACTAGGCTGATACAACAGCATAAACATTTTAGACCTGCATTTTTATAAAGGCTCTTTTTTTTTTCCTGCTGTGTCTTTAAATATTTTCCTTCTTCTATCGTTCTGGGTTTTTTTCGTGGCATTGTTTTGATGTCGATAAAGATCTTGCTTTCTAACTCTTGCTTTTCAACTATTGACCTCCTGAGTCTTCTGGCTGTGAAATCCCCCGTCTGTTGTCATGAAAAGGCTTGAGTTCTTAGCAGAACTTGGACGTGGATTCCAAGAGGGTAGGAAAAAAGCAAAACTCTTTTCAGGCTCAGTGTGCTTATTCCCATACAATCTTCCTTGCACCTTTTTTTTTTTTACCTATAAATACCCATTATAGTTTACACGCTTGCTTGCTCTACTCTGTGGATGTTCACATGCAGACATACTGCTCCTTTTCATAAACGCATAGCATCTATCTTACACGCACCCACCATCTATCTCCTCGTTCACATTGGCTGTCCCATCCACCTCCTTGTCTGCAGAATTATGTTCGGCAAGGTCCCGATTTATAGGAAATAAATAATGAAAATGGAACAGACTGGGAAAGATAATCGAAACATTCAAATTGTTATTTTTCACTGTACTTTCCACAAACAGAGCATCTATAAACACCTAGCAAAGGTGTTGGCCAATTCCTAAAAAGCAGTGCCTTATGGAACATCCTGACCGAGTGGGTCTCTACACTGAATCTTTCCTGTTCTGTCTCTTGTTTTTTGGTGCTCCAAGATCTGGCCATTTTTAAACGGCAAATGATGCCGTGTTGTTATTTTCATTCTTCCTTCCTGTAATGACAAGTTTTTGTCATCATTCATCCTCTATAAGACAATCCTAAGAATTTTAAAACAGAAACAATCAACTTTTTAAAGAAAATAGCCCTTGCAGTTACATTATAAAGATATTCCAGTAATGGTATCAGCGGATCAGAGCCTGATCCTGCAGCAAGGGTCTTTTGGAGAGAGGGTTTCTTATACACACTTGTAATTATTTTAGCCCCTTTCACAGGTCACATAGAAAGTTAATTTCAATCGCTGCTAATTTCCGTCCAACAAGAGTACGGTACTTTAAGCCACCCAAAATAATTGGATTCAAAACAAATTTAGGAAATTGAGTGTGTTAGAAAGCAAATAAAAATATCCTTTTGGTAAGGAGGAGGGTGGAAGTAGTAAAAATGGCCTTTTTTTTCCCCTCCCTTCTTTCCCCTTCACAACTTTGCCATTAAAGTTGCACCTACAGCTAGAAGTTTGTCCGTGAAAAATGGTCATTTTGTTTCTCTGCTCAAAGAATGTTATTAAAATGCTAATTTAAAAGAAAAAGGAGTTAAATATCTAGCGATGGTGCATTCTAATTGCAACCATAATGAGCTCTCTAAATGTGCGTGCCCCTGACACACACAGAGCATAAACAGCAGTAAACAGATCATTAGTACCCGCGTTCATTTATTCTGGCGACCTTACCATGACCCCACCGAGGGTAGGGTGAAAAGCAGGTGGATCTGGCTGTGACACCCCCTAGAGGGATCCAGGAAATGAAGCTATAAGCGGTTGTCATGGAAACGCCTATGTGTGCAGATGATGTAACACACCGACAGGCTGTAGGGCTCCGCAACTGGGACGTTGCCTTTCCCTCGCCGGAACAATCTTGAGGATTAAATTATTCATTTCTTTAATTCACAAAGCAAAAGGAATCCTAATTTTCTTGGTGATGTGCAACTCTCTTTCATTTGTCTAAGGTCTGGAACGTAGCGACTTATCATCCCCTCTTTCTCTGAAACCTACCCCAGCTTCCTACATTCTAGCCCCAAATCACTGAATCTGGCAAAATCAAGTGGGGGAGGGGGAGGCAGAAATCTGACGCTCAACACCTGTACCTTAAAGAGAGAAAAACCTAAGGTTTGAAGCTGAAATTAATAATATAGACGGTGTCCCTTTCTGGTGAGGGCATTTAGTTGACCAGGGACCAAACGTATACCTGTCCTGAATAAGATGGCTTTGTCTGGAGCAGGGCAGAGTTAAGCCAATACCCAATGAGGAGAGCATAAAGCAGAGTAGGCACCAGCCCCAAATGAACACATCACCCTAGCAAGGTGCAAGAAAAAGAGATAAGAGAAAACAAGCATCTACTCACCCCCTCCCATGTCCAATTGAGGGAATCGAGATTAATAAAAATAATTCTTTGGAGAATGATTCCACTCTATCCTACCCTGTTTTGTACCAAACAACCTCAATAACCTTCTGGCAATAGTAGAATAACGTTTCTTTCTTTCTTTCTTTTTTTTTTTTTTTTTTAAGGAAGCAGAAAAGACGATCTCTGGAAATTATTTTAAAATAAAAAATATCCTGGCCTGTGCCTCCCCCCCCACCCCACCCCCATTGCACTTTAGATGAACCTGTGATATTGTAGCAATGGCCCTTGAAGTGCAGTGGGGAGGTGATTTAGGAGAATATTAAAGGCAATGTGGAGATTCAAGGCGCCTCTCTCAGGGAGATCTGGAGAAATACGCAGCACAGATGGGCCGAGCAGATTAAACATTTCCGTCACATTGTTTCCAAATTGTGTTGTGGTGCCTGAGGCTGGTACTGCGGTCAGAGCAAAACAGAGCGGTGCAGAGCTGTGAGCTGTTTATGGAATACATATTAATACGCCGGTCTCACATGGTATCACAATTCTATCAGCTCCGAAATGGTGCTGTCTCTATTGTTCCTGAATTCTGCACTTGGCACCTTGTTTTCTCCCATCTGCAAAGTGTTTACCTTCCCTTTATCCTTTCTGTCTTTTTTAGGCAAAGTTCAAGTTGTGTGTTTCTTTCTCATTTCTCTTCCCGCCCTCCCTCTTCTCTTCACAGTTTAGGATTTTTCTCTCGCGCACAGCCTGTGTTTTGCACACACTTTCATCACCAACAGTGTCCAGCGTGTGCATGGGTCCTGCACGCCAGGCTTCGGGCCTGAGGCTGAATTTCCCCGTGCTTTCAAGTGCTCTCAGACACCCCGCCCCCCATCTAGCTGACACATTCCTCCTCAGAACACTCAACTCTCAGCTGTCCAGTTGTCACCTTATGCCCCCCACCCCACCCAGCTGTTGTCACTGACCACCCAGCCTTTCCTCGTCCCCTTTCTCACACTCACATGCCTTTCCCTCCTCCCCAGTCCAGGCCCGCCAATCTCCAGGTTAGCAAGCTCCCTGAAATGTAACAATAAATAAAACTGGTTCAATTGAGGCAAATTTAATGATTCATTTTTATTATGATTGATAGACCAAAACTCTGAATAATGGAAAAAAGAGAAAATGATTGCCAAGAACATAAAACATGGTGTCAGCCTGGGGAGGCTGCCAAGCTACCCAAGGTTTCAGCCGAGCGCTGAGCTCCAGTCCTGTGACAGCTTCCAACCCCACTAATCCACCATCCACCCGACTGACCACTTCCTTTCCCTTCTGCAAAATCTCCCCACAAAACCACTTATGCTGAAAAATGGGCACCTGCTTGTCTTTGGTGAACAATCCTTATTCCCAGCCTTGCTTTTCTCAGCAGTTGGAAGGGTGCTGAGTTAGAGCCCTCAATTTATTTAATAATTTATGATTTCCTCAGAAAGCATTAAATTTCCAAAGCTGGATTTTAGAAGTAGAGAAATTGTGGGCCAATCCAGAGTAAAAATACAATGTTTTTGGCTGATCCTGGAATATTACAATCTACTCTGCTTAGGAATTCGAATTTCCCATCTTTGCTAATGATAATGTCGGATGTGCAAGCACTGATAAGAGAAATAAGCAATCATAAACCAATAATTCTGTGATTGATTGGCCTTTCCCATATATATATCAAGCTTCTATTGATCTTTCAAGTCAGGGGCTGATTGATTGTTCTCTTGAAGAGGAATTCTCTTATTTACAAGCACTGGTATAGTGAACTTAGATGGTTAAAAGAACAAAAGTATGAGACATTTTCCGGGAATCTTGTTCCACAGAGGCTTATCGAAGCCCAATTCAATGCAAAAAGAGAACATTTCTATTAGGAACATTCTCAGGGCAGACAGAGTCAAGCAGCTTGCTCCAAAAGCCATCACGTGGATTTGAATGGGAGCTATTGAGAGACGTCACAGCTAAAGAGATGGTGCCTTAGTGGTACACGTGAAAGTAATATAACACTGTACATCAATTATACTTCAATAATAAAAGAAAAAGAGAGAGAAAGGGATGGTGCCTTAGAAAGAATGAGGAAGCTTGGTCAGCCTTCAACCTTAGAAGAAGGAACAGACTCTGAAGCTGGAGGGCTGAAGCCTAAGAAACCCAGCATGGCAGAAACAAGGATTCTTGACTTCCTTTCACTGTACTTTTAAAAGCTGGGGGGAGGCTGGGGTGGAGAGAGGCCACCCTGGGCCAAAGTGCAGATCCAGGCCATAAAGATCATTGTATCCCCCACCCACACACACACACACACAGAGCACTGGTTCATAAACTGTAGAGGGTTCATAAACCCTTTGAGAATCTGATGAAAGTTCTGGACTTCACCCCAGGGACAAGACATAAAGACATATAGACACGTGCACACAAAATTTTACACCAAATTCAAGGAGTTCAGAGAACCCTTCACGTCCATCCATGGACAAGCCAGGGGTTCACAGACTCCAGTTTAAGAATCTGTGCCCTAGAGGATGGTGCTTTCCTTTTGTTGGAACAGCCTAGGATTCACTGAGCCTGGAAATTGAATTCTCATCCCAAGACAGGATGGTCATTCCAGGTCATGTCTGTGCTATTCCAGGGGAGCCATGGAAGAGCTTATACAAATAGGAACCAGCAGGGAGGAGAGAAATTAAAATGTAGCAATCATGGAGTAGGGGTATTTAATCTCTTTTAAGGCTTATGATAGGCGCCTGCTGGTTTTCCCCCTGATATCCCCTGACACCTACTGACAGGGTATTTGCAGCACCACACAGGGACTCAGGGCCCTGTGACAGGAGGAGCACTGAGGAGGTCCGTGATAGTCTTGAAACCATAAACAGCAATAGGGAACCACTAGAGGCAGAGTCAAGCTGTGCGACATGTCCGTGGTTGGTGGCCATACTGCTTTTTGTTTATAGAATTTGCTGTTGTTTTTATGGCAGGTTCGGTAGGGTTGTTTTGTTTTGTTTTTTTCCTTGTTGATGGAGATTAGCAGCATAAATCCTTTTATGGCAGTGTGCAATCCCCCATAAACACTTTTGATTGTTGCTGATGGTGAGTGCTGGGTCTGTTTCAGGTTCACTCGATGTTCTGCTCATATAGGCCAATAGCTTCTCCAACCAGACAGGGAGTCCAAGTAACCAACCTTTGCTTTCAAGATTCCTTCATTTGGGGAGTTCAGGGAGGTGGAACAGGGTTGGTGTTGAGGGAAACGGATGTCTAATCAAGCCTAGAAATATTTATGATGAGAACAAACCACACGGTGCACTATTTTTGAGTGAAAAGCTTCTATAAAGACTTCGTGACAATAGGCAAGTGCTGATGTAAAGGGTTTGTTTGCTTTTTTTAAAACAGCTTTTTATATTCTTATCTAAAGCATCTTGTGTTACGTAATTAACCCCTTAGCTATACCATACACAATGTGTATAGAGTTAAGGAGTGAGGAGCCTGTGCAGTTCTGATCCCTTCCCGTGGTAGGCGTGTATCCCCACCTTGGAGGTAGAACCACTTCCGCATTGAGGATTTCAGGTCTCCCGGGAGTGTCTCAGCATTTTCTGGTCTTTCTAAACATCCAGGCAGGGGAAGTCAAACTTTATTGAAAACGTTGATCCCAGGAATTCAGTCCCGTCTGCCATCCAAAACTAAAACCCAAGAATCAGCAACTTAATAAAAATGCAGTAAATTAGCACCTCTAGACAAGAGCAGAGTTCATTCAGAGCTGGGGTCTGCCTGGCTGAGCCAGTACTCTCTCCATTTTAATAGTTTAATAAAAATTAGCATAATTAACGAACATCTGTATGATCCAGAGTGGTGCAATTTGGCACTTGGAAACGAGGGTTTAAACATGATTGCTGTGAGTTTAATGTTGTTTTAATTCTTTTTGGCACTGTGCAGTGAAATAAACGTTTGGTGGTGATAGTTCTCGGCCGGATCTCATTTGCATTTTTCTCCCTTTGATTATGAGCAATTGTGGACTCCCCAGCAATTCATCAAAGTAGAAATTATTTTAAAATACCTCGTGGTGTTCAGATTGGGCTGGAGCAATGCATGGGAGGTGGTAGTGGAAGAGAAGCCTAGAAATTTTCCATTCATGCTTTAAAATCTCAGCCCTGCAGCCCTTTTTGGGTATCCAGCCAAGGGATGAAATCTGGAAAAGCCAGTCAGATCCCAAGACCTGTAGGTGCTTTGATTAAGCTCCTAGGCTCCCACAGCAGGGTACTTACGGTCTCTGAGACTGTGCCATCCTCCTTACTCTCTGCCTGCTCTTTTGTTTTGAAGGGCAGAGAGTTGATTTCACTCATTTCAGTTCTCAGCACTGTGGTGAGGCTTCTCCATCTGCGGTCGGCAGGGTCAGTGTTCCCCTCGAGCAAGAGCACACGGCCTGGGAGCCTGGTCTTTGCAGGTGTCCTGCTGAGCCTCATCTGCTTCCTGTTTGCACCCTCTTTGGGTTGGCAGAGAGCACCTTCCCAAGGCTTGGTCCCTACTCCCAGCATTACGGCTAAAGGCGGATGCTACGGAGCATGAGTCGAAGTCAGGAGTCTGAGACAGTCCCTAGGGAGGGAATGCCTGGTCTGAGCCCCTCAGGTGATGAAGATGACACCATATGGCAGGTGGAAGACCGCCCTTCACACGTGTTTCAGCAAGTTGACATCGATCAAAAGACTATCAGACGACACTGTGCCCACCCTCCCGCCTGTGAGGTAGCAGAAGAGCTAAAGCTAGGGTTTTTATGAGTAACAGTACGAGAGGAAGACAGAATATGTGTCTCTCTCACAGCAAGGCTTTGTGGAAATGGCATTCCAGCAACATGCTAAGCAAAAGGCAACACTACAAGAAAACTTAAGGCAGAAACTGCCCTAACTTCAGTGTTGGAAAATGGACAGTAACATAATTTGTACGGAGAGGAGTTTAAAACATCCTGACAGGCAGAGGCTGAGGGGCTCTGGGTAATTTCCCACAAGGCAATGCAGACTGTAGGGAGAAGTTGGCCTGGGGGAGAGTGGGGGGCATGAGAAGGTGTGGGGAAACAGTGGGCTGGGTGGTAGACACATGCAGTTATTTAAGACTGGTTCTTAAAAGGTAATTCCCTGTTCTTTTTAGGATCAACTCAGCCTCGCTTGGTATGGCATTTGAGGCTCTCTTCATGGTATTTAGGGAGCCATTTGGGGAAACTCTCTCCAAAGGCAGTTGCTCTCTTCCCGCCACAACCAGTTCAATCACCAGGAGAGTATCTTGGATTTAGCTGAAACTAAATCTGCTCAACTGAAAGAATAAATCCCACTGCTCCCTTCATTTCTTCATAACCTTATTTAACAAGTATTTTTTGGCCCCTGTCTGTGCCGGCTACCATGCCGAGTGCTGGGAGTAGAACAGCAAACAAAACCAGCGAAGTTCCAACTCTCACAGGACTTTCCACCTTGTGATTGGCAGTGAGACAAAGGCAGCAGATACAAGACAGCATGATGAACTCATGTCCAGGGAAGCACAGGACACAGTACACAGTACAGAGTTGTGGCCCCCACACAGAGAGTGGCAAAGAGAAGCTTCTAGAGCGTCTAGAGAAGCCCAGGAATTGAGATCTGAAGGCTGCTTAGGAGTGAGCCCCATGAAAGGGTGAAGGGAAATAGGAGCTAAACAGGCAGAGGAAAGGCTCCAAGCTAAGAGAGCCTGTGGCCCATGGGAGTAGCGGATACAAAGTCTGTTTTACTAAGGGTCCACTAGATTTAGGGGGTAAATGACAATGCTGAACAGTGAACAGGACCAGGTAATGCACAGCCTTGTTCACCTTATTAAGACATTGACAAGAGGCAGTGGGAACCCACTTAAAGGTTTCAAGCAAAGCAGTGATTTTTTATCAATGTGCATTAAAATGATTCTGGCCCCAGAATGAAGACTAGATTGGAGGGGAACAAGAATGGAGATACAGAAACGAGCTTGGAGGTTGTTTCTGTAGTCCTCATGAGAAATGACAGTGACATGACAAGGGTATTGGCAATGGGAATGGAGAGAAGTGGATGGATTCCAGTAATACTCTGAAAAGAGAATCAACAGAACTCAAAGACTGACTGGAAGAGGAAGGTGCAACTGGAAATGACTCTTGAGTTTCTGGCTTCATTAACAGAGTGCATAGAGCTACCATCCACTGAGATAGAGAACACAGGAAGTAGAGCTGGTTGGGAGTAGGAATGGAGACAGAGGCAGGATGATGGGTTAAATTTAGGATATATTGAGTTTGAGCAGCTTGATGGACATGCACTTGGCATTAGGATCCAACACTTAGATCTGGGCTGGAGCTATGGTTGTGAGTCATTTACATGGTGGCTAAAGCACAGAGGTATATCAGATTGCTCAAGGGAAGTGCATCAAGTCAGAAGAGGGCCAGGACAGAATGCTGGAAACAACCACATCAAAAGGAAGGATAGAGAAAGATGAGCTTGTAAAGGAGAATGAGAAGCAACCAAGGAGGTAAGAGGGAAGCCCGGAGAGTATAATTATCACAGAAACTAAGAAAATAAAATGCCTCAAGAAGGGTCCATAGTTGCCAGCACTGTTGAGAGATGAAGTTAAGGACCGAGAAATACCATAGAATTTGAGCAATCGGAGGTTATAGGAGACCGTGGAGAAAAAGTGTAAGTGGAGTGATAGGAGCAGAAGCCTGAGTAGAGTGGCTTGAAGATGGAACAGAAAGCAAGAAGTTGGGGTAGAAAGTGAAGTAAACTCTTTCAGTAAGTTTGACAGTGAATTAGCATAGATGAGTAGAAATGGGAAGTAGGCATGAGGTGGGGACTATTTAATCACTGTTTCCAAAGACAAAAGAAACTTGAATACATTTCGTGCTGATGGAAGGAGCCATTTATATTAGAGGCAGAAGTCAGACTCCACAGAACCTCACCTCTAAGAAATAAAGAAAGTGGAAGGGTTACAAAGCCATGTTACCAGGGAGAGTCTTCAACCGTAGCCGTGGGACCTTACGCTCTCCTAGCTTTAACTTCCTTTTCTGGAGGAGTAGGGATAATATCATCTCTCCCCTTTGTTGTGGGAATATAAATGTCTGATGCATAGTAGGTGCTCTAAACATTAGATTCTTCCCCCAGAAGAGTTGGGAGGTTGACGGGCACATCAGTAAGGACAGGGAGGACATGGGAGCCCACATGATGCTCTCATGTACCCATGATGAGAGAGTCTTAAACCAGAGGAAGGACGCCTCCTCCACTTTAATGGGAAGGAAGGGTGGTTGTCAGTACAGGTAAGTTCCTCTTTTGGTGGCTGAAGGTTGACACATCTGATGGCTTCTCTTTTCTTTTTGAAGGTGGAAAAGAGGTCATCTGCTGGAAGGGCGGGGGAGGCAGAGCTGGAGGAGGGGGGAGATAAGCTATCCAAGGAAAAGAAGGATAACCAGTTGACCTGGAATTTTATTGTGTCACCAACCTGGTTTTCTTTCTTTCTTTTTTTTCCTAGTAGAATTCAACAGCCAAGTGTGTAAAAAGACAGCTTCATGGTACCGTATATGCAGTTGAACTAGAATACATGATATTCCCTATGTATTCCTAAATTTTACTTCCTTTGAAAGAAAGAAAATATTTTCTGGTGCTTTCAGAAGCAGTCCCATAGTGTTTAACATCTGCTGTGCTTTTGAAAAGCTCTTCTGTATTCAGGGCGCCCTACTCCCAACCCTGTGATTGCTCGTTCTTTTACACCCTCTCATTCCCTTTCTTATTTGCTCCTCTCTGGGGCTCCTATGTCCTCCCTGTCTTTACTGATGTGCCTGTCAACCTCCCAATTCGTCTGGGGGAAGAATCTAATGTTTAGAGCACCTACTATGCATCAGACATTTATATTCCCACAACATAGGGGAGAGATGATACTATCCCTACTCCTCCAGAAGAGGAAGTTAAAGCTAGGAGAGTGTAAGGTCACACGGCTACTAAATGACCAAGTGGGGATTGGATCCCAGTCTGTCTGACTCCAAAGCCCATTACTCTGTGCTATAAGCTCCTAGGGAGCAAGCAATGCTCTGATTCATCATTATATATCTCATGGGATCTCAAACAGCACTTTGCACATAGACGATGCTTAGTAAATATTATTGATTTGAACTATGACGTGACTCCCTGAATATCTTTAGTGTTCTGGCATTTAGGATGTGCCCAACTTTCTCAGAAGAAGCCATTCCACTCTGCTTAATAAAAGACATGCTCTTTAGGTTCAGCAATGGCATCGAATGTACTAGATTTACAACGTAGACAGGCAGACGGCAAAATGAAGGTAGAGTTTGCTTTCCTCCTCTGGGAGATTTTTTTTTTTTTTAATCTAATAATCCCATCAGGGGTGTTAACAAGTCATACTGTAGTGTCGACAAAGAAACCACCCAACATAATCTCCCATGCAATCACTGTCAGAGATTAACAGAAACGTGACTGAATTCCAACTGAAACCACTCTCTTTTCATTTTTCAGGAGTATAACGCGTATGGCTGGTGGGTAGGAGAACTGAACAGCCTCATTGGGATTGTTCCAAAGGAGTATCTCATCACTGCCTTTGAAATGGAAGAAATATGAAGCCCAGGTATCAAAACTATTGCCAGTAAATGCATTGGTCATGCCTTCATCTCTCTGTGAAGGATAAGAGTTGCCCATGGCTTTCCTGCACTTCCACAGGTGATGCTAATGATTTCCTGTTGGAACAGGATGAAGCTGGAATTGTTTTTCCTAAATTGGGGAACTGTGTCGGTTAGGATTAGGTTCAACGACATGTGAAACAAAACTCAAAATAACAATGACTTAATTAACATAGAAATTTATTTTTCTCCTCCGAAAAAATCTGGAGGTAAGTGATCCAAGGTACCCAGGTTCCAGATATCTTCTCTTTTTGCTCCACTGTATGTCCCAACATTCCAAAGCTTACCTTGCGGCCCAAGTTGGATGCTCCAGCTCCAGCTTCATGTCTGTACCCTACCCAGCAGGAAAGATGAAATGAAAGGGGAAGGGTACACCCACTTGTTTTAGGGACATTTCACAGACGTTGCACACACCGCAGCTTACATCCCATCGGCCAGAACTTGGACAGAAAGATAGACTTATTCTAGGTAGAACCTGTGTCCAGCTTAAAAGTGGAGAGGGGAGAGGATTCATTAATAAATAAAAAGGGGAGAATGGATATTTGGGGACAACTAGGAATTTTTGCCACAAGGATGGGTCTGGCTTTTTTTTATCCCCAGCTCTCAAATCCAGAGTACCATTTCCCCCAAATGCCCATGTATTACGATATGATTGGCCAAGACTAGGAATCCAGGATGAGGATTCCTATGGAACATAATCAAATTAACTTTTAGGTAATAAAGAATATAGCTTGTGTTTTATGAGCAAGAAACACATCACATTTAAAACAGTGGAGGGAGTGCCGGCTTTGGGTGGCGTAGCTTTGGTGCAGAGTGGGTTTTGTTTAGAATTAGGATGGTGATGGAGGGCACCCAAGGCTAGCATGATGTCTCTAGCTCCTTCTTCTGGCCTGAAATGGGAGCAGACTTCACTACTGGGGGTGAGGGATGACTTGCATGACAGTGACACAAACTATCCTTGGAATCTTCCAGACCAGGGCCCATTGTAGTGTCAGCAGCAGCTGAGTGGATTCATTTAGGAGGATACATAAGTATAGATCTTACTCTATGATGCCCTTGTACAACCATAAAGCACCAGCTCAGGCCTGTCACTCAAGGTCTGACTTTATGACTTTCCTAATGAGGATTCCATTTCCTAGCCATGAATGCAGAAGCGTTGGAATTCTTCTGGCAAATCTGAACACATTCACTCTACTTCACTTTGTCATGTATTTAATGACACAGCTGTTTATCTCCTCTTTCTCTTTGACCCAACAATTCTACAGCTAGGAATTAATCCTATAGCTACACTTGCACACATGCAAAAGGATATACACATGGGGTGCCTGGCTGGCTCAGTCCGTAGAGCGTGTGACTCTTGATCTCCGGGTTGTGAGTTTGAGCCCCACACTGGATGTAGAGAATACTCAAAAATAAAATCTTGGGGCGCCTGGGTGGCTCAGTCAGTTAAGCGACTGTCTTCGGCTCAGATCATGATCTCAGGGTCCTGGGATCGAGCCCCGCATCGGGCTCCCTGCTCCGCGGGAAGCCTGCTTCTCCTTCTCCCACTCCCCCCTTCTTGTGTTCCCTCTCTCGCTGTCTCTCTCTCTGTCAAATAAATAAAATCTTTAAAAATATATATAATAAAATAAAATCTTAAAAAAAAAGGATATACACACAAGATTACTTGTCTATAATAACACACCACTAGAAATGACCTAAATATTCAGTAGAGACCTGGCCAAATAACTGTAGTATATTCATAGAATTAAATACTATGCAACAGCAAAAAAGAAAAGGAAGCTCTCTGCACTGATGTTGGTAAGAAAAAAAAAAAGCAGCAAAGAAGGGTAGGCCTAATGTGTTCCATTTGTGTGAGAAGGGGGTCTCCAAGGGCACCTGGCTGGCTCAGTCCGTAGAGCATGCAACTCTTGATCTCAGGGTCATGAGTTCAAGCCCCATGTTGGGTGTAGAGCTTACTGAAAAAAACGTGGCAGTTTGGGAGGGGGGGAGTCTCCAGTTGTTTCTGTGTGTAGAAGATATCTCTGGGAGAACAGAGACAATAGCACTGGCTGCCTCCGAGGACAAAGTGCATGACTGGGAGGGTAGGAGGGAGATACTCTTTACTTTGTGCCCTTTTATACCATCTTTGTTTTGAATCATAAAAGCAAATTTATATATTTTTCCTCCTTTAGGACACATATCCTTGTCTCTGGCCTGCCTTTATGAAGAAACCGATCGTCAGGAGTTCCTATCCCCTACCCCAGCCACCCCACCAACACCATGGATTCTTCTCTTTACTGAAGAGACCCAAGCCTCTGACACCTTGTAGTAACTGAAAACCGCCAGCGAGACAAGTGGGAAAAGGCACACTCAGCAGATCTGTTACTACACCTGCCTTGTCATAGCTCATCCCACCTTTATTTTTTTTTCATCCCGCCTTTAAACATGTCCACACATCCACTTCTGCCTTCTCCACAGGCTTGTCACAGAGAAGGTGAGAGAGAAGGAAACCTTTGGAGGAGGAAGTTGCTGGTTGTTTCATCTGATTGGAAAAGCATAAATAAACTTCATATTTGGTTCCTGGAACAGTGTGTGATAGTGTCAAATTTCTTTTTGCAGTGATCTCAAAAAGGCCGGTTCTGGGCATTCCTGCCACCTCCAGACAAAGTAGAAAAGGAGAGCCAGAGAGAAAACAAGAACCCGGACAGAGGGGGGGACTTGCGATTATCTTCCAGGGCAGAATCATCTCTGGAATCCGAGCCTGCCTGCTTTCTGTTTGGCTTCTCAGACTTCCTTTGGCTGCCTTCTTGGTGGTTTTTCCTTATGTGCTGAATCTCTGAAATGAGACAGGGCTAGAAGCAAGTCCTTGGAGTCAGCACATTGGAGAGTTCCTTCCTGGCCCTCAGCTCACAACCACAATGTGTCTTGCATCATAAGTCCCAGGCAAAGGCCAAGGAAGTGCTTTGGGGAGGGCTTATGTGTACACAGCCCTGTTCCTCTTCCTGTGGTCTCACGTTATCTGTGTCTTAAAGAGGCAGCAAACATAGTGGTTAAGAACATAAATTCTGGAAGCAGACAGCCTGAGAATAAATCCCAGTTCCCCATTTACTAGGGGAGCAAGTTACTTGACATAGACACGCCTCATCTTCCTCACCTTAGAAAGGGTGTAGTCCATTTCACTGGGTCATTAGGAAGATTAAAGAGTCAACATGTGTAACATACTTGGGACAATGCCTGCCACATAGTAACTGCTCAATAAGGGTTCGCTATTATATATGGCCAGTCGCTATGCAGAAATTTTGAAAAATGGGCAACTGCGCAGCTATAGAAATTTTCTCTCTGGAACTGCCTATTCAGAGCAGCCCTGGGTCGGCAGTAGCCTTCCTCAGCTCTGTAACAGCCATCTTCTAGCCCTGCAGTAAGACACCCATTTCACATCACCAAAAGAGAGAAACTGGAGAGCAAACGGGGATGCTTCAGTGCATTCCAAATTTCTTAAAAGATTTTTATGCCAGCCATTCATTTCCAGATTGTCTGACCCAGGAGCATAAAAAAAAAGGAAGCTTTTTGTGTATGTGATGGATAAGGAGGTAAGAAAAGGGGACAAGTGAGGTTGGGGAGGGAAAAAAATGAGATGAAAGGCAATACAGAACTGTTGGTAACGTGCCCTCCACTTTACACAGGGTGCTAAAGGAGACTGAACCACTAGGTGGCAGCAGATGAGCAGATGAACCAAAAACAACCAATTGCCTCCCCTTTTAGGAGCCTTTGCACCAATCCCAACCTACAGGTAAGCACAAGGGCATTGTTCTAAAGTGGTTAACAGAGGAAGCAAACTGAACCCCCCCCCCAGAGTGGTCCCTCCCTTAAAGAACCCCCAGGGACCCAAGGCTGGAAGGCTGGTGGCTAAGAGAGGAGAAAGGCATTGTGCCATTGCTCTGGGACTGAGAGACACCGGAAAAGGGGACACCAGAAGAGGAAGAGACGGTATCTGGGACAGGGTCAGAAGGGGGATGAAAAAGGAGCAAGGTCAAGGTAACTTCACTCTCTGCACAGTTCAGGGATCTCTCAGTATCATGGTCATTGGCTTCCAGCATTTAAAACAGCATTTAAAACAAAATCCCCTTAGTGCAATAGTCCCTTCTATACCTCTAGGCTTGTGTATACCCATACCACTCACCATTCTGTGGAGGTCTCCGGTGACTGCAAGCTAGCCACCACTCCGACCTCTGACCCTGCCAGCTGGAAAGCCCAGCAGGAAGAGAAATCAGATTATTGGCCCTAAAAGATATAAAATGGACTAATCCGGAATTCGGTCCATCACCATGGGGCGATCTTTGACCTTGTTTCAGGCAGAAAAAGATAAGAGCAAGTCTGAGGGGTTGATAAGACTATCTCCAGGCTGTAGGGCATTCTCTGAGGAGAACGTTCCACAGGAGAGCTTTGGGAAGCACTGGGTTCCTAAGGCCTGAAGAGAAACCTCACCCAGCAAAACTGCTCCCCATTCAGTTCAACAGCCACTATTTTAACCAACAGCTTCAGAAAGCAACTGGCTAATCAGGTTACCACTTCTCTGTTTGACCCCACTAACCAAATCCCCACTTTAGCGCCTGTGACTAAGATAACCGGGGCATTAGACCACGTAACTAACCACATGGTATGTAGGATGGCTTCTTAATAGCCACTAATTGCTCTGGCATGTGAAATAGGAGAGGGAGGCTTTTTTTCCTTCCCTGATTTTATGTAAAGGAAGGAAAATAAGAAAGGTAAGATCCTAAATTTAAGATGCAAATGTATAGGGGCGCCTGGCTGGCTCAGTCAGTTAAAGGTCCGACATGATTTCGGCTCGGGTCGTGATCTCAGGGTCATGAGCTCTCTGCTCAGCGGAGAGTCTGCTTGAGATTCTTTCCCCCACTCTTCTCCCTCTCCCTCTGCCCCTCCACCTGTGCTCCCCCGCCCCTTCCCCCCGGCTCATGCTATCTCTCTAAAATAAAGAAACAGGGCGCCTGGGTGGCTCAGTTGGTTAAGCGACTGTCTTCGGCTCAGGTCATGATCCTGGAGTCCCGGGATCGAGTCCCGCATTGGGCTTCCTGCTCAGCGGGGAGTCTGCTTCTCCCTCTGACCCTCCCCCCTCTCATTCTCTATCTCATTCTCTCTCTCTCAAATAAATAAATAAAATCTTTTTAAAAAATAAAATAATAAAATAAAATAAAGAAACAAAATCTTAGAAGAAGAAGCAGGAGCCCCAAATGTATAAGGGCACGTGGCTGGTTCAGTTGGTGGAGCATGTGACTCTTGATCTCGGGGTTATGGGTTTGAGCCCCACATTAGGTATAGAGATGACTTAAAAAAGTAAAATCTTAAAAAAAAAAAAAGGCAGCCATTGTATATCTTCCTTTTACAGATAAATAAATAATAATTTACCAAGAACTCGCTGACATCCACCGCATAATCTGACCTAGGGCCCCGTACGGTTGGGCCTGCATTGTCCAAGCTGGTATCTGAGAATACTAAATACTCTGAAAGCAGTCTTTCAGCTCCATTTTCTCTGTCATCTGTATAGCAAAATAGCATACACATTGTTTTGCAACCATCTCAATATTAAATTTCCTCGTACTGTTATTATCTCTTAGAAATCTGTATTTAATTCAAAACCAACTGCACTTCTTCCTCTGGCGAATAAAAACGGGAAAAAGAAGGGAATTCCTACTGCGTCTCCTTCCCGAAACCCAGACAGTTTGATTCCATTTAAAATTCCAAGGGTGGAACCGACGAGATGCCCGCCCTCCCGTTCGAAACAGATACTTGATCTAAACATAGCACATAAGGAACTGCCTAGATTTCAAGTTATCATTCCCTTCTTTTTTTAGCCCTTCAGTTTGCCCAGTTGCACCACCTCACGTGTCATCGGGTCTTTGCGAGTGGCAAAGCTGAGGATCTGAAAGGGGGTGACTTGGAGAAAAAAAAAAAATCACACAAAATCTGCCGGGGAAGAGCGAATGCAATGAAGGACTCTGGAAATTCTCGGTCTGCTGCTTTGCTTACTGAACCACTCGAGTTGTGCCACCGTTGGACACCTCCGATGACACATTTTCAAATTCTACACTCCATGCCCAGCACGTGGGTCACAGTAAAGCAGAGAGCCAGACAATGCCATGATAATGGGGCGAGGGAGATTCACCCCTGCTTTTTTTTTTAAGATTTTATTTATTTGACACAGAGAGAAAGACACTGCAAGAGAGGGAACACAAGCAGGGGGAGTGGGAGAGGGAGAAGCAGGCTTCCCGCGGAGCAGGGAGCCCGATGCGGGGCTCAATGCGGGGCTCCATCCCAGGACCCTGGGATCATGACCTGAGCCGAAGGCAGACGCTTAATGACTGAGCCACCCAGGCGCCCCTCACCCCTGCCTTTAAAAACCCGTTGGAGAAAGGTGGAGTTGAGAGAAGCAAGAAAGAAAAAAAAAGAAACCAAAATAGGATTTTTTGTGGTTGGTTTTTGGTTTTGGTGTTTTTTTTTTTTCTTTTTCATTTTAAGAACAAAACTCTCAGATGCCAAGGACAGGGGTGCTTTCATCTTTGGCCCCAGAGCAGCCTTCCCCACAGGTTCTCCCCAGCCAAGAGTGGCTCGGAAGGGTAAATCTTACGTGGCATTGATTTGCTAATTCCCGGAGCACCAGCGAAATCTGTGGAGCTGACTTTAGAAAAAGGAGCGGTCTACACAGAGGATTATCCCTGCTACACAGCCCAGTGACTCAGACTCATTTACTAGTTTGTGGATTACCATAGTCCCTTGCTCCTCCCCCTTCCCCCCTGCCCAGCTATTGCCTTTCCCTGTAGAATTTAGAGATTGGGTAGGGAGTTTCAAACTCGCAACCAAAAAGAGATTTTTTTCTTCACAGGATTCAAATTGTTCTCCCTATTTCCCTATCAAAAACTAACTGTTCAGAAAACATGGCTGTTTTCTGTGGGGGGGTTAGTTGTTATTAGAATGAATCGATGACCATTCTTTTGCAACTCTTTAGGATTCAATTAATGATACATTTTAAGATGCAGCCCATTTTGTACAAAAATCTTTTATAAATGTAACACCTCCCCCCGCAAAAAAAACCTATTGTATTAGAGGAAACTGAAGTAGAATCAGTAGGGCGACCGTATAATTTATTTTCCAGAGACACTTTGAGACTGAAAGGGGGAGTTATTGCTAATTGATGCCAAGATCACAGGTGTAAACCAGGATCAGAGGTCACCCTAAAAATCAGGCAAAACGGGTTGTCCAGTCACACGGGGAGCGGGCGGTAGATAGATGACGGGGCTCTCCTGGTACGACGCTGGGCAACGTGCCTTCTAATGAAGTCGTCCCCTGCCCGCCTGGTTCCTAGGCAAACCCTGCCAACGAGGCTTTCTTTTCCTGATGCCCAGGCTGTCCTGAGAGGCCCGGTATCTTTGGCATCAAGCGGCTGGTGGGGCTGGCCGGCTGTCAGTAGCTATGTGTGTTCAGTTCCCTCGTGGGGCCCCATCACAGCCCGCCACCTGGCAGGGTGCCACGGAGGGAAGCATGTTTGGAGCACGGGGCAACAGTATGCCACTTCTTGCCTCCTGTGACGGGAGTGAGTTCCAAGAGGCTTCTAGTGCTGGTCCTCAAAGAGGGCAGGCATCTGGTTCTACTGCAGACGCTCTCAACCTGATGGTGAGCAGCTGGTCCTCTTTTATTCCCCCTCATCAGATCAGGGAACAGAAAACAGGCTACAAACACTCCCCTTTACCCACGGTCAGCCGCCCCGGCATTGCTCTGCCTTGAATGCCCCAGGCGGCACCTGCACCCCGCCCACACGCACCGGAAGCCTGCCACGGGGCCGGGATGCAGGGCTGACTTTGCGCCTGCTCGGCCTGTCACTGGGACAGCCCACCTCGGGGCGAGCGCCCGGCGTCTGGAGATTTTAGATCATTTCTTCTGACATCTCGAAGGCAGTGCAGGGGAAAGTGGGGGGGGGGGTGCAGAACTTGGAGCTTATTACTTCACCTGTTAGTGCAAGCTCTCTCAACCTGGCACTCCTGGGGCCTGACATTTGGGGCCAGATAACTTTATGTTGTTGGGGACATTGTGGGATGTTCAGCAACACCCCTGTTCTCTACCTACTAGATGCCGGTAGCACTCCCCCCACTCTCCCTCCCCCCACCCCGTGCTGACCACCAAAGCTGTCTCCAGGCATTGCCAAGTGTCCCCTGGGAACAAAATCACCCCTGGTTGAACACCAATGTCTCGGGTCATTTGTTTGCTTAGGGCCAAGCACGGAGAAACTGCCCTACCTTCTAGAAGTCTGTGCTTTAGCCACTGGATTATAGCACTAGAGAGGAGCATACTGCTAGGTTGGGAAGACCCAGAGTAGAAAGGCCATGGATTCCTCAGGGTTTAACACCCGGCAAACCAACTGCCACGCTCCACAAGCACCTTAGAGAATCGTGGGCCTGCACAGCTGCAGATTTGCGCTACAAAAAAAGATGTTTTCAAATGAATAAGCCCAGAATTGCCGGTTTAGAGAGCTGCAGGCCAGCGAGTCCCTCACGTCTAGAGCTCTGTGGTTGCGATCCTTGTTTCCCTTTTCTGTAGCAGAAATCTAAAAGGGGAGCCCTGAAACTCTTGATCAGGACTGAGTGAAATGCCGTGTTCTGCTTCAGAGCGGGAGATCAGGGTCGTCGACCCACGGAGAGGGCAGCAGCTGCCCCCGATGGGGGGCTCTGGTGCCCCGCGCCTGGCAGGCACTGGGTCGGGCTGGTGCGGGGCTGACTGCAGCCGTCACGCAGGACAGATGTCACCTCCCGGCAGCTACGGCCCGCCATCCTTCCTGCTCCTCCACGTTAGTTTTGAAGGGGAAGTTTTCTTATGCAAAGTAACTCCTAGGAGCTCTATCAAGAACCAAAAAAGTAAAACCCAGCCAAAACCCACTGCCTTCTCAGGAGGCCAAGATAGGACGAGGGGTCCATTACCTTTGTTGGTTTTGCCTGCACGGGCCAGACAGCAAGGCCATTGCCGGCCCTGGTGCCAGCCAGAGCCCTGACGACGCTGCCTCCCATGGGCCCCGAATCCGAGGCACCTGGAAGGGTTATTAGCAGGATTGGAACTCATCCCTCTGCTGGGACTAGATCATAATTACAGTAATTTTCTAACAGAGCTGGGCAGTAGGACTGTTTAATCAGCATCCGACTCCCTTGTGCTCCCAGGCCTCATCACTCAAGGAGAGGAGTGGGATGGCTCTTAAAGAGACAGTGCCCGCCTTTCAGCGCTTCGAACAGATGTGCCCTAATTGGTAGAATATATCTAAGTCTCCTAGCGTATAGCAGGCAGGTTGCATTGCCTCCAACAAACCGCCTCGGGCTCTCCCTATTCTGGGCCTTCTGCTCAAGGGACTTGGGTCAAGCTGCTGGTGGGCCTGGCTTCCCACACCAACGTAGCCACCAGGGGAAGTACAGACCCAGGGCTAGAGCACTTATGGAAAGATCTAAACTAGCTGGCCCCTTCGAAATGGATGGTAGAAGGAAGAGGTGCTTGGCTGAAGGATGGAGGGAGGGACGTACAGCCACAGATAAGAAATTCTGGCTGGGGGCTTCCCATAATCCAAAGATTACAGAAGCATCTCATGTTCCTGTCCTTCGATTGGGCGGGGGGGGACCCTTAAAGACTTCCAGGCAGTCTCTGAATTCTCACACTCTAGCTTTCCCATCTCTCCCTACGTATTATTCTTGCCCCTTTCACTGCTGAGTAAGTCTCCTTGGCCTCCTTTGCTGGTGGAAGTGGGCCAGGCCTCCCCTGAATGGACGGGAAGTAAAATTATTCACTTTGCTCATTTACTCAGGAGCAGTCTATCTCCTAAAAAGCATGGCTGTTACCCTTTTGAGCATAAACTGTCCATGTTTTTTATTATATCTTGAGATTTGAGGTTCCAGCTTTCAACTCCAAATCTAGCCATTTCTAAGGCGGAACTCGTTCTTGCCAAGAAGTTATTTCTCTAATAACATGC
Source organism: Halichoerus grypus (assembly GCF_964656455.1). Classification (NCBI taxonomy): domain Eukaryota; kingdom Metazoa; phylum Chordata; class Mammalia; order Carnivora; family Phocidae; genus Halichoerus; species Halichoerus grypus. The sequence goes on from NC_135713.1 coordinate 185,939,370, forward strand.
TAGGACTGGCCCCTGCTGACCTGTTGGTAAGTCAAGTGCATATTTGGTCTTTACAGCAGTTCCTGCAAGAGTTCTGTAGAGCAGGGAGTAAATGAGAAAAGGTGAATTGGGAGGCTCCCAAAGTGGGCTGAGGAAACCCTCAGGAAGGAAGGGATAGTGGTAAGGAGTATGGGAAGGGGGATGCTTCTCCACAATTCAAAGAAAGGTTACTTTGAGCCAGGTGACATGCCCTCTACAGAGCTGAGTCCCTGATGGCAGAGGGCTGCCCAGGAGGCTTGGCTTAGGATCCGTGCCCAGGCGGGCCTGAGGAAGTCACCATCCTGCACCTCGCTGCTTATCTGCTGGGCTTTAGCTGCGTCTCAGCTGGCAGCCTCCGCATAAATCAGCAGATGCCGCTCTAGTCCCTGACTGGATGGTCCTGTGGCCTCCGGGAGGCAGGCCAGGCGCTGGTCTGTTTCCATCTCTACCTTCAACCCCACTTCACGTCCTCCTGGCCCACTGTCTTCCCCACACCTCAGGTGGGAAGAATATCCAGCAAGAGCTGAGGCATAGAAACAAATTCACAAACATGGACCTAACTTAAAGTCCGATCAGACTGTGAAAGAGTCATGATCGCCTCCCAAACTCAGCTGCCGGAGAGGTGTCTAAGACGTGGTGGTGTGCATCTAAGGAAGGAGCAGTCCGAAAACAGGACTGCAGAGGAGCTCGGATTTCTGAGAACTACTCTGAAAAGCTACAAGAGGGGAATTGTTTTTTTTTTCCTTGAGTAGTAGTGGGTGTATTTTAGTTTAAAAAAAAAAATGGGGGGAGGAAACAAACAAAAACCTCATCTTACAGAGCTGGGGAGGTAACTCACATAAATATATTCTCCCACCATCTAAAAATATGCTTTGTAGGGGCGCCTGGCTGGCTCAGTTGGTAGAGCACGTGACTCTTGATCTTGGGGTTGTGAGTTCGAGTTCCATGTCAGGGGTAGAGTTTACTTGAAAAATAAACAAATACATACATTTTAAATGAATCAAAACATGCTTTTTAAAAACCATGCTCAGCTCAGCTTAGTTTCCTCAGCTAAAAGATGGGTGTAGTACTGGACTTGCACTCCTCACTGGCCACTGAGGTCAAGTAAAGTGAAGCAAACAAAGGAGACTTATCTTCAAACAAGACCTACCTCCCCCTACACACACGCACCCTTCCACCAAACAACATGAAACCCATGAGCAGGGGATCACTTATCCTGGGTAAGAAGAGACAACCAGACTTGGGCCACAAGTAGCCACCTGAAGTAGCGGTCAGGTGGTGACTCAATCAGGCACAGAACCCAGCTGGAACCTAAATCCTAACACAAAATACTTTTGTTCTACAAAAGCTGAGTGCAGCTCAGCCAGCCACTCCCTCTACAGAGGTGGTCGGCCATGGCGGCCAGCCCTTAGCACACACAGGGACAGAGCAAAACGTGAGCAGCCAACTGCCTGGATGGGGAGAATTCAGCTTTGCTGTTTTCCCTGGAAACCAGGCCCGTGTTAGGAAAACTCTTCCCTTCTTAGGACATCTCCTCCCATGGCGCACACTCTCAACTGTGCACAAGCCGGTGAGGGGGTGGTGTCTGGCCTTGGAGTAACTGAGCTGCTATTGTATGCACTGCTGGTAATGGATCATTAAAAAAGCCAGGAGTCAGAAAAATCGCATCCGTGTCTTTGAATGGCTCCTGCTGTCCCAGCAGCCTACCCTGCTGGCAGAACTAGCTGCTGAGCCCCAACTCCAGGAAGAAAAGGAGCGAACAGAAGAAGGCCAACCCGGCTTGCTGTTTTTTGGCTGAGTAGGGAATTGACACAGACCACCTCCGGCTCCTGTCTGGAAGTTTCGAGATCAGAGAGCTTCAGGCACAGCTGGGTTCACAGCTGCACCATTTGGAGCATTGGGCTCATTAATATTCATGAGTCATCCCCACCAATCGGCAGAGCGGATGCCATTAGCTCAGCATCTGTCGGGTTTTTGTGAGCGTTGTGGATGGAGTTTTTTTGTGGGTTTTTTTTCCCCCTTTTAAATGAACTTCTTTTGACATTTTGGATTTGCCTCTGTAGGTTTTCTCTCCTCGCCTTGCTCGGCTGCATCGTCTAAAGGAGAGGCCCAGGGGAGGCGGGCAGGGAAGAGGGAGGAGCCCCCGCCAGGGCTCCGCATCTGCCTGTTGACAAACTTCCCCTCCCAGCACCTGGGACCTCAGACCGGCTGCGAGGCCGCAAGCGGCAGCAGGTAAATTACACCTAACGAGGCTCGTGCCCGCGACGGTGCGGAGGGCCTGCCGCGGGCGCCGCGAACGGCGGCCCCTCCTCCGACCCCAGGCCGCTCGCCCCACGCGGGAGAGCCGCGCCCGGCCCTGCCCCCCACGCTGGTAAATTCGTGATTTATGAAAGCAACTCCCGCCAGCGCTCGCACCCCCTCCTCGGCTACAGCTTGTTAGGCACAAATGGCAATAAGAGCCTTAAATACTTGGATTTTATTTCAGGCCAAAGCCCCTCGACTCCGATCGCAAGGCCAGGACAGGCCCACGGCAGAGGCGGGGAGGGAAAGAGCCCACAGCCGGGGCGGGGGGGCGCGAGAGAGGGAGAGCCACCCGCCGTCGGAGTGCAGAGGCGCAGAGAGCAGGCAGAGTGGCCGCCGGCTGGGGCTCTCGGTGGAGAGGAATGAGGGCAGCGGGAGGGCAGAATGCCTCATTGTCTGAAGGCGTGTCGTTGCTCATCTCCATCCCCAGAGCCCTCTCTCCAGGCACAAAGCCCTTGAGCCCCATTGGACTGAACATACGGCCTCCCTGCCACACAGCAGAGCGACACTGTGGGAGCTGAAGCCCTGGGGGCAGGGGGCTGTTACTAAGGGAGAAGAGCAGGATTCAAAAAAGAAAGGAAGGAACCCAGGCCAACCCTGCAGAAAAGACCGCCAGGTCTGGGCTTTATAGCCAGAGGAGACGGTGAGAGCCCCGGACAGCCTTTTCTAAAACAAAGCCCCCCCGGGGGTGTTGCCTTTCCTCTGGCTTCCACCTGGTCTCGGGTCTCTCCCAGGGACCGCCGTGAACCACGTCCTGGGCCTCGGGCTCCTCACACCAGGCTGAGGGCTGGGGAGGGGCGGAACCCGCAGCCATCAGTGGTATCCGGGAGGGAAAAGCAAGGAGGTGGGAGAACATTCACCACCCTGGCCACGAAAGGAGGGAGGCAAGAGGCCAGCCTCCCAGAAACAAAGTGCTCCAAGGGCTGCAGCAAAAACCCAGCCAGTGGGAGTACAACTACACAAGCATTTCTGTTGGGTCAGTATTCAATAGGACAGCTTCAAAGTGGTCACTTGCAGGGCCCCCTAAACCAGTCAACCTGAGGCAATGCTCCCGGGCCCATTAACAAACATCTAAAGAAACTCAGCTCCCAGGAGAGTAAATATACCCCATATTTCTGTGCAAAGCCAACAGCCCACGGGCCTTATGCGTAACTTACAACTGTCCAGTGTTTAATCCTATGGAGGAAACTTGAGGAGTTGTGGTGACCGACCTCTGTGCCACCAACCTGAGCAGAGGTGACCGTAAGACACTAAGTGGCCCAGCCTCCTCAACACCTACCCTGCGCCCCCTCCCACCCCAGCAAGGCTCCTTGCCGGAATCTTCTCTGCCTCAGAGCAGAACCCAGCGCTTGGACCAGAGCTCATTTTTCTAAAACCCTTTCTAACTGCCCAGGGTCCAAAGGCACAGCACGGTCCCCTCCCACGGCCCTCCTCACAGGCTGAGGAGCAGAGGTTTCCTCGTCAGGTCTTGCAAAATCACAGCATGATGGTGAGGGGGAGGGTGGTAGAGGGGGGCTTTCCAAGGAAGGAGCTTCACAGTCAACAACGGGAGCCCACACCTCGAAATGGTCCTTTTCTTCCCTGGGAGGTGGTGAGGGAGAGCTCCTCCTGCCCGATCTTGGAAGAAAGCAGCAACTGGAAAAGAATGGGAAAGGAACAAGAAGGGCATGAACAGAGAGATAAAAATCAACGGATAAGCCCAGTGAACAAACCAACAAAAGGCGGAATGGCCATGCAGATGGAATATCATTTGGCCACAAAAAGGAAGGAAGAGCTGATAGGCACGACAGTATGGATGAACCTTGAAAACATGCTGAGGGAAAGAAGCTCATCACACACGACCACGCATCATATGACTCCACTTGTGTGAAATGTCCAGAAGAGGCAAATCCATAGACGCAGAAAGTAGATCAGTGATCACCGGGGGTTAGGAACTGGGGAAAATGGGGTGTCACTGCTGATGGGTACAAGGTTTCTTTGGGGGTGATAAAAATTGGGGTTCTAAGTTAAAAACTATTGAATTGTACATTTCAAGGGTGAATTTTATGGTATGTAAATTATATCTCAATAAAGTTGTTACTTTAAAATAGAGAGGGGAGGGCGCCTGGGTGGCTCAGTTGGTTAAGCGACTGCCTTCAGCTCAGGTCATGATCCTGGAGTCCCGGGATCGAGTCCCGCATCGGGCTCCCTGCTTGGCAGGGAGTCTGCTTCTCCCTCTGATCCTCCCCCCTCTCATGCTCTCTGTCTCTCATTCTCTCTCTCTCTCAAATAAATAAATAAAATCTTTAAAAAAAAAAATAAATAAATAAATAAATAAATAAAATAGAGAGGGGAGAGAAATAAAGAACAAGCGAGACTTCTCTTCTTTTCCCCAGGTTTCAGCGGGAGAGCCGGCTACCCAGGTTCGGGCTCACCCAGACGCTCAGGCCCCGGCGCATGAGAGGAGAGAACCGTGCACGGGAGGACGAGCCTCTTCTGAGAGCCTACAGCGCTGTGACGGTACTTCCTCTGTTAAGCGGACACCTCACTGGCCCAGGTGACAGTAATCCTAGCCCTCAGTGCCTCAAAAAAAAAGAGGGAGCTCCAGTTACCTCTTCGGCTGGTCTCCTTTAGCCAGGTGAGAGGAGCCCTGCCTTTCTTCCTGGACCCAGCCACAGTTCGACATAGCGTAGTGAAGAATGGCATCAGAAACGGTCATGGCGCTTCGGCCCTGGACACAGGCTTCTATCTCGGGCACCGAGAGCTGGCTTTGCAGGAAGAGGTGTAACTGGCTGTCTGAGAGGAGGACCACACTCTGCAGGACCCTGGGGCAAACACAGGGGTACAGCACAGACTCACCCTGAGCAGCTGCTCTCCCCAGCCCCCCCCCCCCACAAAGGGCTTCTGGCTTGAACGGGCGCTGAAGGCATGCGGGTGCCTGTCTGTTCCAAGGGGCCATCCTGCCAGCACCTTCCCCCTCCCCGCCCGCACCCAGGAGGCAGGTGCTAGCCCACCCCATCTACTCACTTTTCCAGGAAGTGCTGCAGACCCTGTCGCCGCTTCTCGATGAACTCATCTGAGCTGCCAAAGAAGGTTGACTTCCCAGGAAGTTCAGGTACAGGCCTATGGGGTCACATAATGTAACACCCAAGATAAGTGTGACATTAAAGATAGTCATTCCACCCCCTGATCAAGGAAATCCCCTAAAAAGAGGCACAAATCAAAACAAATAGCTTTTAATAAGGTGGGGGGGGGGGCAGGGCTAATACTGACTGCAGGCCCCGTGTCAGCCACCGTGCTAAATGTTTTACAAACCTTATTTCATTTACTCCTCCCAAAAACCCTATGAAAAACCTATTGATGTCCCCATTTCAGGAGTAAGGAGATAGAATCAGAGAAGTTAAGTAAATTTCGCAGTGTCACACAGCTAGTAACCAGCAGAGCTGGTATCTGAACCATGTCTGTGACTTCAAAACTCTACTGCTGCTAAACTACATTGTTTACAAAACCCACTCCCGCCATCAGCTCTTATTTTAAAAATGGAGAAACTTGGACATGGAGGCATGAAGCATGCTGAGTCCCTGTGTGTAAATCAAGACTAGCTCCTCCAATCCAAGAAGGCCACATGCTTAGAATTTTTTTTTTTAAGATTTTATTTATTTATTTATTTATTTAGAGGGAGCATGAGCGGGGGGGGCGGGGGGGGAGGCCTAGGGAGAGGGAGAGAGAATCTCAAGCGGAGTCCGCACTGAGCCAACCCGGGGCTCAATCTCATGACCCTGAGAGCATGACCTGAATGGAAATCAAGAGTCGGATGCTTAACCCACTGAACCACCCAGGCACCCCTCACATGCTTTGAATTTTCTAAAAGTAGTTGAGTTGCAGCAAGGCATCCACAAACTCTTTCAATCTTCCTAGCTTCTATTATGAACATATTTTTTTAAAAAAACAACAGGCCAGGGGCGCCCGGGTGGCTCAGTTGGTTAAGTGTCTGACTCTTGATTTCAGCTCAGGTCATGATCTCAGGGTCCTGAGATTGAGCCCCGGCTCAGGCTCTGCACTGAGTGTGGAGCCTGCTTAAGATTCTCTCTCTCTCCCTCTCCTTCTGTCTCTCCCCAACTGTTCACGCTGCCTCTCTCTCTCTCTTACAAAAAAAAAAACCAAACAGGCCAGGGTGCCTGGGTGGCTCAGTCTATTAAGCATCCAACTCTTATCTCAGCTGGGGTCATGGTCTCAGGGTTGTGAGATCAAGCCCCACATCCAGCTCTGAGTTGAGCATGAGGCCTGCTTGGAATTCTCTCTCTCTCCCCACCCCCCGCCCCTCCCCTCCAGCTCACACTCTCTAAAAAAGCAAAACAAAACAAACAAACAAACAAAAATAGGCCAGGCAAGAGAATGCAGGATCTGTCAGAAGTTCCAACTGGCTGTGAGGGCCTGACCCTTGACGGCGGCCTCATCAGTCCTACATGTTAACTAACTGGCTAGGTCACCCACAGGCCCCCTGTTCCCAGAGCATTCAGTGACTGTCTGCAACGGAATCACTGTTCTACATTGTCTCCTGTTTAGGACTTATTTGGAGTGGTGTAACTGAGGAGTGAACAATACTGCTTTTCCTAAGGCTTTCAGTCTGTTATGTCTCTGGGAAAAAGTCTCTGCATGAAAAAGAAAAAAAATTAACATGTTGTATTACATATCAAACGGACAGGAACACCACGGGTCACAAAGGTCCAGGTGCTAACAAGTTTCTGATCACGAGTGATACGCACATATAAAATGCTAGCAGTACATTTGTGTAGCCCTAGGTGAATATGCATATAAAAAATGAAAAATATTTTTGATATTTGTATGACTTTGTTAAGTCAAAATACTACAGCTCTGTTTTTATTTTTTCCACTGACTTGAAAACATAATTTAAGAACACATATCTCTCCTAAGTGCCTGACATGTTGCCAAGTTTTCTTTATTGTAAACTCTGGTTCTCATGTACGTGCCTAAAAAGCCAGTCTCAGACCCAAGAAAGAAGCAGAAGCAAACTCACACCAAACCAGCATTTCTCTGTAGCTGCTTCCTCAGCCACACAAACTCACGGTAGCGGCGACGCACACAGGACGTCTTGGCAGTAAAGGCCTTGCTGTTGGTCTACGGGAGGAATTACGTGAAAAAGAAAAAAAAAAAAAACCCCAAGCAGAAAAAGACCAGGTTCACTCCCCCTCATCACGCTCACAGAGGATCCAAGCCACCAGGCCACAGTGCCGAGCCGGGGCTCCAGCTAGAGCCCGGGCCGGCAGGCAGTTCCCGCTGCGGTCCCGCAGGCCCCAAGCTCAGTCCTCTCCCGCCTCCTCTTCAGTCTCAGGACTGTCACATCCACAAACAGGTTCCGCCTCCGCACTAGCCCTGAGCCCCGGCGGGGGTTGACCCCAATATGAAGTCTGATGCACTTACGTGGAGAAATATCTTATAATCCACATAAGAATTCCAGGAGCCCTCATTCTGCACGCGGGGGTCCTGCACACGCACAGTGATCACCTCCTGGAGGTAAGAAAGGCTCCTTCAGCTCAGCCACAAGGTGAGGAAGCTCTGACATCACAGCTGCCAGACTCTTTCCGGTCGGCACCGGCCTTCACTCATGCAGCCCTTCGATCCACCAAGTACTCACGGCCCGCCCACTGCGTGTCAGACACGGCTGAGGCGCTGGGGGAGAACACGACCGCGAGACAAAAACCCTTGCCCTCGGGAAGCAGACATCAGCTGCATCCCAACGAATGGAAAAGTTAGTCAAAATGGACCCTTATTTCCCAGGAATGGCTTTACTACGGATTTCCTTCTCCTGCCTTTATTCTGAGCTCATCAGAACCCCCGAGGTATTACTGTCATTAAAATACCATGGAGCAATGATTGGCGTCTTTCCCCAAATCCCGTCAAACTTTTACCCACCTGTTTCCTGAAGACCACACGCTTACCTCCTGCTCTTGGTTTTCCAACATCTTACACCAAAAGCCCATTGGAAGAAAACATCTGATGGGGGACAGAGGACAGGGGAACAATCATGGTTAGCATGCTTCTATTCTTATCACTCTTTATCAAGAAAAATTTTCATTGACTCCCCCTCGGGAAAACCCAGCCACCTTTTTTTTGTTGTTTTTGTGTAAAACTTAAGAGGAAGCAAAAAAATCCCCCTGCCTTAGCCCAGTGCCAAGCTAAAAGCCCCGGGGGATTTGCCTCCCTTCGCAGACCACAGCCTGGACCCTTAACCAGGCCACCTCCAGCCAAAGCATGTTTGGGTCTATGCAGCGTTCACCTCAGGCAGCCGGAACAGGCAAGCTGGGTTGTCACACCTTTCTGCAGGAGCACGGCACGGGAAAGCAGCTGTCTTGTGGCCACACAACACGCCTCTGCAAGTGAGCCTGACAGCACCCCCTCCTGGCGGCTTAGAGACCACCAAGCCCCACAAACACCCATGCTCTGAAGTCTCTCTTTGTCTTGCTAACCAGTCGCCTACCCAGGGGTAAATCATAGAGCTGGAGAGCGCCGGGAGCACCTGAGTGGGTTGCCCGGTTGCGACCTTCCCTTACCTCATCTGTTCTCCGGAACCCAAGCCAACGGTTCCAATCATTTCCTCTCTCGACATGCTATCCGGTTTGTACCTCTGCCCAAGCACCCCACAGCTGCACGGGTCGGCTCGGGATGTTTTCCGCTCCTTTGTAAAGATTCATTAAAGCCTAAGCCCCTGATTTCCCCCAATGTGGCCGTTTACATGTGCAGCGACATCGCCCACTTCGACAAGGGGATCATGAAGCTTCTAGCACAGGGTTACTCCAGTCCAAAGGGGCCCATGATGTCACCTTCTGTTAAAATACAGCACTAATCTTGTTACTCCTAGAACCACTCAAACAGTATCCACCCTGGCGGCCGCCTCCACCCCCTTCTCCTCTCTTAAGAGCGGAACAATAAGGTTTAATTTCCCTTTCCAATTTACCTTGAAATGAAAACTGACTTCAGCCAATATGTACTGCCAACAAATGATCCAGGCTGGCTCCTGGGAAAACAAGACTATCTCGAAGCTCTCCCTCACCTCCCCCCATGCCCATTCACACACCCACTCATTTTTACAGTCCTACAATTAATTTTAAACACATTCTCTTATTAGTTCTGCCTTACCATTAGAACAGTGTGTAATGAGTTCCCTTCTATTTTATGTTTTGCTAACACAAGGCTAACGTTTCAAGAGAAGGGGAACTCATTTACACCAAAAAATTAGCGGAGCAAACAGCTTTCCCAATCCTTTCCAGTATACCGTTAGATCTCTCCACACATAGCCACTGCACACAGAGACAAAACTGCATGGTGGATGACGGGACTGGGCTACACCGTTGAGCAAACCAGAGGTTTTATGACTGCGATGCCATCTTTGTACTTTTGCTGACAATCTGATTTTTCATCTGATGAAGGCACCTTCACAAAGGGGTCCTGAACTGAAAGGAAATTCCAATTCCTTAACAACCAATCTGTAACATCCCCGATGTAAGCAATCAAATGGCTGTGACCAAAAAGAACAGGCCGACTCGTGAACAATTAACCTCCTCAGATTAAAAAAAATTTTTTTTCTCTTCTCTTTTCAGGCATTTGGTAAATTGCCAGCACAGGAGCAGACAGTTAAATATTCTGACGTGTCTTTTCACAAAAGTAACGATGGGCAAGATGACAAGGAAATCAGAGTCATCCACACACTCAGTGGAGCTCACACATCTCCTGTGCCTTCAAAGGTTTGCCAAATTCAGGACCATAATTTAGTGACTAAGTGGCCATCATTCTCAGGTTCAAGAAGAGTGTGTCTAGGGCCCTGAACCACCTCCAAGCATAAGTTCCTCTCCTTTCCTTTGAGGCTAAAACCACTTAGAAAAAAATAGCTATAAACTGGCTTTAATAAACTGGCTTAAAAAAAAAAAAATCCTAGCACCCCCCCCCCAAGATGCTGTAAACTTAAATCTAAGTTTAAAGAGCACTAACAAAATTTCCATTGTAACTTTGCCTTAAAAACATTGGACACTGGAACAAATACAAAAACCTAGACTCCAAGTCATAATTTCTAGCAATTACCATTCTCCATCAGCTTCCTCCACATAAATGCCACTCCCCAGGAGGAAATGAAGCTCAGTTTTGCCAGTGGAGGGGAAAAAGGAAGTTCCTAAAGTTAGCTCGTGATCTGGGAGATGGATCCCCGTCATTCAAATAAGGATAAGTCAGCAATCCTCTCAGCTATGTATGTATGCATCTCACTCTGCACTAACTACATTTCCTGGGTCCTTTCAATCACATCTGAAGCTTCCTTTACTTTCTCCACCTATACCACCCACCACCAATCTCTCTGGGAAGAACCCAATTGTTTGCTTTTTACAAAGCAGATTCCTTGTAAGGTTTTCCTGTGTCCTAACAATTCAAGGTAGCAATTCAGGCTTTCGCACCACCATTTTCACTCCCATTTAAACTACTTCAAAAAGACAGGTTGAAAAACAAATAGGGTGATAAAAGTGTATTGAGCCACCAAGACTCCTATCCCTTCTTACTCATTCTTGAGCCCTTGGAGACTGATGCCAACTCAAAAAGCTCTCCTTCTTAAACACCCACAGGTGGTAGAGGATGCTCCCTTTTCTGACCAAGTTCTATATGTTCCCAACCAAGCAGCTCCGCTCCATCCTTCTGTCCGTCTGTAACTTGCCACTCCTTACACTTGGGAGGTAAATTATAAAGGCGACCACAATCTAGCACAAGAGCCCGCCTCTGTCCCGAAAAATACCTGTCGTCACTCCTAGTCCTAGCCGTTTCGGTAAATGTTGCCAAACTCTGGTCACTCCACCTCCATTCTCCACGAACTAGGAGCAAAAGGGCCCCACGACCCTTCTTCTCCTTTGACTATTAAGCTTAGGGAGTGGAAAGGAAAGATGCTTTATACTTTAAAAACAAATGAAAAAGCCGGGTTTCCTTCCTTGGATCCCGAGCAAGCCCCCGCCTTCATCCCGGGAGGCGAGACAGCCTCTTCCCTAAGATGTCAAGCGAGATCCCCACGCACAAACGCCACTCCTGACGCTCAAGCCTCGCTTGAGAGCAGCACCCACTCCCCGCGGCCCCGCCCACGACCCCTCACCTGAGAGCAGCACCCACTCCCCACAGCGACACCGCCAGCGCCGCACCATATAGCCTGAATCTCGGCTTCTCCTTCCGGGTGAGTGGCCGGTGCCCCGGTGCACGACGGGAGAAGGCTCCCGGCCACGCCAATGCCCGGGGCCCAGGACGCCCCGCCCCTGCAGGCCCGAGCTCTTAGTGGAGATCCCGGCTCCCGAGACGCTGCGTTTGGCCCCGCCCAGGCCCTGGCCCGGAGTCGGGATCCCCTAAGACTCACTTGGGACACTGGAGGGTGGACGCGGGAGAGGAGCCGGGAATGGGCTCTGACGGCCAATCCGAAGCCGTGTCCCGCCCATCGTTGTCAGGCCCAGCCAATCAGGCCCAGGGAGGGTTATTAAAGGTCCAAAGGAGGGTCTCCGAGGCCGAGAGGTGTCAGGAGGCTGTCTCCGGTATTTGTCTGGCCGAGGGCCATCCGGAATGTGGGAAGACGCCCACGTTCCTAGAGATTCGCAAAGTGCCGAGAGCTTCCCCATTTGAACCCCGTGGGTTGCAGTTCCCTCGCGGAGTTATCGAAGGCGTCCCAACTCACATTCGTAAAACCACAGATTGTCACAGCGAAAACCGAACTGCGATGGCCCAACAAACACCGGATTAACTCGCGGAAACAAGTCCAAAGAAGGATCGTGCAGCTAGTTAGGGAAAAGAAAATAAGTTGAATATGATGTTTTTATGTTGTTGAAACGTCTTTTACAACCTGTTAAAAGATCATTGTTGCAAAGATATTATCAAGGAAAAAGTCAGGGTCACAAAACACAAGCTCTGGGGTTAGGTGGCCTGACTACAATACCCAGCACTGCACTGGGCCGTGGGGCTTTAAACTGATCTTAAAGCTTTGTAAATCTTAGTCTCCTCATCTGTAGAATGGAGAATATTGTACAATCTCAAAGCAGAGTTTCTCAAACCTTTTAGTCTCAGGATCCCTTTACATTTTTTTTTTTTTTTTTAAGTAAATTATACACCCAACCTGGGGCTGGAACTCCACCCCAAGATCAAGAGTCGCATGCCCTAAGGATTCAACCAGCCAGGCGCCCCCACATTCTTAAAAATTAAGAGTGTTTATTTAGGGGCGCCCGGGGGGGTCTGTCCATTAAGCGTCTGCCTTTGGCTCAGGTCATGGCTCAGGTCATGATCTCAGGTCTTGGGATTGAGTCGCAAATCGGGCTACCCGCTCAGCGGGGAGTCTGCTTCTCCCTCTCCTTCTGTCCTTCTCCAACCCTCCAGCTCAATGCGCGCGCTCTCTCTCTCTTTCTCAAAAAAAGAAAAACAGAGAGAGACTGTTTATGTGGGATATTCACCAAATTAAAAATTAAAATTGAGAAATTAAAAAGCATGTATTAATTCACCTAAATTAATAATAAATCAATACATTTTAATATATTTTATGAAATATAACTGCACCTTCCCCCCCCCAAATTAGTAGAGTGGCGATGCACTACAATTTTGCAAATCTCTTTAATGTCTGGCTTAATAGAAGACAGCTGGATTCTCATATTTGCCTCCCCATTCTCTCTGGTTTGCTATGTTATTTTGGTCTAGGAAATGAAGAAAATCCGGTCTCACAGATACATAGTTAGAAAAGGAAGGGGTATTTTTAGCCAATAATTGTGGATACTTTAAGATACTAGCAAAACTCAACAAATGGTAATTTTTTTTTTTTTTTTTTTTTGAGAGAGAGAGAGAGGCAGAGAGGGAATCCCAAGCAGGCTCCACACCCAGCACGAGCCCAAGGAGGGGTTCCATCTCACAACCCTGAGATCATGACCTGAGCGGAAATCAAGACTCAGACGCTTAAGGACTGAGCCACCCAGGCGCCCCAATTTCTTAAAGATTAGCAGCCTAGGCACCTCAGTCCATTAAGCGTCTGACTTTGGCTCAGGTCATGATCTCAGGGCCCTCGGACTGATCCCTGAATGGGCTCCCAGCTGAGTGAGTAGTCGGCTTCTCCCTCTCCCACTGCCCCGCCCCCTCCCCCTGCTCATGCGCATGCTTGGGCTCTCTCTTCAATCAATCAATCAATCAATCTAAAAAAAAAAGATTACTTGCAATAGGGAATCCGAAACCACTTGGAAAATATTGGTTTACTGAATTATGCGGATCTTCCAAATATTGATGAATTTCACTACTCAACATAAAAAAATCACATTTATTATAATCATCATTGATCTCAACAGGAAAATCCTGGGAAGCTGTCAAGCTCATTTTGGTGGATACCACCTTTTCCAAAATTGCAATATTTTTCTTGAAAGCTCAAATTTTGGGGTGCCTGGGTGGCTCAGCCGGTTAGGTGTCTGACTTTGGGTCATGATCTCAGGCCCCTGAGTTGGAGCCCCAAGTCTGGCTCCCTGCTTAGTGGGGAGGCTTCTTCTCCCTCTCCCTCGGCCCTTACCCCCTACCTGTTCTCTCTGGCTCTCTCTGTCACTCTCAAATACAGAAAGAATCCTTAAAAAAAGAAAAAGCTCAAATTTTATCATTGACAAAATACTTGTAAGCCATTTTTCCTTGAAGTGTCAGGCTCCTTCCATTCAAATAGTCAAGTCTGAATAACCACAGTTTCCCTGTCATTCTTTCAAACAAAAATGGTGTTCTAAAGCCCACAGCCATACCATCTTGAACACCCCTGATCTCAGAAACTAAGCAGGGTCAGCCCTGGTTAATACTTAGATGGGAAAAATGGTGTTCTATGAAAAAATGCAGTCAGTTCAGCTCACACATCTCTATCACACAACTATATATGTCAGTAAGCAGCAGAAGTGTTTTATGTACCTCTCCTATTTCATTACACAGAACATTTAAAAGATGTATACTCCAGAAGAGAGATTTCACAAAATTAATAATTTGTACTGCTTCATAAAGGATAGTCTTAAGTGGGAGTGGCTTTCTTTTTTTAAGATTTTATTTTTTTTTAGACTTTGTTTTTTTTAAAGATTTTATTTGTTTGACAGAGAGAGAGAGAGAGACAGCAAGACAGGGAACACAAGCAGGGGGAGTGGGAGAGGGAGAAGCAGGCTTCCGGCGGAGCAGGGAGCCCGATGCGGGGCTCAATCCCAGGACCCTGGGATCATGACCTGAGCTGAAGGCAGATGCTTAATGACTGAGCCACCCAGGTGCCCCTTAAAGATTTTATTTTTAAGTAATCTTTACACCCAGTGTGAACCTCGAACTCACAACCCTGAGATCGAGTCACATGCTCTACTGACTGAGCCAACCAGGCACCCTGAAGTGACTTCTTAATTCTTTTATTGCATAGGCATGGCAGGGAAGAATAGGATGACTCTAGCACCAGCTGGTGCTGTGCTGCCCTGATTGACACTAAGGTGCCAGCAAGTTCACCCACCGTCGGCTTTGCACCATCAGTGAAAATATAAACACAGTGAAAAAGAGCAAATCATGTCTTAATATTATCATGAAAATAGTTTCAACCTTACAGACTCCCTGAAACTCTCTCAGGCACTCCCAGGGTCTGTGGACTACACGTGGAGAACCAAAGAATATATCTGCAAGTATTCATTAGACAAATATTCATTGAGCCCTTTCTATGGACACTGTTTTACACAGTATGAATAAAGTGAGCCCAACAGGAAAATACCCTGACCTCCTGGAGCTTATATTATAAGTAGTATAAGGGCTTAGCATCATTGCCTCACATATTACTCAAAAAAAAATTTTTTTTTGAGAGAGAGAGAGTGAGAGTGCGTGCACACACCAAGCTGGGGGAGGAGGGCAGAGGGAGAGAGAGAATCTCAAGCAGGCTCCACGCTCAGCACAGAGCCAGGTGTAGGGCTTGATCTCAGAACCCTGAGATCATAACCTGAGCAAAAATCAAGAGTTGGATGCTTAACTGACTGAGCCACCTAGGCACCACCTCAATAAATGTTTTTAAATAAATTTATTGAACAGTTTGAATGTAATATAGGTTTCTCACTCAGTGCCATATCTTGATCTTATTTTTCCAACGATAATTTCTAACACGTGATAGTGGGGCCAATCTTTATCACACCTGAAATTCTAGTGCCCCTCCAGGCAGTTATCATTTTGCATGAGAAAATCAATCAATGTCAGGGCTATAGGTACATGATTTGAGAAGTGTAGGTTTTAATTAGAGTCCAGTAACTACCAGGAAGTCACGTGAGAATCAAACTGACCAGGGGAGGTAAGACAGATAGCTCTTAAGTATATTTGCCTCTTAAAAGAGAGTACTTATTAATGCCAAATGAATAAATCTTTAACAATAGAATGTCAAGTAGTAGTGAAAATGAAAGAATCTCACACCCATTAGGAGATGACTACTGTCAAAGAAACAAAACAACAAGTATTTGCAGGGGTGTGGAGAAATTGGAACCCTTGTGCGCTCTTGGAGGGAATGTAAAATAGTACAGCCACTAGGGAATACAGTTTGGCAATTCCTCAAAAAATTAAAAATGGAACTAACATATGATCGAGCAATTCCACATCTGGAGCTGAAGTGTTAAACAAACAAAAAATGGATCCAAAATGGAGTCACCTGTTCTAAGCCTATGTCAGTAAACCAAGACTTAAAATCTAACCTAATTGCTGTTTCAGCCCCTCCCAGAATGTAATCTTAACTGGTCAGTCTAGTGAGGTAACCTTGTCAGCACCAGTGAGGTAATCTGCCTGAAAGACCCCTTCCGTCTCCCAAAGAAAGATAAGATAATCCAATTGTTCCCATCCCTGCCCCCATTTCTCTATAAAAGCCTTCCATTCGGGGGCACCTAGCTGGCTCAGTCAGTAGAGCATGCAACTCTTGATTTCAAGCCCCATGTTGGGCATAGAGATTACTTTAAAAAAAAGTCTCCCATTTTGTATGCTCTTCAGAGCTCCTTTCTATTTGCTACATGGGATGCTGCCCATCTATTGAATAGAGCTAATTTAATCTTTAATTTCACTTAGTTGAATTTTTGTCTTTTAACACCCAGAAGAACTGAAAGCAGTGTCTCAAAAAGATATCCATACACCCATGTTCAGAGCAGCATTATTTACAATATCTAAAATGTGGACGCAACCCAAAGGTCCAACAGTGGATGAATGGATAAGCAAAATGCGATGTATTGGGGCGCCTGGGTGGCTCAGTCGGTTAAGCGTCTGCCTTCGGCTCAGGTCCTGATCCCAGAGTCCTGGGATCGAGCCCCGCATCAGGCTCCCTGCTCGGCAGGAAGCCTGCTTCTCCCTCTCCCGCTCCCCCTGCTTGTGTTCCCTTTCTCGCTGTGTCTCTCTCTCTGTCAATCTTAAAAAAAAAAAAAAAAAAAAGCAATGTATACATACAATGGGATATTCTTCAGCCTCAAAAAAAAAAAAAAAGGAAATTCTGACACATGCTACAACGCATGAACCTTGAGAACATCACACTACATGAAATAAGCCAGTCACAAAAAGACAAGTACTATGTGATTCCACTTAAATGAGATTCTTAGTGTAGTCCCAATCTTAGAAAGTACAATGATGGCTGCCAGAGGCAAGGGGGAGGAGGAATGGGGAATTTTTGTTTAATGGGTATAGAGTTTCAGTTTTACAAGATGAAAAGAGTTCTGGAGATGGATGATTGTGATGGTTGCACAACACTGGAGTGCATTTAATACCACTGAATTGGACACTTAAAAATGGTTCAGATAGGGGCGCCTGGGTAGCTCAGTTGTTAAGCGTCTGCCTTCGGCTCCTGGGATCGAGCCGCGCATCCGGCTCCCTGCTCCGCGGGAAGCCTGTTTCTGCCTCTCCCACTCCCCCTGCTTGTGTTCCCTCTCTCGCTCTCTCTCTCTCTCTGTCAAATAAATAAATAAAATCTTTAAAAAAAAAAATGGTTCAGATGGTAAATTTTTATGTTATGCATATTTTACCATCATTTTAAAAATTGGGGAAAAATGAAACACAGAACTTCAGACAGAAGGGAAGAAAATATTTCAAAAGTGCTGTACTTCCCCCCACTCCTTAAACACATGAGAAGCAGCTCTCCGCTGTACCTAAAATAGCTACTGTCTGTGCCAGTGTATGGCATTCCCTTCATACATTACAGTCCATCCCACAGAAATGCTGCAAGTCAGGTCTTTTTTTTTTTTTTAAGATTTTATTTATTTATTTATTTATTTATTTATTTGACAGAGAGAGAGAGAAAGAGCGCACAAGCAGGGGGAATAGCAGAGGGAGAGGGAGAAGCAGACTCCCCGCGGAACAGGAAGCCTGGTGTGGGGCTCGATCCCAGGACCCCGGGATCATGACCTGAGCCAAAGGCAGATGTTTAACCCACTGAGCCACCCAGGCGCCCCTGCAAGTTAGGTCTTGAGCAATGTTTCCATGTTTCAGATTTTTATGTTGGCCGAGGCTCAGAGAGGTTAAGGAGCTTGTTCGAAGTTACACGGCAGACAAAAAGTAGAGACGGAACTGAATCCAGTTTAGCCTGATTCCAAGTCCTTGTTCTTTTTTGCAGCATCCAACTTCCTCTCTTCCCCACATTCCTTGTGATTTTAGGAACTTCATGTGAGAGACATATTTCCTGTGGGCATGAGCAGTGTGACTTCAAATGCTGTCTTGAGCAAGGTTATTATGACTGAGTTGCCATTACCCTTAGAAGGGAAAGAAACTCTGAGGCTCTGAATAATTTAAAATGCCGCCCATTCTTATGGGAAGAGAAAAGAACTGAACCCATTTGATCCTAAAATGACTTTCAAAAAAGATATTGTTATGCAGAAACTTTAGGCTTGAGAGTTTGACCTTCATCCCTGACAGAGTTCCAGAATAGATTATTAACAAGAGAGCTCTGAGAAGATTGCAGATTAGCAGAAACCAGTGGTGTTCCAATACCTGAAAAGGTGACCTTTTACTCCCTAATTCTAGAAAGGTGTAGAGCATCTATCCAGTGATGATTCCCTCTACTTTGAAATACCCATATAAAGAGCCAGAATTTACTAACAAACCATATGTGCTAGACCAGAAGCTGTTTTCCGATGACGTAGGTTTAAGAAAATGGTGACATTTAGCCTAGAGAAGTAAGACCTTGAGGAACATAAAGGCTGAATTTCAATACTAGAAGGATAATACGAAAGAGGAATTAGGTTTACAGAACACAACTGTGTGCAACCACACACCCAGAATTAGGAGGAATTGGTGGTATTTACATGGGAAAGCAGAATTCAGCTTAATATGAGGAATTAGGGATGGCAGCATTTCGTGTGGGCAGAACTATGGTTTGGAAGTTAGAGGTAACATCAAACTTCAATTCTACCCCCTTCTTGCTGAATGCCCCTGGTCAGATTATATGACCTCTGAGGGTCTTTCTGTAAAATGGAAATGGTAATTCCCACTTCTCAGCGTTGTTTAGGATTAAATAACATTAATCAAGGTCTTAACAGAATTCCTAGTGCTGGGGTGAACATCAATAACAGTAGCTAATATTATTAGAATTAATTTTCTCATCATTACAGTTATTAAAAACAAAATAGGACACTTTAGGAGGGAGTGAATAGGTGGATTTTTGCCTCTTCCTGGACACCCAACCCAAATGTCTCAGGAAGAATTGCCCTCTTCTCTGTGCTCTCACGGCTCTTAGCAAAAGTATTACGATATTGTTGGGCTGGGTTTCTTAACAGCAATTTTCCGGAGCCCTGCACAGTGCCTGGCTCAGGAAAACTGTTATGTAAATACAGGCTCCTGCATTCTGAGGTGGAGTACAGTAGACTGGTCGCCTTTCTTCTTTACCTCTGATTAGGAGGATATTTGAATATTCAAAATAAGGGGGGGAAAAGTCATATTCTGGTAGTTCTATTTTTTTTAAAAAAGATTTTATTTATTTATTTGACACAGAGAGAGACCACAAGCAGGAGGAGCAGCAGAAGGAGAGGGAAAAGCAGGCTCCCATTGAGCAAGGAGCCAGATGCTGGGCTTGATCCCATGACTCTGGGATCATGACCTCATGACCAGAGCTGAAGGCAGATGTTTAACCCACTGAGCCACCCAGGCACCCCTGGTAGTTCTATTTAGTTCCTGATTATATAGAAAAAAGAAGAATAAAGGAGAGACAGAGGAGAAAAACAAAAACAAAAAACAAAACCCATAAATCTGATGTGAAGAGATGAAGGAAAGGTTAATCACCCCCACTTTTCCATCAGATAGGAGAACATTTCATTAATTCACTTAATCATTTATTCAACAAATATTGCTTGACAACTGCATGCCAGGAACTGTACTGGGCACCAGGTGTAGAGTGGTGAACAACACAAGGCGAAATTTCTACCCTTAACGGGAGTTTCGAGAACAGCAGATATTAACTAATGACCATAAAGTGGGGTGAATGACATGAGAGACTGAATTTCCAATATGAACATATCTGGGGACAGCGATATAGTTGAAATCAGAACTAAACCGTTTGTCTCAAAGAATAACAAGAGTGATTTTTACTTATTTCTATGTTTTGGGAGGTGGCTGGGTGAGGAGTGCTCATGGAGATAAGGGGGTTCTGCACTAGAGCTCTCCCTTGGCACAGCCAATGAAAAAGGGAAGTTCAGGATGCCATGACAACTACCAGGGGGACTTAACCTAGTCTAAGACCTCGAAGGGGAAGTAGGATCTGAGGCAGAAACTGAGGATTACGGAGATTACTGGAGATTCGATAAAGCTCTGGTGAGAAACCTATTTCGATTAAAAAATTTCGAGGATGTGAATTACTGTCCCGAAGTGGTTGATTTTTCGCACCAAGCATCATGGGGCTCGCTTGTAAAACCGCAGGTTCTAATTCTCTAGGCGGCAACGTTCTAAACTACACTCGCTCCGGCGCTCGCAGTTAAAAAACTAAAACTCCCTGAAACCCTCGCAAACTCCGCCTAGAGGCGCGGGACGCGCGCAGCACTTCGGGTCTTGTAGTCTGGGACGGACTTCGAGTCCCATACCGCTGTGCGGAGGGTCGTCGCGCCTGCGCGATGCGGGCGGCGGGCAGCGCCGAGTGCGAGGCTCTTTTGTTCGGCTGAGGGGAGGGCCGTTGGCCGGGGCCTGCGGTACGCCGCTTCAGTGAGGGGGTCGACTGCGGCCACCGGCTTGTTGCTTTTCTGGGCGCCACTCCCCCGGCCGGCCCGACGCGACGCGCCATTAGCGCGGCACCGATTCCTCTCGGGCTCTTGGGCGCTGCTCTGAGGTGAAGAGCCCGCTAGAGGCGGGGAAGCGGGGGGGAGGCGCGCGGTGGCGGCGGCGGCGGGAGCCCTGGGTGAGGGGCCGCGCGCGCTTGTGGCGGAGGTTGGGAGCGGGGAACGCGCCCGGTCCCGCGCCCTTCCGCGCCGAGCTCTCCGCCGGGTGCAGGGGGTCCGGGCGCCGGGCGCGAGAAGGATGGAGAGGGCGGGGCGGGCAGCGTACTCTGAACACGAGATAGAGGCGATTCGGGGTGGGCCGAGCCCTGGCGGGTCGCTCCTCGGGGCCTGAGTAGACCAGGACAATGCTGCGTGAGTCGGGTGGGCGGCTGCCGGTTTGGGCTGGGGAGGAAACACTTGAGTAAATTGGGAAGGGGACAGGCTGGGCAGCCTTGGTGCTTGGACATGCGTGGGGAGGGCTGACGGCTGCGAGACCCTCGGTTTCGAACGCAACCTGAGAATACTGGGTCCGGCCGGGGCTGCCAGCGGAATTTCGCCCGCCGGGCTACGGAGAAGTAACTTCGAGGAAATCGTAGAGGGGGCTGGGCAGCCCAAGGTGTGCTACTTGGGGAGGAGACCTGTTGGTTAAACAGGAGAGGGGGCTGGGAGAGGGAGGGGCAGTTCTGTGCCCGGCTTGGATCTAGAGGGGGAGGAGCTGTTAGGGTAAGTAGGGCGGAGGCCCCGAGAGTGTTTCTGTAAGGAGTGAAAGGGGAAAACTGGCCGCCTTTGCTTCTTGATGGGTCCTCACACAGTGGGGAGGCTGTAAGAATAATGTGTGAAGAAAGTACAAAACAAGATTTTTTCCCTCTTCCGGATTTTCTGCTGTCTTCACTCTGATTCCTTCAGGGAGTTAAACAGCCCCAGTGCAGCGCTTGCTTTGATTCACAGTCCGTAAGTTGTTATCTGGGGTCGTCACTGGTCACAAAGGACAGTGAAATTGTAGAAGCGTCTAGGTGAGTTCATACTTAAGGAATTAAGTTAGTGAGAGAGACTGTGAGATGATGTGGGAAATGGGGAGACAAGGAGGAAAAGTTAGTGAGATCGTGAGATTTATTTCTTAGGCTCTTGTGATTTTTTAGCCAGCCTTTCTTTGTTGTTGGAAAATTTGAATACGAAATGAGCAATACTTCTTCGAAGCTTCAGATGAAGGGTTTTCATGGATGGCCTTATATACAGACTTGTATCGGTTTAACTCGATTGAGGTGGAGTTTACAAAAAGGTCAATTATACTGGAAACTCTGGCCTGGAGTAAGATAGCCTCCTCAGTTGTATTAAGAATCCTTTCAGCAGTTTGGAATAGCTCTGAAAAGCTCCAAGGTTTTGGAATGGAAGGACGAATACAGTGGGGAAATTAGTACCTGTGTTCCTCCCTAGGTGCTTACAGACACTTGTATTGTAAGTAATATGAATGAGTGGGAAACTTGTTGGAACTGGTCACACCTTAATAAAGCTTTAGGGCAGGTTCAGGACCCTCATTCATTTCCAGTTTTCCCTTTGGTGCCATTTTTCTTCATTGGCTGCTGTAGCCTAAATTGTTTTTTTCATTAAAGATGTAAATAGTGTGTAGTCTGGTGCTTCTAGCTTCTTGGTGGAAAGGGACCAAGTAAGGATACCCTAGCCTTCTGCGTTTTTAAGTGCAGGATACGGATAATTTTCTAACCAAACATCTGAAAAGAAGCAACCATTAAATAGGGGCGCCTGGCTGGCTCAGTCAGAAGAGCATGTGATTCTTGATCTCTGGGTCCTGAGCTCAAGCCCTACGTTGGTGTAGAGATTACTTACAAATAAATAAACTTAAAAAAATAAAAAGCAACCATTATATCTTGTGTCCATTTTAGGGACTAGGAAAATGTTTCTTTTTGAGTTCATACCATTTAAAAAGAGAATTGATGCGTTTTGTCATTTTTTTAGTAGTTTCTTCATCAGAATCTCACCTTGTTTATATACTACCTCTGGTGATATAACAGATTGTGCATTAGACTTGATAGATTTTCATTTTTTCTTTTAAAGATTTTATTTATTTGACAGAGACAGAGATAGCGAGAGCAGGAACACCAGCAGCGGGAGAGGGAGAAGCAGGCTTCCCCCTGAGGAGGGAGCCTGATGTGGGACTTGATCCCAGGACCCTGGGATCATAACCCAAGCCGAAGGCAGACACTTAACGACTGAGCCATCGAGGCGCCCGATAGATTTTCATTTTGTAGGTTATTTCTCTGAAGAGTTTTTGGAACAAAATAATAATGGCTAGTATATGGGCTCACATAAGATAGGGCTATGCCTCTTGTTCCTCTAAATGTCTGGCACATAGTAGGTCATTCAGATTGTTGAATGAATGGATATGGCTTTGAGATCTTTCTTAGAATTCCATGTGCTAGCAGAATGAGTTAATGTGCACTTAAATAATTAGCTTTCCTGTCTTTGATCAATGACATTGGGCAGACTATAACTGTTGCCCTTGGCATGCTTGTCGTAGCCTCTGTTTTTAATATACTCACCTTGGTATGTAGATTGTGCAAGTGACAATTTTAAATACCTTAGGCAAGGTCTGGGAGAGGCCCCAGGTTCTAGGTTTCAACAGCAAGCTATAGTTTGAATATTTTGTTTTGAAAGTATCTTGAAAAATCTTTTGGATTCTTTGCATAAAGTTAAATAAATAGTGTTTCCAGATAGTGATGTCTACTGAAAAACTGAATAGCCTTTCCAGGGTTAATTGGAGAAGTTATTCAAATATGGACAAAATTCAGATCATGTCAGTATTTGAATTGAATAACTTGTATTAAATCTTCACTGCCTTTAGCTTTTATATTTGCTGACCAAAAAGGAGCTACCTAATTTAAATGTGAAATTGTGCCTTTCTCTTTAATAATAGCTAACACATTGAGGGCCTAACCGAACTGTGGTATTTGAGAGGTTAGTGTCAATAATCTGGTTTTGTTTTATCTTTGAATGCTTTGGTCTCTGCTTTTAACTCCAACTTAGCCATAGTTCTGGTCTAGCTTTCTAATCGTTTTTATGTCCTCTTAAACTAAAAGACTTGCTTCCGGTTTATCACTGTGTCCTACTAATATTTGCACATCCCTGTGGCCCCTCAACCCAAAGCTGTGTGTGTCGGTTCATCCACATCAGCATACTGAAAGGGGTTAGCCAAGTTTCTGGACACTTCTCAGATGAAATTCTAATTTTATTAACACACCAGTATTCTAGTCCTGGTCCTGGAATTCAAGGGCAGGTATTCCTTTAAAAATGAAACTCCTGCTTACTGGGTATGTGGCACGAATTCTTGTTTTCTACTCAGTAAAGTTTTCCATCTGGAAAGCATTTGCCTCCCAAACAGCCATAGCTAACAAACAGACTAACGGCAGTTTAGAAATATGAGTCAAGAGGACTACAAATGAAGTATATATCACACATGCCTTCACCTGCCTTTTGATGACTGGTATGTAGTTGCTAATGCTCAGCAAAGAAGTACTTCTTTCTTGTTTTCCATTTGGGCTTGCAGATGAGATTCCTCTTACTGATCATTCTCTAAAACACTAACAGCTTTGGACTTCTAGTCCCTGATTTTTGGAGTCTGAGACATCCATCCTTACTGTCCATACAAGGAAGGTTCAACACGTTACACAGGGCTCCGACCTGCCTTTAATTGAGTAAAAATAGAAACAAAATGCTTTAGGAACCACAAGGAAAAGAGAAATAATATTTGACTAGGCTTCATGGAAGAAGTAGCATTTAAGTTCGGTCTTGAAGGATGGCTAGGATTTTGACTGTTGGTGTTGGACAGGAACACTTCTTAATGAGCAAAGCCTTGCATGGAGGAAATGTGCAGGACATGTTCAGGTTATAGTTTTGACAGGAGTGTAGGTTTTGTGAGCGAGTAGAAGTATGAAATGGTTGGAACCAAAGGGTGCTAGATGTTGCACTGAGGAGTTGGTTTTTGTTTTGAGGAGGAGGGACCTTGCAGAAAATTTTTTAGCAGTTACCTGCCACTTTCCTACTCAGTCTGCTCCGCCCAAACTGGTTTACACACCGTCTACCTCAGATGTGCCTCATTGCTTTTGTTCACAAAGGTTCCTTGGGCCAAATTGCCCTCCTCAGTCCACCTTTTCAAATGCTGTTGGAGCCTGGCTTCAATCCCAACTTTTCAAAACCTTTCCTAATCACCCTGTCCATTTATTCTTCCAAGTCCCTGTAGTGCTTTTGTGGCTATTCTTGCTTATGTTTCTTTTGCTAATTATTATACACTTTTACCATTTCTCTTACTGAAATAAAGTTCAACTTGCATTGTTTTGTATGTTTTTATCTTTCAGGCCTGGCTCTAGGGGCTTTGGGAAATCTTCATAAGCCTTAGTTTTCTCATTTGTGAAATGGGTCTAATAGAGTTGCCATGAGGATTGAATGCCTTTATATACATTAAGTGGGTTTTTTTGTTTGTCAGAGAGAGAGCACAAGCAGTGGGAGGCAGAGAGGCAGAGGCAGAGGGAGAAGCAGGCTCCCTGCTGAGCAAGGAGCCCGATTTGGGGCTCGATCCCAGGACCCCGGGATCATGACCTGAGCCGAAAGCAGACGCTTAACCAACTGAGCCACCCAGGCGCCCCTATATACATTCAGTTGTAAGTGTTCAGTAAGTGTTAGTTGTTGTTCCTACTTACCACTAAGGGATTCTCAGAAGCCTGTGCTGCCTGTGTGGCCGCACAGCCTGCTGGCCTGAACAACCAGCTCCATTTGTCTGGGTGTGAGAGGGTCCCTTCAATGTGCAACTGTCAGTGCTTTCGCCAGAGGGACTTGGTCACCCTATGTTGCCACCCAGGCTTTTAGTAAATGCTTATTGATTTTATTTGGTTTTAAATAGATAGTATTAAACGCTGGAGGAGCTGTAGTTAAAAACTTTTATGGTCATTAATGCCTAGGTCTTAAACCTAAGCTAGAGGCAAAAGAGGCAGAAGGAAAATAAGGAAGGGAAAAAGGAGCTAGATGAAAGAGGGAGTGATGTGGGGAGTGATACGCACAATAATTATCATCTGGTCCTTACTGGCCATTCCTTCGGTCTCATTATTTCTACCTGGTCACATTTCTGTTCCTCAGATAAAGCAAGCTCTTCTCACTTTAGGACTTTGAACCAACTATTCCCTCAACGTGGTGTGTTTTTCTGATTTTTGCCAAGTTGTCTTGTCATTGGGGTTCTGTTTAAATGTTAATCTAAAGTTACTTTCTTTATAGCATTTATCACTAATACCTTCTTGCGTATCGTCTGTGCCCTGCTCTGCCTGCACATGCATGCATGCACATACTCCCACTCATGCTCAACTCGTCCACATTAGAATATAAATCCTAAGAGACCAGGGATTTTTGTCTCTCCTGCTCACCCCCTTTGTCTAGCACCTTACACATAATAGGTATCCAATAGATAATTGCTAAATGATGAATACTGTAGGAAGGTGTTCGTAGGAAGAATTAATAAAACGTAAACCTAGTCTGGGGCCTCAGGGAAGCTCTGACCCTGACATTTTAGGTAAGGGAAGCAGTCAAGTGAAAGAATGGGTCAAAGATCAAGGTAATTGTGATTGATAGGTTAGGTGTAGTGGTCTTCAGCTCAGATGCTCACAGATAATGATATGAAGAGATCTGCATTTTAAATGAGTGGCTAGTATTGAGATACTTAGGGTTAGGAGTTACCCAGTCAAGAGATGATGTTAGCTTGCGATAGGATGGAAGTAGTAGGCCTAAAAAAATGTATGAATTGAAGGATATTTACCAAAAAAAAAAGAAAAGAAATTTAAGATACAAACCCAATAGGATTTAGTAAGAGGCTAGATGCGGAGGATAAGTGGAGAGAAATCAAGGATGGTTGTCACTTTTGTCTTGAGCTCAGTAAACGCACTGTGAATTCTTAGACCATTGTTCATTTAATTGGCTTTTTTAAAAAAGTTAATATGTAAATGCTGAGCCTGAAATCACAACTTCTGAAGTTTGTTAAGAGCTTTACTGTTTGCATCATCAAAACTGATTTTTGGTATTTATACTGATTTTCAGAAATCTTAAAGTTCTTTCAACAATTCAAATGGTTGAAATTTTCCATTGTATTCAGAATTTACTTCCTTTCTCACCCATCTTATCTTTCTTGATAAGAAGATATATTCCTTTTGCCAGTTACTACAAGAGTAGTGCTACTTTATTTTCCTGTGCGGGCCAGTTAAAAGGAAGAGCACAAGAAATTTTCTACACTTTAGGTATATGAAGTGTGATTTTTCAGTTTCTGGCAGCTCTTCTGTCTTGGTCATCTAGAAATGAGATCTTGGTTTCTCTCTTTCATAATTATTGGTTCCTTCATAACAGCCAGACCTGGGTCCTTCTTGAGTGTGTTCTGGAGCTGCTCCCCGGTTTTAAAAACTAAGCCATGAATTTCAACCATACACACAGGATGGAAGTGCAGTTTTCTTATTGAGTTCTTAATGCATTGGGTTTCAGAAAGCTATCTTTAAGCTTAAAGCAGTAAATAATCTAATGAAATAGGACATATTTGCAAATACATAAATAGATAATACCAGAAGGTCATAAAAATTCACCTCAGGAATCCCATGAGGGTTGTTACACCTATTTTTTTTTTTACTTATTAGGAAATCGAGTTATTTAATAAATATATATAACTGCCTGTAGGTATAAAGTTGTTTTGAGAGGTAAGGACAGGAAAGATAACCATCTTGTCCTCATACTAGCTTTCTTCTGGTGAGAGGAACTATGACGATCCTTCAGGCAGTGCTCTTCCAATTTCATTGCTGTTGCAGAAAGGGTCTAGATTGAATAATGCTGAATGTGATATAGAGAAGGTTTTGTTTTCAAGAGCATCAGTTTATTGCTCCAACCTTATTCTCAATTCTATAAAGAAAGTAAAATGTTCACCTGCCTTTTAGCTGACTCTAAGAATTGATTTATGTCTGTAATAATGTGTGTCATTTCACCTGAGGAATGTAGTTTCTGCCAGTCCTCTTACAGCAATCGCTTTTATCCAAGGATATGCATTAAATCACCTAAGGAGCTTTTAATTTTATATTATTTATTTATTTTTAAGTAAACTGTATGCCCAGCGTGGGGCTCAAACTCATGACCCTAATATCAAAGAGTCACACAGATCACCTAAGAAGATTTTAAAGATGCAGATGCCATGGTCAAAGCAACATTGTTTGTAATAATAGAAAATTGGAAACAACCCAAATTTTCGTCACTAGGTGATGGTTAGAGTATGGTATGTCCTTACAATATGGAATACTGTGCAGCTTGTTATGAATGGAGATCTATATGGAACAGTGTGAAAGATGCACTACGTTCTATAAAAAGGCAAGTTGTAGAATTATAATAATCTATTTTCACTTAATGTATATCTGTGTTAGTTTATGTATAAAAGAATGAGAACAGGCTTTGGCAGGTTTTGGACCAAGGAATTTTGATTTCCTACATAAAATATTTTTGTAATTGAATATGAATACATGTATTATATTACAGATAGAAAAACAGTATTTCTTTAAGATTTTATTTATTTGATAGATCTTGAGAGCAGGAACGACAAGCAGGGGGAGTGGGAGAGGGGGAAGCAGTCTTCCTGCCGAGCAAGGAGCCCGATGCGGGGCTCGATCCCAGGACCCCGGGATCATGACCTGAGCCAAAGGCAGACGCTTTACGACTGAGCCACCCAGGCACCCCGAAAAACTATTTCTTAAAAATAATGCACACCCTACTTTCTATGTCATTGGATCTGGGTGTCTATTTATAAACTCCATGGGTGATTCTGATTCTTCTATAGGTGAAAGTTCTCTCCTCAAGGTCTGCTTTCCTGTGAATTCTTTCTTAGTAAAGATGGTCACCTCACCAGACCCAACATTCTGAGTGCTCCTTAGCATTTAGCTCAAAGCCCTACTGCTTTGGTTTCAGAGGTCTCTGTGATTGTTACCTGTCCTGACATCTGGAATTTGATCTTTCAGGCTGGCAAGAAATAAGTACCAGCTCCTCAAAAACAAAACAAAATGCCTTATCTTGTATCTGATACTGTACGGCCTTCTGCTTTCAAGTAGCATCGTTCCTCTCTCTTTTCTAGCTTCTTACGTCCTGGTGGAGGGTGTGGAGGGGGAATCAGGACAGTGCTTTTTTTTTTTTCCTCTTGAAAGTGCTATGAGTTCGTGACTCTTGCTTCAGATTTACACCATCCCTGGATTCATTGGGACACTCTAGATGAATTTTGGTTTCTTAAAATTGGCATTTTCTTAGTACTCTCTCCAGCCTACTTGGTGTAGGTACTTCAAAATTTCCGCACCGTCTATCATGTGTGAATTTAAGACTCCAAAGACTTGCTGGGGCGCTGACAACCAAGGCTTTGTTACTGCCTGCTGATTTAATTAACAATGAATACCTTTGTATTCCAGTAACCAATTAAGAATCATTGGTTTTTTAATAGCCATACCTTACAACGTCTTTTCTGAAAGAAAATCATTATCAGTCACTTTTTATTTACTGACGACAAATTGTAGGGAGGATCCATTTAAAGAAATCTCTGTCCTGGGGCGCCTGGGTGGCTCAGTTGGTTAGGCGTCTGCCTTCTGCTCGAGTCGTGATCCCTCGGGGTCCTGGGATCGAGTCCCTGCATCGGCAGGGAGTCTGCTTCTCCCTCTTCCTCTGTCCCTCCCCCTGCTCATGGTCTCTCTCTCAAATAAATAAAATACTAAAAAAAAAAAAAAAAAGGAAGAAAGAAATCTCTGTCCTGTTCTTGTACAGGTTGAAGGGAAGTTCTCCCTACAGATGTGTGGCTAGCTCCTAGTTCTGTGTGTGCAGCAGGGCTTTTAGCTCAGCCTTGCTAGATGTCCTTACTGAGGTGCTATGCTCTTTGTTAATTGTGTGACCTTAGGTGATTTATTGTGTGTAAATGTTCTGTTATCTATGAGGTGTCAGTAACATCTGAGTGGCTTGTTTCATGGGATGGTTTCGAGGATCAAATGAGGTAGCACTTTGGGGCGCCTGGGTGGCTCAGTCGTTAAGCGTCTGCCTTCGGCTCAGGTCATGATCCCAGGGTCCTGGGATCGAGCCCCACATTGGGCTCCCTGCTCGGTGGGAAGCCTGCTTCTCCCTCTCCCACTCCCCCTGCTTGTGTTCCCTCTCTCACTGTGTCTCTCTGTCAGATAAATAAATAAAATCTTTAAAACAACAACAACAACAAATGAGGTAGCACTTTGTAAACTAAATTTCAATATAAGTGTATTTTTCTAGGCAGCTTAAACTGTGGCAGACCCAGTAAATTTATTTGTGTATTTTGAGCCCAACGTGGGGCTCAAACTCACAATCCCAAGATTAAGAGTCACATGCTTTACCGACTGAGCCAGCCAGGTGCCCCCGCCAGTAATTATTTTGATAAAAGTTACAGCAGCTTAGGTTAACTCTAGGTTGTTTTGTCTGCAACATCGCCTTAAGGGGACTTGTCCAAGGACTAAGATTTCTGAGTTCACCCTTAACGTACACCTCTTGTGATGTTCTGTCATAATTTTTGACTCTTTGTTCAATGATTATGGCACTTTTTTTTTCTTTTTTCTTTCTTTTTTTTTTTTTTTTTTTTGATTATGGCACTTTTGGTGCCAGGATGCTTAGGGGGAAATGGCAAATTGTGTTGATGAAAGGCATTTTTCCGTTGTGCTACTACACTGAATTGAGTTACTTTGAGATTTCCTTGCCAAGCAATTCCAATTGAGAGTCCTCCTTCTGGATGCCCCCGCTAGTGTTTGGAGGCTGCTATGTTCAGGGAAAGAGGATTTCTCTTGAAATAATCCATTTGGGGGGCACCTAGGTGGCTCAGTCGGTTGGGTGTCTGCCTTTGGCTCAGGTCATGAGTGGGGAGTCTGCTTCTCCCTCTGCCTCTGCTCCTCTGCTACTCATGCTCTCTCTCTCTCTCAAAAAAGTAAATAAAATCTTTTTAAAAAAATAATCCATACAGAAACTGAGAATCGGCACGTTATAATATTTAAGGGGGCTCTTGGCTTATCTGAAGGTGCTAGATTCTCTAGAAAGAGTGGGTTGCATTTTTAATCTACTTCACTGATTTTGACAAACAGCTTATTCAGGACCCTAGAGAACTACCTATAAATAAGGGGAAAACAAGTTGGGAAGCCTGGCTGAGAATCTCCAATATGAAGAATCCGGTACCTGAGGTAGATGCTGGGATGAGCCAGATAAGAAAGCCCAGAGAGAAGCAGGAGTCTGTTTTCTACATTCTTCACTTTTTTGAGTTGCTCTTAAGACAATGAGTTAAGTGAGTAAAGAAAATAAAGAGGTCTCACTTTAGATTTCCCCATTTGGGGGGGTTTCTTTACTTAACCTAAAGGATATATTCTTTGTCCCTTGACTCTTCCTCCTTGGGACCAGGTTAATGATACAAGGAGAGGAGGCCTGCTAGATAGAGTAGGCCCTGTAGAGTAGCTAGAGACAAACCAGAAGCTGTCCTGACCCTTTTGGTTCATAGTAGCAGGATAGGATGGGCAGTATTCAGTGCTGCTGCTTTTTGTGAGTAAGACAAATATAGCTATTAATGTAGATAACACAGGGCCTTGAATAGCTCTGAATTTTGAAGCCATAATGATAGAATGCCTTTCCTCTACTTTC
This sequence comes from Halichoerus grypus, assembly GCF_964656455.1. NCBI lineage: Eukaryota > Metazoa > Chordata > Mammalia > Carnivora > Phocidae > Halichoerus > Halichoerus grypus. Next base: position 185,970,602 of record NC_135713.1, read on the forward strand.
TTAAATTTAATTACTTGGTAGAGGGGTTATTAGGGGACAGTTACTGTTTTTGGATTGTCTGTAACCCATTGTTTTCCTTCCACTTCCACCTATTGAGAAAGGGAGTATCTTCCAATTTCTAAGTCCAAATTAATGTATAGAGAGTTGTGGTACCCTTTGTTATCTAAGGTGATTGTCAATTTATTTTTCTCCACACGTTAACCAAAGACCGAGGATGAATCCTGCTTACTCCTTCAACTCATAGTGGAAGGAAGCAAGGAATAGCACTTGTTCTTGGGAGGAAACACAACTGCATTTATCCAAAAGGAAAACTAAATTTTTCTTTCCTCATAAAATAATACTTGTCATATGGCAGTTAGAATTCTGAAAACATGAAATTATCTCCCTCCACAAAGAAGCACACACAGCCTCTGAATCAGAGGCACAGTGAAGCTAGCCAAGAATTAGCCAGATTACATTCAGTGCCCTGGTTAGTCTGATCAGTAAAAGACGGAAGGGAAGACTTGTGTGGTATTTTCTCTAAAAAATAGAGAGGTTGGGGAGGGAAGGAAAGCAAAGCAGATTCTTCAGTATGTAAGTGGAGAGGAAGAGTGTTGAAAAGATGCCTCTTATCTGAGAACTGTTCTGAATCCTTCTGTGGACAGGGGCCTTGCGTGTTGCCTTAGACCACACTAAAAGCACTCCAGAAAACATTGTTTTGTGCCACTCTGCAAAAGTTCAGAATACCTGGGGCACCTGGGTGGCTCAGTCAGTTAAACCTCTGCCCTCTGCTCAGGTCATGATCCCAGGTGGGATTAACCCCACATTGGGCTCTCTGCTCAGCAGGGAGCCTGCTTCTCCCTCTCCCTCTGCCTGCCATTCCCCCTCTTGTGCGCTCTCTTTCTCTTTCTCTGTCAAATAAAGTATTTATTTATTTAATTAATTTATTTAATTTATTATTTATAAAGTATTTATTTATTTGACAGAGAAAGACAGTGAGAGAGGGAACACAAGCAGGGAGAGTGGGAGAGGGAGGAGCAGGCTTCCTGCTGAGCAGGGGGCCTGATTCGGGGCTTGATCCCAGGACCCTGGGATCATGACCTGAGCTGAAGGCAGGCGCTTAACCAACTGAGCCACCCAGGCGCCCCATAAATAAAATCTTAAAGTTCAGAATACCTTTAAGTAAAAGTGGTGTTTGCTTTTTTCTTTTCAGACATTAAGCATCAGAAAAGCAAGAACCATGTCTTTATTCTCTTGAATAGCCAGTATCCAGCAGTGTGTAGATTTTCTAGTAAAACAGATGTTTCAGTAAGTAAGCATTGCTCATGTATGCGGACATGGGAATATCTCAGGGTATAAACCAAAGCTTCTTGTGGATAATTTAACTGATTCATATGATGATCCTGACTTTTATGAAAATTTGTTATATTTCATATGGTCTGTAGATGGACTTTTTTAAAAAAGCATTTTGTACATGCCCGTTTTAAAGTATGTTTAGAAGAATTTCTACTTAGGCTAAGTAAGACTCCCTTTCTCAAGGATGCTCGGAACAACCAGTTTAACCCCAAATCAGCATTGCCTTGAATTTCAGACATGGTAGTAACTACTTTCTTGGCTTGGATTATCTGCTATATACTCTTGACTCTTTGTATCTCATTGTGGGCAACTGTGATCCATCAATTAGAAATTTTGGCCAGTTTTGTAGCTCATTTTGTTGTATTGATATCTTATGGCGCCACCTACTGACACAAATTGGTAAGCAAATGGCTTTAAGCCTACCAACAGTTGTTTTATTTGAAGGATTAAAAATAAATTCATAGGGAACTAGAATTTAAGCACTAGAAGTCACCCAGCCTGGAGATGTATTTTACAAGAGAATAAACTTAGGTTCTATTACTGTAATAACGATCTCTTTTTTTCCTATCATTTTCCAGATTGTTGCATTGTCCCAGTGTAGAGGATTTTGTGGTCATTCTGGCATTTTTAGGAGTCTTTTCTCCACCTCAGAAATAAACTAAGTAGAATAAGAAACTAACAAGAAACTTTCAGATTGTAAATCATTGCTGGCGTTCAGAAAACGCTGCATAAAAAACCTTAAGGAGACTCAGGAGAGGTGTTTTAACAATGCAAAGAAATGGGGAAAAATTAAGCCAGATGTTTGATAAATAGGACAAGCTACTTCACACTGTAAAAGTTGAAGTCCAGTAATATGGAGGTATGGATCAGAAGGTTATATGTATATAAGTCTGATGTGTGTACATTATTTTTAGGAGCCTTGCTTTCAATTTAATATTTTTTTAAAGATTTATTTATTTATTTTAGAGAGAGAGCGTGAGCAGGGGGGAAGAGCACAGGGAGAGAGAGAAGGAGACTCCCCGCTGAGTGAAGATCATGACCTGAGCTGAAAACAAGAGTTGGACGCTTAACCAACTGAGCCACCCGGGTGCCCCCAATTTAATTAATATTTTTAGATACTATGCTCTATATTAAAGGGATATTGGGAACGTAATAATTTAAAAAGAATAGGGACGCCTGGGTGGCTCAGTTGGTTAAGCATCTGCCTTTAGCTCAGGTCATAATCCCAGGGTCCTGGGATCAAGTCCCGCATCGGGCACCTTGCTCAGTGGGGAGCCTGCTTCTCCCTCTGCCTGCCGGACTCCCCCTGCTTGTTCTCTCTCACAAATAAATGAAATCTTAAAAAACAAAAACAAACAAACAAAAAACTTAGAATAGGTATAAAAGTTTTAAGTGGATATGCAAGAATAAAGTTTTGCTATGAGATTGGTTGGGGCTGTTTATGCACTAACTTTCTAGCTGAATATATCAGAAAACTTTATTTTATACTGAAGCTGAATGGGCAGAACACTTAATATAAGCAGCATACGCTATTAAAGTCAGTGATGTCCCTGGATTTCTAACCATCCACATATTCACCTAACCAAGAAAAGTGTGCCCTAACGCCCTTTTTATTTTATCACTTTAGCAGCGTCACCCTTTAGACCAGAAAGCTGGCGGGCACTATGGGGAAGAAACAAAACAAGAAGAAAGTGGAGGAGGTGCTAGAAGAGGAGGAAGAGGAATATGTGGTGGAAAAAGTTCTTGACCGTCGAGTGGTAAAGGGCAAAGTGGAGTACCTCCTAAAGTGGAAGGGGTTCTCAGAGTAAGTTTCATTAACCTGGGTAAATCCATTCACTTAGTCACTGACTATTTCTTAGGAGTCTAGTAATGTGCAAGGCCTAGGGTGCTCTGATGGGGAGTGTGACCCAGGCCTGGCCTTCATGGCTTATAGTCTAATTAGGAAAACTGTCTACATGTACAAAGTGCTATAATGCAAGACAGTGATTTCTGAGAAGCAGTTTTATGTGCAGCTTTAGACTGATTAAAGTATGCAAAGAGAGTAATTTTCCTTTGAAGAAGGAAGTTTCTAAGCTTTCAATTTGTATTAAAAAGTCCCCTACCTCCCCCCACCCCCAAGAAATTTCAGCATTACCAAGTTCTTGGTCTTGGACAAAATCTGGTTACTCATTATCATTAACTCCTCTTTTCCAAGGACACCAGCTCTCGTCATCCTGTGCGTCTCCTTAGTATGAGTGTGCTAACTTTGAATGGAAAGTGTGACTCACTGTGCCCTCTGGTTTCAGTGAGGATAACACGTGGGAGCCAGAAGAGAACCTGGATTGCCCTGATCTCATTGCCGAGTTTCTACAGTCACAGAAAACAGCACATGAGACAGATAAATCAGAGGGAGGCAAACGCAAAGCTGACTCTGATTCTGAAGATAAGGGAGAAGAGAGCAAACCAAAGAAGAAGAAAGAAGAGGTAAGGGGAGAAGAATTTTTACTAGTCCAGAATTCCTACTGCTGTCAAAGAAGCTGAAAGCCCTTTTAATTTTTAAATTTAAGGACTTTTATTCGGCTGCTTCTTGGACCTCAGCAGCCATCTCTCATTCCTTCTGGAATCTTAGGCTAATGCTTACAAAGTGTTAGGGGGTTCACTCTGGTAAAGCCACATAATCTATACTTATTTTATCTGAGGTTCAAGAATAATAAGTGCAAGTAAATTCATTCTTGTAGATAGTTTTCAGTGTTGTAATCATTATAGGTGTGAGATAGCTATGTTCATCTATTCAGTACCTTAAAGTAAGTTATCTTCTGAGGGTGAAGAAACAGTTGTGAAAATTTATTTTGCTTGAGATGTATGTCCCTTTTTACATACGGGGAAACCTCAAGACCTTGATGGAAGAATCACTCAAGGATGCAAAAAGGCCTGTGACTTGGAGCCAAGGTATTGGTGAAATATTGACAAAAGTGTGATTATATTAATCAGAGAAGCAGGAGTGACTCCAGTCTGGATAACAGTCCCATATAATTAAAGTTGTTCCATCCATCTGGTTTTTACAGTCAGAAAAGCCACGAGGCTTTGCCCGGGGTTTGGAGCCAGAGCGGATTATTGGAGCTACAGACTCCAGTGGAGAACTCATGTTCCTGATGAAATGGTGAGTCTGCCAGTGGCTCTGTGTGGTGGTTTTTTTCTTCTCCCCATCTGTTCCATGCCAGAGGAAAAGAGCTGGACCTTCGAAATTCCAGTCGCCCAAGTGTGAAATCTTTAAGATGACATAGTCCTTCGATAGTGACCCTCGGCCTGACTGCCAACCTGGACTCATGAGTTACAGGTAGGGGCCCTTAGGATTCTCAGATCTTTGCCCGGTTTTTTAGGAGGTGGGAGAAAATCCAGAACGGAGAAGATACAGGAAGGATCACATTTCACTTATGTAAATGAAGGGGGAGAATGAAATGTGATTGAACCACCCTCCCCTTGTACTACCTCCTTAATAAAGATCGGGCTGGCCCCAGGATCAGAAGTGCTGTTAACTTCTCAGGGTTAGTTAAGAATTTCTGTAGCTCTTCCTTTGTCCTTGATTGTTGTTAGATCCTTTCTACTTTGTGCAGATTCTGTAATTCCAGGATCAGCCAGTAGGGGTCAGCAAGTCCTCTTTACTATACTGAGCATAGAGCAAGGCTATTTTTTTTTCATTAGAAGTATAGCAATGGTAGTAATACTCCACGTAACAGCTTAATGAAAACACTTGTCTTGAGAGTTACAAGAACTGTAACCCCAAATTCTCTAAAATTTCCCTGTTCTCTGTCCAAAAGGAAGGCTTTCCTTTTTCTTGCTTGTTGAAAAATACTTGTGCTACCCCCCCCTCCCATAGGATCATTCGATTCTAAACTTTTGCCAATTAAGGCATCATTCTAAGGATTTTGTCCTTTGTCAGTCTAGAACCTTCTCTGAAACTCCCATCTACACTAATTCCTCTGGTTTAGAAGGTGGCCAGAGAGGCCTAATTTTGACACTACTGAAAGCCTATGTCACAGTTAGGTGAAACTGTTTTCTTATTTTGCATTCCCTAGATGTTCACTGAATCTGACCTTTTAGCTGATTTATTGCTAGCCTATAGGAGAAACGTTCATTTTTAAGGTGTGTGTCTGGGGGAAAAGGATTGATAGCAGGGTTTTTTTTTTGTTTTTTTTTTTTTAAAGATTTTATTTATTTATTTGACAGAGAGAGACACAGCGAGAGAGGGAACACAAGCAGGGGGAGTGGGAGAGGGAGAAGCAGGCCCCCCGCGGAGCAGGGAGCCCGATGCGGGGCTCGATCCCAGGACCCTGGGATCATGACCTGAGCCGAAGGCAGACGCTTAACGACTGAGCCACCCAGGCGCTCCATGATAGCAGGGTTTATAGTCCAACTAGAATATATTTTCTCTGTCTGCATGTGACCAGTCTGAGTGACAATACTATCTCCATATTGTTTAAGATTACACTCCTGTGGTTGAATTACTGCTATTTGTAAAGATAATACCTGAATGTAACTCTACAGGTTAAGATAAAAAGATTGGATGTTGATTATAAAACCAAGTGCATTTTAAGGTGATTTTCCTGGAGAGTTGAGATACTTGTCTATTTCCAAAATAGCAAATATTTCTTTGCTCTGAAATGACTGAATGAACTTCCCTCAGAAAGTGTTGTTTTTATTGTCAACAAGGGCAGCCTGCTTCAGGCTCCCATACTATCATACTCCTTTTCCCTCCCATTTTCTTCAGTCCATTGTTCAAAAACCTACCTTACCAGCTTAGTCAACCCTGGTTCTTTGGGCTCTCTGGCTTTGGTTTATCTTTCGCTGAGTTCTAGAAGTTTTGGGTGGTGCCTCATCAGAGATCCCATCATATAACTGCTACCTACCCTAATGCTACTGCTCCCATCTAGGAGATTCCCAGTGACCTTACTCCTAAGTCCCTTGTAATATGTATGTGATTTTCAAATTTTGAGACCATTTTAAAATCCAGAAAAATATAGAAAATTATGTAACAGTCCCTTATTTTCTACTTCCCAGTGTTGAAGCACCATTTCAAAGCACCTGGGAGTTGTGGAATATCTGTGTGAGCATGGCATTTGGTAATGTTAAACAGTGTAATTATGAGTCAGTGAGAACGTGTCCACCTGTGTTGGCTAGAGCCAATGGTATTAAATCTTATTATTGGTATTAAATCTTACTATCCAACCTGGTATTAAATTCTATTACAAAGCCAAGATCTCTCCATGGGCTTTCGGCAGCTGGGATATGGCTTTTGGAAGAGTGTGGAAGCCTCTCTTCTGCCCTCTAAGAATCTGAGAGTCATGTTGTTTTTTTTTTCTGGCCTTGCCCAGAGGTTCAGATGTGATAGATTGAGTTAAGTGACTTAGCTTTTAACAAAGATACCCAGAGAGGATTTTCAACAGAAGATCTCTGAGGATGTCACTTGACAAAATGCTGCTTGGGCCATGTTATCACCCTTCCCTAGGCTACTTTTCTGGAATTAGTACTTTTAAAGCCCTATCCCTTGTGTCATCCAAGTTAGGAGACCACCAGCACCTGGTCTCAAGGTCTCTCTGCTTTGTTCTGCAGGAAAAATTCTGATGAGGCTGACCTAGTCCCTGCCAAGGAAGCCAATGTCAAGTGCCCACAGGTGGTCATATCCTTCTATGAGGAAAGGCTGACGTGGCATTCTTACCCCTCGGAGGATGATGACAAAAAAGATGACAAGAATTAACTCTCCTGAGTACCTGCCCCTGTCACATCTGACTGGGTTTCAAGTGGGGAGGGAAGGAGTTCTACTTGTCTTGACACCATAGAGGTGGCTTGAGAAGATGTCCTTTGAAGAGTCAGTATCGTTTCTGTGCCCTACAGCAGCCCAAGTGCTTTAAAGCCGTTCCATGCTGTGTAGTTGGCACACCCATCCCAGTGGAGGGGAAGGAAGAGAAGTGTTGCAAGGCAACCCATTCTGTACTTTGCTGAGAAAGGCAAAGGGCCTTCCATGAAGGACAGAACTTGCAGAATGGGTGTGTGGGAGAGCAAAAGATACTGTAGATCTTCAAAGCGCATCTCCACAACCCACAGCCTTCTTCCCAATAGTGTTAACTCTGCATTTTTACAGCGTAGCATGTGTGTAGTTTTTGGCTATTACTGGTGTATCATTTGGGGGTGGGAGGGTTGGGGGAGGGAAGGAACAGAGATGGGTAGGATCATTTTTGTTAAAATTTGGGGCCTGATTGGGAAAATGGTGAAACAATGGAAAGAACAAACTTGTGGTGATTCGGTTCTGTGTCCAGAATATTTTATCTTTTCAAAAAAATGTCATTGGCAACCTAAATGAGGACTGTGAGAGACTGTTTAAAAGCTGTGAATGCCCGAAACTTAATAAGCCCAGGTGTTCCCTGGCTGAGCTTAATGCTGTTCCCAACAGAGGACTAAGCCAGTTAATAAGTTACCAAAGCTGCCATTTTGGGGATGGAAACTGGTTGAAGAGGAAAAGTCTTATTGGAGTGTATACATAGGCAGATTGTTCTGTCTTAGAGGTGCTAATTCTTGAAATTGTTAAGAAGACCCTTTCTTTTCCAATTACGAAGTTTTAAACATCAGCTTGTCCATCCACGCCACTGGCTGAGGTATTTGGGGAGGGGAAGAGGGTAGTATAGAAAGTGGGCGAGTAGAGAAAGACAAAGGCCCCTGCTCTTAGGGTGGAAAACTCTTGGAGCCTGTTGTTTGAACTTTGAACTCTGAAATCAATCATTGGTGGCAGGGTTCAGTCACTGACAGCACAAGTTCACTGAATCACTTCAAGAGTGGAAGGATTTCAAAAGCCCTGGTCTCAGGAGAAGATTAAACTTTCATACTGGGGCAGTGGTTCACTTTAAAACACAAAACAAAACAAAACATTTTTTTAATCCTAAGAATTAACTAATACCCAAAATGCTGTCTTGAATCATGAGATCCATCAGTTCTTGACATCGTCTAGACCTGCGTTCTAGAACTCCATTGTAAAATCTTTTTAGGCATGTGTTAGGTTTCTGTGGAAACTTTGTTTAAATGTAAACTTCATACCACATTGTCAGTTTTTGTCTTAATAAAACTATAGATTTATAATCTTTGATTTCTGTCTTGATTAAGCATTACCAAAAACCCTCCCTGACTTTCATTACCTTGTAGGTTCAGCCTATAAGGAAGCAACTTCCACAGTTTGATGGTTTAATTTCTTGAACCCTGTAGGCTTGAAAATCTAATGTCTGGCCTGAATCTTTGAGTGGTTTCATCATTATTTATTTAGTAAATATTTATTGAACATTTATAATTACTCCAGAGATTGTAAAGCTTGTCACATCATTGTCTTCATATTGCTCAAAGTTTATTTAGCACTCTGACCTGCTTGCACTTTCAGACTATGATATGTTTGGAAACATGGGTTTTGAGTTAGGTTTAGTTCGTGGCTCATGTATTTTTTTTTTTTTTTAAGATTTTATTTATTTCTTTGACAGAGAGAGAGACAGCCAGAGAGGGAACACAAGCAAGGGGAGTGGGAGCAGGAAGCCCGACGCGGGGCTCGATCCCAGGACCCTGGGACCGTGACTGAGCCAAAGGCAAAAGCTTAACTACTGAGCCACCTAGGCGCCCCTTGGCTCATGTAGTTTGTAGACTTGTGTCACTTTAGCTAAATAGTCAACTCTAAAATTTTCAGGAATTGGCCTCGTGTTTGATCACTGAATTAAAATGTTACCCACTTTCTTAACATCATTTTCTGCTTATAATTCGAGAGCCAAAATGGAACTAGGTTCTTGTTATTAAAAGGGAAAATGGGATTTCCACTGAGATCAAATCAGCTTTACTCACTAGTACAAAGCATTTGTTCCAAATAAACTGATGCATAAATATTTTTTTCAAAAAGCCTCTTTGGGGCATCTGGCTGGCTCAGTCAGTAGAGCATGCAATTCTTGATCTCAGGGTTGTGAGTTTGAGCCCTACGTTGGGTGTGGAGATTACCTAAAAACAAAATCTTAAAAAAAGAAAAAAAAAAGAGCCTCCTAGGAGTTTGGGGAGATGAGGTAAAGCGGAGCCCGGGAGGAAGCCTTTCTGTGTGGAGGTCTGGGTGTGTCCTTGGGGTTGGCAGCGGAGCTGCTAGTTGAATGAGTTGGGGTGTGGTGGGCAGAGACGTTCTGGTTCTGTTCTGCCTCATTAGATGCACTGAAATTAGCCTTCAGCTTTGGTGTGTGTCCAGAATGGAGTGCTATTAAGCTTTTGTCTTAACCTTTGGAACCTACTTAATTGCCATTTCTGGCATTCCTGAACCCTTGTAAAACCCTCTCATTCTTCCCCCCGGGAAGATGCTGAAATTGATAATGCATGCATGAAAATTGAAGTGAGGATAGATTTTCACAATTTTGTTATCTTTGAAAGCCAACTGTCACGTGTCTAGATGAAGGGTTTCGGTATAAAATTTTCTCAAGTGCTTGTTGAAGCCACAGATGCATGCAGCAATGTTGGAAATAAAAGCTACACAGAGGCACAACAAAGCTTCCATCTGTTTTAGAAGGTATTCGGAGAGCGTTTCTTCAGGCAGCACAAAGGCGAGCTGGATGGCGTCTGTGGAGCTGCGTCATCGGAGACGCCTCAGCCGGGAGTTGAAGAGGAGACGGGATCACCTTAGTTGCTATTTCAGAAGAAGAGCTTACTAATCTGGGGACCAGTCACCATCTGAGGTGTCCTCCACTGTCTTCAGTTGAGTTTCAAGTTAGTACAGTAAATGACCACAGAGGCAATCTGTCAGCCGACAGTGCTCAGGAATAATTATTTCTGCTTTTCAGTGTGATTTGAAAGTCTGGACAACTATTTTTAATAGTTGAGTTTTTAAGTATTTATTTTCAGATACAATCTTATATTCTAGAACTCATTCCAACTCAGCTCAATTTGATTTTAACATGGCCATTTGGTGTTTGGCCACGTATGCTCAGGACAGCTTTATGGCCTGTGACAGTGGAATGTGTGTTCTAGTCACTATTTCCATCACAGAGAAAGGGAAAATGAGAGGAAACTGCTACTCCAAAATAATTTGGTGGAACTGGAACTCTGAAATCCCAATTTTCTACAGTGGCTCCAGATACTAAACTATGAATGGACCCAGGTTCTGTTTGAGATCAAATTAACCTGATCAGTTTCTGTGATACTAGTATTAATCTGGTTTGCAAGTTGGGTCGTTTGTGAGGATAAAAAGATCTTGTTTAAAATTTAGAGCTGATAGGACTGAACTAAGTCCAGGCTCAGTGTTTCCCCTCCTCTAGCATACAACTGAAATACAAGTATCACTACCAGGCCAGCATTCAGCTTTAGTAAAGGAAGGCATCTCGGCTTCATCTTGCTTTTCAGCAGTAGGAACCAATCTGGGCAGACGCATCCGGGTGTTGTGTGTGGCTAAGGAAGCTTGGTGATGGTGGAGCTTAAAGATTCCGGGGACAATCCTCAATCTGTGATCTGCATATCACGTTGGTTTGACTGTCTAGCATTGAGGTTTTCTTCAGAAGTTACTGCTCTTCTAACTAATGTGTTCACAGTTGCTCAGCTCTCTTCTGTGGATGACTTTTAATTGACCTTGGCCTTGGGAGCTTCCCGCTGAATAAATGGCTGAATATTGAAAGCAAATGAAATCCAAAATAAAACCATCTTGCACTGGGATGAAAAACATAATTGGTCCTGCTCTATGGGGGGCAGGTAGAGCAAGTATTCTGTTCGCTAAGGCTTTTTTTTTCCCCCCAACCTTAGGCCAGTGAGGCAGCAGGACTATGAGGCAAGGCTGAAACATCATGTTTACGATATATACTGATGATTTGGTTCTGTAGTTGTTGCTTACGTTAAATAGCTTGTGTTAAAATATTCAATAGCGTATCTGGATCTGCATTGTAACCTTGGTGGTTTGTGGTAATACCAGAGCCACTGTTTACCCCACAAGGATTTTTTTTTTTTAAGATTTTTTTATTTATTAGAGAGAGAGAGCATGAGAGGGGGAAGGTCAGAGGGAGAAGCAGACTCCCCGCCAAGCAGGGAGCCCAATGTGGGACTCGATCCCGGGACTCCAGGATCATGACCTGAGCCGAAGGCAGTCACTTAACCAACTGAGCCACCCAGGCGCCCCTACCCCATAAGGATTTTTAAATCCTAGTTGACTTTGACCAATCCTGCCATTTATTGTTTGCATAGCCTCAGGTCAGACTGGGCAACTTTGGGGCCCAGCTGTGGGGCACTGGCTCATTGTTTAAATTACTGCTTCAGCCCCTAGCTGAGAACTGGAAGGTTTAAGACAACTGAATTAGCCTGATTAAATTCGTGTTTAAAACAAAAGGCAGAGCACCAACTCCTTAGCCTTTTCCCTGCCTCCCCCGAAGTATAAACTAGGTTTTGTTTCCTTGGTTGAGATGGCATCTGGAATTAAGTAACAAATACTATGCAGCCTATCCATTCTGCAGTTAAGACTGGAAAAGAACCACCTTTAAGAACACACCTCTTTAGTGGGATCCCAAACTCCTCCAGACAATCTGCACTGGATTCTGTGTCTCAACTAATTGAGGCTGACATGAACTTTCAAAAGTCCTTGACAGAACAAGGAGTAGAACTCAAATCATGTGCTAAGTTCCATGTATATACCAAGTTCCCCCACACGTTCCTTCTGCACTACGAAGTTCAGAACTAGAGGCAAGGAGGATGGCTGGCCTCTGGGAAAAGTGAAAGGTGGAAAGGTTCTTGTTAGGCTGACAGAATGACAAATTGAAGGTCTCTGAGTCCCTTTCATGTCCCAGATGGATCAGTGATAACAAGGCTTAACCACTCATGATAATGAAGCACGTGGGTTTTGCTAGACAATTTCTACACTTGGTTGGGAAAATGACTTCCAGAGAGGCAGCCACCAATGTGGTGCCTGTGCTTGTCCGTGGATAGCGTCAATAATGAAATGGACTTCTTGCTGGGAGCGCCATAGAACAAGTTAGTTGGAGCTGAAGCTGTAGGTCTAGGTCAGTGCCTCCTGGGTGAGGCAGGAGACGTGAAGGTGGTGGGGATGTTATTTTTTTTCTACGAGGCACTTGTTTTTCCAGCTTTTGCCAAACAAACCTGAGAAGCAGCAAAGTCTGGCCTAGCTGGGGGTTGTAAGAGGGCCGAGGGCTGCCTGAGGAACGCAGGGCTCCATGGAAAGTACTCCCCATTCGCTGGCTGACTACTGCTGTTCAGCTTTCCCTGGTCGGGGCTGGAGTCCGCCATTGGAGGCCAGGTCTTGGTGACACTGAGCATTCTCAAGCTCACTACATTTCCCCTTAGTTCGGGATTTCTTCTATTTTTATTGACACTGAAATAACAAGCCCAGCCTCACTGGTGAGATCTGTGCAGGGCAGAGGTTGAAACAAGGGGTCTACTTCCAAATGCTAATGTGAATTAGGACGTGGGGAGAAATCGGCTTGAAGGGAGCCCAGTGCTGCTGAAGTCAAGACAAAGCCAGGCTTCCGCCCCCACCCAAGCAAGTCACCTTGAAGTCTGGTGCTCAGTTAAGCCTGAGGCCTGCTCATCTCCCTGCTGAGTCTAGGACCTCTTCTCACTTGTCTGAGGTGTAGCAGCTCTTTGACGGGCTTTACTCGAGTCCTCGGATCTTCTTCCTGCCAGAAAAAGCCTTGAAGCTGGAGCGCTCACTCCACCTGCCAGCAGCAGAAAGAGGTCAAGCCCCCAGCCAGCGCCGACCAACTTGGCCCAAAGCCGCAGCTAATCAGCGGGATCCTAGACACAACTGTACGTCTCTCCCTAAGGGGGCGTGGGGGAGGGGTGACAAAAATGTACTTTCTCAGAGCAGGGGCAGCACTAACAGGGTGAGGGAGGATTTTTGTTTTACTCTTAAAAAACATTTAAATATGTTAGGTTAAAATTGCAAAGCAAGATTAAAGTTCCAGCCTAATTGTGTACTTAAAAATACACACATTTCTAGAAGGGATACAAAAACATGACTTTTACCTGTCACAATTTATTCTTCTATAGATTTGTATTTTTTATCAGCATGAATTAAAGTTTTTCAAACTTAATTTTTAGTCTTACACGTTTTTCAAGAATCTTGCTTTTATGTGGCTTACGGACATAGCTAATTCCTAATTAGGAAAAGAGCTCATCTGATGACACTTTCCAACTAGATGGGGGTTAAAAAAAAAAAAAAGCCAGTGTAAACTGAAACAAATAAATTGATGTTATGAATTCTGTTCCATCCCTTGGGGTACTCCAGTAGCACCATTAAAGGACTATGGGGCTAAGCCAGGTCACGCAGTGGTAATACGGGAGGTTCCATTGTGGGGATCAACTGCTTCTGGTCCTAAACCTCGTCCAGTAATTTCACAGGCTGCCAGGTGAGCATTCATTCCTTGGCATCTGCTAGACCCCTACCCCAGCCTGTTGGCGGCGCCAGCAAGCAGCCAGCACCTGGAAGCACCCAGCTCTTCGTAGGCTTGATATTAAAGCAGGTTTCTGGAGGCAGAACAGATTCTGTTCACCTCAGCTGAGAGGCTTTCTGAGGCCTTAAGCCCCGGAGTCTGGCTTCTTGCTTCTCTAGTTCTGCGGCCCTGCTCTTACACTCAAGTACCGGGCATGTGTCAGTCTCGTGGATTTCTCGGGTTTCTAGTCCCGGTCACTGGTGTGGCTACTTTCCGATGCTCTGCAGCCCTTTGGCAGGTGGGGCCACCGGAGAAAGGACAGCATGCTCAAGATTAAAAATGCACTCTCTCAGAGGTGCACAGACAAGGAGCTGGGCCAAGGGACAGCACCTCCACCTAGCCCAGTCCTATGAGAAAGGCCAAAAAGGATTCTGAATCCTTCCTCTGAGGATTCAACTAGCGAACCCTGTGAAGAGGTACCAACACCTGCTTGGACGGTTTAATACGGTACTTAAGACTTTCGTCTTTCTAAATTCCTGTCAACCTCCCCTTTCTCCATCCACCTTCCCAAGTGAGCTCTGGCTTAGCCACACAATGGCCAGTCCTCCCCTCCTGGGGTCTTTTACTCAATTTAAATTAAAAGTAGGGAAAAACTGCACTTGAGAATGAATCATCCATTTTATTTTATTTTATTTTGTCATGTGCTCACAGCATCTCTTTCTCTCTCCTCTCCCTGGCAGGTCAGAGATAAATTAAAAATAAAATCTACAAGGAAAATAATTTATAAAAGCACTTCCCAGGCTCGTGCCTTCTATCCCTACTGCTCAGTCAGAACGCCCCCCAGTGGGGAGGAGAATCGGTCCTTCTCTCCCCACAACTCACCCCTGCTGGTCTGGGCTGACTGTACTCCGGAGCCAGGCAGGGCTGGGGGCAGCAGTGGCAAACAGTTAAAAATAAAGACACTGTGGTCCTGGAACCATCTGGCCACCTTGGCGCTCCCCTCTCTGCCTCCCCCAGGCAGTCCTCCTGCCTGGGGCCTTTGCTAAACTGGGGGTGTAGAGAAGCAGCCTGTGGCCGAGAGCCTGGAGGGGTAGGTGCTCTCAAGCCCTCATTACATGCACTTCTCATTCTCCTAGAAAGAAACCCCCCCCCCAAAAAAAAAGAAAAAAGAAAAAGGCAGACAAAGACCTCGGGACAGAGGAGAAAAATCCCAAGTGTTCACACAGTTACACGGAGTCTTTATGGCAAAGAGAACATTTAGCAGCTTTGAATATTGGGGTATCTCCTTTTTACTCAACACAAGCATTCTAGACCCTATAAGTGAAACAGGGCTCAAGCCCTAAAAAAATCAAAGCGCAAGAAATTCTAAAAGGACTAGTTTGTTTTTGTTGCTGGGTTTTGTGGTTTTGTCCTCCAGTGACATGCCCAGTGGTTGGCAGGGGAGGCCTGAGGGAAGGGTCACTCCCCAGTGTTGTGCTGAATACTGCCTGGCTTCTCCACACGCCCTGCCTCAGAGCAGCCCCCCGAGGCCGCAGGCTCAGCACTGGGGGCGCGGCCGGCACCCCAGCTGCAGCAGAGCTCAGGCAGCAGGGAGGGGAGGGGCGGGGGCACACGGGCGGGAAGAGAACAGCATTCGCATGCAGGCTCTGATGGAAACGTGGGGGCCTCAGCTCGGGGGGGGGGGGGGGTAACCGGGCACAGAGAGAGATGGAGTGGCCGGGCAGTGAGGGACATGCTTGGTGTTGGGGCTGCTGCAACACGGCACGGGGGCCTCGTGACCCTTTCCTGTCCCCTCTCCTTTTTTGACCCTAACCCCCCCAAGCCAGTGTCGGGTCCCAGTGGCTCCCGTCCGAACGAGAACATCACAGGACACATCCAAGAGCTCCCCTCTCAGGGCTGCCACAGGGCAGGAGCTGAAAGACCCACAAAGCCCCTCCCAGATCCCACCTTGTGCTCCCCCCTCCCCTGGGCTGAAGTGGGGTTTACTCGTGCCTAGGGCCTAGACCCACCTAAAACCTGCCACCTGGTATCCTGGCCAGAGCCAACCTTAACCTGCCCTTTGATTTTCTTCCCGCTTTGATTTTTTTGGGTTTTTTTTATCCCTCTTCCTTCCTTCCTTCCTTCCTTCGTTCCTTCCTTGCTTCCAGGAATGAGACTTCCTACGACCTTCCTCTCACCAGACCCCCCCCTTACCCTTGGTCGGCCTCCAGCCATGCCAGCGCCACCCCTTCTCTCCGAGGAAACAGTGTGGGTGAGGACCCTGCCCACCCAAACGCTCTGGCTGCTTCCGCCCCCCCCGCCACGGGGGGAAGCTGAGCCAGACAACGCCTGCGCCCTCCTCTTCTGTCCACTGACCCGCAGTTCATCCCATCTGAGAAGATCTATTGGATAAGAAGGCATTCAAGTCCCCACTGTAGGTCCAGGTCCAGGCCCAGCCCTTCTCCAGTTTCCATCCCGGTGAGCGTCAACCCCCCTTTCCTCCCCAGGCTCACTTTCTTCGGTCCTTTGGCTTCCTCTCCTGTCGCCGGGCCTGCTGGTCAGCCAGGGTGCGGGGGATGAGGAGGACACTACCATCCCCGGCGTACTGGAGTGCGTACTGACTGGGCGAGTAGGGTCGCCCATTCTCATCCCGCAGCCGCCCAAACACCTCCTGGTACAGGCTCTGGACCTTCTGCTTCATCTGCCGCAGGGACCGGAGGAACTCCACCTTCTCCCGCAGCAGCCGGGCTTTATCGCGCTGCAGGTCCTCCACGTCCCGCTCCAGGTTCAGGATGGTGTCCAGCTTGCGCTTGCGGCAGTTCTGCGCCGCCATCTTGTTCTTGCCCCGGCGCCGGATGTCGCGGATGAGGCTCAGCTGGGCCTCGCTCAGCTGGTATTTGGACAGCAGCTCATTGAACTCCTCCACTGGCAGGTTGATGATTTTGTCATTGGTGAAGGGGATCTTCATGGCTCGGGCTCGATGCTCATCCCGGCTCATCTGCTTGTCTAGGAAGTCGGCCTGCTTCTCCTTGCTGCCTTTCTTGAGGGCGCTGGGCGGTGGCAGGTCAGCAGAGTCGAGGGCACTGGGCGCCATGTTGTATGTGTGGTTGTGGCCCACGTGCTCTAAGTAGGGCAGGCAGGAGAGCTGGGACGGATCCTGGTAGCTCATGCGGCAGAACTTGGAATACTCAGGCTGGTAACCCACAGCGCCCTCGGCCTCTTCCAGATCCAGGGTCTCAGAGTCAGAGCTGTAGCCAACAGCACCTTCCTCAGAAAAGGAGGAAGAAGCTGAAGAGGAAGCAGAGGAAGAGGACGACGAGGAGGAGGACGAGGAGGAGGACGAGGAGGAAGAAGAGCTGCCTTCGGAGCTGCTCAGAGAGGAAGGGCTATGGCTGGAGTCCAAGGAGAGGCCTGAGTCAGAGTCAAACTCCTCTTCAAGCTGGGAGGCCTGCACGGGGTTGAAGCCCTCTTCGATGGCCAGGTCCATCAGGCTGATCTCGTCCAGCATGGCTTCATCTAACAGGCCCCCCAGTGGGTCGGGCAGCTCAGGGCCTGCCGTGTCGTTGGCCGAGCCGTTGAGCTGGGGTGGAAAGAAGAGGCCCGCCAGGTTGGTGGAGCCAAAGGTGGAGTTGAGGCTGGTGGAATTGCTGGGGACCAGCGGGAGCAGCGTGGAGCTGCTGGCCACAGGGAGGCTCTCCACGTCGGGACTGAAGAGTGAGAAGTCCTGGCCGCAGCCCCCCAGGGACGCCTGATGCAGGCTGACGTTCTGGTTGATGGGAGTGGTGGGGGCAAGGCTGTAGTTGGTGCTCAGGGGGTCTCCAGGAGGGGCACTGTACAGGATCTCACTCGTTGAAGTGTTCACCTCCATGGCCTGGCAGGGGAGAAGAGCGTCACCGTTCACTCTGAGCAGACTCCCTTCCCCGGGCTGGCGGGGGGCTCCCGCCAACAGGCACCCAACACAGGCACAGCTGAGCGCGTGGAAAGGCAAGAGACTGGAATCCAGAGCCCAGGGTCCACTCCTGGCCCTGCTCGATCCACCAGACCTACCAGGCCTGGCAGAGATGGGTCCTCCCTGCGGACCCCACCCCAACGCAGGGCTGACCAGCTTCCAGCTGTGTTTGGCCAGACTCCCCCACCTTGGAGGGAAAGGAAAGAAAGGAAACACCCAACCCTGCCTACCTCTCCTCAGTGTAAAATCCGCACAGCGAAAGGAACACCCAGCCTTGCAGGGAGAAAACCTAGCTGTACCACTTCGCTGTGTGACCAAGGGCACATCACTTAACCTCTCTGAGCTTCAATTTCCTCACCTTTAAAATAACAAAGGGCGGACTAAGGTGACTGTAAGGAGCAGGGGGGCTGGCGCCGGGGCTGCTAACGCCCCGCACGAATGGCCGGTGCTAAAGCTGGAGCGTTTGGTCAACTGATTATCTACCTAAAGGGAAGGAAGAAGGCATACCTAGGGGACAGTCCTGTTTTAGAAGGCTTAGCCCTGGGCTTCTAACCCAAACCCCACTCCTGACTGTACCCCCTACCCCAAGGAGACACCCGGACAATGACCTCTCAGTGTCCCCACTTTCCTATGGATCAGAGAACTACTCCGTTCTCTTCCCAGCGGGGACAAAGCAGCTGAATGCGAACACCGCCACCCCCACCCCCGGTCCGAGAACTCTGTGTCCTGCTCTGGTAATCCTACCTGCATTTCCATGATGGACATGAGATCTTGCCACTGCTGCTCCAAATCGAATGGCGACTCCGTCCCCGTCAGGAGAGGAGATAAGAGGTGGTTTTGAAGACCTGGGGGCTCACTCTCACTAGGCACTGCTTCTGTTATGCTGGAAATGTCTGCTGGAAACTAGGGCAAAACACAAGAGGCTTTAACAGGGGGAAGGCAAGACCACCGTCGCATTCCTCCCAGAGACTACCAGCTGAGGTTCTGTCTCTTCCTTCCTCTGAATTCAGCCCCGCAGCCAGGAGCAGGCCACACCGGGCGCTGGCCCCTTGGGCAGCCGCACAGGGACCCACGGCGTGCAGGCTGCCCTGCTGGCTCGGTGGGCTCTCCCTGGAGTCCTGCTCACCTCAGCATTCTCCCCAAAGGGGCAGGTGGCCTCCAGCAGCCTAAGGCACTCTTCCAGGGACAGGGCCGTCTGGTCCTCCCCACCAGGCACCTGTGGCAACAGCAACCGTAAGTCTGACTGACCTGGGCCTTGGCTGCCTGCGGGCCAAAGCCTCTTTCCCAGCCTTTCCAAGGGGGAAGCTGAAGGAGGGCCGCAAGGGCTACAGGCCCACACTCTCCCTCTGTGCCCGGGCTGATGGCTGGCCCTGTGTCCCAACCTCCAGGAAAGAACAGAGGAAAAGTGGAAGAGTCCTGACGCAAACAGGAAGCTGCTAGGTGCTTTGCCTCCTCCGTGCTGTTCGTTACCAAGGCCTGGCCCCTCTGCTTCTGTTGCTCATCCACTCCCCGTTCCTCAGCCCAAGTGACTTAAGAGACCCCAACCCAAAAGATACATTCGGGTTCATCCCACAGACAGAAGCGGCCTTCTCTAAGGAGAAGTTTCTAGAAGTGGGCAGAGGTGGGGGTACCTGTGCAGGGAAGCTCTCCCCCGTTTCTCCATCCACTAGCAGGTTTCGCGCCAGAGCTTCTGCACCCTCGCCTGACCAGGTGTCGTCCTGCTCCGCTCCATCTCGCAGGTCCTTATCCACATCCTGCTCCTTCTGGCGATGACTATAGTCAAAAATCTCACGCCCAGCCCCCAGGTCAATATCCTGTCGCCAAAGGATGTCAATCAGATCTATGTCCTGAAAGACAGATCACCGTGACTTTAGCTCTCAGGTCCAGGGGCCTTTCCTAGCATCACTCCAATTAGTCCTGGGAGTGGGAGGCAGCTCTCCCAGCCTCTGTCTCCTCCATACCAACAAGGCTTCATTCATCCATTTCCAGATACCAGCCTCCAAAAAATAAAAACAAAAAAACAAAAAAAAACAAGAGCTAGCAAAAATTACCAGCATAATCAACCCCATACAAGCCTGTGGGCTTAGGACCAGAGACACAGCCAGGCCAAAAGGCAGGGCCACCTCACCGCTACACAAGAAAGAAGGGGGAAGCAGGAGACACTTCTCATTCTGGGAATGAGAATCCCTTCAAACTTGGGTTTGTAGGATGCTGGCCAGGCAAGGGCGAACTGTCATGCAGAATTGCTTCGTGGTGGCCAGGCTTGCATCAGCCTATGGTGCCATTTCATTTGCATAAAGGGGTGGGGTGGGCCAGAGAGGAAAATCCCTGCATTTGCAACCACCTGCTGCACCCAATGGCAACTGACGGGCTGCCTCCAGCCCTGCCCAGAGCCGGTCCCCCTCCCTGGCTGAGGCCAAGAGTAAGGCCGGACACCCAAAGCCCAGGCTCACCTCAAGGTCCATCCCTGCCAGAATTCCCACTCTCAGCTGATCCTAGCAGGCTGCCTCTGTCCCAGGAGAGCCTCAGGCAGTCAGCTGATCCTCACTGGGCACCCCACCCCTGCCAAGGCCGGCCCGGTGTCCCCTCACACCAGCACTCTCACTCCCTTCCTCACCACACCCCAGGACTCACTGGCGCTCCGTCAGTCAACCCACTCAAGGACATGGGCCCCGTCACCGCTCAGCCACAACTGCCACCTCAGGGACCAGAATTCCCCCTGCCCACTCTACCCTGGTGGCTCCTGGTCAGTCCTGCACCAACTGCCACCCCCAGAGCCACCAGCATAGAACCCCAATAAATAAGAGCCATTTGGGCTTCCTACACATGCCATCCCCCTGTGGCTGAAGAAACCCTGAACTCTTGCCTTCCATTCAGAGGTTAAAAAAGCACTTTCCAGAAAGCAATATCCTTACATGAGACCCACCTCCCCAGCCCTGACCAGGTACCCCTTTCCCACCGTAACCCTCCCAGATCCCAAGACCTCCCAGGTGTACCTCTCCCTTCAGTCTCCCCACATACACCAACCTGAACAGAAGCCCTGGACCCAGGAGCAGAGGGGGGCTGGGCCACCCGGTGCCCAGCCAGCAAAGAGTTAAGGGGCCGGCTCCCTTTGGCATGGCCCCCACCACTGTGAGAGCTGCGGTCCAGGCGGGTCATGGTCTGCGAGAAGAGCCCCAGGGCAGCTGGTGCCGGGAAGCCGGACAGGGGGCTGCAAGGAGCTCTTGGCTTGCAGGGAGCACACCAGGCTGGAAGGGTGGCCCCTTGATAGCTCCGAGGGGCCCGAGGAGGGTGCCCCGCCCGTGCTGCTGCCTGGGCGGCCCAGCCCAGCCCCCTTCCTCCATCCTCGAGCAGCCCCCTCCCACCTCACAACCCCAGTTCCACTCAGGCACCCGGCAGCCCCCACCCTGAGCTCACCGCAGAGGCTGCAGTGAGATGGGACTCCCACCCCATGCTCCGTGCTCAAGCTGCAGAGGAGAGCCAGCTCCCTCCAGGGCCTAGCCTCCCGCTCCTCCCTCTCTCCCCCTCCCCACGCCCCCCAAACTTGTTACCTAGGCTGCAGCAAGGAGCCAATCCCCTCCCCCTCCCACCCCGCAGGTCACTGCTGAGGCTGCGGAGAGCCAATCCCCTCCCCCAGGTCAGCAGCTGGGCTGCGGAAAGAGCCAATCCCCTCCCACTGTCGTTACCTAGGCTGCGACGAGAGCCAATCTCCTCCCCCAAGTCTCCGCTGGAGATGCGGAAGGAGCCAATCCCCTCCCACCGCCTGTTACCTAGCTGCAGCCGGGAGCCAATCTCTGCACCAGGGCAGCTGGAGAAGCTGCCGCAAGGAACCAGCCCATCCCTGGGCCGCCTCCGTCTCCTCAAGGAGACGCACCCAGGGGCGGGCAGCCCCACCCAGCCCAGTCAGCCAGCCGGGGTGGCGCAGTGAGAGAGCCCTGGGGGGGGGGGAAGGGGTGCCACTCTCCCTCCTGTCGCATCCTGCTTCCCCAGCCCACTCAGGACTGGGCAGAAACCACTCCCGCAGCTTCTCAGGGAATCTAGTTCTTCCCTGGAAGTGGAAGGAGTTTTCCTGTTCCTCAGCAGGGCTGCGGCCGCTCATCCTGAAGCCCAAGGATCGCAAGCTGAGGCCGGGCCTGCTGTGAGCCAGGGGCTCTGTCCCCCGACCCCAGGCCAGAAGAGAGGAAGGAGTGCCGGCCAGGCCTCGCCCCAGGCAGAAGGGAGCCTCGGGCCTGAAGGCCAACCCTGAAGGAGCCGCACACGTGCGCCACGCTCCCCCTTCACTCCAGCTTCGTTCAAGAGCTTCTCCCCCCAGACCCCTGGTCCACATCTCTAACACCAGGAAAACGCCACCCACAGAATCGGGAGCACAGTTCCAACGTCCAACCTCACTGCTGCGCCCCTCGAGCCTAAGGTCAGGTGAGGGACAGTATGTTCCCCTTGGTCACAGAATGCTCCTCGCCAGGAGAGAGTTGTACACAAGCCACCCCCTGCTCTGGGCAGAGTGCCAGCCTCCAGGGGAATCCTATCCCCGACAAGGGCCTGGGCTAGGGCTGCCCATCGAACCGGCCTGGCAGCGGGGGCGTGCTGCCACCCGGGGGGGGAGAATACCAGCTCCAGCAGTGCCTGTCACATGCTCTGGACCTGGGTATTTTTATCCCTGAGTTGCTGAGGAAATGTTGTTCTAGACACGTAATAATCCTCCCTTCCCCCACACCCAGCCTAGAGCCCTAATGCTGACCCACCCCAACCCCCAAAGAGAGCAAAGAAGGCCTGGGGTCAGGGACAGCACAACCTTCATGAAGGCCAAGAAATGGAAGAAAGCTGGGTCAAAGTCTCATCCCATTCTGCCCCAACCCATCCAACCATATCCAAACTTCCCACCCCATCCCAGGAGAGCTCCCAACAGGAAGAGGAATGGAGCTTCACCTGCAGAGTTCCCAGGAGCGAGCCCAGTTACACACCCCACCCCCTGGGGAGCTGCATCAGAGCAGAAGGACGGAAGAGGAAGCTGGGAGACATACTTCTTCAGACCACCGTGCCAAGACTGAAGCCCATTTGAAGGAAAAGGACAGAGGAAGCAGAAAAAAGGCAAAGTTCCCAGTGGCACTAGAAGAATCTAAGAACTGAGGCACTGTAAGGTAAGGAATGCTCACAGCTCCCGTGCTCAGATAATTCTAGTCTCTCTCAAAGCAGACCCAGCGAGGCAGCTGAGCAGAGAGCAGCCCTGGCACTACAGACGTGTGCGGCCAGATCCATCTGACCTCCGGGGGCCGTCCTGTGCTTTTTAGTAAGTTTTGCAGCATCCCTGGCTTCTCCCCACCAGTGGCACCTCTTCCAGTTGTGACAACCAAAACTGTCTCTAGACATGGCCATCTATCCCCTGGACAGGCCAAATCGTCCCCAGTTGAACACCACTGGCCAGAGAAAGCCACAAGCTCTGACAGCCACTAACATTCAAAGAAATGAGCTCAGGAACAGGCTCAAATGCAGGACAGGAGGCAAAACCTGGTCTGACTGGTGGGCAGAAAAAGAGCCAAGATCTGCAGCCCCTGTAAAACTTTTTACATACCTAGCCCCCCACCCCAGGACTCAGCTCTGGGAAACCCAGCCCAGGGCAATCCAGCCTTAGCCTTCCCTTTCCTAATGGCCAGGAGAGTGCAGCAGGCCTCTTCTCAAGCTCCTTAAGGCTGAGTGGCAAGCCCAGGCCAAACACAGAGCTCAAAGTGGTTTTATCATCATGCTGGTGAGGTGGGAGCAGCAGGAACCATTCACATCGTTAAAGGCTTTCTGTTCTGCCCAGAACAGTGTGTCAGCCACGTGTCAGGAGCTACAGATCTCGGACAGCTCAGAGCAAGCTGACTTAAGCAGCAGAATGCAGCTTCTCTTCTAGCTCCTAGCCCTCTTCTCCCTACTCCCTGCAGCAGGCCTTTAGCAAGGAATGGGAGCCTTGGCCCTCTTCTGGCCAAGAATAACTATCTAAATCTACCCCTTGGCTCAGGCCCAGGAGAGCCGACTTATCGAGGACCTTACAACAACAGGCCCGACCACAAAGGAGAAGAACTTCAGGATATGCATGTGTGTTTTGACGTGGGGGGAGGTACAAGGCAAGAGTCCACAAAGTATTTGTGTCTTAGCAACAGATACACACCGCACCAAAGCCCATCACAACACCACTCCCTCCCCCACTCTGGGGCCTCCAGCAGTCATGTTGAAATCCAAGCAGTAAACATGCTGGCATGTTCTAGGAACCTCCCACTGCCCTGACGGTACATTTAGAGGTGGGTCAATGGTTCAACACAAGGAAATGCTCCCAGCCCCCAATCCTGGTCAGACAATTCAGCTCATTCCTGTCAAAGAACAATGCCCAAGACCCCCCCCCCAAACCACTCTAGTTCTTTACAGGGGTTAGTACTATGACCTCGCCCCTTCAGGACCAGGACCAGGACCAGGACCAGAACCAGCCCCCGCCCCCCCGAAACCCCAAGCCCTTCTCACCCACCCCGACGTGTGGTCACTAACCTCTTTGGTTAGGTCTCCACTGACTGGAGGGGCTACAGCTCCCAAATCCTCCAAATCTTCACTGAATCCCTGCTCCGTTTCGCTTTCTCGCACCCCGTTGTCTGGGCCTGTCACATCCTGGAGGCCACTGGAACTCTCGAGGGTGAGGCCTGAGCTGGGCTGGCTGCCAGAGACAGACCCCTCTGGATCCCGGTGGACCAGCCAGGCGTTTACCTCAGTGGTCGGCACCTGGAACCTGTCCAGGGCCCTCACCTGACTGAGGAGCCGCCGGGCAGTGAAGTAATTGTCCAGGTCTATGCTCTTGGGGTGGATACCATAGCCATCCAAGGTATTCCTCAGGTTGTGGAACTGGGTCTGAGTATAGGCAGAACTGGGCCCCAGAATGATCTCCCGGAGCGGGGGAAGCTGTGAGGTCAGGTAAGTATCCACGTCCACCCGCACCCCAATCAAACTCAGCAGAATGGTGAACTGGAGGAGTCCTTCCGTTAAGTATTTCTTCAGAGAAAGCATTGCTGAAGGACCAGAATGTTTATGCTTTTTGGTTTTTAAATCTTCCAAAAGACAAATCAAGGCCACTGCTCTGCTGCTCCAGCCAGCAAGTTACCCTCCTCAGTGCCAAACCCTGTATCCCACCCTGGCAGAACACAGGGGCTGAGCTCCCGGATGGCCTCAGAGGAAAGCACACCCTGTGAAGCCAAGGCCACTCTCCAGACCACATTCACTTTTCCCTTCTCAGCACCTCACCTCAGCATGTACAACTGTTGCTAACCCAGTCCAGGCCCTCAGGGCCCACGTGACTTACTGTCTCCACAGTCCACATACAGTCACTTCCTCACTCACATTAGTTGTCCTCTCTGTAGTTTCCACTGCAGACTGTTCTCAGGAACAGCTGATGGGTTGGTTTTGTTTTTTTGTTTTTTTTTTTTTTCCTTCTCCCTAAGGTTTATTTTCTTTGGCTGGAGCTACAAGCCTTTTGTCTTGGGTCAGAGTGTCCCGCCTCCTCCACACTTACCAGGGGGGTTTCCAGAGAAACCTGAAATGGGAATCACAAGAGCAACAGGATAAGATTCCAGAATTTTCACACCATGATCAAGGCAGAAGGCAGGAAAGACGTTCAAATTCCACTTTCATATTTTATTGAAAAATAAGTCAATTATTTTACTCCTAAAGAAATAAAAACCAAAAATCTGTTATAGGCAGAACAACTACGAAAGGAAAATATTGCTCACAAAGGATCCCTGTTTCTGGATACTAAATTTGTAATACCCTAAAAGGTAGCTTGTTTTGGATAAGCAGATAATGCCCGGGGCATCCAAAATATTTTACATGTTGTCTGATTTACCAACCCTCCCCCACCCCATCCACACACTACCCAGCTT
This sequence comes from Halichoerus grypus, assembly GCF_964656455.1. Lineage (NCBI taxonomy): Eukaryota > Metazoa > Chordata > Mammalia > Carnivora > Phocidae > Halichoerus > Halichoerus grypus. The sequence continues at coordinate 185,996,167 of NC_135713.1, forward strand.
CTATTTTTAGCACGAGAAGCCCATTTCCTAACTTAAAGAAAAGTTGTATCCTCCATCTCTCAAGAGAAAACTGCCTACAATCCCTGTCCTTTCCCGTTTTAAAGGGAAGGGAGAAACTATTAATGGGAGAAGAGTGTAAAAGGACATGAGGACACGTTCAGGACACCACCTCACGAAACAATAATGCCTTTTGTTTTCCCAACTTTAAAATATGATTTCCCCTTCCTATCTCTCACATTAAAAGGGGGAAGGGGGGCTGAGAGGGCTTGGGGGGGGCGGGGAGCAGTGAAGCAGGAGGATTATTCGACCCAGAATTTGCAATAGGCAGGTTTTATTTTCATTCATATGACCTTCTGAGCCTAAGCAGAAGGATAAGGCCAAGTTCTCAACCTAGATAGCCAACTGGGGAGGGAGTAAACCTGCCTTTCAGTTTCTGGTCTCTACTTTTGAGCTTCCATTAACCTCACAGACCAAGACATAACTCTCCTCTTCACTGTTGTGACCCACCTACCAACTTCGTCCTAAAGGGGAAGAGTGACATACGGACGGACGGACGGACACACACACACACACACACACTCCTTATTTGGTTAAAGTAAACACAACTGCGACTCAGAATTCCTGCTTACACTACCCTCCCGTTCTCACGCCAATTTATTACTAAAACCTCCCAAGAGACAATTAAGTTCCAGAAACCGGACAAGGCCCCTTAAAGACGGAGTAAGGCCAGAGGCCTCTGGTCTGAGCCCGGTCCCACCCCGCCCCGGATACCCGAGTCCGGCCGGGACCAAGTCGCCATGCCCGCTGTCGGCGCCTCGGCTTCCAGCCTTCTGGGGCAACAGCGAACAAGTGCGACTCGGCGGCCTTGACCCACCCTCACAGCCAAACCCCACCCCGCCCTCCGTCCCGATGGCCCCACCCCGCTCCAGGCCTGGGCCTCACACCACGCCTTCTCGCGCCCTCAGCCCTCCCCAGTCCAACCCACCCCGGAGCTAGCTTTCTCCACGGCCTCGCGGCCCCTCCCTGCCAAGCCCAGGCCCGGGCTCGGGCCCGACGCGAACCCCGCTCGCCCGCCCGTTCCCGCCTCCAGCCTCCTGCCCCTGGGCTCCACCCCGCCGCCCTTCACCCCACAAGCCTCGTTCCCGCGGCGCTGCGCCCGCCACCCCCCCACGTCGGGGAAAGGAATATGCCGGATACCCGCTGCAGAGCTCGGCGTCCGCCGCTGCCGCAACAGCAGGCCCTCAGCCCGAGTCCCGGCCTTGCCGCCGCCACCGCCGGCCGGCCTAGAGCTCCCCAGCCTCCGCTTCCCTCCCCGCCCCCTCCTTCCACCTCCCACCTCATTCGGAAGCCCGCCCTCCGCGTCCTTCCTAGGACCGTTTCTCCAATCAACGAGTCGAAACCGCGGCCGTCGCCGGATGTCATTTTGATTGACAGCCAAAAGAGCCCAATGGCTGAGCGTGCCTCCTCCTCCCTCTCCCGATTTCCCAAGACTGACATGGCCCACAGCCCAGTGGGCGCATAGACCCGCCCCGCGGCGTGGGCTCACCAGTAAGTGGGGCGAAGGCCCTACGGCCCGGCATTCTGGCCCCTCCGCGGTGCGTCGGCCGCCCAAGGTATTTCAGGCGGAGCGCGGAGTAAAGTGTGCAAGCTAAGCGCTACCAGTGCATTTTCCAGCTCGGGGATAAGGGCTTAGGGCCGGGGGTGAGAGGTGGTATCGCTGCCGGAGCGCGGAGTTCTCCCCCGCCCCGAAGGTTCCCACGGTGACTTGCAAAAGCCCAGTAAGACCTGAGGGGGCCGAGGCGGGACCCAGAATATTTCCCGCGGTGGCGACGCTCGAGCCGCCATATTGGGTGCTGGCAGCGGAAGCCGCTGTCGCCGCTTCCGCTCTGTACAGGCCGTGGCTCGCGCCAGTCGGGGACGGTTACGTCGCGGGAATGGCCCAGCGGTCGGGTTGCCACCACAGTGGTGGGACATTGGCGGTGTGGGGGGATGTGGCATAATTGGCGAGTTTTCTCGTGATAGGAACATCCCGTAGAGCTACCCTTCCCCGTCTCCTACCCTCCCAACCCCCGCCCAGACTACCCCCGAGTTTAGTCTTGCCGTTCAGGAACTTTCCTCGATTTCAGGTGCTGGCCAGTCTCACCTAGCCAACGTCTTTGTGATTTTCGAACATTGCTTTATTATCCCCAGCCTCTCTTGAGGGAGCTTGTTAAACCTGCAAATTCTGAGGCCTCGCTCCAGAGATCGCGATTCACTTAACCCTGGGGTGGCGGCCTGATAACCTGCCTGCTTAGTAACGACTCGGGTAGTTTTAACACAGTTGATCCCAAGACCACCTTTAGGCAATCACTAAGTTGAAGTTCATAGTATTTTGTTCCCAGCTGTGGGAAAAAGAGGCATCAACTCAAATTCTTGACTCCCAGGAAGATCCTCGTAATCTAGTGGGTGAAATCACTGGTCCTTGTACAACTAAGGACAAGGCCAACTGCCAACTCTTCAGATAACATGCAGTCCTCACGTGTTTGGAGAGTTGGGAGGCTTAATTTGGGGTGGTTCACAGATTATAAAGCACTTTGAAAATTCATACAGAAAAGTACACCAGTGTCTGGTCATTGAATCCTTAACAAACTGCTAAGGTAGTTGTGCATTTCAAAGACTGATTCAGGGGGCGCCTGGGTGGCTCGGTCGGTTAAGTGGCTGCCTTCGGCTCAGGTCATGATACCAGGGTCCTGGGATCGAGCCCCGCATCGGGCTCCCTGCTCGGCGGGGAGCCTGCTTCTCTCTCTCCGTCTGCCACTCTGCCTACTTACACTCTCTCTCTATCTCTGTTAAATAAATAAATAAAAGCTTTAAAAAAAAAACAAAGACTGATTCAGAGAGCACATGTTTTACTTACTCGTTTTACTATTTGGCTTCTAGTAAATGCTAGAATATAAACTCCATGAGGACTGGAATTCTGTGCATTAACTGTTGAGTCCTCAAAGCCTGGAACAGTGCCAGGAGCAAAGTAGACAATAAATACTGAATAGCTGAAGGAGAACTCCAGCAGGCAGGCCTGTGATTAGAAGTTCCTGCTAAAAGCAGAAATTAATATGTGGAAGAGATGTGGTTTTGAGGGATATGGCATGTTACCAAGGAAATGGGAAACCATTCGGACCCTGAATTAATAAGACCATGAAGGGAAATACTCCTGTTGGATAAGAAAAGAGGAGAAATTGAGGTGTGCTTTGTTAACTCTAAAAATATACCAACCAGGGGCGCCTGGGTGGCTCAGTTGGTTAAGCGACTGCCTTCGGCTCGGGTCATGATCCTGGAGTCCCTGGATCGAGTCCCGCATCGGGCTCCCTGCTCGGCAGGGAGTCTGCTTCTCCCTCTGACCCTCCCCCCCTCTCATGTGCTCTCTCTCATTCTCTCTCTCTCAAATAAGTAAATAAAATCTTTAAAAAAAAATAAAAAAATAAAAAATAAAAATATACCAACGGGGTTGAGAAGAATATTTAAAAACCATAGAACTGAAAGATACCAAAGCTAAACTAAAGTTGCGGGGCTTAAATACAAGACTTTGGAGAATATAGGAGAGTGTCGTTTGTTTGACCCAGCAAATACAGAACAATTTTAAACCTTGACACGGTTTTAAAAAAAAACAAAAACAAAAACTGGGCGAGCCTCTAATCTATGGGAAACTTTAGCACCAACAAAACTGATGTTTTAGACGGGTCCACTTGTAATTTCCAAGTTCCTCTTGAGCTGCATAGCAGGGTACCAGGTGCCTGGGATAAGAAAGAAGGTCCTGGGGCGCCTGGGGGGCTCAGTCGGTTAAGCGTCTGCCTTCGGCTCAGGTCATGATCCCAGGGTCCTGCGATGGAGCCCTGCATTGGGCTCCCCGCTCAGCAGGGAGTCTGCTTCTCTCTCTCCCTCTGCACCTCCTCCCCGCTCATGCACTCTCTCTCTCATAAATAAATAATCTTAAAAACAAGCAAAAAATTTAAAAAAACAAGCAAAAAAAAAAGTCTTACAGTGGACACCAAACTGACTAATGTGAAGTCAAATGAGGTAAATATTCACTGAAATGAAATGGCAGCCATAGGTTGAAGGCCACACTGGGGAGCTAACATGTGACACCATCACATCACTTGGAAAGCTTAAACTCATTTGGTGGCTTTTAATGACTCAAAATTTGTTGAGATAGATAGCAGTCCTACCCATCCTCTCCTCCCCTTTCTGGGGTCCTGGGTGTAGAGGGAGGTGTAGGCACTGAGGAGAGGAGGGTCTCCATGTTAATCCCTAGAGAAGGGGTGGGAGAGGTGTGGAAAAGTCTTTTGTGTCTACACTGTCCCCTTCATTTTCTTTTGCCTGCCACAGTACTTCTAGTACTGTGCTTCACTGTGTCTGATTATTTGAGCATTCAGTGGGAGAGAGGTGGATCAGGAACTGTATAACTGGGTTAAAGGATGCCTGGATAGTTCAAGTTTCCAGCTTAACGGTTAAAGAATTGTTCACCCGTTGCAAGGGCTGAGGAGAATCTAGATGTAGAGTCTCAATCAGCAGTAGGCATTTAGGCCTGGCAGGCTGTGGGCATCCAGGATAGTTGATACTCCATGGTAGGGAGCAGGGATCCAAACACTGTCTTCCACTCTGTCGAGAGTTCCAGATCAAGTCTGAGCAGGTGCAAAGCTCCTTCCCACTGATTAACCCTGTAAAATCCAGGGTGTGTCCTTCACCTAGGAAGCCACCCTCCTCCCTCCCCCCGCATCCTCTCCCTCTCCTTTGCCTGGGACAGCTGTTAATAGGAAAATTACCCAAGAAGCAAAAGAAAGATGCCATGCTGATGTGTCATCAGTCCTGGTATATCCATTAAATCAGACTGAGAAGACCACTGGAAAAAGTGAACACATGCGCTCCCTTCCCTAAGGGAGAGGCTGAGAGCCATCAGTAAAACCAGGCCTTGCCCTCGAGACTGAGACTCAAAACCGCTTGGGAAAGGAGAAGGCAGTGGGAAGCCAGGAAAAGAGTTTGTTCTAATGCACAGGGATTTAGGGTCATCGAAGAGCCAGCTAACTATACATTAGATTCCCTACTCATCTGGGTTATATCTGTGTTGGCCCAGCTTCCTCCATGGAAAAAGCTGTTGCCACCAGCAGGCACATCCAGTCATCCTGCCAGGAAACCCTCAGAGAAGAGGTTGGATTTCTTCTGGAATAGCAGGGATTGCTTTTTCCCCTAAGGGGAAATCTAGTCTTTCTGCTATTCTGGTTGCCCATTGTTTTTCCTCTTTTTTAAAAAAGTTTTTAAATATTGCTAATCTATATAAATATTTCTCACTCTCCAACTTTCATCTAATCCAGCAGAGTATATTAGATGACTGAGAGATTTCCTTACAGCCCTTCTGAGAGATTCTAGGATTACGTCCTGTCAATACTAAATGTTAACATGTCTTGCAAGGAAATCAATTAGTTATCCAGCTAATCCAGACATCTGGCCTCCTTTCTTACATGGTAAACATCATTAGCAAGCTTGTTACCATTAAACTCTCAAAAGAGGTAAAGCTCTTCCACAAACCAGCCTCTTCCCTGTGCATCCCTACACCTCGGCTGTCTTAGAAGATCGCTTCTCAACCCTGGCTGCACATTAGAATCACCTGGGGGGCTGGTAAAAATTATCCATGCCCAGGTCCCACCCCCAACCAATTAAGTCGGAGTCTCCCAGAGCAGCCCTGGGCATCAAGATTTTGTAAAACGCTCCTCAGGTGATTTTTTTTTTTAAGATTTTATTTATTTATTTGACAGAGAGAGACAGCGAGAGAGGGAACACAAGCAGGGGGAGTGGGAGAGGGAGAAGCAGGCTTCCCACTGAGCAGGGAGCCCGACGTGGTACTCGATCCCAGGACCCCAGGATCATGACCTGAGCCGAAGGCAGACGCTTAACGACTGAGCCACCCAGGCGCCCCTCCTCAGGTGATTCTTATGTGCAAAGTAGAGAATCGCTAGCTTGGAGCAAGAATCCAAATTGGGTAAAAAAGAACAGCAGTGGGTGACTGGGTGGCTCAGTCGCTAAGCGTCTGCCTTCGGCTTACGTCATGGTCCCAGGGTCCTGGGATCGAGTCCTGTGTCGGGCTCCCTGCTCAGTGGAAGCCTGCTTCTCCCTCTCCCACTCCCCCTGCTTGCGTTCCCTCTCTCACTGTGTCTCTGTCAAATAAGTAGAATCTTAAAAAAAAATAAAAATAAAAATTCTCTCTCCCTTTAAAAAAAAGAAAAAGAACAGCAGTTGGGGCGCCTGGGTGGCTCAGTCCTCAAACGTCTGCCTTCGGCTCAGGTCATGATCTCAGGGTCCTGGGATCGAGCCCCGCATCAGGCTCCCTGCTCAGCGGGAAGCCTGCTTCTCCCTCTCCCATTCCCCCTGCTTGTGTTCCCTCTCTAGCTGTGTCTCTCTCTGTCAAATAAATAAATAATAAATAAATAAATAAATAAATAAATAAAATAAATCATTAAAAAAAAACAGCAGTGGTAATACATAAGCATAGACTAGAATCACCGCCTGATTTTAGGATATAGTCTTTCTCAGTCCTGGAATGCCCCCTTCCTTGAACTATCCAATGAAAACACCTCATTGTTCCTTCATGTTTTGGTAACAATTTATGAAGTTCAGCCATTCTGCACGCCTCACCCCATTGCCCCAACAATGTTGGGTAATTTTCAGGGAGGTGCTATCCTGAGGTGGGAAGAGTGGGTGTTTCGGACTCAGAGCTAGGTTCAAAAATCTGGCTCTCCTACTTACTTGTTGGGCCCTCCTGAGCTAAATGAAGATAACAACATACAAATTCACAAGGTTTAAAGATCAGATCCCACGGGGCACATGGCTGGCTCATTTGGTAAAGCATGTAATGCTTGATCTCAGGGTCACCAGTTCAAGCCCACGTTGGACCTGGAGCCTCCTTAAAAAAAAAAAAAAATCAGACCTGTGTATAAACCCACCTGTGCCTGGGTAAAACCGAGCATGAGGCTCCTTTCTTGCCCAGCTCTCTCTCCACCCACCCTACAACCTTATTATCCCAGAGAAAGCCAAACGCCTTGAAGAAATGAGAGCTGTCCTTAGGATAATCAGCTGGAAACTCATCCTGCAGACAGAGCAGGGAAGCTTTTATTTTCTCTCTGGAGGATGCCACAAGCACACACATCCACACCTCTCATTCCACACACACCTCCCCCTCTTGACATTATAGCAAGAAGGAGAGAGAGAGAGAGAGAGACTTACCCAAGGGAGCTGTTTCTTCTTGTCACACAAGAACAGATGCCTAAATCCTAGGACAGCACAGAAATGTGGCAGCAGGAGAGTGAGTCAGAGGAAACAGAATGGTCTCACCTCCAAGATCTACCAAGACCCAGAGGGGAACCCATGTGAATCACTAGCCTCCAGGAGACTCCCAAGGGCAGGGACCTGTGTTTAGTTGTCAGAACCAATTCGGCGTCCCGCTACTCCGCAGACTCCAGCTGGTTAGAGATTCGCGCAGCCCCTCACCCCCACCCCTCACCCCAGCGCACCCACCCCCAAGGGAGCAGAGAGTGGGGAAGCACAAGGCTGCATTCTTTTTGAACACAGCTTTGGCTTCCTCATTCCAGGGAGCCTCTCCAGCTGCTTCTCATCTGCTGCACTTGCGCACTGCTTAGGTGCTGCCAGGCTTACGCTGTGACGTCCCCTTGGGACAGTCCTCTGGAGAAGACACTGTCCTGTCACTGCGCTCACTGAGCCAGTATTTTTACATTTTTACATATTTTATATTAAAGGGGCACCCTGGGCTGGGAGCCCAGAGAAGAGAGTGAGTCCTGAGCTCTCTGCTGAGGGACTTTAGAGGAGGAACCATCCCTGGGGAGAATCTCTTTCTGGAAAAGTTACCTTGAAGTCTCTGAATTTACTTTTTCACCACAGCATGTGAAGAGATCCCAGTGATTGTAACTGTAGCAACAACCAAGGTGGTAGAGGTGGTAGTGGGGAGGATCTTGTGGTTCCTACGCTTCCTTCCAGAGCCTTCTCTCTCATCCCAGACCCTATGCCTATGCCCACTCTCCTGTAACCAGCTCCGCCACCCCCGCTCCCCCGTGGAGCCACACGGGCTCCCTAAGTCCCCTATCAACCCAGGCCTTCTGGAAGCTGACCCTCTCCCACTGTGGGTACCATATGCCAAACAGAGGCTAGGAAATGCCCCCTGGAGGCTTTTTGATGCTGTCCTTGTAAATATGAGCTAAAAGTGAACTAGCTGACAAAAATATTAAGGCATCAAAATAATCAAATCAGTATTTTTTATTACATACCGAGCCGGCATGACCATTGACATAACTTCTGATGATCTGGACTCCAAACAAATAAAATACTGTGTCTTTTCCCCTTATTGCGCCAAATAGTGTTGATTCATGTTCACTATTATAACGCTGATAGCCTGCAAGGAAGATTCAGATGTGTCTTCTAAATCATCATAGAAAGAGGTTTGGCAGATGTTTTCCTCAGATGCTTGTGTGGCTCGCTCTCTATCTCTTTCAGTTCTTTGTTCAAATGTCACCTTCTTGAAGCCTTTCTCAAATGACCCTAACGAAAATGGCATTCTGTCCTGCGTTCCCCAACCCCTCACATTCCTGATCTTTTTTCTTCATAGCATTTATCACCAACTCACACAATACCTATCTTATTCATTTGTGGCTTATCTGATTTGCACAGAAATGCCTGCACACACACCAAAACACTTGAATATAAGTTCCATGAAAGCGAAGATTTTATTTTGTCTATTATTCTATCCCAGTGACTGGAAAAGTACCTGGTACACAGTAAGCACTCAATAAATATTTGTACAGCACATAAAATACAGTTTCATTGATAAATACGTTTTTATTTTTCTTTGTTTAAAATAGGTAGTCTGTGACTATATACAATCTTCCTCATCCTGAATTCATTTACTTATTCACAAATCCTTTGAAGTACCTGTCACTCTCCAGGCCCTGTCCAGGAAGATTTCACAGGGAACAGGACGGACACATGATCTCTGTTCTCCTAGGACTCAGAGTCTGGTGGGGAGAAGGACCGTACACATTTGTATGTAAATAACTCAGTAAAGATGATATCTCGAAATTAAGAAAGGTACAATGTAAGAAATAAGTAGGGAGCTGAGACAGAGAATGTGACAGGAGAGACCTATCGAGTTAGGTCCCGTGGGTTAGGTTCCCTTTGGTGATGAAGTTGACCCTCCAAGAGCAAGAAGACCTTCGTCAGCAGAGGCAAAGCCCACTCAGGAATCATCTGGATGAGAGAGTGTGGTACACAGTGGAACAGGCCTTGAGGAGGAGAAGGGAGAAGCCATGTTGAGCCCGAAACCGGCTCCCCTCCCCCATTCAACTACAGTCTTTATAAGCTGTGCCATCCTGATATGGTCACACAAACGGAGTCTCCCCTCCCCTTAAAATATGGGTGATGGGACCTATCTCACAGGTGTGGGTTATATTAGTTAATGGCTGTAAGTCTTTAAATGTAAAACACACGCATGGTGTTGTTATGGGCAAATGGGCAAAGACCCTTAACTTTGTACCTTCCGAATATGAATTTCCCACTGGTCTCAAGAAGTCTCCTGAAGTGAAAGTTTGAACTCGGGTATTCTCCAACCAAAGAAACCAAAGCATGGCAACGCCTGACGCCATCGGTGGGGCATTTGTGCTGCTGGGCATCTGTCCTGCCCCAGATTGTCCTGTCTGTGTCTTGGGAGATTCTAGGGAGGTGTCTCTGGGCCATGGCTCCCTTCCTGAGGAGTGGGAGAAACTTCTCTGCGTAGAGGGGTCTCCCCAGAACTGTTCTTGTCTGCTCTCACTCCCAGAACCTGTCCTGAGACCCGAGGGATGACGAGAGATATTTTGTCCCCGAGGAATCGAACACAGGAGTCAAGAGACAAAACTGGCCTTGGCGTGTGTTTCCTGCTGGCCCCAGGACCGCCTGCGGACCCCGCAGCAAACCAGATGCACGGGCCAGGGCGGGAGGCGGCAGGGGAAAGCCGGGCCGGTCCCGAGGATTCGGAGAGCTCTGGACTCCGTGGAACCGAGAGCCGCGGAGGAGGAGAGAGGGGAAGGCGCAGCGGGGGAAGGGGAGCTGGGCTGCGGGGCGCAGGGCGGAGTGGGCGGGAAGGGAGAGCGGGGAGGGCGAGAGGCAGGAAGGGGCCACGGGGAGAAGGGAAGACACGCACAGCGGGGCAGAGGGGGAGGGCGCGAGGCCTGCGGCCACGGGGACAGCACGGGCCGCGGCGTCCGGGGGACGGCCCGGCCGGCAGGGCGGGCGGAGGCGGGGCGGCGGGCGGCGCTGTCAGCGCGGAGCGGCGGGCGGAATGCAGCGGCCGGAGGCCTGGCCACGTCTGCACCCGGGGGAGGGGGCCGCGGCGGCCCAGGCCGGGGGCCCGGCGCCGCCCGCTCGAGCCGGGGAGCCGGTGGGGCTGCGGGTACGGAGCGGGCGGGCGCCGGGCTGGGGTGGGTAGGGAAGATTGCGGGGGGGGGGCGGGGGGCCGCCAACTCACCGCTGGCGCGCCCGCGCCCAGGAATTTGGGGGCCCCGCCGACCGCCCGGGGAGGGGGCCCGGGGCCAGGGCAGGGGAGAAAAAGTTCTCCGGGCGCCGACCCGCGAGGAGGCCGGGCTCGAGTGCGCGTGGGACTGAAGTTCTGGATCAGTTCGGAGCGGTGATGGGCACAGCTCGGGGCGGGGGAGGGGGGGGCGGTGGACCGAGGTTCCGCTGGGAGGGGTGAGGAGTGGCGGGGCCGCCGGGGACTCGAGCTTCCACGGGGCGGGGGCTGTGGGCTGACGTGCGGGGCTTCTGGAGCCCCCTTCCCCGGGCCAGGGGGCTGGGGGCGCGCCGAGAGCGCGGGTCCAGCCTCGGCCCGGGGTCCGCTGGAAGGAGGAGGCTCGGCGCCGCTGTCCCCCCGGCCCAGGTTCTGTGATACACTCCGACTCGGGCTCTGGAGCAGTCAGTGCATGACAGAACTTGGGCCCGGACGGACCTTCTGCACCCAATGGGCACAGCGCCCACCCGGGGCCTGCAGTGGAACATCTGGCGGGGAGTGGAGCAGGCACCGGAGTTGGCCCGTGCAGCACAGGGGTGGGCCAGAACCAGCTGTGGACCTTTGGGGTGGCTGGACCCTGAGGATGGCCTCCTGGGGCCAGCAGAGGCCATAGAGCCAATGGCAGGGTGTCTGCCTTGAGTCAGGAGTCAACGGAGCTCTCCCCTGGTGTCAGTTGCAGGAACCTTCCCTCTACACCATCAAGGCTGTTTTCATCCTAGATAATGACGGACACCGCCTCCTGGCCAAGGTAACCTCCCACCCTCACCGGAAGGCCCCTGAGGACACTGTGCTACAGCCCCAAGAACAGAAGTCCCCACCCAGCTGACTCTCCTGTCTCAGGAGAGACCCCACTGTGGGCTCAGTGACTCAGAGCAACTCAGCTTAGACCCCTCCAAAGGTCATTCTGTCCATCCTCCTGCCTTGTCAGACTGCTGGCCCCCCGGGGCCGGGGCGGGGGGGGGGGGGGGGGGGGCGGCGGGCAGTGTGGTTCCTCTGTTTCTGCTCACATTCCCCGAAGAGTCTTCTCATCATTCTTTCCAGTGGTCAGCAGGACCTTGGGCACGGAAGGACCTCCTGAGAGGTCAGGGGAGTGTTGAGTCTGGGACCCAGGAGCCTTAGTCCCCATATTCTATATAAGCAACCTCCACTTTTCTTCTACAGTTTGGGAAACACTCAGGATTTAGTCTGAGGAGTCTGAGAATTTAGAACCAGACAAGATCTTAGAGACTATATGATCCCGCTCTCTCCTTTCACAAATGAAGAAAATGTGGTCTAGAGAAGCTAGCTGAGTTGCCTAAGGTCACGAGTGTTACTATCAGAACACAGATCTGAACTCAGGTATTTTGACTCGAAGCTCAGGAAGGTGATTTTCATTGCACCAACTATTCAGTTGTCTGGTGTCTATCCCACATGGCCTGGGTAAACCAAACTAGAATAATCTGAAAAGAAATGTCTATCATGGACACAATTAACTACAGTAGGACTATGGCATCTAAACTAACTATGAAATGCATTCTAGATGTGTTTGTTTGTTTGAGACTGAAACTTTTTGTCTTCCTGATATTCAAATGAGCTTGCTCACCACAGCAGTGGCCAAGCAGGGAGGCTACTAATTTGCCTGCAGATGGGGTACTAAGTGGCAAAATCCACATCCAGAAAATTGAAAGCTGAGCCGATCACACTCTGCTCCAGCAGATGATCAGAGGTGGATCAGCCATGCCCAAGGCTCCAGGGCCTCCTCCCAGCAGGACCCATCCATGTTCAGTTTAAGACACTGAGTCACAGAAAGAGGCTCACACACCCAAACAAAAAAGCATCCATCTAGTTATGCGGTGTGCACCAGGAACTTTCCCTTTGATATGTAGTCTTCATCACCACAACCCTGTCTGAAGTCGGACCATCCTTGGTTCTGCCCCTTACAACTGCGAGATGTCGGGGAGGTTACCTGACTTCTTCACACCTCCGCATCCCCATCAATATAATGGGGATAACAAAGCTGCTGTGATTGTCATCGTTGTGATAAGGGACCCCCCCCCCCGCTCTGCATTCTTTCCTGTGGACTCAGGTTCCTGTAGCAACAGGGTGACCCACTGACCACCCCAGTCCTTAGCACACTGAACATCTGCCAAATGTACAAAAGCCTCCAGGAAATCAGGCGAGGACTCCAAAAGCAGGGCTTAAAATTCCTCGACTTTTTATGACTTTCTTTGCTTAAAATGTGTGGTTATGGGGAGACAGTGAGCACACAGGCCTAAAGGGCCACAAACAGGGGACGGGGCTCTGCCTGGCCAGCCCCTCCCATCCAGGAAGGAGCCAGGCCCTATGGAAAAGTTATCACTCCTTCCCCTTCCCTTTCTCATAGTATTATGATGAGACATTCCCCTCCTTGAAGGAGCAGATGGCCTTCGAGAAAAATGTCTTCAACAAGACCAGCCGGACTGACAGTAAGTGGCCACCTCTTCCTTGCCCAGAGCTCTCAGATGCACACGGCCAGCCTCTCAATCTGGACACATCTATCCCTGTCGGCCATACATACTCACAGGCCATCCCCTTTCCTTCTTCCTCTCCCTCCCAGCTGTTCTCCTCTCCCTTCCTCTGGGGAACCTTCACTCCCGACCCCTCTCTAACCCCCCACTCCACCCCCCAACACACCCAGACCTCTCTCTCAGCAGAAGAGGCCAACGGCATTGTGTGTCCCCCACCAGCCTGAGGCTGGAACGAGGCATTGCACATGGTGGGAGGGGGACCGAAGGTCACCCTGCACTGGATTTGTTGACTTCTCAGAACGAGACAGTCACCAGACATAGAGTAGCCTAATGGGGGTGTGCCTAGTGCTAGTCTTTTCAAGGGTTCTTTGGAAAGTGAAGAAGGAAGAAGGGGGAGAGAAGCAGAGCTGGAGATCGGGAGGAGGGGCCCGGCAGAGGTGGCCAGACCTGAAAGCCCCCTCCATTTCTAGGTGAGATTGCATTTTTCGGGGGCATGACAATCATCTACAAGAGCAGCATTGACCTCTTCCTGTATGTGGTGGGCTCCTCCCACGAGAATGAGGTGAATTCAGGAGGTTGGGGTGACAAAGAGGGTCTGTCCGTAGCTTGGATTCTGGGGTAGAAGCTGGGTTCTGAAGGCTTATCATTGGTACTCCTCCTTCTAGGCTCTTGGGGCTGGGGAGCACCCAGAATGAATCTTTCTGGGATGGGACATATTCATGATGCCTCTTAGGTTCCTCAGGAACCAGAAATGAAGTCCCGGGCAGGGAGCCTTGGTTTCTTCCTTAAATATCACCAGGGAAGGATGCACTCAGGGTCCCACAGTGGGGCACCCCAGTACTTCTCAGCCCATGCACCGGGAGGCACCCTGGCGTCAAGCTGCAGTCAGTCTCCAGCCCCGTCCTCTCTGAAAAGGGACAACTGCCCACACAGGTAGGCTCTGAATGCTCCTTTTGGCCTTCTCAACCTCAAGCTCTCTTGTTTTCCTCCTCCCCTATCCACCCATCCTCAGCTGATGCTCATGTCTGTTCTCACCTGCCTGTTTGAGTCCCTGAGCCATGTGTTAAGGTGAGTGAGGTCCTCTGCCCTCCAAGGCCCTCACCCCCCAGGCCTTGATACATCGCAGAGGCAGGACCCTTCCTCTGCGTTCCCCACGAAGTCCCCAAAAGACTAACACTGGAGCCAGAGCATTCTCCTCCAAGGCCCCTGCCCTTTACTGGACCACCGTGGTGTCACCCAGAGCACAGCCACATCAGGTTATGGCCAGAAAGTGAGGTCCAGAGAAGCAAGGGGATTTGCCCGGGGTTACAGTCTGTTTATATCAGAACAGAGACTCAAACTCAGGTTTTTTGACTTGAAGCTCAGGATATTTTCACTGCACCCCCATTCAGTTACCTGGTATCTGTCCCAGTGAACATAGCCTGGGTAAACCAAACCAGGATAATCCAAAAATAAATATCTACAGTTGAGACAATTAACCATAGTACAGGTGTAACATCTAACCTAGCTATGAAATGCATTAGGGGTAACTTGGTGGGCGCAGTGTCAATGCCCTGAGTGTGCGAGGTTGGGCAAACGGGGGCCTAAGCTCAGGAATCCCTTGCATAGGTGCTGCCCTCACTGCCCTTGACATTCTCCTTCCCTGTGCTTGGGGTGGGGGTGGGGGAACGGGTGGAGAGAGAGGGTCTGCCTCACCTAGGCAGAAACCCAGCTCCTCCTGGCCATGGAGAGGTCCAGGAGCTGTGTCTGCCTTCAGGAAGAATGTGGAGAAGCGCTGGTTGCTGGAGAACATGGATGGAGCCTTCTTGGTACTGGACGAGATTGTGGACGGCGGGTGAGGAGCGGGTGGAGAGAAGAGGGGCTGCTCCGGGACACTCACAGCGGGAGGTGCCTTTGAGGGTCACCAGCTCTAGATGATACCAAGCACATTGTTGGCTCTCTGGCCAACTCCTCCCTCCCTTCCCCCACACGGCTCATGAGGGTGGAGGTTGATTTCCGCGTTAGCCAAAGTCAGGCAAAGAAGAAAGTAATCACAGGTCGAACGATGGCCAACTGTTGAACAGGCAGGGTTTGGGGGCATGGTTTGATCTCCAGTGCCCAGGAGAAAGGGGCAGGACAGGCTCCCGCCTCTCCTTGGGAGATCCCCATTCAGCTCCCTACTGCCTCCACACCCCGCTCTTAGAGCTCCATCCCAACCTAGATCAGCTAGATGCATGACCTTTCCTCATCTTTCCTCATCTTCCAAGGGGGATAAGGGGACTACCTCAGCCGGTGTGGGGATTAAATGAGGTGAGGCAGGTGAAGCTCACGCCTCTGGCCTCCCGCCTCTCGCCTCTCATCCAATGAACATCACCTCCTCCTGCTGCGCTCGGATACTCCTGGGAAGCTGGGAGCCCTTCCCAGAAGGGTTGGGTAGTGAATTTCCATCTCGGATGATACTGAGGGAGAAAAAGAACTCTGGCTCTAGGGCAAAGGATAAGAGAAAGACGTGCCTCTTTCATAACAACCAATTTATAGACAGGAAACAGAGGCTCAGAGATTCAAGTGACCTGCCCAAGGTCCCGAGGCTAGGGAGCAGCAGGGCCAAGATCAAACGCCACGTGCATGGTTCCAGAGATTGTGCTCTTTCCACGACACTGGACACTCTGGGAGGGGGGCACGGCGCACTCCTCCCCTCCCTCCCCCCTCCTTCCCTCTCCCGCCCACGCCTGTTGCAGCAAGACCTTGTGCTAACTGCCCGAACCCCAAAGTGAGTGGGGTAAGACCAGCCTTGGTAGGACCTGAAGTGTATACAATTTTGTGGAACCTCTTCAAGGAACACACACACACACACACACACACTATTATAAATACAAAATGAAAGCCTTGGAAGAGGTGTGCAAAGGAGGATGTAAGCTTTGTATGCCTCCAGGCCCAGAAGGCCCAGTCTCTGCCCCCTGAGGAGTTCAGGATCCCTCTAAGGAAAACTGGGGCAGTGTCAGTTGAGACAGGGCCTGGACGGGAGCCTTGGCTTGGGATGCTCCTGTCTTTACGGATGAAAGGATCTCTGATGAAGGTGTGCTGGGTGCCCCAGTGATGGGGCCTGGAAGAGGCTCTCGAGAAATACCTGTTCACTCCCCTGGGACTGGCATGAAAGAAAAACTCGGCTTCTGCCCTAGAGGAGCCTCATGGGGTGAAGAGCATTCAGTCAATCCCCCCCCTCCCGCCCCTGTCCCACCCGCAGTGACCAGGCCTCCGACCCGCAGCCCTGCACATACCCGCAAAAGCTCCCCTGCACCCCTACTGCATGGTGAAGGACTGGCCGCTAGCCAAGAGAAGCCCTGGTACTTGGGTCTATCGAAAGGGAAGATAGATCCTGATTTTAAGTGTTCCGTTTCCGTCCTGTACGGCATGACCCCGTGGCATAGAATCCTAGTGAGACAGGATGGGGTCCCCAGGGGCCCTCCCTTCCTTCACCGCATCTGAATTCATCCTTAGATCCGGAACGTGAAGAGCACTTTCAAGAGCTCAAAGTTTTTCAGTCTCTGCTTTTGACACTCTCATCATTCTAGACTGGACTGCTCTCACCCCATTTCAAAGCTTTTGACCGGGGACAACCAAGTGTGTGTGACCATCAGGTTTGAAGCGTAGAGGAATCAAAGCTGAGGGCGCACATAGGGAGGGAGAGTCCTGGCTGAGGACTATCAGTGGGAAGGTACCCTGGAAGGAACACCTGCAGGATGTGGTAAGGGAGGGAAGGGGCCCGGCAGGGAGAGGCAGCAGAAGGGAGAGTCATGTCATTGATTTTCCTCCTGGTTTCTCTCTCATCTTGTAGCGTGATTCTGGAGAGCGACCCTCAGCAAGTGATCCAGAAAGTGAATTTTAGGGTAAGAGTCTTCCTGCGTGTCCCTGACTCCCATCTCCCCCGGGCTGCCCTTCCCACCCTCCCCGCCTCCTTTCCTGCTGGTGCAGGTGATGCCAAGGCCAGGGGACTAGGAACCCGCGCCCCTCTAGTAGAAGCAAGTCCTGAGTGGATGCACTTGCAGGGGTGGCAGTGAATAAAAGAAATCTCTTGCCCTCTCCCCCCCTGGAGAATCACCAAGTACCTCACCATCCTCCCCAGTGGGAAGTACAGAGTGGGGAAAGAAAGAAATTCTCCAAGAGACACCAGGCGGCTGCCTTGGCCTTGAGTTTGGAGAGTGGGGGTACAGAGAGACCCTCCCTGCCTAGTTTAGCTTCTCGTGTCTGGATGAAACCTTTTCTCCCATCTTTATTCCCCTTCGTGCCTTTGCTGTCCATGCACCCATCCACAGTTGGGCCCCAGGGGCCTGGCTTCCGAGTGGCAAGCTGCAGGGCTCCCACTCACCGGTGATACGGGTGCACTCTGGGTCCCCCCAGCACTGCATCACCTCCCCCCGCCCTCCAAAGCCCCCTTCGTTCACCTCGCTTTCCTCACCCGATCCCTCCCCTGGCCTGACCGCCCTCTGATACTGCTTCCCTGCAGGCCGATGACAGCAGCCTGACCGAACAGAGTGTGGCCCAGGTAGGCCCCCTGCGTCTGTCTGCCTTGGCCAGAAGTGGGCTAGAGGAAGGAGAGCAGAGCCTCCCAGGGGGACCCAGGGGGGGCGTCGAGGCTGAGAAGTCACGGGTGCAGGAGGGAAGGGATGGGGCGGTGACGGGCCGTCTCCTGGAGAGTCATGGTGCAGAGCTGGGTATTCATAAGTGATGCGCGCCTGCCTCATCGCCTGGCTTGGGGTAGTTGGATCGAAACCCCAGGGCGAGCTACCACTCTGGAGATGACTGCGGTCCCTTGTCCCCCAAAGCATTCTGGGGACTGAGGCCCCTGATGCTCCCCCAAACCCAGAAAGGATACCAAATAGGAGTTTTTCTCTAACCTCTCACCCCATGCTGTTTAGGGTTCCTGCTGGAGTGTTAAGGGACCCCCTAACCGTCTCCACTCACCACTTGTCCCCTTGCCCCTGAATGACCTGGCTGTGGAAAAGTCCATTCCCGCCTGCACGGTCCTATCTGGGATGCATGTGCGGCCGGGGCGGGGGGGCGGGGGGCAGGTTCCTGGATCTGAGGCCTGACTGGTTCTGCAGCTGTGCAAACTTCCTGCTTGTCAGGCCCACTGCTTGACCTCCATTCTGTCTGCCCACAGGTCTCTCTGCCCAGACTAATCCTGCTTTTACGGAGCTTCCTGCCTCAGTGCACTAACCACCTCCTGCTGTGACAGCTAAGGCAGGGGATGGAGCCAAGCCATCCCGCGTGGAGCCCCAGGTGTGGTGCCCACTTCCTTTACTGCCCTGGCTGCGCACCCTGCCTCTTCCTCCTCCCAGTTCCCCAGGCCTCCTCATACCTTGCTGGGATGAAGGCGGCCTCATGGCAGTTTTCAGGTCAGAAAGAGGTTGGAGAGCAGTGAGCAGAGCAGTTAGGAACACAGGTGCTGGTGCGAGTCATCCCAGGGTGTCTGTTCCACCCTACTGCCTGCAAGCTGTGTGACCTACAGCAAGTTACTCAACCTCTCTGGGCCTCACATGATCACGGGACACTGCTCACAGCGTTACTAGGAGAATTAGGAGACCTAATGCAGGGAAGACTTTTAGCCCAGCTCCTATTTTTTCCAAAGGGGGAAAGAATGAAGACTTAGCACTTTAATGGAATTCTTGAGGAAGAACCAAGGAAGTTGTAGTTAGTGAACGGGAGATGAAATGAGGGGAAGGTTAGTTTCTGGCTGGGAGAAGCAGGAGAAACCCAGGGCCGGGCTGCCCTGAGAGAGGAGGGAGACTGTGCAGGAGGAAGAGACATACGGCGTAGGATGGGACTTCTTCGGAGGGGAATGAGGCTTGATGGCCGGAGAGAGGATCTGAAAGACAGACCTGGGGTCCCCACCATGTCGGCATTGCGTGTGCCCAGTTGTATGGATTTGTCTAAGCCCGGGACAGAGGCTTTTTCCTCAGCAGGATGTGAGAATGAATGCATCTGAATGCAGGTGTCCCGTGGCAGCACTGGGCCAGCCCCCCTTGGCCCCCTTTGCCACATCAGCAGCGACCTGGGGTGGGGTGTTGAGGACACACTGGCAGCCCAGGCCAGAGCTAGGGGGCTGCCGAGGTGTCTGGGCACAGGAAGTGACTGGCCTGGGCCTAGTCTCTGCCCAGACGTGGCACTGTGGGCGGGCGCTCGAATGGCACGGCCTAGGGGAGACCGGGCCAGCTGCCACACCCCTGGCTACAACCGCGGGAACTGTGAACGGGCCGGGCAGGCAGGCTCGGGCCTGAGCTGGGAGCCAGCTGCAGCCAGTTTGGACTGCCTGGCCCCACTCAAGCCAAGCACGGATGAGCTGCTGCCACCTAGTGACAGAGGATTGCAGGGACACTTAGAGACAACCACTCACTACCGTGGTAAGGCACTTGATATCCATCCCCCCCACCCCCCAATTCTTTCTCTCAACCTTATTCCCTCTCCTCCAGGTTCTTCAGTCTGCCAAGGAACAAATTAAATGGTCGTTACTGAAATGAAGGCTGTGCATTCAGGGCTCCCTGCCCCCAGAGCATTTCCCCAATCCTGGCAAAAGCTCAAAGACCCCAGGGAACAGGAGAGACCCCTCTGTATCCCTAAGCCCTCCCAGAACTGACTCCTGAGGTATCTGGCCAGGGACTCTGAGATGCAAAGATTTGGCTTCAGCACTGACTCACCCCTTCTCACTGCCCTGGCCTGCCCCTTGGGCCATGAGAACCAGCTGAGCTGCCTTAACTCAGACTTTAGGCATCCCTGGCCCCAGAACCCTAATAAACCTGCTTTGTCTCCTGCCAATGGTCTCCTCTCGTGGCCTGAGAAGTGTGTATAAGTTCTGATAAGGGCTCCTTCACTGTCTGCGGTTCATTTTCAGGATGCCCAGGACCGAGGTGCCCAGGACTATCCCTGAGGTCTTGTGATGGGGGAGGGGGTCGAGAGAAAGGGGACGATTTATCATCGTGACGGGAGTGTGCTACTGATATCACGGGGCCCCATATGTGATGGGAAGGGCTAGGTATGATTGTGTGTGGCACTGTAAAAAAGTAATAATGGGTGAAATGGCGCACATTCGGGGAAAAGGAGACAAAAGATGGTACTCCTAAGTGGCGCAAACCTCCGGGAAAAAGAGAGCAAAAGATGGTACACACATGGTGACCCTGTTGGGGATTCTTTGAGTCACTTTTTCCATTCTCAGCTTCCAAAAGGGAAGGGCGTAAGGCTTCCTCTAGACAAACTGAGGAACAGCACGCCCGTTTTTCTTGGCATGTCCGGTGCCGCGGAGTTCCTCTGCTAACAGACAGCCTGGGCACTAGAGCCCTGCGAGCTTGCCATGGCTGGGCCCGATGCTGGCCGCGAGGAAGCACTGGCCAGCCCCAGCCGTGCATGTGTGTCCAGAACACCCAGTGCGTTCCAGAGGGTGTGAGTGAAGAGTGGAGGTCCTCAGGGTGAGGAGAGAAAGGCAGGGGATGCCAGGGGCAGACGGGAAGGATGGAGCGACTTCCTAGGCGACGTAACTCCCCTTCTTTCTCCCTGTCCCAGAACCTCCTGTTTCTCCTTCTTTCTGTGACGCGTCCCTGCGTCCCTGTACATAAGTCCCCTAGAGTGTGTAACGGTCCGACCCGGAACAGCTCGTTTCCCTCGATACTTCTCTGACGGCAGCCGCAGGTCCACGCCCCGCCCCGGCCCCGCCCCGGCCCCGCCCCTCGCTGGCACATTTCACCGCGGGGAGCCCCGCCCCAGGACCGCATCCGCGATCCTACAGTGCCACCTGGAGGGAAAGATGGGAAACGCGCTCCCTGCTCCCCTGACTAACTCCGCCTCCAGGGCGGGACCAAGCCTTGCTCCTAAGATCCTCCCACGCCTCCAACACCGACAACAGGGCGTTGCCCTAGCAACCAGCACGCTTGACCCGCCCTGCGAGTTCCGCACGAGCGTGGGCACACGAATTTCTGCCAGCCGCTACAGTAGGAGAGCAGCGAGCCTTGGATGTTAATGGAGGCTGTCCCTGCGTGTTATCACGTCCTACATTATAAAACTCTCTAAGACTGGATATTTGTAATGGGTATGACTACTTCTGTAATTGGAGAAAATGATAAAGGTATAGTTATGTAAACAAATACATTGTAAGCACTGTGTACGTAACCCATTCCAGTAAATAATGCAAAAAGGCAACTCCGAAAGGGAAAAAAGGATATGCAATTAACTGCTGTAGAGTTCGGGGGCCAGTGTAGCGACGGGAAATGAGAAGTTCTCCAGGAATACTTTGGCAAACATGCGGCCTTATCCGGTGCCCGGCTCCATCCACTGCCTCTAAAAGACCGCAAGGTCGGAAGGGGCAAATTCGCTTCCTAGCAACCCGGTCGCGTCTGCCGAGGCCCGGCAATTCCAGTTATGCAGGGACTGGAATGGGAGGGCCCGGCGCTGCTCACAAACTGGTTCACTGAATTCCTGTGGACCAAGCGATGCTATTCCCATTTTACCGAGGTTGCACACCGAGGCTCTGAAAGTTAAACTGTGTGCAGCAGTTTCTGCAAAGCCTCCTGGGGAAGGAGGACTGCTGGAGAGAGGTGGCTTTTCCGCGCTCCTTGACCTAGGGCCACGCAGGGACTGTAGTGGGCTCAGAGGAATGAGCGGAGGGGGCATAGTAACGCAGAGAGGCGACAAGAAAGTGTCTTCGCCCGCTGTGGGTAAAGGACTACGGGGAAGGGGATTGCAGCAGAGTAGCCGACCCAGGCCCGCAGCGAGGGGAGGGCAGCGCAGAGAGGGCAGTGGAAACCGAAGAGTTGGGGCGCTGCTTCTTCCCGGGGATCCCAAGTTTGCTGGCCCGGCTCTCCGCAGGCCGAGGTGGAGACTCCGCTGCGCCCCCGGGCCGTTCAGCGCCCGCAGCCCGGCGGAGCCGCCAGAACGGCAGGCCTGGCCGTCTGCCTAGAGCTCTGCCCGCTGGCACCGGCTTTCCCGCAGACGGCCTCATTAGCGCGGCCCCAGGCCGGAGCCGGCGGGCGCAGAGCGGAGCGCGCAGCACCCCGCAAGCGGGGGCGCCGTCTGCCCGGGACCGGGTTTCGGGAAGGGCAGTCGGCGGTTTCGGGAGGTGGGGGGAGCGGGGAGCGGCCGCCGAGGCCTTGCCTTCCCGTCTGTTCTCATCCCCAGGGGCCCTCCCCGTCTTTCTACATTCTCCTCCTCCTCGCCCTCGTGGGCGACCCAGCGAGTCTCGAGTGTACATAGACAAGGGGACTTCAGGGCGCCTGCTTTTCTCCTGCAGAAGGGGCACCAGGGCAGGTCAGAAACCGAGACCCCAGGGGCTTGGGTCCAGGCAGAGGGCGCACGCAGAAGCACTGGTCCCGGGACTCTGCTTGCAGAAGGGACGCTAGCCACACCTAGACCGGGCTAGGGACACAGAGTTAGTACCGCCAGGCCCTCGGACCCCCTTTATACCACTCAGAGCGGGTCGCTCCCTCTCGCGCCCCGCGCGCCCCCTGCTTTCCGGCCATTGGCTGGCAGGAAGGCAGGGCTGGTCGGATTGGCTTGCATCCAGACAGAGATGGATGGCTCCCCACTGGCTGGACCGCTGCCGGCCGAGGGTGTCTTTGCTGGGAGGCAGTTTAGCTAAGGCGGAGCCAGCCAGGCCTGAGGATGGGGCGGGAGATGAGCTGGAGCTCAACCTAAGCTCAAATTTTCTGTGCCCTAAATCTACCTTTGAAACTCTACAGAGGGGAAAAAAAAAAAAAAAATCTTACCTCTGAATTTCCAGTAAATACCCTTTAACTCCAGAACCTGATGTAGGCAAAGTTGGAAATTTTACCCAAAGCAAGTTTGGCACAACCCTACAGGTCTCCCTTTTCCCTCTAAACTGGGTCTCATTCATTTAACAATATTCGTGAATTACACTCATTCATTCATTCAAGTATTTGAGTGTTTGCCATGAGCCAGGAGCTAAGGAAAGGAGAGAGAGAGTTATTTGCAAGTGATTGACTCCAGACTTGGCAGTGGGGTAGGGGTGGAGGGCTGAAAGGAGAAAATGGTTTTGGGAGATATTTCAAGGTTGAAGTACATTGTAAAATCAAATGATGTTCTTCTTTTCTTCTTCTTTTTTTTAGGGGCTTGAACTCCTAACCCTGAGATCAAGACCTGAGCTGAAATCAAAAGTTGGGGGCTTAACTGACTGAGCCACCCAGGCACCCCTAAAGCCCAACAATGTTCTATATCTTGATCTGAGCGGTGGCAAAAATTCAAAGATTACACTTAAGATGTGTGTACTTTCCTGTAGGTAAGTCATACTTCATTAAAAAAGAAAAAGAAATGAATCAAATGGCTGCCAAATTTTACTCTATCATCCACATTTGTATGGTCCTCATCTCTGCCAACTAAAACTGGAAAACATCTTCAATGAGGATCCAAAGAAATGAGAGCCACTGTGAAGTACACATAGATTTTACCCTGCACAGGTATATGAGTGCTGTCCCCCAGAGTGGACCCTTTGGTAAGAAAAGCAGTATTGATAAATAATAATAATAATGCTAGTAAAATTCACTTTCGTTTGGAGTGAATTCTTTCAACAGACATTTACTAACTGTCTGTTCTGAGCCAGTCACCTTGCTGAGGGTGGTGGGAGCATTTAAGATGAATTAGAAGACACAGTTCCTGATTTGACTGGGAACAAAGTCACGTAGGCCGAAATAATAAATATTGACAGAGGAGATGGTGTGTCACATACTATATGAAAGAAAGAAGGGAGCAATGGTATTAGCATAGCAAAAGGCAGAGTCTCTGTTCAAGGAACCGAAGGTGGGCAAATGTAGCTGGAATGGGGGATGAGTGCCTCTGTGCGGGAGGCTGGGGTGTGTTGAGACAGGAGGCTTCTCCCAAGACAGGTCGCTCTTGGATGGGGGTGAATGTTGAATGCATGCTGGAGAATAACAGCCATGTACTGAGTTTACTACTCTGTACACCTTAGAAACGTAACTGTCCTCAAAACAACCTAACAAGGTAGATGTTGTTAGACTTGCTTTTACAACTGAGGGGACCTGAGGGTTTGGGTCATTTTGCCTCATGGCACAGAGGTGAGATTTAAGCCCATACTGGTCTGATTCTATGGCCGTTGCCATTTGCCCCAACCACAGAGCTAAGGACCTTGGCTTCTATTCTGAAGCCTATAGGGAGCCACCGGAGATTTTCAAGCAGTTAAGTGGTATCAACTTTGTATTTTGAGCAAGGAACTCTGGCAGCAATGAGGAATGTGGATTGAAGAGGGGAAGAAGAACTTGGGGTCGGGGCGCCTGGGTGGCTCAGTCGTTAGGCGTCTGCCTTCGGCTCAGGTCATGGTCCCAGGATCCTGGGATCGAGCCCCGCATCGGGCTCCCTGCTCCGCGGGAAGCCTGCTTCTCCCTCTCCCATTCCCCCTGCTTGTGTTCCCTCTCTCGCTGTGTCTCTCTGTCAAATAAATAAATAAAATCTTTAAAAAAAAAAAAGAACTTGGGGTCAATGTATGACCCACAAAAGGCAATCACTTTCATCACACTGCTCATCCGCTCTCTAAGATAGTGCCACCCATCCTGATTGAGGATCGTGTCACCAAATAACCTGCAAAACTCAAGTTCCATTGAGCGTTTGAGTTGGTGCTTTTGAATCAATTCAGATAATTCCAGGCAATCATTCCAAAAGAAGGCTTCCAAAGGGACCACTTTGTTAGGGACAATGACTTGGATATTAGGTCCTAAAAAAAAGTAATAAATTTACATGGTAGCTTATATATTTGGTACCCTCTTATCACCCTCACCTACCCCCTGTCTGAAAACACGCACACACACACACACACAATGAAAGAAAGAGAAGTAGTCAGAGCAATCTGATCTCATTTGACCAGACCCACAACTCTTTATCTAGACCCCTGATTTTTTTAAAAAGATTTTATTTATTTATTTGTCAGAGAGAGAGAGAGCACAAGTAGGGGGTGTGTCAGGCAGAGGGAGAAGCAGGCTCCCTGCTGAGCAGGGAGCCCAATGCAATGCGGTGCTTAATCCCAGGACCCCGGGATCATGACCTGAGCCGAAGGCAGACGCTTAACCAACTGAGCCACCCAGGCGTCCCTAGACACCCGATTTTTAAGGCATTGAAAACAAATATCTTCCTGGCTGCAATGAATCCTCATTCAGGAGAACTTAAGGATGGAAAAAAATTCTGAAGGTCACAGAGGCCATGCCCTTACCCCCAGGCAACAGCTTAGTGACTGACAGGGGTTCCCAAGGTGGGTATGTTGGGACATATGGGGTAGATATGTGGAGACAGGACTTCACTGACAGAAACGACTGGGAGAGACTGGCCTCAGCTGCTCTGGATCCAGTGGGTGAAGGACTATTCCTACCGCTCCAGAGGGTCCAGCCCTGTGTTCAAAAGGTTGGAGAGCTCCTGGAACATGCTCTCCTAAGAGATGGCTGGGAAAAGTCCAGAATTCAGAACTTGGTTACGGGGAAGCAGATGAGATTTTTAAAACTTCTGGGACCAAAACTGTTCTCCGCCTTCTCTGGATGGCAGCAAGAAGCATCGGCTTTCACAGGTCTGCCCAGAAGATGGTGCTGTAAGACAAGCCCCGTTTCCATCCTTCCTGGCCGGGCTGGGCTCGGGATGGGGCAGTGGAAAGCCTACAGGGACCAGATCTAGGGGGCTTCCCTCCCACCTACTGGCGGCAGTTATCCTGCAGTGCTGAGCGCTGGAATCCCTTCCTAGAGGTCCCTAGACGACCGAACAGAACCTTGGGAGGGGCGCCCCCTCAGAGAGGCGAGAGCGTCTTGGTGGAAAGGCAAGAGCGTCCCTTGGTGAGGGACATAGGACCAGCGACAATTGTGCAGAGATAAGAGGCCCCCCCCCCATAAATACACTGTCAAGAAAATCAGATATACCTTTCAACACTTGAGACTTGAACCCACTCCCCAGGGCAACTGGCTTGAGACAAGGGCTGAGAGGCTCCAGCCACGGAACACAGTTTATACTCTGAGGTAGAAAAAGGAAGTTGGGTGGTTGTGGGAGAGGAAGCTAGAGACCCTCAGATGAGGGACGTGAATCTCCAAGGACGACTTCGTTGATGTCACAGAGCTAATAAGTGACAGTGGGAACAGGAATGAGAGTTTCCTGAAACCCCACTCACCTCCCTCTGCCCCACTGCCCCCTGCTTTCTGCAGAACACCAGAATCTAACATTTATAAACAGAATTTCCACGACAAGGACTGCCTTCCCGGGCAATTGAAAAAGGGCTCTTGACTCAAAATCCCAATTCACATTTTTCTTGGCATGTTTCCAATCAGATTTATTGAGGTATGATTTACACACATTACAATTCATCCATTTTAAGACTACATTTAAAAAAAATTTTTTTTTTCCAAATGTAAGCCCCAACATGGGGCTTAAATTCATGACCCTGAGTCAAGACCTGAGCTAAAATCAGAAGTCCGGGGCTTGGGGCACCTGGCTGGCTCAGTTGGTAGAGCATATGACTCTTGAGCTCAAGGTTGTGAGTTCAAGCCCCATGTTGGGTGTAAGGATTGCTTAAAAATAAAATCTTTAAGGGGCGCCTGGGTGGCTCAGTTGTTAAGCGTCTGCCTTCAGCTCAGGTCATGATCCCAGGGTCCTGGGACCGAGCCCCACATCGGGCTCCCCCGGTCCGCGGGCAGCCTGCTTCTCCCTCTCCCACTCTCCCTGCTTGTGTTCCCTCTCTCGCTGTGTCTCTCTCTATCAAATAAACAAAATCTTTAAAAATAAATAAATAAATAAAAATAAAAATAAAATCTTTAAAAAAGAAAAAAGTCCGGGGCTTAACCAACCGAGCCACCCAGGCGCCCCTAAAACTACATTTTAATTGACAACAGTATATAGGGAGTTTGTATGGTTTCCAGATACACCAACTCCAACAGTGATTTTCAAATAATGAAATCAAGAAATGAGCACCATTAGCCGCATTTGTTTTCAAACAGGGGAAGGAGAATATACATACAAAAGACAAAACAGTTTCTTGCATAGACTTCTTTTCACAAGACTTACATAAATAGCTCACATTTGCCATGTTCTGTAAAAATAATTCTGTCTCCTCCACACACGTAATTTTATTTGCGCTCCCTGAGCTGTGAGGCAAGTAGGGACCGCCATCCCCACGTGCCAGCTGGGGAAATGGAAGCTACTCTGGACCTGGGAGCAGAGGCCGAGGTCTGAACCCAAGTGTGGGCTTCGCTTTGAAGAAAAGTCTCTCTCTTCTGTTAGGACACTGTCCAGGACCCAGTGGGCCTGCCCTTCCTAGGTGTTCCCCGTGAACCCAGGATGTTTGCTGGAGCCAGCAAGGTGGAGCATGATGACTGACAAAATGGCTGGCGTTGGGCTAATGGGTGGGTAGGTGGGTGTGTGAGTGGAGGAGAGAGATGGAGAATCAGACACTCTTCCCTAGGGCCCACTAGAAACTTTGGGGGCAATACTGAAGTGAATCAGAGAAGGTAAGAATCCTGGAAAACCTTGCGGAATACTGTCCCCCACCCCCCCAACCCCATCCCCCAACAAGGATTAGGATGCAGGAAGGCTGCTTCTGTGCCGCAAAAGGATGAAACACGTGTTTACGAAGCATGCCAGGATGCTAATCCAGGCACAGAATGAATTTCCAGGATGTGAGATTAGTATCAACTCCCTCCTGAAAAACTAAAAGAAAAAAAAAAGTGTGGGTCTCTAGCTCTGTACCTCTTCTGTTCCGAGGGGGTGCATTTGGGGTCTCCTCTGAGTTCTACCTGAAGACACTGAGGGGAGCTAAGGTGCAGCAGCGGGTAGGCAAGAGACAAAGAGGAGCTGGGAAGGCGTGGAGGGAAAGCAGGGGAGAGGCCAGGCCGGGCTGAGAGACAGCCCAGGGCTTGAGAGGGCTCCTGCCTGACTCACTGAGGGGCGTTCACAAGTACCCCCTCCAAGATGGGGCCCTCCCGGGGATGCGCGACTTAAAGTTCAGATGCTGGGCAGCAGCAGGTGGGAGGGAATTGGGGTGTCCCAGGGCAGATTGGCTCAAGGGAGCTATTTGCAGAGTCAGAGGCCCAGGATTCTAGGTCACGAGAGGAATAAGGAGCTTCCCTGATGGTAGTCTTTCTCCTCCTCCTCTTCCTGACTCACCTCTTCCTTCCATTCTCTTTGAACCTGCTGAATCCCTTAGGCAGCTGGGATCAACATAAGCTAGAGGCTGATCCGTGTACAAGGGAAATAGGGGAGCCTGGAAACAGCAGAACCTGGGAGAGGTATCCGTGTACAGGGCAAATGAGGGGAGCCTGAAAACAGCTGAATCTGGGGAGATGGAACTGCCTAGTGAGAGAACAAGGGGGTTCTGGAAACTGCCGAACCCAGGGAGGCCAATTTGTATACCGGGGAAACATGGGGGAACCTGGAAACAGCAGGATCTGGGGAGACAGTTCGTGTACAGGGGGGCAGAGAGTGAGAAGCCTGAAAACTGTTGAGGCTGGGGAGGTAGATTCGTGTGCAGGGGGAGCAAGGGGAGACTGGAAACCGCACAATCTGGGGAGATGTGCAGTGTCCAGGAGAAGCTGGGGCAGCCTGAAAACAGGGGCTCTCAGGGGATAGATTTGTGTGGGATTGTGGTGGGGGGATGAGGGGGGAGCCTGGGGAATCTGATGAGGCAGGCAGGGCAGGGAGACAGCCAAGCACAGGAGTGGAGTCAGAGAGGTGGCTAGGTGGAATGGGGGCAGGATGAACCCCCTTCCTCAGAGGTTTGAGTTGGACTTCACAGCCCCTTCTTCCAAATAAGAGTAGATCTCCAATGGCGACCCAAGAGTTAATGGAACCCCATTCCTAGGAGGTTTGAGTTAGACTCCTTTGCAGCCCCTTCTTCCAGACAGGGCAGAGTAAGGGAGTAGATCCCCAATGGTGACCCAAGATTTCACGTGGCAAGAAGAGAAGGTTCTTTGTGGACAGTTGCTACCCTGGTCCTAAAGTGGGCCAAGGCTGGAATTCCCTAGGGGAGCTGAGGAGTTGAAGGGAGGGGGCATGAAGAGGTTGAAGAAGCGGCACCCTCCCCCTACCTTCTCCCCCACCCCTCACAGCCAGGGACAGGCCTCTTTCTCCCTTTCCACCAACCAGGCTGACCTCTCCCCCCAGCGGTTCACTTCTGAGTGACAGACAGACAAAGACAGAGCTGCAGACAATCGACTGAGGGAGACCCCACAAAAGCTCCTTCCCCACCCCACCACCCCCGAGAGAGGCCTTAGGCTGGCCCCGGGCCAACAGGAGCTGTCACTCAGCGGCGCTGCCTTCAGGTGACAGGTCTTCTGGAGACAGAGTGACGACCGGCTTAGAAAGGCCTGAGATTTTTGGGATTCTGCCTGTGCCTCTTGGAAACCAGTTTCCCAGCCAGTTAGTTGCCTCTGAGAGAGAAAGGGAGGGGCACCAGCGGCCGCCATAGCAGAAAGCAAAAGCGAGGTCCCACTATTTGCTAGGGACGGGATCCTGAGCCAGTTATGGGCCCTCTCTGAGTCTCCAGTTTCTCATCTGTAAAATGAAGGATTGCTTTGGGTCTCGAAAGGCCCTTGCAGCTCTAACATGAGGATTCTTAGTAGACTCAGGAGAAAGAGCCCAGAGCGTAGCATTTCTTCTCATTGGCTGGTACCGCTAGGGACTTTGCAGGCAAACATTGGGAGGAGGCTCGCATTTTGGATGTAGTGGGAATGTTTAAGTAAGCTTTCCCTGGTGCTCAGGAGAACTTTTCCACTTCTCATCACCCCGAGGGCGGGGGGGAGGAATCCCTCACTTGAAACAAAATTATTTTTTGCTCCAACCACCTTGGACTTCCACACCCACAGTCTCATATCCCTCTCCCACATGTTTTGCTCTGCTTGCAGGCTGGCCTCACCCCTAGCCCCTCTGTCCTCTTTTGCCTCAGCCTCTGTTATTACCCTGTTTCTCCTGAAGCCAGAGATGTTTGGAAAGGGATGTTTGGGTCTCGTAATGAAGCCTCAGAGTCTAAAGGAAAAGATTCTCCTCTTTCAATAGAAAGACCTCAGGGTACCCCAAGGCCCTGAGGCCTTCCAACGGCCTCTTGCCCACTACCAAGCCTGGAGAAGGGACAGAATACATGGCTTGCAAGACTGCCTGCTGGGAGTGCACGGGAAATCGCCCTTAAACAAAACCCCTCAGCCTGGGAGCACAAGAAGCATATAGTGTGTGTGTGATGGCCAGGCGGTCAACGTCACCATGGGCCACACTCAGGCCAGGCTGCACCGTTGGATTACCACGGGGTCTAGCACAAGAAGCAGAGCTTGGAGGAAGGTTCTGATGGCTCCAGGAGCCCACCTCACCTCCAGGCTGTGCAGAAGAAATTTCTAGCATGTTCAGAATCAGAATGGAAGAGTCCTGCCCAGGTGGAAGGGGATCTAGGGTTGCCTGCCTTACCTCTCTTGGGGACCCCAGGTGACCCGCCTCAACATAACCAAGAAGGGGGGGGCAGGAAGAATCTCCAGGGGACAGTACTGGGAGCTGGACCGCGGGGGGGGTGGGGGGTAGGGGGGAGTCCAGGGCCACCAGAGATGGCTTCGGGCGCACAGAACCCCTTCCCAACTGGGGCCGGTCATTCCTGAACACGCGAGCGCGGGGCACGTCTGCCACTGGGCTGTGGGGGCGGAGGCGGGTGGGCTCCGCCGGGCCGCCGGGAGGGGTGGGGGGAGGGGAGGGGATCTGATTAGAAGCCGGGCCGTATGGCGAACGCCGCGGAGATGGAGGTAATCACTGAGCGGGCGAGACAGCGTGCTCGGCGACAGCAGGCGGCCCGGCCGTCGCCATGACAACCGCGGCCTCCGGGGCGCGCTGCTCGGCGCAGCTCCGCGTCCGCGGCGGAACATCTGCTTTGCACGGCGCTGCTGGGAGCCGGGGGGCGCGGGCGCGGCTGCTCCCCCCACCCCGCGAAAGAGAAACAAATTAGGCCAACTGTCCAATGAGGGGCCGCAAATGTATTTATTAATGCGAGGGAAAGGTTGTTCCGGAGCGCAGTTTGATTAATGTTTGAGTCTTCAGCTTGTCAGTCTGGTTTTGTCTCCCGCAAAAGGGGAAGGGGAGGGGTGGGGTGGGGGGCTGGAAGGGGAGTGGGGAGGAGAGAGACAACAAAGCGGGAGGGGATGTTAATAGCCAAATAGGCTCTTTTTCATGTTTCCCTCAGCCTGCCACCCTTGATGGATGGCTCAGACAGAGACCGGAGCGCATCGGGGAGACGCGAGCCCCTCCAGAGAGCTGGGGGAATGGAGGAGAGGGGGGTGGCTGGAGCCTGGCTGGGGTCTGCGGGGAGGGAGCTCCCCGAGGGCTGCAGGGAAAGGAATGGCCCCGGGAAACGGGCAACTCCCGGGGAAACCGGAGGAAAATTGCACAAACTGTTTACTGTTTCCCCTGTTTGCAACCTCTGGGCCCGGGAGACAGCACCGGAAGTCGGAGGGTGAGGGTCTGGGTCCCCTCTGGATGACAGGGAAGGGCGAGAGGTCCTCACCCGTGGGGTTAGGGATGGGGGAAGGCAGGTGGGCGAAGGACGATGGCTTCCAATTGTCCCTCTTTCTGTCCTCCACTATTCCCTTTGCTGTCACCCCTCTGCTATATTACCCATCTTCACTTTTTGCTCCTCTTGCCTCCCTTCTCTTTGTCTCTTTTTTCATTGTTTCTTTCCTCCATTTTCCCCTCCTCTCTTGGTGACATCAGCTGGCTCTGCTAGGGTCTGCCTTGCTGAGATGTCGTCTGTGAACACAGGCTGAACACAGAATGCTTCCTGAACACAGGCTGAACACAGAATGCTTCCTGTTTCCTTTTCTTTTCTGGAGTCACGGGGAACTGAGGGCCCCATTGGAACCCCAAACCTGACCTCCATAACGAGAAAACACAACCCTACCCCTTTTCTGCCATCCTCACCAAATTTCCCTAAGCCCCAGCTCACTAGGAATTGGGAGAGGTGGTGGAGGCTGAAAATTACACATTTCTAGCCAGGCCTGGGATTCAGAAACACAGGAGAGGGTCTGTAAACTTAGACTGCTCTGAGGTTAGAGCCTTCCTCATTGCTAACCCTTGCCAAAACACAAAGTAAAAAGAAGAAAGTAGCCCTTTAAAGACCAGGTAAAATTCTAATGTTACTTTGCAGCTCATTTTATCTTCTCAAACAAAAAAGGACTGAATTCATACTTCCAAAGAGCTTTGCGAGACTGAAGTCATTAAGCATTGGAAAAGCTACTTGAACAGCTCAGAGTCCTACTTCCCTTGGAAAATGTTTATTTATTATCATCAGCATCACAATTATTATTATTTAAAGTCTTGGGGGTGGGAGGATTGTCCTCTTCATGGCCATCACATGGTGGAAAAGAGCAGGGGCTCTGGAATCAGACCATTTGGGTTGAATCCTGGTTTTTCTACTCACTAGCCGGATGATCATGGGCAAATTCCCTAGTCTTCCTGAGCCTCAGTTTCCTTATCAGTAAAATGGGGATTATAATTGTTCCTAGATCATTGGGTTGTGGAAGGAACAAATGAGAGAGTCCACATAAAGTGTATGGCATTGTGTCTAATGGTTACATGCTCAATACGTTGTTGTCTATTATTTCTCCGTTATATACCCTTTTCAAATGAATCCCATGGTCACCAGCACTAAACATGCATCGTGCTCCAACTATAGAAATGGCATTACATTAAATATAAGATGGGAAGAGATACGAACATGATATCTGCTCTTGAAGGGTTTATAGTCTTTCTTACAAGAAAGAGTAGATGCATTAACATTACAAATCATCAAAGGAGTCATGTGCTAAGTGCCAAATAAGTAGTAGAGATGTCAAATGATTTCAACACTCAGCTAGAAGGGAGGGGTTGCAGGACTTGAAGCTAGGCATGCCCCCATAAGGAGCCACGGGGACCAGATCTCTAAGGAAATGAGAGATGGAGTGGGGTGGATGGGGGAAGGGTTAGAGCAAGAGCAAAGGCCAAGAAGATGGCTTACTCATGGATGAGTGAGTTTGGCTGGATCTAAAATGGAAACTTAAGGAGAGCATTAAACACAGACATGGAGAGCATAGATAGATAGAGATATTTTTTTTTAATAATTTTTTTTATTTATTCATTTGAGACAGAGAGAGAGAGCAGGAGCAGTGGGAAGAGGCAGAGGAAGAGGGAGAAGCAGACTCCCTGCTGAGCAGGGAGCCCGATGTGGGGCTCGATCCCAGGACCCTGGGATCATGACCTGAGCTGAAGGCAGACGCTTAACCATCTGAGCCACCCAGGCGCCCGATAGATATAGATATTTTTTAAGGGAAACTTAATCTAGCAGTAGTACATAGAATGAATTGACCGAAGAGAGACCGGAGACCAGGGAGACAGTAAAGTAGGACCTGGACCAGAATGGAGAGGAAAGAGTAAGTGTGAGAAGCGTGAAAGGGTTGGTGACTCACAGATGTTGGGAACAGAGGGAGAAAGGGGAGCAATTAAGCACTGAGCTCTAACCTAAGCCTTGGAACCTGGTGGGAGGGACGAGATCTACAGAAACGTTGTTTGGTCATCACTAACCTGATTTCCGGTGGGAGCCTGCATTGAGCAGATCACTGCGCCGCCCGCTGCCAAGTGCTTGTTGATGGGCTTTCGTGTTCATTGGGCGTCCATTATGGAGTGAGTATGGCAGGAAGTCAACGTTATCCATCCTCCATCAGCCTGACACGTGTTGTGAGTTGTTGGGAATTGATTGCCCTGTACATCTTCGTTCTCCCACCTCCCTGCCTCATGACTGACCTTAGAGGGGAAGGGTTCATTCCCTGGCAAATAAAAATAGCCCTTTTGGGGAGCTAAACCTGGCTTAGCTCCAGCAGCCCAATACCTCAACAAATGAACCGAGAAGGATGTGCCTATCATACAGGCCCTGCTCTCCAGAAGCTGAAACTCTAAGATGGTGTGCAGTTTGACTATCATGGAATGAGCCAAACTTATAAGCAAATGCCCTAGGAGTCCTAGCTCTCTGAGGATATTCCCCCCACAGTGATCTCATCAGGTGGCGGCACTTGTTCCAGATGTTTCCATGGCTCAAAAACATTGGCAAAGCCTTCGTGGGAAGTACCTACAGAGTCTGCAGCACATTTTGTTTGGCTGTCCTCGGAGGTACGGGATCTTCATCCCTGGAAGGTGGGATGGTTTCACTGTTTATCGTAGGTTGGTGTTTTTCAAAAAAGTTTCCAAACTGCTTTTAACAAAGTGCTGAAATAAAGCCATAGCCTCCCACGAAAGAGCTTGCCTACTGAATGCTATGCATGATTCTGGATCGGAGCCCGGACTGGGGAGAATAGCTATGAAGGACTTTACTGGGAAAGTTGATGGAATTTGAATATGGACTATGAGTTACATAGCGGTCTTGCAGCAATGTTCAATTTCTGGATTTTGATCATCATGCTGAGGTTGTTTGTGTAAGAGAATGCCTTTGTGTTTAGGAACGAAATACTAAAGGGACACTATGTCTCCAACTTTCACAAAGTTCAGGGAAAAAAATTCATATTTAAACATGTGGACAGAGAAGGATCAAGCAAATGGAACTAAATGTGAACAGTGGATGAATCTGGGTAAAGGGCATGTGGGAGTTCTTTGTACTGTTTTCTGATCCTCTTCTGTGTTAGAAATTTACCAAAATTGAAAGTTCTTAAAAAACCAAAAACCCAACTATGGCCTCCATTTGAAAGAGAGAGACTCATTTAGACCTCAGTTCTTTCAAAATAGTCCTCTCAGGAGACACAGTACTCTTCAACACTTTATGGATGGTTGGATGAGGGCATCAGACCTGGGGATGATACAGAGCTGGTTAATATTTGGGTGACAGGCTCAGGATCTAAGACCTTGGTAGGATGGGAACATTGGCTCAAATCGAACATGGTGAAACATGATAATGTTCCATCCGTGTTAGTTAACTTGAGCTGAGTCAGATGAGATTTAAAAGGGTTAAATGATATGTTTGATATTTATCACTAAAGGCATGAACTCAGTAGGGATGAAGACACATGGCCTAAAGGTGGCATATTCCAAACAAGTAAGTTTGGTTGACTGTAACCTCAATATGGCTACTATGATCTGTGGTTGCCATAGAAAAATGATAGATTCTGAGCTGCATTAACCACGGATACAGTCTCTAGAACAGGGGAGGTGATAGTCTTTCTCTGTCCTCTGCCCATTGGACTTAATCTAGAGCATTAACTTTAGGCCTCCGGCCCAAAAGACACTGCTAACGAAAAGAGGCACAAAGAAAGAGAATAGTGAGATTTTGAAATGAGAGCATTTGAGGAATGGCTGAAGGAACGAGGATGGTTTAACTTTCCAGGATTCCTACTGGCTGCCTTCTAGACACTGGATTTGGGAGAAAGTTTACACATTCTCCGTCACTTCACAAGGGGAAAATAGGGCAGAAGGTTGGGAATTACAGGGAGACGATATGATAAATAATTTTCTAAATATTAAACCAGTCTGAAAATAGAAAGCAGATACCTAGTGCGATAATGAGTTCCCTGTCACTGGAAGTATTCAAAGAAGGGTATTTTCAAGGCTACTGTAATAAGAATTCTTGCAGCAGGAAGGACCCTGGGTTAAAGAGACATCGTTGGTCCCTTAAACTCTGAAATTCTAGGCAATCATGTGTCTGTTTGGAAAAAAACAACCCACCAGCCTCATTACTCTGTGGTCCTTATTATGTCATGTTTATAGCAACTGCCCACAAACTCACTGCTTTCATAAGGCTTGGGAAGCCTGAACAAGGAACCTCCTTTTGAGTGCTCTCTGCTTCTCTGTACTGCCTATATTCCAATCTCCCATCTGCCTCTTGGTTGCCAGAACTTCCACATCTACCTGCAGAATGGGACCCTCCTTGAGAGATTTCTGACGATGAAAATTCTAGGGGATGTACCAGTCTCCCTATCCAGAGCCCATATTTGGCATTTCTTTCGGAGCACAATTCCTGCATTTGAGGAATTTAGTTGGGATCCCAGCAATCCTGCTGAAGGTGGCAGAAGGCGGGGTGGAGGTGTGTGGGTTCTAAACCCCAAGTGAAAACAACCTCTGAGGAAGGACTACAAATCTTAAAACCAAAGGAAGGTAGAAAACAGAGATAAGAAATAGGCTCCCCTTCTCTGCTGTAGACTTTCCCCCAATTCTTTCTGTTTTAATCACAAGAAGAATGATTAGTCAGCCGAGGACGGACGGGGGAAGAAAGCAGATGAGTTTTATCTGGCTGGGGTCTGCCTGAACCGAAGCCATGTGACTACCTGGCTGACCTGGGGTCTCCATCATGTCCCTGCCTGTCCACAAGACGGATCAGGCTGCCCTTCTCTCCCGCCCTACCCCCCTCATTCCAGGGGAGGATTGCTAGGATAATTACAGCCTACTTGTTTCTCTCCTTCTCTCCTACTCCTTGGGGTCTTAAAAAAAATTTTTTTTTAACTTTCTCAGGGGACTGAGGAACTTCTTTTACCCTGTGGCAAACTAGAATCTGGAAGTTTTCCTCCAGCAGAAATAGGGAGGTTAGATTCTCAAAAATCATCCCTAATTTCCATCCGCCGTTAACTGGGGACCTATTGCTTTGCCTTTCATCTAGGCAACACAGAGCCTTTCCCCAAATACACAGGCCCTCTCTAGTATCGGCAAAGCTGCTCCCTGCCCGCGATCTCATGCAAGGTGCAAAATCTCTCAAAGCATCAATGAGCCCACTTGTAAAATGGGGAGAATTATACCTACTTCACAGAATTTTTCTAAGGTTCAACGAAATAAAATACATAAAGCTCTTAGCCGGCGACTGGCAAAAGACAGGCTCAAAACACAACAGCGGTTATTCCTGGGGCTCACATTTGTCTGTACTGGGTGGGCGAAGCACAAGGAGCTGATAAAGGTCAGGGAGACACACCAGGGAGGAGACTCAGAGAAGACAGGTTGAAGGCGTGGGTTTGGCTAAGTGCAGGAGGTACGCATGGGGAGCCTGGGGGGCTCAGTCAGCGGAGTGTCCGACTCTTGATCTCGGCTCAGGTCATGATCTCAGGGTCGTGAGATTGAGCCCCACATGGGGCTCCGTGCTGGGGGTGGAGCCTGCTTAACATTCTCTCTCTCTCTCCCCCTCCCCCTGTTCTCTCCCTCTCTAAAATAAATAAATAAATAAATGCAGGAGGGATGCAGAGAAGGAGAAAGAAGACTAGACGAAGAAAGGGAACAGGTGGGCTCTCTGGAGACTGGCCTGCAGAGAAGGACAGAAAGTTGGAATGGACGGAACGAGGCAGAGCAGGGGGAAAGGGACAGACAGACAGCAGATGGGAAAGGAGGTGGAATGACAAAGATGGGGGGAGCAACTCCAGCTGGTGTGAGATAGACAAGAGGTGCTGGGGAAGACAGAAGGAAAGGAGCAAATTGAGGAGGGGGGGTGGTCAAAAGGAGAGGGGGAAGCAGGGGCAGGACAGACAGACCGAGAGCGAGTGGGGAGAGCATAAGACGGACAGACAGATGGCAGGGACAAGAGGGTGCCCTGGGTTGCCTGCATTCTGCTGTGTTTACCAGCTAATTGAGTTAAATTGTTGTCAGAGATGTAATTAAAGGGTAGAGAGAGCTCGCTGGCAGGCCCGAAACAGATGGAGGGGGCTTTAATTGGTAATTAAATTCTTCCCTGGCAGCTGAGGAAGGAGCTTGTGCTTCAGCCTCACAAGGCCACGGGTGGCCTTCCCCCCTCTCTTGGCCCCTCTCAGGGGCTCTTTGGGGAGGGGGCTGGGCTCCGCACACCAGCAGCCTGGCAGGCGGGGAGGCCCGGTAACTGCAGGAGAATGCCAAAGCATCCCTTCCTCCGAGGCCCACCGAGCTCCCAGGGGCTAATCCCAGCAAACCCACCCCCATGCCTGCCCCTTGCTGACCTCCCCGCTCCCACCCGCCCAGCTAGCATTGACCAGTGAATTCCTTCGTGGCCCTTCGTGCGTCATTTGGGATCCCAGGGAAGAATAATGGGCACACACGGGGCGGCTCGGGAAGGGTTAGCTGGTTCCACTGGGGACCCAGGCAGACCCATCTGTTGGCATGGCTCCCGTGAGCCTCTCAGCATCTGCCCCCCTCCCCGCTGCCCTCCCTGCCAGGAGCCACTGTGTGGAGATGCCATTCTGCCTGGCACATCAGTGTCTGGCGCTGACTCGGCACCCGGCCTCGCCTCCCCCCACCCCACCCTCGCTCCCCAGCAGCAAATGAGACAGGATGGGATCAGCAGCCATGATGGGCAGATTAGTTAGACTCTCTGAGATGTGAGCATTTACACTAATCAGCTTTCAACTCCAAATCTCAGTTTGACCTGCATTTCATTGGAGAAGGACCCTGGGGACAGCAGATTTCCCCGAAACCCGCATATTCTTGACTCTGTTCCACTTCAGAAGGAGATAAGTACCAAGACAGCCAAGAGGCCAGGCTTTTAAAAAGAAAGCTGAAAGGGAAGTTAGGCAGAAATCAAATCCAAGACAGACATTGTGGAGTTATTGTAAAATGCATGGCTGCCTGTGAGTCAGTAATCCGGTGCTGTTCTTAGAACAGCAAGCTCCATGCTGGATGCATAAATAAGGGTCCTGGGGATCATTCTCTCATTATAGCTCAGCTGATCAGACAAAAGTTCTTTGTCTTGCTGTGGGCTCCATGGGGCCCAGAGAGTCATGGGGGAGCTTAGAGTGGCTTCTGGGAAGGGCCAGAGGAATGACAGGAAGGTTCAGGAGGCAGTGTCCAGCTGTATGGACTTTCACTTGGTTCTTGGAGGTCCGCTCTGCTGTTTTATTTCAGCCCCACATACGCTGTTCTCTGGGCCAGGAACTATGATCTCTGCCCAACCATCCTCCTTCCCCAGACTATCCTGAGGCCACGGCCGTGCCCTCCTCTCTTCAGGATGCTAACCCTCACCCCATGTCCCCTGTCCCAGCATCCCCACGTTGCTAGTTGAATTCTGATTCCCTCCCAAGGCTGAAAGCGCAAAGGCCAAGGACCACGGCCACTTCACTCACCACTGTCTCCCCAACACCCAGTGTAGGACCTGGCAATTAGTAGGTGCTGAGTTCATTTTTGTGGACTGAAAGAATAAGCCCAGAACACTCAGCATGGAGGCAAACTCTGAAAGCCATCAGCAAAGTTATGCAGATGAGAGTGTTAAAATGCAGCAGGGATTGAGGTTAGCTGCGGGGAAGAACTTTTTTGTTTGTTTTTTGTTTTTTTTAAAGAGTTGATGGTTTTGGGGGCGCCTGGGTGGCTCAGTCATTAAGCGTCTGCCTTCAGCTCAGGTCATGGTCCCAGGATCCTGGGATCGAACCCCACATCGGGCTCCCTGCTCCGCGGGAAGCCTGCTTCTCCCTCTCCCATTCCCCCTGCTTGTGTTCCCTCTCTTGCTGTGTCTCTCTCTGTCAAATAAATAAAATCTTTAAAAAAAAAAGAGTTGATGGGTTTTTTTTTAAGATTTTATTTATTTATTTGACAGAGAGAGAGAGAGAGGTTTTTTTTTTAAGATTTTATTTATTTATTTGACAGAGAGAGAGCACAAGCAGGGGAAGCAGCAGACGGAGAGGGAGAAGCAGACTCCCTGCTGAGCAGGGAGCCCAATGTAGGACTCGATCCCGGACGCTGGGATCATGACCTGAGCCAAAGGCAGACGCTTAACTGACTGAGCCACCCAGGCGCCCCAAGGGAAGAACTTTTTTAAAAGCATCTTTCTATACGTGCTAAGGGAGAATGAGGAAATCTCTTTTTTTTTTTATTAAGATTTTATTTATGGGCGCCTGGGTGGCTCAGTTGGTTAAGCGACTGCCTTCAGCTCAGGTCATGATCCTGGAGTCCCAGGATCGAGTCCCGCATTGGGCTCTCTGCTCGGCAGGGAGTCTGCTTCTCCCTCTGACCCTCCCCCCTCTCATGCTTTCTCTCTCTCAA
This sequence comes from Halichoerus grypus, assembly GCF_964656455.1. Classification (NCBI taxonomy): domain Eukaryota; kingdom Metazoa; phylum Chordata; class Mammalia; order Carnivora; family Phocidae; genus Halichoerus; species Halichoerus grypus. The sequence continues at coordinate 186,036,145 of NC_135713.1, forward strand.
ATAAATAAATAAAATTAAAAAAAAAAAGATTTTATTTATTTATTTGACAGAGAGAGACACAGTGAGAGAGGGAACACAAGCAGGGGGAGTGGGAGAGGGAGAAGCAGGTTTCCCGCGGAGCAGGGAGCCCGATGCGGGGCTCGATCCCAGGACCCCGGGATCACGACCTGAGCCGAAGGCAGACGCCTAATGACTGAGCCACCCAGGCGCCCCAGGAAATCTCTTTTAGAGATAGAAAGAAGACAAACTCAGGGGCGCCAGGCTGGCTCAGTGGGTGGAGCACATGACTCTTGATCTTGGTGTTGGGGGTTTGAGCCCCATGTTGGGCATGGAGAGTACTTAAAAAATAGTAAAAAAAATTTTTTTTTTAATTTTTTTAAAAAGAAAGAAGACAAAGTTGAGTTGATGGCCTCTGTCTCCACTACGGGCAGCCAGGAGAGTGAATTTCATGGCTCCCAAGCACCAGAACACCTCCCCCTAGTGGAGATTTTTAAATCAGTAAATTTAGGGGCAGGGGCAAGAAATTGTATTTTTAAAATCTTCCTAGTCATTCTAACGATTTAGAAACCACTAGATTAAATGTCAGGCTTCTCTCAGCTACAAACATTTGTTTTTCTTTCTTTTTGCTTGCTGCCCCACCCCCCACCCCCGCAAGAATGAATCAGCCTGGCTGATTCTAATAAACCAGAAAGCAAGCAAGCTTTGGGAATATTGACTTCTGTATTCTTCACAGAACCTGGGCAAATGTAGGAGTGAACCATGCTTTGCTGAGTGGGTCCTTTCAACCCAAGCCGAATGAGGTTATGATCCCTGGTGACCATCCTCTACTTTCCCTGTTGAAAAGACCAAATTGAAAATGAATGATTTTAATCCTGGTTTAGCAGCCCCCTCCCATGAAATGTTACTGAAATACAAAAATTGTCAAGGTCAGGGGGCGCCTGGCTGGCTCAGTCCGAGGAGCACGCGACTCTTGATCTTGTGAGTTGTGAGTTTGAGCCCCACATTGGGTGTAGAGATAAGAAAGAAGAAAGAAAGAAAAGAAAGAAAGAAAGAAGAAAGAAAGAAAGAAAGAAAGAAAGAAAGAAAGAAAGAAAGAAAGAAAGAAAGAAGAAAGAAAGAAAGAAAAAAAGAAAGAAAGAAAGAAGAAAGAAAGGAAGGAAGGGAGAAAGAAAGAAAAGAAAGAGAGAGAGAGAAAGAAAGAAAGAAAAAGAAAGAAAGAAAGAAAGAAAGAAAGAAAGAAAAAGAAAGAAAGAAAGAAAGAGAAAAAGAAAGAAAGAAATATTGTCAGGGCGCCTGGGTGGCTCATTCGGCTGGGTGTCCGACTCTTGATCTCAGCCCTTGGGTCGGGATCTCAGGGTCGTGATCTCCGGTCATAGGATCAAGCCCCGTGTCAGGCTCCATGCTAGGTGGGCAAGGGAGTCGGCTTGAGGATTCTCTCTCTCCCTCTCTGGCTGCCCCTCCCTCCCGGTCTCTAAAATGAATAAATCAATCTTTAAAAAAATTAATTTAAAACAAAACCAAACTTGTCAAGCTCTGGGGCGCCTTGGTGGCTCAGTCAGTTAAGCATCTGCCTTTGGCTGGGGTCATGGTCTCAGGGTCCTGGGATCGAGCCCCACGTCGGGCTCCCTGCTCAGCGGGGACCCTGCTTCTCCCTCTGCCTGCCGCTCCCCCCAGCTTGTGCTCTCTCTCCCTCTGCCTCAAGGAAATAAATAAAATCTTTTTTTTAAAGATTTTATTTATTTATTTGAGAGAGAGAGACAGAGAGATAGTGAGAGCAGGAACACAAGCAGGGGGAGAGGGAGAGGGAGAAGCAGGCTTCCCGTGGAGCAGGGAGCCCGATTCGGGGCTCGATCCCAGGACCCTGGGATCATGACCTGAGCCGAAGGCAGACGCTTAACAACTGAGCCACCCAGGTGCCCCAGTAAATAAAATCTTAAAAAAAAAAAGAAATCATCAGGGTCAGGGACCGCTGGAGCTGAAGGCTGAGCCCTGCATTTGATTTCCAGTGTCTGCCTCTCCAGTTTGGTATCTGCCCCCCCACAGATGGATGAAGTCCGCTGGGCTTGCCCCAGATGGCTCCAGGTCTCTCTGTGCCCAAGTCACATCCCTTTACCCAGGAGGTCAGGGGGACAGTTGTGGGTGGGGAGACCAGGAGAGGAGATGGCTCGCATCCCCTGCCCCCCACCCCATGCAATCTCATCCTCCTCCTGCCTCTCAGTGGAGAGACATCCTGGTGTAAGACCGCTCCTGAGGGCGCCGCCTTCAGAAGCCACCACGAGGCCTCCAGGCCCAGGCCTGCAGGGTTAAGCAACTCTCCTGGCTCCTCAAAGCTGACTTGCTGCAACACAAGGCCAAATACAGTGGTAAAACCCAAGCCTCTTTATTGTTCTGCATCTCCCTTCTGTCTCCTCTTGTGGCCTGTTTTGAGAGCCACAGAATTTGGAGCTGGAACAAATCTCAGCCTTCTTGTGGTATGACAGTTTTCAAGTCTTGGATTTGGGCAAAGCTTGATGGGGCAGTGTGCCCTCCTGCTTCAACCAAAGCAGTTCTGCTTGTGTGTGTGTGTGTGTGTGTGTGTGTGTGTGTGTGTTTAAGATTGATTTATTTGAGAGCGAGCAGGGTGGGGGGAGGGGCAGAGAGAGAGGGAGAGAGGATCTCAAGCAGACTCCATGCTGCGTGCAGAACCCCATGTGGGGCTCGATCTCATGACCCTGAGATCATGACCTGAGCCAAAACCAAGAGTGGGACTCTTAAATGACTGCGCCACCCAGGTGCCCCTGCTTTTTTGTTTTGATACAACATGTTAGAGTTCTGGTCAGCTGGTAAAAGTTGAACAGTGGCCCCTCACTGGGGTCCTTGTGGAGAAGTCCCGATTTGTCGCATTTGCCAATTTCTGTGGTGTAAATACTCCCACTGAAGCCCATTTCAGGCTACCAACTGGATGTCACCCAAGGCAAAGTTGAAAAATGCACATAAGGCATTCCTGGGAGCCCTAGCTATGGTCCTTTTTAAAAGAAGTGTGGGGAGGGGCACCAGGCTGGCTCAGTCAGTAGGACATGCAACTCTTGATCTTGGTGTTGTGAGTTTGAGCCCTATGTTGGGCACAAAGTTTACTTTAGAAAAAAGAAAAGAAGTGTGAAGACCATTATCTAGCACTGCCTTTTATTTTTATTTATTTATTTTTTTTTAAAGATTTTTATTTATTTATTTGAGAGAGAGAGAGAGAGAGAGCACATGAGAGGGGGGAGGGTCAGAGGGAGAAGCAGACTCCCTGCTGAGCAGGGAGCCCGATGCGGGACTCGATCCCGGGACTCCAGGATCATGACCTGAGCCGAAGGCAGTCGCTTAACCAACTGAGCCACCCAGGCGCCCCTAGCACTGCCTTTTAAACAATATAAGGCGGGGCACCTGGGTGGTTCAGTCGTTGGGTGTCTGCCTTCGGCTCAGGTCATGATCCCAGGGTCCTGGGATCAAGCCCCGCGTCGGGCTCCCTGCTCTGCGGGAAGACTGTTTCTCTCTCTCCCACTCCCCCTGCTTGCGTTCCTGCTCTCGCTATCTCTCTCTCTCTGTCAAATGAATAAATAAAATCTTTAAAAATAAATAAATAAATAAAATAAACAATATAAGGCAACTGTGGGCCCCCAGGTGGCTCAGTCGGTTGAGCAGCCGACTCTTGATTTTGGCCCTGGTCATGATCTCCGGGTCGTGGGATCGAGCCCTGCGTTGAACTCCCGGGCACCCAGTGTGGAGTCTGTTTGTCCCTCTCCCTCCCCCTCTGCCTCTGCGTGCACATTCTCTCTTTCTCCCTCTCTCTAAAATAAATAAATAAATAAAAAATCTTAAATATAAGGCAACTGAGGCCCAGAAAGTTTAAAAGAATGGCTGAGGGTCACACAGCTAACCAGGACCAGCATCCTCCTGACCGCCAAGCTCTAGATGCCACACTATGACTCCCGCTCAGCCTGCACTAGGCAGCTGGGGGAGGGGGGAGACCAGAAATCATCACAGAGAAAGCCAAGGCCACGGCTCTGGGGATGGACTGGCCGTGGATAATGTCCAAATAAAGGGTCAAAGGGTCTTGCAGCCAACTTTTGCTGGGCACCCACTTGGTTCTTCTCCTTACTCTTCATGGGAGAAAAAAACAACAACAACCCAAATCATAAAACTTCAAACTCAAACTCAAAAGAGCCCTCTTTTCAATCAACTTCACTCACATCGTCAGGGAGTGATGGCTCCCCATTCCGGGCTAGGATCTCAGGAGGCACCCTCCCCCGCCCTCCCCCAGTCTATCTCCCAGACCTGCTGGAAGCCCTGGGGCGAGGTACTCTCCCTCATGGTTGGGGGGGGCAGGAAGGAGCTGGGAAAGAACAAGCCCTTTCAGACGAGTCCAAGAATGATGATTTCAGCAGTTGTTCTATTTTTTTCCTGGGTAAGAAGCAAGGAGAGTGAGGCCAGTGCCAAGTAGACGAGCTTGATCTTCTAGAACCCTGGATCCTGGCTCTGGTTCTACCACTAACTGGGTGGGCCTCTTCCCCTCCCTGGGCATCAGTTTCCCCATTTGTACAATGAAAGGTGAGAACGGATGCTTTCCAGCATCCCTTCCTTTTAAAAGTCCGTGGATCACTAAGGGGGAATGTGTAGGTGACCATCCAATAACGTTTTTCCCCCACTCCTACCTCCCACTCTTTTTCCTGTTTCAAAAGGACCCTTTCCTTGCCCTTCTGAAGATGTTCCCCACTCTGTAGACAACACCCCACAGAGCCTCCCTCCCTCTGATTTCTCTGCACATGGAGAGGAGACACGAAGTCTCCCAGGACTGCCTTGGGGCTGCCCCTGGCCAGGCAGCTGGTCTCCTGTTTCCTAGTGATTCTTTGTGTCTGTGTTTCTTCCCAAGGAGCTGGGGTCACAGTGCCAAGGAGAAGGAATGAGAGGTTGGGGGGGGGTCATCTTTTTTTCCCTAGCCTCTGCCCATCTCTCCCTGCTCCAGTCTCTCTCCAGGGAGGTGGCAACCTAATCCTGTGGCCCCCAAGCCTGTTCCGCAGCTTCTCACTCCACTGTCTTCCCCTCCCCAGAAGGAAAATGGGTTATGCTCAGCAAGGGCGGTTATTGCCAACCTGGTCCTGCTGCTGCCTGATAGAGCCAGCCCTCCCCCGCCAGATCTCATTAAGGGGTCGCCACTTACGCTTCCCAGCCGCCCCCCATCCATCTTTGGCCACAGATGACAGACTGGGCTCGGGGGCTGATGTCCGGCAGGTGACAGGGTTAATGGCAGAAGAGGGCAGAGGGCAGAGGCCAGCTGACTCACAGTGGCGGGAGGGCAGCCTGGGGAGGCCCTGGGCCCATTCCAGCTGGGCAGCCCCTCAAATTACAGCACCTGGGGGAGGGATGAGTCCTGGACCCATCCATCCCCAGGGAAGCAAGGTGGGCAGTACTGGCCATCTTGGAAGCAGATGGTAGGAGGAGAGAATGTTAGCCTGGGAAGAAGAGGAGTGAAGAAGCCTGGGGCGGGGGGTGGGGGGACAGGGCTGGAAAGAGCAGGAAAAAAGAAATCCCTATAGGATAAAGTAGATAGTACATAAAAAGCCACCAGGTATGTGGGCTCAGTGAAAACAATTACCTCTGGGATCCCTGGATGCTCTTTGGCAAGAAACACGTATCTTGCTGATGTGTATGAAGCCAGGTGAGTGTTTTGGAGCGGGTGCCCATCACTCATTTTGCTTTCCCTCCCAGCTGCCTGTTACAGTGGCCCAGCACTGAGATGAGGAGCAAGGTTCCAGAGTCAAACAATGTGGGTCCAAATCCTGTTCAGATCCTCCCTGTGTGAGCCCAGGTAAGTTACTTAACCTCTCTGAGCCTGATTTTCTCCCTCTGTGCAATAGAACTCTAGACGCACTGGCTCCCAGGAGGATGCAATTACATGATGCGTGGACACAGCTGCTGGTCCGCTGTGTGCATGCAGTCCAGGCTAGGTGCTCCTGGGAGGAGCAGGGGCTGGGTGCTCCTGGGAGGAGCAACATTGTTGCACTATGCAACACCTTTGCTGCTTCCCATCCAGCCCCAGGCTTTTCCCAGGCCGTCTGCCTCAGGCCCTCCCCTCGTTTGACCTCCAACACGCTCATGATCACCCCTGGCCTGCTCTACTCACTCCCAGAAAGCTGCTGAATGCTGCTTTGGGGGCAGCCGCCCCCCTCACCGCTCCCAGAGAGGAGGCCCCACAGTGGCAAGGGTTAGTCCCTCTGGGCCTTTGAAGCCTGGAAAGGGGAGGGGCTGCTCTGTGCTCCCGACCTGGGGGGACCAGGCTGAGCCCCCCACCTCCCACCGTGGGAGGGGAGCCAGGAACAATGGGCAGTGGAGGCTGGCTCCACCTCTGGCCAGCTTGCAGTCAGGCGAGGGGGTGGGGTAGAGGTGGGAGCATGCCCGCCCCAAAGCCAGCAGAAAGTCCTTCAAGAGAGCTGACAGTGGCTGGGGTCGGCCCCCCAGAGGCCCCAGATATTGAGGGTATCCTCTGGAGAGGAAGAGAGGGATTGCTGCAATGTCACCTCCTGGACTGGAGTTGTCCAGAGCCCTCCCAGAGGGGTGGCCGGGAGCCCCTCCTCAGTTCCAAGGAACCCCCTCTCAAAGTGCACCCCAATCTCAGGGTGGGTAAAGGAGCCAGCAAGCACTGCTCTGCCCTCCTTCCAGAGCCTGGATGGAGTGGCTCCCCCGGGGGGCTGATCGCCTCCATTAGGTCCTCAATCTTGCGAGGATAATGCATGGCCCAGTCTGGGCTAGGGGAGGAGGCCCCACCGGCAGGGCGCCGGGAGGCAGGATGCAGGGGCCTGAGCAGAATACCAAGCAGCGAGCCTGGGCCTGAGGCTGCCCCTTGTGGCCAGCAAACCTGGGCTGGGCCAGGAAAGACATGGGGGGCCTGGCCCCACCCTCCACCGCCCCCCCCACCCCCTCTGTGCCCTCCTGCCAACTCCACCAACTCCTTACTGTGGCTGAACTCCCAGATCTCACCTCCCCAAGGCCGTCAGCCCTGTGTGGTGCCAGGGTCCTGGGGGGCAGGAAAAAGTAGCATCTGGCCCACCCAAGCGGACCAGAGTCCTGCTCAGCTCAGCGCCTCTGAGGATGACCAAGCCAGACCAAAAGAAAAAACACCCTTCGTGGGGGTGGGAAGACTCAGAACATAAGAATGTTCTCCCTTTCATTGTTTATCCACAATTGTCAAATGAAATCAACCTATAATGCGTTCTTCCAAAGTGAGTATTGCTATGATGTGGCCATGCTCGTTGCTAAATTCAGTCCCCTTTGGGATGTTGCTGTCTTTGGCAGCTCTTTTTTTTGGGGGGGGGGTAGTTTATTGAGCAATAGTACAGAGCTCCCAAAGGGGGAGGGGACCCGAGACAGTTGCTCTGTCTTTGGCAACTCTAATCTCAGCTCACCCAGCCCAGCCTCTTCTTTTGCCTTCCGCTGGGAAAGCCCTTTATACCACCATGTGTGAGAGAGCGCTGGGTGGTCGGCAGAGCCCTTCCACTCCTGTGGGCACATCTGCCTGTGCCCCCCACCTCTACCCCCGGGCCAGGTAGGAGGACAGGTGTTACTGCCCCTGGAAGGCAGTGTAGCCTCGCAGTTGTGGGCTTGGGCCCCCCCACAGTCCCAAATCCAGGTTGTAAACCAACATCCCTGCTTACCAGCTGTGTGACCTTGGGCAGGCTTCTGCGTTTTGGGGAGCCTGAGTTTCCTTATCTACCAAGTGGGGATTCAACTAGTATTATCATATACATCGGTTAGGAGAACGTGTTAAAGGAGAAAAGCATTGAGCACAATGCCTGGCACATCATAAATGCTTACAAATGGCAAAGGGGAAAAGAATTCTTAAGAATCTCTATTTTGTAGGAGAAGAAAAGGAGGTCCCGGAAGGTAAGAGGTTGGGCTAGGTTATGGAACTAGAGGCACGTTCCAGGGCTTTCTCCACCACCACACCCGACAGGCATCCCCCTGCCCCACCTCCACGGGTTCCTTCTCACTCTCCTGCCTCATCTCCCAGCCTTGCCCCCCAGAGCCTGCGTAGCAACTAGCCGCCGGGGCTCCCGCCTCTGAGCTCTCCAGGCCTGGGAAAGGCTGGTTCTCCCTTCCTGGCGGGACCGGGTAGAGATGTTTGCAGTAAGGGGAGCGGCAATCAGAATTCATCAGAATTCAAAGTTCATCATTCCCCAGTGATCAGATGTAGGGGAGGTGCCGGGACAGTTATATTAATAACTGGGCCGTTAAAAACTAGTAAGTGATGTTCTCATAAAGCATGTGTTGTTTGGGGCGGTTGGGTTTGTTTATTTACTTATTTTTCCCTTCAGGAGCAAACTGGGCCGCAGAGGGAGAACATTAAATTATCTCTTGAAATGATTCCGGTAATAAGTCGGGCAGCTTAGGAGAGCTGTCGGCAGCTCCTGCCAGACCTCCCTCGACCTTTCTGAACTCCTATCTTTCACTTGGCCTTGTTTTATAAGAGGCCAATTACTCCCTTCTGGGTTAGCCGGTCCCTTTAGAGCTGCTGTCTATATGGGCAAGATGTGCGGTTTCTCATCAGCCAAGCAAGTAAGAGGGATCATATATTATCCCTTGCCAGAAATCAGAACGTGCTGTGTGACATGGAAAAGAGAGGGGACTTATAGGGACAAAGGCTTTGAATATTTAAAATAAGCACTGTTCTGGAAATCAGGCCCACAGAGACCCAAGGATCACAACATGGATACTAATCACAACTAATGTTTATATTGCAGGGATGACGAGCTAGGTTCCCTTCTGAGCACCTTACGCGTGTGAACATATTGGATCTTCATAAGAACCCTGTGCAGTGGAAACTCTCATCATGCCCATTGTAGGCAGGAGGAAAGGGAGGTGTCCTAGCCGGTAGGTGGTGAAGCTGGGATCGAGCCCCAGCCATCCCGACTTTCCAGTCTGTGTTCCCACCAGCTACACTGCCTCGAATATTCTTCACTGGGGGTGGTGCTATCCCCATCTTTAACTCTGAGATGCGGATGCCCTGGCCTGAGCTAAGGAGATGATTCTTGGAGCCTGGTTATCCCCTCCTGCCCGAGACCGTCACAGCTACGGTAGACTGAGTACGTGCCATGAGCCAGGCGCTATGCTCAGAAACCTGTTCCGTGCATGATCTCACTTGCTCCGCTCCCCACCTGTGAGGTTGGTGCTATTATCTATCATTCCCACTCTGCAGATGCGCACACCAAGGCCCAGAGGTGTCTAGAAGCCGACAGCGGCAAGCAAGGACCCGAGTCTCCCAGCCAGGGCTGACTTGGCATGCCCTGCTGCCCTCAAGCGGTTTCTCCCACTTCCCACGCCAGGATTTCTAGGATTCTAATACTCTGGAATCAGGTTGTAGCAAGCCCCGTTGCCAGGAGTTTAGCCCATTTCCAAGGTGCCCAGATTTCCAAGGGGGTCCCAGGCCAGGCAACCCAACCCAGCCGGAGACAGGCACAGACAGGAAGGCACAGGGAGTCTTTCAATTTTACATTAAAAGAGAAGATCCCCTCCCCCTCTCCTCCCCTCCCCTCCCCTCCCCCTCCCCCTGCCTCAGCAACCTTCCAATCACATCAGAGACCGGAGAAGGGGCCTGACCTCTGTCCTCCGGGGGAGGTCAGCTGGGGTGACCCTGCCTGTGTGCAGGATCCCGTGAGAGAGGCCCAGCTGCAGGCCCCGGAGGGCTGGAAGCGCACCCGGAAACGGGCTCGGGGTCACCGAGGGCGGCTGGGCCGGGGGAGGGGCTTCCCTGGTCCTTTGTGAGCTGATGGGCAGGGGGAGATTAGTTCCACAGGCAGCCCCTGTGTCTCCAGAGAAAGGGGCTATTGTGGAGCGACTCAAAATACAGGGCACAGCTCACCCCACCTCCCCTTTTATCGCCATGGAGATGGGGGGTGGTGGTTAAGAGAGCAAAAGAGGGAGGGAAAATGCAAGGCAGGTGAAGCCCGGAGAGGAGTGGGCAGGAGGGGGCGGCCGGGGAAGCCAGCCAGAGCCAGAGCCAGAGGGGTGATCTCTGTGCTTTTCTCACCCGGAGGGACTCTCAGCCTCATCTCTCTCCTCCTCTCCACATCCTGCCCGAGGGCTACTGGCGCCGAGAAGGCCTGGCCCACTACCCTGCAGCTGGCCCTATGACCCTGGAGGGTGAGGGGTCTGACCATCTGGGAGTAAATTGCAAGATGGCCACATGGAAGGCAGCTGGTGAACAGCTGCTAGGCCTTGTCCTGCTTCTGGACGTACCGAGTGCCCCCAAACCATTGAATCTCAGAGTCACGGACGCCATCTCCCAACCTCTGCAGCAGCCCGCCAGATACCGATCCAGTGCCCGCCCACGGTCCTCAGTGATGGTGACTTTCTCACCTGGGCCCTGTGGGCACCTCTGGTTGTCAGAAGGGGCTTCCTTATATTAGGAAACCTGTCTTCCTCTTAGCACCACACACAGGCCTAGGTCTGCTCTCTGGGGCTGCACCACAAAATGAGGTAGGCTTTTAGTAAATCCTGTAGAAAGAAAAGATAACAATCAGACCCTTCGTGACTTGAGATATTTGGGAAAAGCTGCTGAGAAGGTAATTTTGTTGGAAACACAGTCCATAGTTTAAAAGCTATCCAAAGCTAACTGGAAATACTGGCTGGGGCGCAAATCTGGGCGCTGCACACCAGGTGGGCAGGAGACAGGACATCTCAAGATGCCAAGGTCCTGGGCTCCACCCGGATGCCAACACAGAAGGTCATGGACAGGGCCTTTGGCATGTTTCAGCAAACTAGGCATTTGGGGAACACCCCGCCCAACAGACAGAGATGGAGGCCAGAGTCAGAATTTGCCAGGGGATTGGGCCCGGTCTTTGGCTGTTTGGCTCTGCTCCAAGCTGGAGAAACCCCCTCCATCCAATCTTGAGAAGAGGGGTTGGTTCCTAACAAGCAGTCAGAGGTCGTGTGTTCTTAGCAAATACATAGAAAGGAAGAGGCCTCCCTGTTTGGGGCCAGCAGCCCCCAGGCAGAAACAGTTGTGGTCCCAGAGTTTGGAGAGATCCAAGGATTCAGGGCTGACCGGGGTCCTCCAATTAGCAGCCTGCACTCTGGGGAGCCCACCCGAAAGGCCGCAGGTCCGCTTCCGACCCCCCAACAAGGCTCTTCTTACCAAGGCGGGTCGGCCCCGAGGCTTCATGGGACAGGGAAGGTAAAAGAGGGACAGGAGGCCCGCTGCACCGTGGAGGGAGAGCTTAGGGCTCTCTTGTTACCTTTTCGTTCCTCCCCCGCACCCCCTCCCCCCCACCGCCTGGGGAGGCCTCGGGAGCAGGCTGCACGGACAGACACTTAGATCAGGGGCCGGGTAAGCGCACCAGGCCCCCGAGATAAGCTGAGGCTTGTGGTCCCGCTAACAAAGGCCACATCCTATGCTCAAGAGCGGTTGTTTCAAGATGCCGGGCCTCAGCAGATGCCGAGACGGCCTTGCAGCTCGCGAGCGAGCGAACAAGGAGATTAGTCCGTGGCTGCCCGTTTGAACAGTGCCAAAGCCTCAGCTGTCAGACAAGGCAGGTGTACCTGCTGTTGTCTCTTCCCACTCGGCACCGGGGCTCCTGCCCAAATGCTCATGTCCAGATTGTATTTATGACTGTTTTAAGAAGGAGTGACAGAGCCTTTTAATATCCCTGACAGCCCGGGATGTTTTAATAGATGGCGGAGCTGGGCCGCAGGAGTTAAGGAAAAGGAGCAGAGTCGCTGAGCGAGCCGTCAGGCCTGGTTTCTATGACAGACCCACTGATCCACTCTGCGACAGAATAAAATACGGGGTCGCGTCTCTCGGCCCCGTCAGGGTGACAGACAGTCTGTCACCATTGTATGTCATCTTTCACCTCCTAATCACTCAGGCTTCGGGGACCTGCATCTAACGGGGAGTCCCTACAGGATTTCCACCAACCTGCCTCAGGAGCGTCAGGCCTCTGCTTCAACTGCCCCAGAGTTCCGGCTGGCGCTCTCCGACGTTCTCGATCTCAAGGACAACTTTCCTACCTACAGAGTTCCGCCCCACTTGTTGCTCTTTGGTAGAGGTGATTATAGGTCTTACGGAAAGGCTCAGTAATCACCTGTGAAAAGAGATGCGCTGGGTGGGGGGGATGGTTGCACAACAGTGTGGAAGTATTGGGACGTCTGGGTAGTTCAGTCAGTTAAGCATGTGCCTTCGGCTCGGGTCATGATCCCAGGGTCCTGGGATCGAGCCCTGCATGGGGCTCCTTGCTCAGCAGTGAGCCTGCTTCTCCCTCTGCCTGCCGCTCCACCCGCCCTGCTGTGCTCTCTCTCTCTGACAAACAAAATCTTTAAAAAAAACCAATGTGGAAGTATTTAGTGCCAGTGAATTGTATACTCAAAAAGGGTTAAAATGGTCAACTGTGTGTTATGAGCTGGGTCACATTATCTAACCACACACAGACGGAGTAAGATAGATAAGTAAGAAACAGAGAGAGTTACTTTGGATCTCTGAGCCCTTCCAATTTGGGTGTCCCACCGTGTACGCCTGTAACTTGTATACCCTGTTGTCACACTATTCCCAGGACTCTGCCCCCACTTCCTACTTCTTTACCTCTTCCCCCATTCGCTGGGCTAATCATCCTCAAGGTCAGTTTTGGAGTTGAACATCTGGAGGTTCCTTATACGCGCCTTTCTGGGACTGGGTTTGGGGCTGGTCTGACCAAGAACTGTTTGTGGCTAAAGCCTCTTTGGTCCTATCAGTGTGTCGTGGCAAGTGAGGCCTAAGGGATTCTCTTGCCTTTTTAGGGGGTGGGGGTGGGGGAAGAAGGGCAGCAAATCCCAGGGTCACCACCTGTTCTTTCTGGAGTGGCTGAAAAAACCCCAAAAGAGACCACACAGTCCTCCTCCCCGCACATTAAGTTTATCTGCTCCCCCACCCCATTGGGGCTTCCTCCTTCCGATCCCACCGACAGTGCCAACCATGCTGATGGGTAAGGGGCAGCACTCATGCTACTCCGTCCCAGTCCCTAGGGCTGCAGCTGCAGACCAGAGCTCCCTCCACCCTCGCCGGCCCAGGGCTCTGCGTTCAAGTCCTCTGCCAGGAGAGAGTTAAGGGCTTGGGTTTAATTTGCCCGTTAATCACAGTTAAAAGAAGTAATGAGCGTCTCCCCAAAGCCTGGGTGTTTCTCTGCAGATTAAGCAGCAATTTGCATAGCTCCTTTATTCATTCCCACCTTCCCCTGTGGGCGCCTTGTCCTTTCCGACACAGCCAAGCGCAGCCCGCGGCGGGAGCGCTTTGACAAATGGCTTTGCCGCACGTGGTCTGGGCGAGAGGGAGGGAGGGGCAGGCTGGGAGGGAGAGGGCAGCTCCCGACAGTAATGGATAGCTGGGCCGTTAAATAGTGCAGAACTTTTTATTAGACACACAGGAGAAGTTTAAATATTCAAACTGGTTTTCTTTGAAGCCTGGGGAATGAGAGGAGGGTGGCAGGCAGGATAAGTACGAGTTTACTCAGGGCCAATTTACCCAGGATGGTGGGGGACTGCGCATCAGCTGAGAGGAAGGGCACCTGGAGGACAGGCGGGTGTGTGGTCGGCTGGCACCCCGGCCTCCCTAGCCCTGCAGCGGGCCTGACACCCTCCTGCCGGGCGCCGGGATCTGCTGGGCAGGACGGCAGCCTGGGGCCTGATCCCGCAGCGGGCAGAACAGCTTGTTCCGAGCCCAGCGTCTGAGCGGCATTCAGCAGTGGGGGCTGACCTCGGCTTCAGAGCAGACCTGGGTCTGTGAAGCCTCGGTGTCTCGGGGAGGATGGGACAACAGCCCTCGACTAAACAGGGAGAGAGGACGGAGGGAGCCCGGGAGAAGCTCAGGGCAGGCACTCTCCCTGGAAAGCGTGTAGAAGGGATTTTAGTTTGACCACCAGTCCATTTTAAAAGCCTACTTAAACCCAATTTTCTTCCCAACTTCTAGTGCTTTGTGGGACTTTTCCTTTCTGCTAACTTGTGAGCCCCAGGACCGTAGTATTTTACAGGTCGAAGTCACTTTAGAGATCACTGAGGCAACTGAAGTTTGAAGTTGATTTTGAGATTCCAAAGGGGACACAGAAGTGAGCAAGACCCAGTCCGTCCTTAGGCAGCTCAGTTTGGAGGGCAGATGCAGGACCGCACCGGGACGCTGTGACAGGGGAAGGGCATCTCCACACAGCTTCGGGGATGCTGTTGAGGAGGAGGGGCTCCTCCTATCGGGGCTTGGACATGCCCACAGAGAAGTATTTGAGCCTTATCTGAGCGAGGACAGGAAGGCTATGAGGGGGCTGAGAAGAGGACTGGGGACCCATGTGGGTTTGGTGTCATGGGTGGATGCCCGGTCTGGAAAGGATACCGATCCGATTACCAAGGGCTGGTCTGCTACTCTAGGAGCTTAGGGAGTTTCTAAGCAGGGGAATGATGAGGGTGACAAAGCAGGGGCTGGGAGCTGCTGATGGACAGAGATAGGAAATATCAGAGAGGAATGAAGAGTGGAATGGAGAAGACGATGGGTTTGGTTCGGGACATGTTGGGCTATCTGGGACACACAGAGCCAGGACCCAAACACAAGTTTCTGACCTCAGTCCAGGTGATTTCCGGTCTATCCCCTCTCACAACAGCTGACATCAGAGTCTGACTGGGCCAGGGACCATCCAGGCGCTGCACACACTGGCCGAGGCTCCCTACCCTGAGGCTGGTAGTATCGCTGTCCTCATTTTACAGGTGAAGGAAATGAGGCAGAGAGGTCCAGGGACTTGCCCAAGATCACATGGTGGCAAGAACAGAGCCAGGATGTGACCCAGGCCGTCCGGATCTTTGCCTGCTTCCTTCCTAACCTACTACTGTGATCAGATTTTGTAAGGAGCACAGAGAATGGCGGCAATTAAAAGAAATGAAAACTAGTGATAGGACAAGCAGGTGCAGATGAGGAGGCAGGGAAGAGCCACAGGACCTCTTTTTCTAGGGGGGAGACCGAAGTAACATCTGGGAATTAACGAGGGAGAGAGAACGGGGACTGGGGAGGCGCACGCGGGTGAGCGAGCAGGACTCGGCAGGCTTGGCCACAATTAGCACCTGCTCCTGGAGCCCCGGGACGTGCTCTGCTCTGGTCGTTAGCTCCAGGCCAGTTCTCCGAAGCAGGGCTTTCTTTCAGTGGGTGAGGAGATTTCCCGTCTGGATGACACAGATAATCCCTGCCCACACCGGCCAGGGGCAACTAGTTCTAGAAGTGTAGGACCCCCGTCTCCTCAGCAAGCCCTTAGTGGGCAGCCAGAAGCCAGAGGGCCAGTTGTCAGCACTCCACGTAGCTCATGATCATGGCCAGCCATCAGGGGTTGCGGAGCCAAGGGGTCCTACTTCTGTTGATGACAAAAAGAGCCGCACTTTGAGAGGCCGTGGGAGTCTGCGAGGGAAGAAAGGCTTCCCGTGAGCAGAGAGATGGCGAGGGGGCTCGGGCAGCTGGAGTTAGCAGCGGGGGGAGGGTCTAGGGAAAACTGGTCACTGCAGGGTCACCAGTCAGTCAGCTGAGTGGTAAGAGCCTGAAATCTTCTCTGGAAAAAGGTGGCATAAAAGTGAACACAAGTGGCGCCTGGGTGGCTCAGTCGTTAGGCGTCTGCCTTCGGCTCAGGTCATGATCCCAGGGTCCTGGGATCGAGTCCTGCATTGGGCTCCCTGCTCCGCGGGAAGCCTGCTTCTCCCTCTCCCACTCCCCCTGCTTGTGTTCCCTCTCTCACTGTGTCTCTGTCAAATAAATAAATAAAATCTTAAAAAAAAAAAAAGTGAACACAAGAGTAGGGTGTGCTCTTGGCAATCCAATTCACATCAAACTAAGGGTGAATCTCGGCCCGCCTCCTCCCCCTCTCCCAGAACACTTTTTTGCAGCCCCGGAAACCTGCCGGCCCAGGACTTGGTCTTCAAGCTCCACAAGAGCCTCTCGCCACTCCCTTCCAGGAAGCCAAGTCAGACCAGGATGGAAGGTCCTTACCCACTGCTTCACAAACCCAAACTAGGAGCTCCCGTTTGTCCGGGAGCGCTGACTCTGGGCCAGGCACCGTTCTGAGACCTCTGTGTATGTTAACTCACTTAATCCTCACAGTGGATTCTGTCAGGCAATCCGGAGAACAGCAAGCAGGATCCCAACTGCAATCAGAGCGACACGAGGGCAAACCTGGGAGCAGATCTGCGAGACACAGTACTGTTCTCCTGCAGGGTCAAAGCGTCAGGGTTGGGGGGTCTTCAGCGTGTCCGCGTGGTCGGGAAAGTGGGCCCTAGGAAGCGGAGCCCAGGCCAAAGGCAACTGGAGCTCAAGGTTCTGGATGAGCCTAATGTTACGGGGTTATAACAGCTTTTAGGGAACAACTGTCATCGGTGTCAGGCAGGCCCTCCTTTTACCACATAAGCAGTGGACCGGGCCTGATCCCTCTGAGAGAGAACAGTCCCCTAACCACACCACTTAGCAAGGTGCCCCAAATCTGAGAAAACCCTATCTAAACCCACTTCCGCTCCTGCAAAGACGGCCAAAGCTCGGCCTGTGGGACTCCCTGCCATCACCCCAGGCAGAGCGGAGCAAGCAGGCAAGGCGCTCCTCTGGAAGGGCAGGAGCAAAAGAACTTTTGAGGCCTGAACCCAGCCCGCCATGGTCGCATGGTCCACGGGGCTCGTTCCCCTCCAAGCTCAGGGCCTGGAAGTGAGAGCGCCGGCCCGTGTAGCAGCTGGCGATTGGGCAGGGCCTGGAGCGGGGAGGGCGGCCTGCCTCGGTGAGCCGATGGCGGCTGCCAGGGGTGGGCCAGAAGGCCAGCGGGGCCGGCAGCTGAACAGGTGGGGCAGGAGGCAGCCGCCACCCTCCAGAGGGACGGGGACTAAGCGACCCAGACAACTCCCAAGGCCAAGCGGCCCACCCGGTCCCCTGTACGTCCTTCGATGCTAAGGACACTTTTACCTCGACATTCCGCACCAGTATTTTTCCTTTTCCAATTCCTAGACTAATTTCAGCCCCCAATACCTCCAAAAGGAGGTGAACAGGCAAAGATTGGGGGGAAGCGATGGGCTGACATTAATTGATAGGAGCGGCTTCGAGCAGTTCATGCTGCCTTATCTCTCTCTCCTTTGGATAGCGTGTGTCCGCCGGAGTCCGCGGGGTCGGTGATTAATAGGGGCCATCACTCACTGTCCAGGGCGGCTGAAAGGCAGCAGGGAGGGGGCGGCCCTCCCCAGAACTGAGATAACAAGCAGCAGGAATAATGAGTGGTGTCACTCCACTTTTCATTTTGATGGAAAGTCATTACAGGAGTCAATGCCAGCGACAAAGAGCCATGAATCAACTGCTCTGCTATGAAATTAAAATCGAATTGCCGGCCACCCCCAACCCCTACCCTTCCTGGGAAACGGGGATGGGTAGGTGGCTTGGGAGAGGGGTGCTATCCCGGGGGGGGGGGCTCTACCCAATCACCACGCAGGCAGTTATGGGCAGGAAGTGGACAGGTGGCTAGTGAAGGTGACAAGTCCTGTCTCCACCTTGTCTATCAGACCCTTCCTCCCCAAACCACATTTTCCCCCTGCCTGGAGGTAAGCTGTGATTAAAAGGAAACTACAGCTTTGCTGGCTCCAACAAGGCTGCCACTTGACTGGTCCCCTTGGGCTTCTGGCCTGAGTGGGGCTGTCTCGCCTGGCCCAGAGGGAAAGGGGCCCAGCCGACTCAGCTACCCCAGAACCCCTTGCTGAACCACTTGTACTCAACTGGGGCCCTCCCTGTCACCAGAAGCAAAGGGGGACCGTCCCTACCCTGGGGCTCCATAGGAACAGCCAACGGCCTTGGGAGCCCACTGGATCAAGAACCCCCGGCCAACAGGCGCGCAGCCTTGACTCAAGGCCCTGAGAAACAGAAACTGTCAGTAGTGAAGCAAAAGTCTCTTCCTTTTTTATTAAGTTCAACTAGATGATGAGAAGGGCCAGAAACTGTGGTTCCAGGCTGACGGGCCACAGGACCAATCAAGACAGCTCCTTGCCAGAGAGTAAGCGACTGTCAAGGCCACCATCTAGGGATGCTGGCTCCCTCCTGTGGCTTTCCATCCTCCCATCGCCTGGTCTCTGGCCAGGAAGGGCCCTGCCACATCAGCCCTGACTTCCCACCCTCCTTCCTGAAGGCTGGGAAGATGGGCAGGTAGAAACGTGGAGAATGTCATAGAGAGGTTCCCATCAGGTTCACGGGGCGCCCATTGTACCTCTTGGAAATGTCAGCTTCAATCTGAAAGACAGTGACACCCCGCGGGCGGGAAGCAGAGAGGCAAAGGTGCCTCGTCCTGTAAGACGGGGGGCCCTCCCCCTCGGCAGGTCTGCCTTTCCCGTCTCACCAGCGTCTGCAGCTCCTTGGTCTTCTCCAGCAGCAGATCTAGCTTGGGCTCCAGGGCCGCCTGCTCCTGAAGTGCCTCCTTCTGCTTCTGCACCATCAGCTCTTTCTTCAAAGCCAGCAGCTGGGCCTGCTTCAGCTTCTGCTGCAGAAACTCAGTCACGCGGTCCACATACCTGCGCGGGGCGCTCAGGTCAGTGCGTGACGCAGCGGAGGCACCTGCGCGTGCCCGCTCACCTGCTGGGAACGGGGAGGCTCAGGACACCCAGTCCCTAACTGGCCTCTCGGCCTCCACACCCTGTGCTCCCTCTCCGCAAGGCACATGGCTCCCAGTCCCCCGTCCTGCGTGGGAAGCAGAGCCTGCCTGCACACCTCAAACCACCTCGTCCTGCCCCAAGAGAACCCTGGACCCCGGCTGTGACAGAGCTGCTAGGGGAGGCAGAGAAGAGCTCCGAGGGGCTGTGCAGAAGGGGAACACAAGGAGTCGGGGCTGCTCAAGATGGCGGCACCCCACTGCACGTCAACGGGAAGGCCAGACCTCGGGGAGGCCAGGATCATAAACAGGTGCTGCATCCGAAGACTGGAGAGCCGGCCAATCAGATCCTGCAGCGCCGACACCATGGTGAGCATCTTCTCTTTGGTCTGGCCCTGCAGGATGGCTGGAGCCAGCTGGAACTGGCTCATGGACAAGATGTCCGCCTCCTCACTCATCTCCACGGCTCTCTGGGACAAGAAGATCTCGAGCTGAGGGCACAAGAGGATCTGGTTGAAACCAAGAAGAGAATTCGGAGGCCAAGCCCTCAGACTGCTCAGAATGTAAGAATGAGAGGTGAGGGTTGGACTCCGGGTGATGAGAGATTATTTCCTCTGAATACTTTAACTGCGAGAAACTTACCAACTATAACGTGAGAGCCTGAAGCAGCCTCCACTGCCACTCTCCTCGTCCCCTCCTGCCATCTCAGGCCCCCACCCCCAGCCCTACGTGTGGCTCAGATAACTAAGAACACTGAAATTCGACGGGTTCTCTCTGCCCCAGTGAAGGTATTTTCTGTGAGAGGACTAAGATTCAGGGAACAGGAACCCATGTTTGAGAAGCCCGGGATTAAGAAAGGGCTAGAAGAATCTGGGAACCAGCCACACATCTTGTCATTCTTATTCTACCAGAGAAACGTGATCTCTTTGTCCTCCTCTGCCCTGGATGCTAAGAGGGGCCTCCCTGGGCAAAAAGAGAAAGGAACAGGTGAGGACTACAAACTGCACGAGGCCCTCACCAGCCAGCAGGCCACTGGGAAGGGAACAGACGGAGATGAACACAAATGGGAAGGGTCCTCCCAGAGGACGAAGGTACCTCCATGAGCTCATCAATGAACTGATTCCGGGTCTCAGGGTATTCAAGAAGTGTCAGGGCATCTGGGCCCCTAGCAACACCTTCCGGAGCTGCCGGGAAGAGAGATGGAGAAGTGATAAAGTTGCTGGGGACCAGAGAAAAAGACCCTCAAGTTTGAGAGGTTCTGGTGGGTTAATCTGGATGCAAACTCAATGCACTAAAGCTACTTGCTGTCTCATCCCAGGGGGTCTGGGGGGAAGGGTCACCCTCTCCCATACGTCCAGCCCGAATCAGACACTAGGACCAACGGCCAGTCTGGGAGGACCACAGAGCTGGCTTCAGGGCCTGAAAAGGCCCCCTCTGCTCCGGCGGGGCCACCAAGTTTCATCCTGCACCGCCCTCTAGCGGCTCAGATCGCTGCTACATCCTCCCCGCTGCTGGGCAGGGGGGTCAGGTCAGACCTGGAACCTCCCACCAGAAAAGATGACCCATATTCGCTATCCCAAAAGTTGAGAGCTTCTAGACTTAACTTTAAGAACTTCTCTCCGTCCCCGTACTCTCACATCATCATCACGATTTTGAGAAAACAGTTAGATGTGCGAGCCACCCACTCTCAGCAGTGCACTGTTTCTGGGGACACAGGGACCTCTGAGCCCCCACTTCTGCCAGGGCTCCAGGGAGGGTGTGCTTACCCTGGGTTCCGGCTTCCAGCACCGTGATCTGCAAAGCAGCATCGTCTCCCCAGTCTATCCCATCACCCCCAGCTTCCTGGGTGGAAAGCAAAGAACCCCAGCAGGGTTGCAAGAATCTTCCCCAGCAAAAGGAGCCAGCATAAACCAAAGCCCTTGGTAAGTTCAATGCCTGCACATTTCAACTGTATGAAGGACGTGCCGCCCTGACGTTGGCAGCAAAGATGGCGGTGGGGGCCACGTGTGCCGCTACCCTCATCCCTGTTTGGAGAGTTACCACCGGTCTATCCCCCCACACCTTGCCCCCAGATACCGGGAGAAAAAGGGTCAAACCTCTGATATGTCCCTGTGGAAGCTCTGCGTCTCCTTGGACTATACCTGGTCTGAGGGCTATGGACTTCGAGTAACGTCCTTAAAGACAGACACCACTTCTCTTAACCCCAAAGCAGAGATCACAGAAAGTCCTCAGAGAGAAGGGCTTCCTAACCTTTGAGTCCGATTCCAAGGAGATGCCCCAGTCGATTCCAGCAGCCTGGGCAGAGATGACAGAGTCAACCCCTTCAGAAGCCACCTCCACTCCAAAGTCGCCCCAGTCAATCTAGGAGGGGAAAAAAGTGTTAGCTCAAAGAAAGTGGGTGAAAGAAAAGGGGCGCGCCTCCCCGGAGGCCTCAGCTGCCCCTCTAGGGGGCACCAGCACACTGTTTAAATGCAATGGCCTCCTGACGCCCCAAAGGACAACCCATCTTCAGAGAGTTCACGGGACTGAAGGATTCCTAGTTCAAAGCCAACCAGCTGTGCCAAGGCTCTTCAAGGTTAATCTACACTCTGGCCTCAAGAAGCCCGGAAAAATAAAGGAGGAGGGCCTTCTGGGCCCTTCCAGCTCTAGTCTCTCTCACCCGAATCCCTCTTTCTACCTTCTGGGACTCTGAACTCAGGCGGACGGGGGAGCGGTGTGCGGGGGATGAGGAAGCTGCTCTCGCCAGGCTTGTCTTACCGCGTCTTCTTCCACCTGCTCAGGCGGCTCCTCGAGGTGTGGCCGCTCCACCACGGAGGGCTCTGTCCCCGTCCTCCACTCGTACACCGTGCAGTTCCCCCGCCTCTGCACGTACCGCAGCATTGGCAACACCTGCTCTTCGGGGCTGCAACAGAGCACCGGGCTGACCCTCCCGCCGCGCCCGCAGGAAGCCCACGCCCTCCGGGCAGATGGCCGAGGCTCCCGCAGGCTCACCCGTGTGAACTCAAACTCAAATGGGATGCGGGGAAAATACAAGCGGAGAAGACAGAACAGCCAAGGAACAGAGGCCAGCCGTCCCCTCCCCTCTGGAGAGACACTGAGGTCCTTTACCTCTCACACACAAAGCCCACACAGGCCTGGTACAGGTCGATGGCTTGGCCCAGGGCCTGAGCCCCCTCTCCGATCTCAGCCAGCTGACTCGGCAGGTCCTTCACCAGGGCCAGCAGCTCTCTTCGGACGTTGTCTCCCTAGCGAGGATGGAAGAGGACGCCTGAGGCAGGAGTGGTGGGCGGCGGAGGAGCTGGGCTCAGGCCCCCCGAGGCTCACCGTGACGCCGTACTGCTTGCACGAGTGGTAGAACCGCTCCCGCATCTCGGCCGCCCCCGCCTGGCCCTCCTCCTCCCTGCGACTGTATTCTTGCTGCAGCTGTTGGCACTTGGCGATCTGCTTCTTCAGCGAGGGGATCTCATAGCTGACGTTCCGAACCAGGAGGCTAGAGAGTTCCACTGAAGAGGGCCCAGGAAATTCACCCCAGATGCGCAGGCCACGAGGCAAGCATGCCCCTGGGACCCGCTTGGCCTCCCAGCCGTGGCACCTCACACAGTCATTCAACCTCTCTGATCCAATCCTCCTCTCTAACGTTGGGGCAAGAATATTTACCATGAGGATTAAGAGAGAGAATGCACATAAAACATGAGTATAATTCCTTGCATTTAGTAGATGCTCAGTAAGTATGAACTATTATTATTAGGACTTTTAGGAAACATACCCCAAGGTACAATGCGCCCTGTAATTACTCTCTCGGGCACCTGATGTAGCCCCCAGATGACCCATGCCTCTTCTGCCCAGAGGAGAATGGAGGTGCAGAGAATGTCAGTCATCAAGAGGTCAACGGGGGAGGACCAAAACCCACCTGCCTGGCCAGGCCCGGCCAATGCCTACTACCTGCCTGGTCTTCCTCCTCCTCCCAACACTCTTTGGGGAATTTCTTTGCCCACCTGGCAAACATCTATACCCCAGGCTCTTCCCCCACACGGACTGTGCTGCCTGGAAGCCTAGTGTCTCAGAACTCGGGGAGTGGGCTGCCCCATGGATGCCGGGCCCCCCAGGCTGGGCAACTTTACCTAGGTAGGTGTTGTCCTTCTCATACAGGGCTACGATCTCCTGCCAATCCTGGGGAAGGACAGAAACAGAAGTGAGCTGGAAGAGCGCTCAGCAGCCACATCTCAGCTCAAGCCCCAAACAGGGGACGCTCCCCCAGCCTTCACATCACACCAGACACAGAGCCCTTGTCCTCCTTCATAACGCTGGCTGGACCACCCACTTCATTTTAAGAACGTGGTTCCAATGAGCGCTCCCCAAAGCAGCAGGCCTGAAAATGTAAACCCAGGGGGTAGGGTCTATTTTTGCTATAAACTTTGGGGATGGAGAGAAAGCTCAGGAAACAGTCTACGTAAGCATATGCACTGGACCCTCAGCGAGACCAGAGGCTCTGGCCCTGGAGACGGGACGTTTCCAGCTGCACCTTACCAGCTTTGCCCACACTTGCCTTCATTCGTTGTGAAGAGTACCGGCCAAAAATATTTTTTGTGGAGGCTTCAGTGCCTTTGAGGAGGTCCACGATCCTTAGGCAGTGGAAGTAGTGAATGTCTGGAAAGCAAGGAAGAACAAAGACTTTGGGAATTATAGTATCTTCCCCACCTACTCTGGGCACATGGCTGACTGATGAACATGCTGAGAATTTTAGCATGTACAGCTCTGCCCTTCAGCATGTTGTGTTGGGAGAAACCAGCATCTGTGCCCCCAAAATAAATCTCTCTCTAGGGGTCAGCCCTACGGCTAAACAAGGGAGCAGCTCAGCTGATACACAGCGCTCCAGGGAAGAGAGGGCGCTGGCGGTGTAGCCCAGAAGCACTCACAGGATCCAGAGAGCAGCTGGGCGATCTCCTCGCTCTCCGGCATGTCCTGGATGGCAGCATTGATCTTCTCTCGGATGGTCAACACCAGACTCTGCCATTTCAGACCGCAGTGCCTTCTGTCGACCAGCCAGTCTACGTGAGAAACACCCAAATCACAGCATTCCCATTCACACAGCCAAAAGTCCATCATTAATTCAAGCGAAATAGGCTAAGACACTGGCCAAAAGTTGTACGCAAACCGGTTAAGGTGTGGGGATCGTGGGAATGAAGAGGAGCTCAAAGGGACCCTTGGGGTTAAACGGACTCCATCGCAGTGTGACTTTTATAAAGCAACTGCCTCCACGCAGGGATAGAGAAAAGCTTTAAATTGGTCCTGACATCAAAGTGCCACTTTTGACCACTCTAAATTCTCCATAATATTTTTGCTTCCATGGTAATTATATCTTTCTTACTGACAGAGGATGCTTTTCAACTTCCACTTCCTCAGGGCTGGGATTAACCATGACAATGGAAAATACAAGATGATTATGCCAAGTGCCGGATGAATGAACAACTGCAAAGCCCCTAATACCCACAGCGCCCTAAGGACTAGATACCACTGGTCTACTCTCAACAGTGAAGTACCACCCGGCACCATGAGAATACCAACGTGACTGACCTCCTGGACTCTGGGCCCAGATCTGTGTTTTTAGCAGAGGGTGTGGGTGGGGGAGAGCCATGCACGTTTCCTCAGTAGGAGAGAACTAAGAGCTAGGCTTTGTGTTCTGACGGTCCTGGCTTCTAATTATCAACTTTTTTGAAAAGATTTATTTGAGACAGAGAGAGAGAGGGAGAGAGCATGCGAGCATGGGGAGGGGGGAGGGGCAGAGGGAGAGAGAGAGAACCTCAAGCAGACTCCAGCTGAGCGTGGAGCCCAACGCAGGGCTCAATCCCATGACCCTGAGGTCATGACCTGAGCTGATATCAAGAGTCGGACGTTTTTTAAATGACTGAGCCACCCAGGCACCCCTAGTTATCAACTTTCTTAAGCAAGTCTCTCAGCCATTCTGTGCGTCAGTTTCCCCACATATAAAATGGGAATAATAAGTTACTGAATACAAGAGGGAATGAAGGTAAAACACGGAGCCCTATGCCTGGCACATGGCAAGGATTCCATAAATCCTAGTAAAAATCTTCATTTTACAATGTCAAGTGCCTAAAACAGCACCTGGTAGAGCAAACACTCAACAAATGGCATGGTCCTTTTCATAACCAATGACAAGCTCATACACCAAGAGTGCACCTGTGCTGAAGAACTGGGACAAATCTGAAATGACCCTAAAAAAGCTCCATTAAGTGGCCACTGCACAGGACTGGCTACATGGTCCACGGTGGTGAATTCAGAACCTTGTCCTTGTTAATACACCTGCCAACTGGTCAAACACTGGGGTCCCACACTAGTTGCCAGTTACACTCCCTCTGATGTATTCCTCTAAAATCTTCAGAAAGAAAAATTCTGTAGGTGTCATAGAACCAGAAGGGGATGAAGTAGTCAAACAGATGTATCTTAATGACAAAACTGGCATCAAATCAATTAGTGCAATGAGCATTTTAAAATTTAGAAGTTGTGCACTTGCCCTGGAAGGGTCGTAATGAAGAGGTCCTAGCCTGACTCTGAACTGAGAAGGTATTTAGATCAGATACAGACAGCAGGGAGATGGCTGGCCACTAAAAGGTCTTTATTCCCAACTGGGTCTATGTCCCTATTCCTCCTAAAATCAAGGGAAGATGGAAGCTTTTAAAAAGAAAGGAGGGAAAGTTTTTTTCATACAAAAAGCAGATATTGGAACCCGACAGACTCAAGCTCCAATTTCATGTCTGCCACTTAGTAGCTGACCATCTTTAAAGTAAGCCATTACTCTGTGCCTAATGATTTGACGACACCTATTATGAATGTTATAAAGTAGAAGACGCAGGTCAAGTACAGACTCTATGTATGGTTCCTTCCTGCTCCTTCAAGCGTGGCAAGTAGCCACCGCTGGGAGCATAGTTCATGGCGAGTGGTCAGCGCCTCAACAGGGGCCTTGGGGCCTCACGGCTCCCAGCTGTTGGTGACAGAGGGCAAAGGGCAGGGCCTCCCCCTGACAGCCGGTTGCGCGGGGCGTCCCCTCCTACCGAGCAGCTTGCTGGTCTGGATGTCGATGGGCACGTGCTGATGGTCCTGGCGGGAAACACGGAGGGGAACGGGGCGTGAGCGCGGGGAGGGGGCGTGCCACCCGCGCGCTCATTTCATGGGCCCAACCGCCACCTTGCGGGGCCAGAATGATGGGCCGGGGCGATGGCTGCGCCCGGGAGGGAGGCCGGGGAAGCGGGCCAAGGACCGACGGGCTGAATTCAGTCCAGGGACCCCGGGCCAGTCCCCCATTCCCCCCAGCTCCTGTCCCCACACCTGCATCTTTCCTCCACTTCCGCTTCCGGCCGGCGACGCAGGCCCGCCCCCCCTACAACCAATCCGGCGCAGGCCTGGTTGAGCCTCAGTTTAGGCACGAACGGGCCTCCTCCGGCCACGTCGCCACCTTCCTCCGAGCCAATCGGGATGCGCCCTCCACCCCTGGCCACAAGCCCCACCCACCCCGGGGCTCCGAATGGCTGAACCCGGGAGGGGCGGGAGAACGGAAGATAGCCAATGGGAGACGCGAGGCGGGCTCAGGGCTGAAGAGGGGCGGGGGCGCCGAGAAAAGGCTGCAGGGCCGGCGAGGTCGCGGCAGGCGGCGCCGGAGAGCTGGTCACCGCCGCTTCCGGCCAGGTGGGCGCGGAGCCTTCGGTGCGGGGATTACCGGTCCCGCAGAGAGGGTTCTCGCGCCGACCCTGGCGACCCGGAGGCCGTTAGAAATGCTTCCTTCCGGCCTTGCCTCGCTTTACCGTCTGTAGTAGTTTGTAGGTCTCTTGTGGCACTTTTCACACTTTGCCTTCCCGTTCAGTTTATCTGATAGACATGTGTTGAGCACCTGCTACGTGTGGATGATTAGGGAAGGGGAAGGAGGCATCCCAAAGATAACACCAAAATTGAGTCTTAAAGGAAGAGCTGCAGAAAGAGGGGTACGTGTGGAGGGGTGTCCCAGGTGGAGGAGACTGCACAAAGCTTTGGAGTCCACGAACTGCAAGACGGGTGCAAGGAACAACAGGCAGGCAGGACTGGAAACAATTGGTGGGGCCCAGCGCAAAATGAAAATGCAGGGCCCCTTGTTTAACAAAACGGAAGAATTTCAAAGCACTTGGACAGGTCTCACACTGATGATGCCAGTGGCATGGCGAACTGGCCAGCCCCTGTGCAGTAAAAGGTTTGAGGCAAGGAGTGGCCAATGAGGAGACTGTAAAGGTGAAAAGGTCATATCATAGGGAGGAGCCTCATTAAGGAACTTGGACTTCACCCCTGCAGACCCAGAGGAACCACTGGAGGGTTTGAAGGGCTTGAAGCAGGGAGGGACCTATTCAGATTGACTGCTAGGAGAATGGATTCATGGGAGATAAGACTGGAGACAGGGAGACTGCCAGGAGGTTATTAGGCAGAGGTTAGGGCCTGACCTGGGACAAGACGTGAGGAGGGGGGGCAGGGCTGGATTTGAGAGATGTTTTAGAGGGAAATGGACAGAACTTGGCCATCAAATGGCCATGTGGATGGGGGAAATAGACAGCAAGGATGAAACCTAGGTGGTTGGATTGGGAGTGTCACCACCTGCGACAGGAATGCAGGATGCTGAGCAGGTATTGGGAGGAGGGCATCTTGGCTTTGAACTTACTCGGTTAGTGGTGCTGGGAGGACCCCACGTGAAAAGTATGCAGGAGACACTTGGGTCTATAGCTTTGGAGTTCAGGGGAGCCCTAGGGCTAGGGATACAGCTTTGGAGAGCCACAGGCTGACTGATCTGTAATCCATGCAGTGGCTGAAGCTAAGGGAGGGCATGAGACTGGGCAAGAAATGGCTAGAGTGAGGAGACTAGGTGGGCCAAGGATAGATCACCAGGGCTGAGTATGCCATTTGGGGCCCCTCCCTTTCCAGGATGTTAGCTCCTCCCCAAGGCTCCATCTGGTCCTTGGACCCCCCACCTCTGCCCCAGCACAGCACTTGGGACCCAGTAAATTTGTTACTGAACTGCGTGGTGTGGTACAGCAGTGAGAAGACCTAGATTTCTGCCCAGTGAGATCTTGGACTATTTCCATAACCTCTGCCAGCCAGTTTCCTCAACGTGGAGATAGCACCTATCCTGATTATCTTGGTATTTCTGTTTATAGGCTTAAATAAACAAACTAGATGTATATAACTCTTTACAGTTTCCAACATGCTTTAATGTATCTCTCAGGCTTTGTAGACTCATGTGTGTGTGTGGGGGGGGGAACATTAATCGTCATTATTATAAAATGGGTTGAAAGATTTCCCTGGAAATGGCTCATAGAGCAGAACTAGGGGCCTCTTCAGGGCTCTCTCATGAGAATTTGGCTCCCATCTCAGAATCCTGACTCAGGCTGGAAGAATTGCTGGGGCTCCCCTGTGATTAAACAAACACTCACTGGGCTCCAACTATGTGTTCCTGGCTCCCTGGGACAGCCCAAGAAGCAGGCCCTGCCCCACCCTCAAGGTGCATCCCTCCTCCTTTAACCAACAGGTGGGGCAGGGCAGGGTAGGGCAGGGTGAGTTGGTGAAGGCAGAGACCACCAGCACGTCACCCCACCCACAGCGCCGTGGGGGTGGGGGGGTGACTCATGTGTAACAGGAGGAGGTTTGAGAATAGTTGTACCTCGCTGCTGGCCTCAGCTCAGGGTGGCTGCCCGAGCCAGCATACAAGTGTGGGCTTTGGGCAGCATTCTGCAGTGTTTGTCCTTTCCCAAGGCCAGAGGGAACCTCAGGGGGCCTACAGGCAGAGAAGCACATTAGTGGTCTGGCCTCCAGGGCAACAGGTCCTCGGGGCTGCCAGCCGTTGGAAGGTGGCATGTGGGATGCTTCTGACTGTGATTCTCACAATTCTCTGCTGATTTAGCAGACGGGACCCTGGCGAAGGGGCAGCACGTTGAGGGAAGTGGAGAAGGACAGGGCAGGCCGGTGCCAGCTTTGGATGGAAAGTGCAGGGCCCCAGGGTGCTATGCCCTCAGGCTGCCTGACTATCCTTTGTTGTTGTTGTTAACTTCCTTGTGAAGTGATAACCGTGTGCCACGTGCCCATGTAGACCTAAATGTTTTACAAGCCTTATCTAATTTGATCCTTCTAACAACCATATAATGTGGGTACTATTGTGAGCCAGATTTTAAAAGGTAAGGGAGCCAAAGCTAAGTTCAGTAACTTGTCCAAGATCATACAGCTGGTAGTTGGTGGGGCTGGGATTCAAACTCGGCCTGTCGGGCTCCCCAGCCTGCATTCTTGTTCTCTGTGGGATGCGGCTTCTCCCTCAGCCCTACCTACCCCGTTCACTCCACTCAGCCACCTCAGCTCCGGGGCTCGGGTCTCTCCTCCCTCCTCTTCAGCCTGATACCCACTTTCTCCCCAGCTGTTGTGCCAGATACTTGGAACCCCCCCTTGCAGTCCCTGTCCCGTTCCAAAGTTCTTTCTTACCAGCCCTCATTCTGGGCAAGAACACCCATTAGTTATCTTCCTACAATAGCCATAAAAAGGCTTACTTACCCTTGACATTCAAGTAATCAATTTCTTTTATCCTCCATAGGTTATTACTTTATGCTCTGTGTTTCTGTGTGTTTGCTCACAGCCAGACCGACTGGGGTGTGTGTGTGTGTGTGTGTGTGTGTGTGTGTGTGTGTGTGTGCCTGCTGGGCTGAAACCCTGGAAACTCAGCAGCCTCAGCTGGGTCTCTTGGTGTTTGTAGTGCGGTTTCTGGGTAGTTTTATTCAGTCCGTCTCCATACATAGTCTGTGAGCACCTTGCAGGTAGGGAGTACAGGTGTGTTCATGTCTATAAGCCCAGCACCTGTATGACACCTGACACTGAATGTCAGGTGCTTTAATGGATGCTCATAAAGGAAGGAATAAGAGGTGTGGTGTGTGCAGGCAGGCATTTAGTAATGAGTGGGGACTGGGGTCACTTGGTCGGGGGGAAGGGCTGCACCTTCCCCAGCTCTTTTCTGCATCCCTCCTTCTACAGCTCGGGACTTAGAACCAGCCCCCCTGTAATCCAATGGGGCCCTGTGTCTTTGTGACGCGATAGGGCACCAAGGCCCTCTGGGGCTCCCCAGGTGTATTTTACGTGCTTCACTCAACAAGGACAAATTTCCGAAGATATGCACATTGCATGTTTGTATATGAAATATCATACTTGAACCTAGTTTTAGGGAGGTGCATTTATTTTATTTATTTATTTTTAAAGATTTTACGTATTTATTTTAGAGAGAGAGTGCACTTGAGGGCAAGTAGGGGGAAGGGGAGGGCAGGAGGAGAGGGAAGGAGAGAGAATCTCAAGTAGACCCTGCGCTGAGCCTGGAGTCCAACACAGGCCCAATTGCATGACCCTGAGACCACAACCTGAGCCGAAATCAAAAGTCAGCCACTCAACTGATTGAGCCAACCAGGCACCCCTAAGGAGGTGCATTTAAAGGTTAAAAAAGTTATAAAGTAATAAAGCAGCCTGTTTAAAAGATATTCACAGTTTATAGCCTTATCTCAAACTACCCTCCCAACACTGCTCTTCCCAGACATAAATCCCCTGAAGGCCAAGGGTTGGGCAGGACTTCCCAGGCTGGTCCCTCTCAGGAGGGTGGGCCAGAGCCTCCACAGCCTGCTTCTGGTTCTGGTGGCCTTCTCCAGTGGCAGGCCACAGGTGGGTATCCACCGAATCCTGCCCACTGCAGTTCTCACTGGGGTGCCTTCTCCAAGGTGGGGGTCAGAGAATAGGATTCTGGCCCCCCTATGTCCCAGGCAGCAGAAAGGCCTAGATTTTGGAGCCAAGGAGGCTGGGGGATGAGTGCCTCTAGTAGGAGCCCTTCTAGTACACATAGAATTGGTGCCCTGACCCTTGGATACTGTACCCCAGGCTGGGGCCCATCCCACCATCCCTCCAGTCTCTTCCTGATACCTGGGCTGGGATGAGTGTTTAGCCTCTTCTGGTGTCTTCTAGACTGGGCATCTGCTCTCAAAGAGATGGGGCTTTCAGAGAAAGTGACAGATCTGGAAAGCTGTGGGCACCTCCCTGAGACAACCATGTAGCCTTCTTTTTTTTTTTTTCAAAGATTTTATTTTTAAATAATCTTCAAGCCCATGACCCTGAGATCAAGTGTTGCATGCTCCACCGACTGAGCCGGCCAGAGCTCCAACTGTATGCACTTCTTACTGGAGGCTGGAGGACCTTGCAAAATAATTCACATAAACCCCTGGGAAGATGATCATTAAGAGCAAGCCTGCTGTAGCTGAAATCACAAGTAAAATAGATGGGTTTTCTCTCACATTTACCTGACCCAGGAAGAGTGGGACACGGGCAACAGGCTAGATTAAGAATTTCGGAGAATAGACGAGACTTCTATTTCCCATTTGTGTTGTGTTTAAAGCTTGCATTAAGTCCCTACTATGTCAGGTCTGTATCAGTGGTAGATAATTCTTGGCTCAAGGAGCTAAAATTCTCTAAGGGAGCCAAATGTATGACTAGATCATTACAATACTATATATGTATATATGTGTGCACCTACACACATATATAATCAATTCTGGTATATATCATGTTTTTGTTGGTTTTTTTGGGGGGGGCAGCAAAGCAAGGTGATAGTACGAGCTCCCAAGGAGGGAGGGGACCCGAAGGGGTTGCCCTGGTACCTATCACGTTAAATAGAAGCATATGAGCAAACTCTGTAGGACCAAAACAATTCCTGGTGGCATAGGAGGCATAATAATGAATTAGGGTCTTAAGGGATGAATAGGAGTTTGTCTTGGTTTACCCAGGAGGCTGTTCCTGACCAAGAGCACAGCATGCACTCCGAATCTCACCCTCCTGGACAGCTTCTGCGCCCAGGAAGGTAGGCAGAGAAAGGGACTACTGAGAGTATTCATGGAGGGTTGGGAGAGGCCCATCCCAAGAGGGCCAGGCCCAGTGGGTTCCACTATGGGTAATGGGGAGGGGCCTTTGAAGGACTGTGCACTTGAGGCCTAGGGGCAGGGGGGCTGTTTAGGAAGGCGGGGAATATGAACTCACAAGGCCATGAGAAGCTGAACCAAGTAGAAGCAGGGTTGGAAATGGTAGGGCGGGTTTGAGAGTTGGTTAGTTTGGGAGTTGTTTGAGGGGAGGAGGAACCCAAGGAAACGGGGAATCATCTGCCTTTTCTCCACCCAGTGCCTCACTCAGAGCCTGGCAAATACCCACTCAGTCCTTGGAGGAAGGTAGCTGGGTGGGTGGATTGAGCATCAAAGCTGGGCAGCCCTGGGACAGGCAGCTGCAGGGACCCTGACCGTGCAGTCAATGTTTCCCACTCTCCAGGGATGCCGGTGCGGTCCTAGGAGAGAGAGAATGCCAACACGAACTGGCTGCAGAATAATCTTCTCCTGGCTGCAGAATTATCTTCTCCGGAGTGAGATGCAAAGGCAGCCCTGGCTGGACGCCACGCCAGGCCACGCACCACCTGGGCTAATGCAGATTTGCAGGAGGGGTGGTCAGTGATCTGGGAGGATGTGTGCACACTCTCTGCCTTCCTGCCCTTCCCTCTCTTCCCACCTCACAAATACAAATGCCCCCCTGCCCCTCTGCCCATGTTTGAGGGTGGTTGGGTCTCGAGAGGCTGGCCCAGGGCAGCGCCAGTGACCACTGCACCCCCCAACTTGAGGAGGGGCCCTTCAGGTCAGGAGGGAACCCCAGCCCCCCCACCCTGTGCCTGCCTGAGGAGCATTGAGCTTTGGGGTGGATCGGACAGCCTGGGAACCGGTCTGCCAACCAGTTTAACCAGGGACTGGTTTCGGCTCCTGAGTTCAAAGAAGCTGGGGTGCACCCCGTCCCGCCCGGCCAACGGAGCAGCGGCGCTTAACCCTTTCCCGGTTGTGCCTGGGGCAACGTCCAGGGCCAGTCCGTGCTGGAGAGGGTCTGAGCCTCTTCAGGGCATGAAATGGGTGAGGGTGACCTTGGCTACGGCTGGGGGTGCAACCAGGCCCATGAGAATGGGGAAACAGGAGAGAGGCTCCCTTGTTTCTCCTGCTCCAGACTTCCCTTGGGGTTTCCTCTTCTCGTGGAGGCGATCCCTGGAGGACCCTGGCTTCTGGGTGGGTGCAGGGGCACTGGGATTGGATTTCTGGAGTAATGAATATTCATCAGCCCGATCCGGCCTCTGCTTCTGTTTACTTAGCCGGGAGGGGCTGGGTTTCAGGTTCACCTTGACTCCCCGGAGCCGCAGTGGAGCAAGTACCTGCTCCTGCACCTGCTTCCCTTGCACCTGCCGTGCAGCTGCTCCCACCCAGCTCTCCTGGCCTGAGCCTTGCCTGGCGCGGCACCCTGCCTCTCCCAGTCTCCCGCCCAAGCAGCTGCTACGCTCAGCTCCTTCTCTAAGGAAGGTCTCGCCTCCAGCCCGAAGCAGTCAGGATTACAGGTACAGGAAGAGGGAGAGCGGGTGGGGAAACCAAGGCACAGAGCCCGGTCAGGGCACCCGGTTCTGCATCCGTGGCTGACAAGCCTAACTGGGAAGGGGGGCCCAGGCAGGCCAGCTCCCATCTCTCCCTAGGTGGGCAGGCAGGAGTCAGACTCATCCCACCGGCTCTTGGAGTCAATCCAGGCCTCCAGCAGAGCTCTTTCTGGGAAAGTTTCAGTCCCGAGCAGTTCTCCATTAACGCTTGCTAAGCTGGAGCCTACCCCCCAGCCTGGAGGATGTTCCTGGCTATCTGGTAGGGACGTCTCCCTGCTCCCCTCCTGGGTACCCCAGTCTTATCCAGAATGGAGAAGTGCCATCAGGGGCCCTGCGGAGGGATACGGGCTGGGGGGTTCTGGGTGTTGTCTTAAAGCCCAGAAGCTGACTTGCTTTCTCAACTCCCCTCTGCCGCCGCCCCCCCACCTCCAGCACAGTCAATGGTTAACTCGTTCCAGCTCAGAAGGGGCCCGGCCCAGTCTGGGCAAGGCCGTTAGAGCAGTTCACAGAACTCAGCCGGGGCAGTGGGGCCTGTGTTGGGCTGGCCACATGCATGCCATAGGGCTGGCTGGCCTAGGGGAGGGGTGGCAGGCTGTGCCGTGCAGCCCTTTGTGGGCTGTGCAAAGAGCAGAGGTGTAGCTAGCTCCCTCAGGGCTGACTTCTATCTTCCCCCAGATTGCAGGGCCCCAGGGCAAGGGCCCAGCCCTCAGCTTGGCCAGCTAAGGGCCCTGTGCAGGCCGACTGCGTGGCTCACCACATGTCACTAAATGCTGGGTCTGCTTGAAATCCCAAGTACACCTCCTGCCCCCAGCTCCCTCCGGCCTTCTGTGATTCAGCCTGGGCATGCAGTTGTAGCTATATTGCTCTTTCCAACTTTCGATAGCTTTTGATATCACAGCACTTTTTTGATGTAAAGCAAATCAGATTTTATACTACCTTGGGGTGGCTCACTACTTAAAAGAATCTTATAGTTTGTTTAGTTTGTAAAACAAAGAATAGTCCTCTAATTTATCTGTTCTGTTCAGACTTCCATATGTCGGTCCTGCCGAAAAGGGGCAGACAGCTCTTACTGGGGCTTGTATGTCCTCTCGGACAGAAGGGACAGCAAGAGGAGGCATCTTAGACTAGAGTTCAAGGCCAACAGATGCCTTCGTGCCATGGTGGGGGCCCCGGGGCTGGGTCCAAAGGCTATTCCCGTTTCTCTGTGGTTTCCTGGTAAGTTCTTGGTGATCTGTCACTTCCTTCATGCCAAGGAGAGTTAAGCCCTGTGGATGCCGATCTGTGGCACCCGCTAAAGGAGGTGTGTTTTAGCCGCAGGGGCAGAAGCACGGTCTCTCAAAGAGGTGGGCAGTCAGATGGTTACTGTCAGCTCACGAGCCGGATCCTCCACTCCCTGAGTTCCTCCCATCCAACCCCGGATGGGCGGTGGTGGGGTCGTGGGCCTTGCCCCAGACCAGGCGAGTGGTACCTATGGGCCAAGCAAGTGCCCTCCCGACAACTCCTTCCAGAAACGGAACACCAAGTTCTGTGCAAGGTTGTGCTAAGCCCAGGTGGGGCAAGCTGCCAAAGCAAACCTCTCAGGCTGTCCCCTTCGTGCACTCACCTCTCCAGGGTGCCCTGAAAGTATTTCCCCGGCTACTCTCACCCCCTCCTCTGCTTTCTAAGTGGGAGCTGCACCAAGATCTCCCCTGGGCTTCTCCCGCTGCTTGAACTCAGCTGGAGGGACAGAGCTAGCAATGTGGGATCTACTTCCCATACAAGAGGTAGGAAGGAATCCATCAGGCATGCGCTCTGGGCATGAGGCTGAGTATGTGGAGGGACAGGGGACAATAGCAGCAAGGGGCCCACGGAGGCAGGCACTCAACCCATTCCAAGCCTAGGTCAATATCCTGCTTTCGTTTTCCCCAAATTTGATTTGCTCCCCCTCTAAAAAAAAAAAAAAAAAAAATCCACGCTCATTATGGAATGTCTAGAAATTAGAAATACTGGGAGAAAAGATCCTCTGTTCCTTCTCCATAAAGAAAACCACTATTCATCATTTGTCGTATTTCTTTCTGGTCTTTTTAGAAAATGTAGTTAAGACTATCGGTTTTTAAAAGGAGGTGATCTATTCGTCTGTGCTCGGACTGCCTGACCATCTAGCTTTCTGGGCTACTGCCCCCTCCCCAGGACCCTTCCCAGCCACATGCAGGGTCCTGAGAACCAGGACCTCTCCAGGACCAGAGATGCCTCGATTTCTCACCCCTCTGCCTGCCCTTCTGCTGCTCGGAACTCCTCCAGTCTGCTGTCTCCTTCTTCCATCTTACACGCCCCACCTGCCAACGATGTCCCAGCAGACTCATCTCCCAGAACTCCCACTAGCTCAGACAGCACCTCTGTGGAAATGAGTAAAAGATGAGGCCACCTCCATATGGGGCCATATCATCGCAGGGCACATCGCTTGTCAGTGGAGAAACCTGGATGTCAGCCCCCAAGCCCCACCTCTGTTGGGTTCCTTGTGGAGAGTCTGGCCTGTGATAACCGTATCTCATGTGGACCTTGTGACCCCACCAAACCTCCCTCCAGATTTTCAGCTCCCCTGCAAACTCCTGTCCTCATGGAAGCTAGAGGGGAAAGTAGCCATCCCTCAGTAATTATCACCGTTATCACATATTACTGTGCAGAGCGTGCCTCCCTCCGAGGGCTGGGATTAACGTTAGAGCTAAATGTTAGCACGGGAAGGGACACTGAGGTCCAGAGAAGTCCCTTGCTAGAGGTCACGAGGCTGGTACAGTCCCCAGGACTTCCCCTGCCTGCCCTGAGCCTCCTCCCACTTAAAAAAAAACCACAACAGCTCCTTCCCTCTGGCTGGCCCCCACTGGGAAGTCCAAATTACTCTCCAAATCATAAATCCTCTTTATTTTGTAATGAATTCCAGGCAAAATGCACAGGGTGTTTCTGTCCATCCGATGCCACTCATTCCCCAAGCCCCCCTCTTCTCCTATTGTAGCGCTTATCTGAACCCCGGGTTCATTTGGTCCCCACCTTCAATCCTTTCGGGCCTGGACTCTTTTTTTTTTTTTTTAAGATTTTATTTTACTTATTTGACAGAGAGAGAGAACGCAAGAGAGGGAACACGAAAGAGGGAACACAGCAGGGGGAGTGAGGGAGAGGGAGAAGCAGGCTTCCCGCGGAGCAGGGAGCCCGATGCGGGGCTCTATCCCAGGACCCTGGGATCATGACCTGAGCCGAAGGCAGACGCTTAACGACCGAGCCACCCAGGCGCCCCTCAGGCCTGGACTCTTAAAATAGCCTATGATTAGGAGTTTAGAGAGGGCTGCTCCAGGGCACCCCCCTTCTCCCCACTGACCCCTTTCACTGTCCCACCCTGCTCCTGCAGGAAGCACCCCCCTCGGCTCCAGGGACCACCATGACCGAGGCCGGCTGGTGGAAGCTGACCTTCCTCCGGAAAAAGAAATCAGCTCCCAAGGTGCTGTATGAGATCCCCGACACCTATGCTCAAACGGAGGGCAGCGCCGAGGCCCCGAGGCCCGAGGGCGGGGGCCCCAACGGCAACTTTAACACCCGCCTGGAGAAGATTGTGGACAAGAACACAAAAGGCAAGCACGTCAAAGTCTCCAATTCGGGCCGCTTCAAGGAGAAGAAGAAAGTCCGGGCCACGTTGGCAGAGAACCCCAACCTCTTTGACGACAGGGAGGGCAAAGGACAGTGAGGGGGGCCAAGGAGGACGCTGACACCTCCCTACTCCTGCCGTCAGCCGGATCTGAGACAGGAGCTTGCCACGCCGGCCTCCTTGGCCATAGCTGACGCTGTGGGGGCAGTTGATGCCTGCTGGCAGGAAATGGCTGGTTTTAGGTTTGTATTTATGTGCCCCAGCTTTCTGGAAGGTCTGGGTTCTCCCAGGGTCCCCCCACGTCCCCCAGCACGTACAAAGGCACTCCAGTCCAAGGATGAAAAGTCCCACCCAGGAAGGACAGCCCTCCTCAAAGTCGTGGCGCCGGCAGGGAGGTGGGCATGGCGAGGGACAGAGAGAGGGGGCGGACAGACTTCGCCTCCTCCTGGGTCAAGGGTGAGTTGACCTTGACGGGGTCAAGGGTGACTTTCGATTGCTGCTCCCACAACTGTTCCCTGGACCAATTCTGAACGTGACTTTTCCTGAAGCCACATGATGGGGTGGTTTCCTGGAGCTGGAGGAGGCGGAGACCCTGAACTTGAGCTCACCTCCTACCACAAGAGGGAAACTTCCTGGAACTTTGCCCCCAGGTGTGTAGGGAGAGGAGGTCACTGGCACTCTGGGGGGGAGGGGTGCTGCTGCAGAAATCCAGGTGAGGGACCCCATGGGTTCCTGCACACCTCCTCAAAGGGACACTGCACTGGCTCATGGGTCCAAATTCGGGGAGCAGGTAGGGAAGCTGTGGTAGGACCTAAAAGCAGTCAGCTCTCTTCTCCCCTCCTACTGGTATTTAAGAAGGACAAGCCCCAGAGATGAGTCCTGGAGCTTTGAATTTTGTTTAAAAAAATAATAATTGTAGGTTTCTCTCTTTGTAATAAACAATGCTGCAAAAGCAGAGAACCTATTTATGCTTTTGTCTTACATTTCCTGAGGACTGTTTCTCATGCCTTTATTCCCTGCCTCTAAGTGAAGTGCTCAGGGTTCCTTTCAAGCGTCAGGAAGGACCCCCAGGGGGTGCCTGGCTGGCTCAGTTGGTAGAGCACGTGACTCTTGATCCGGGGGTTGTAAGTTCAAGCCCCACATTGGGTCTATAGATTATTAAAAATACGATCTTTTTTATTAAAAAAGAAAGGGGGTTGTCAGTATAAAAATACAGCAAAGGAAGAAGCTAGTTTCAGCTCAGTGGTCAACAGAGAGACCATCAGGGGCTCTAGAGAGTGGAGGAGACCTTTGGTGACTGACCCCACAGTTGCGGGGGTTTGGTTTAGGATCAGGACTCAAATTCTTGTTCCACCGCTTAGTAGCTGGGTGATTTGGGGAATACTTTTTTTTTTTTTGAGAGAGAGAGAGCATGAGAGGGAAGGGGTCAGAGGGAGAAGCATGCTCCCTGCTGAGCAGGGAGCCCGATGCGGGACTCGATCCCGAACTCCGGGATCATGACCTGAGCCGAAGGCAGTCGCCTAACCAACTGAGCCACCCAGGCGCCCTGGGGAATACTTTTTTTAAAAAACGTTCTCTGAACTTCCAGTTCCTCTTCTGTAATAATATGTATTTCGTGGGAATGGTCAGTATTAAGTGCCCCATAAGCAATCC
Organism: Halichoerus grypus; assembly: GCF_964656455.1. Lineage (NCBI taxonomy): Eukaryota > Metazoa > Chordata > Mammalia > Carnivora > Phocidae > Halichoerus > Halichoerus grypus. The sequence goes on from NC_135713.1 coordinate 186,074,504, forward strand.
TATAGTAGGTGCTCAGTTAATATTGGTTTCCTCCCCCTTCCTCTATTAAGGAACTCCACCATAGCCCACAGCTTCTGGTTAAGGAAGAGGAAAGAGTGTGCTCTCTGTGCTGTTAGATCCAGATCTTTCTCAAGCCCCAGGAGCTGGGAGCTAGAAAAAAATTGGACACATCTCTGGAGCTCTTGGAGGGAACAGGGAGAAACCAAGGTGGCCACTAAGCAATGTGGTCCTGCAGCTTCCAGGTCAGTTCCTTGCAGGCTGTCGGACCACCCCACCCCAGGGAGTGTTGCTCAGGAAATTTATTACCAAAACAAACAGACCCGTACAAGGGGACCTTTGTTGGGTGGCCTCACCCAGGCCAGGGGGAACTCTGAGGATGAGTGAGGGACACCAGGAGCTGGAGGGAGGGAAGGCAGGCTGGTTCAAGCATGCCCAAGGCCTCTTCCCCTATCCCTCCCACCACATAGAACTTTCTAGGGTCCGTCTGATTACCCAATCCATAAAATGTCCCATGGAGGAGCTGCCTTCCCCCCTACTCTAGCCCTGTCCACTGTGAATAGCCAGGGTTTGCAGAGAGCTTACAATGGACCAGGCCCTGTGGCAAGTACTCCATGAGGTTCCTTGGTCAGTCCCCTCATCACCCGAGACAGGTGCTGTCATTATCCCCAATTTCCAGCTGAGTTGAGGCTGGGAAGTGAAGCCACCTGCTCGCCACAGTGGAGCTGGGACTGAAGCCAGAGCTGGCCTATGCAACGACTGCTGCCCACAGCCCCCTCCACGCTTGATTCCGCCTCTGCTCGGGGGATGGGAAACTGAGGCTCGGAGCAAAGAAAGCAGTCCAGTCACCTTCTGCAGAAGGGGAGGTAGGGTGGCAGAGGGTAATGCCCGGGGCTCGGAATCCTGATTCTGGCACCAATGGGGGAAAGCTAACCAGCTCGGAGGCTGAGTGTCCTCTGAGACACCAGACCAGAGGGGCCTGCCACGTCAGCCCATCCTGAGGTTCCTTGACGGAGGTGGTGGCTGGGAATGAGGCTGGGCCCTGGGCCACCAAGCCCGGCTTCTACCCAATACTGGCACCACACGGCCACCATTACCCCTCTTGGGTGAGAGGGTCTACGGCCCCTCTGCCTGGTGCGTGAGATCCTGCTCCAGCCTTTAAGTGATGTCCGCAGGAATTTTCCAGGGAAACCCCCACATATATCCCTAAGCTGGGAGGCAGGGGGTGGGTGTGCGCTAAAAGCCGAAGGGCAATCTGGCTGGCCAGGGAGTCGGAGGGAGGCAGCTGCAAGCTTTCATGAGGCCAGAGGAGGAGGAACCGAGAGTGCAAATATGGGCAGGAGCTGTGAGAGGCTACGGGTTATCGGCCACAGTTTCACTGGGACACGACCCAACAGGGGGATGGGGGAGGCAGGAGGGGCCGGCTCCAACTGGCCTGCACTGCCCAGGAGGGGCCAACCCTGGGCGGCGGGCTCCCCCTGCTGGCCACCCTACCTCTAGGAAGAGGAGGAGTGAGGTGGGAGGGGTCCCTTAAACCCCCCAACTTCCCTCCTTCCTGGGCTGGTGGGGGATGGGAGGATGCGACCAGGCCAGGTCGAACATTAATGTCACACACGGCTGACGAAGTTTTATTACAGACTTGGCACAGTGATTGTCAAAGAGCAGGAAAGGGACAGCTGAAAGCAGGCTCAGAGCTGGGGGGTGGGGGATACAGAGCTCCTAGTAACGGGACAAGGTACAGAAGGGCACCCCAGCACCCTCTCCTTCAGTGGCCACAGGGTTAGCATTGTGCCCTCCTGCACTTGGTCTTACGAGGGCGATCAACACCGAGAGGGCCTCCCTTGGAGGAACCACTTAATGGCAGACGCTGAAGCAGAGCACACACCCACACAGTGGAATGAAACCGTGTACAGACTTGGCAAGTTCCATGCCAACACGTACAAATAATAGTTCTTGGATCCTGGCTTAGTCACAGCAAACATTTACCCAGCCTGGCCTGTAGGCCATTCATTTAAGTTGTCCTTGTCACCAGACTTGTGCTCAAGGAGTGTGCAAATACAGTTCAGCCCAGCCTTGATGAAGAATCCAGTGGTGAGGGTGGGAGGTCGTTTGTTTGTGGAAGTTGGGGACAATGCATCCGGTCACTGGGGGGGGGGCGCTTATTAAATGCAGAATGGGATTCATGGGTCTGAGGTGGGCTCCCAAGTGGTGTTGCTGCTGGTCTGTGGACCACACCGAGTAGATCTAAACCCGGGGTCTCAACTTTTGGCTGCACAGAATTCCCTGGGGAGCTTTTAAGTTTCCCAAAGTTCAGACCTCACTCAGACCAGTGAAATCACGTGTGATTAAAGCTCCCTGGGTAAGTCCAGGATGGATGAAAACCTGTGTCTCGGAGTCATCATCCATAGAGGTGGGGAGTTGGTGAAGGGGATGCATGAGTAGTCAGAAAGGTATCATCTCTATAACAATTTTATACCTGGAAAATGAAATATACATACGTATGTGTATATACGCACATACGTAGCTCTCAGAAACAAGTATGTAAAGTAAAGCTTGATTGAAATCTGCCTGGCTCATAGGCACCAGCACATGAATCCCTTCTATAACACTCCTGACTACCAGGGATCGAATACTTCTGGAGACACTTGCTACCTAACAGTCCACTCCCCCTTAGGCAGCCCTTGTTGTCTGAAGTCTCTCCCCGAACTGAGAGAGGAAAATCTATGTTCATGCAGCTCCCACCTCTGGGTTCTTTGGAGCTCCAGAGAATACATTTCATCTCTTTTCCACGTTGTTGTGCTTCAGATAACGGGAGGCAGTTATCAGTGGGGTACAGGGCTATAAAAATACCCTAGTCGTAAGTAAGTTAATGAGGTTTCCTTTAGTTGCAAGCAACAGAAAGTGATTCTGGCTAGTTCAAGCCAAAAACTTCCTTTAAAAAACAAACACCAAAACAAAACCAGGGATAATGGGTGTTTTGAGGCAGGAGGAGGAGTTACACAGCCCAGACGTGGGAAGGCGGGATCCAAGGTCACTCCGGGAGTTACAGGAACAGCACCTGGAGACTTGCTTCTTGGCTGCCATCGCCACTGTAGGACTTAGCTACAATGCCTCTCATGCTCTGGGTCTCTCCATTTCAGATTTCAAATTGTTGACAAGAAAAGGACGGATCGGCCAGATTGGCTCAGGTGCTTATGCTGGAACCAGTCAGCTTCGGGCAGTATGACTCAATCATACCCTAGTGGACAGGGCCCCCGGGGGCCCACCCAGGGTCTCTAGAAAAGGGAATCACACCAGCTACTACCTCTAGAGGGAGCTATTCCAATAAATCATATTCAAGGTCAAGAAAATAATTACAGGATTTTTTTTTTCCCCATTTGTGATTCTCTACACCACTGTTTATGCTCCACTAGACTACCTACTTGAGAGCCAACTGAAAATACAGAATTCGGAGCTTGAACTCTGAAGAGCCTTAAATATAAGGGGTGGAGAGGGAAATGGGCTGAGTTTAGAAGGGTCCCACTCGCCATCCCACACCCTCTCTTAGCACCCGGCCCCAGCTCCAATTGGTGCCAGCAGATTGGGAGTCAGGGTGCAAGTCTCTCATAGAGCCAGTCTTCCTCCCCACGGTGGGTCATGGACCCCAGAGGGGAGTCTTCTGTTGGCAGGCCCCGCCGAAAGATGATCCGGTCATGCAGACGATTGGTTTGGCCTTGCCAGAACTCCACCACTCGCGGGTACAAGACGTAGCCACCCCTTCAAGGAGAGGCAGTGGGTTTGGTGCTCTGTGCATTTTTCCAGCAGGTCACCCCCCGGTCCCCACCCCAGCCCATCTCAGGGCCCCTTGAAGGAAGCTGCTGGGATGAATCCAAAGAGGATTCCTGGTGGGGGGTGGGGGGAGTAGATCTGTAATTCTGCAGATAAGAGTGGTTTTGAGTAAACATGAGGGTTCTGGGGCCCCTGTCTGGACGACCACCAGATATCACTCACCAGTACTTTGGCTTTGGCACCTCTTGTTCTCGGTAGAGCTGCTCCAGTTCCTCATTTTTCTTTCTCAGATACTGTCCAGGGGAAGGAAATAGAGGAAGGCCCGGACCGGGTCAGTGATCACTTAATAACGATTTACTAAGCATGTGCTGTGTGCCAGGCACTGGGGACGCAGGTGAGCAAGGGAGGCTGGCCTCTCTCCTCTGGGAGCACAGTCCAACCAGAGGGTCAGACAAAGGAAGCCCATTTCCCCCTCTCCCCCAGGGAGACCATCCTTTCGTTTTGCTGGAGAGACAGGGCCCTGGCACCCCCAGGGGACAGCTGTTGGGGGATGAGCTAAGGCCCCTGCCACCCAGAGAACTAAGGAGGAGCCCAACTCACCTCCCGATCAGGGATCACAGAACTCTGGCGACTGACCACAGCCCCAATCTGGCTGCTCTTGGGGCGGGAGTGAAAGTAGCACTCAGCCTCCTCTTCAGGCAGCTTCTTCACGGAGCCCTCCACGCGCACCTGCTCAAGGACGGCCCTGGCTAGATGGCATTCAATGCCATCTGCCCTCCCCACCAACACAGGCCCCCTTCCTCTCTTTCTTCCCTTCTCCACTGCCTCACCACTGCTGGCTCCAACTAGACCACCTCATTAAGAGCTATTTGAGAGGCAGGCTGTTTGCCCAGCCTGGGGCCCTCCACTGGGCGCATCCATAATGAGGCCCAGGCCGTCCTGGGAATGCTCACTCACCTGACGGTTGAGGGGCTCCCAGTAGAAGACAAGGGAAGCAAAGGGATTGGAGTCCTGGAAATGAAAGAGAATTCACAGTCGGCCATCCGAACAGCAGGGAGAACACCTCCACCGTGCAGAAAGGAGGCAGGAAGTCTGCAGCATGCAGGCCGGCAGGGGATGCATTCACTGTCACATCTCATTTAAACCCTCAAAGGTATGCCTACTCTTACAGGGGTGGAGACAGACTCTGAGAGGTTAAGGAACCTGCCCAAGTTCACACAGGAAGTGCTAGAGCCGTGCTGAAAACCTAAGCCAGATGGACACCAAAGTGAGGCTTGCCATCTCTCTCATCCATAGATTTGCAAGTCCTCAGAAATGCATCTGCGGCTGGCATGGACTCGGGGAGTCCTTTGGATTCATGAATCGAATATACACTAAGTATCAACTCCGGGCTTGACACCATGAGAGGTGCCGGGGGGACAAGAGGGGTACACCGGACGCAGCCTATGCCGCCACAGAGCTTACTGGGTGTTTAGCAGAGGAGACAAATATCCATCACAGAAGCACACAAACAAATGCACACTTATAAACTGAAAAAAAGGCAGAAAGTAAAGTTACGAGTTCCCACGAAGGTGAACAGCTGATGTGGCATGGGGATCGAGGACTTTCCCGAGGAGGCAACACGGGGGCTGAGGGCCAAAGGGACAGGAGCTACTTAGGGAAGCAGATGACGGAGGCGGCGTGGTCAGAGAGAGCACTCATTCACGGCAAAGAGAAGGGCAAGTGCCAAGGCCCACAGGCAGGATGGTGCCTGAGCAGAGCCAGCAAGTGGGTTGGGGCGGGGGTGGCACCAGAGGGTGATGAAGGAAGCCAGGGCTGGCCCCTGCAGGCCCCTTACCAGCTCTTTTCCCTTCCGACTCTCGAAGTTAGTGAAGAAGCGGAAGCCGTCCTTGCCAAAGCCCTTCAGCAGCACCATGCGGGCAGAGGGTTTTCCGTCTCTGGGGCAAAGACCAGAACGTGTGGTCAGAACACACATCACTGTCCTTGCTACCACCCCTCTCCCCAGGTGCTCCCCTGAGCTCCCCACACCTGTGCCCCCTTATTCTGCACTGTCTGGGCATGCAGGCTACCTATCCCCCCCCACCCCCCACCCTGGGGATTTGTCCTAGAGGTGCATGTATGACATCGCTGCCTGGGACCTGTTATGGACTGAACTGTGTCTCCCTAAAATTCTAAGTTGAAGCCCTAACCCTCAATGCAGTTGTATTTGGAGATAGAGCTTTTAGGGAGGTAATTAAGATTAAATAAGGTCATAAAGGTGAGACTCTAATCCAATAGGCCTGGTGTCCAGAAAAGATATCTATGTCTCTCTCTCTCCTTCTCCTTCCCCCCAACCCCCCCCCCCCGCTCTCAGCATGCATGATGGAAAGGCCATGTGAGGACACAGCAAAAAGGTGGCCACCTACAAGCTAGAAAGAGAGGCCTCACTAGGAACCGATTCTGACAGCACCTTATCTTGGACTTCTAGCTTTCAGAACTGTGAGCAACTAAATCTCTGTTGGTTACACCTACCAGTCTGCGGTATTTTATTTTGGCAGTCCTAGCAGGCTAACAAGGCTCTCAGGGTGGTGACCAACAATAACGCAATCAGCCAATGCTTAGTGATCATAGAAAGGGTAGTTACATTAGGACCTCTGCTCAGAGCTCTGGGGGGTATCCAGGGGCACAGTACCAGAGCCCTGCCTTCAAGGCTGACACTTTTTTTTTTAAAGATTTTATTTAGGGGCGCCTGGGTGGCTCAGTCCGTTAAGCGTCTGCCTTCGGTTCAGGTCATGATCCCAGGGTCCTGGGATCGAGCCCCGCATCGGGCTCCTTGCTCAGGGGGGAGGCTGCTTCCCCTCTCCCCCCTACCCCCACTCGTGCTCTCTCTAGCTATCTCTCTCTCTCAAATAAAATCTTTTTTTTTTTTTTAAGATTTTATTTATTTATTTGACACAGAGAGACACAGTGAGAGAGGGAACACAAGCAGGGGGAGTGGGAGAGGGAGAAGCAGGCTTCCTGCAGAGCAGGGAGCCCAGGATCATGACCTGAGCCGAAGGCAGACGCTTAACGACTGAGCCACCCAGGCGCCCCTAAATAAAATCTTCTATAAAAAAGATTTTATTTATTTATTTGAGAGAGAGCGCACGTGTGCTTGCAAGCTGGGGGGGGGCAGTGGGAGGAGCAGAGGGAAAGGGAGAAGCAGACTCCCCACTGAGCAGGGAGCCCGAGGCGGGGCTCAATCCCAAGAACCGGAGATCATGACCTGAGCCGAAACCAAGAGTCAGACGCTTAACCGACTGAGCCATCCAGGTGCCCCAAGGTCTTACACTTTAATGAGGGGGGGACAAGAGTTGAATAACAGCCTACTGGAAGAGGTGTCTCAGGGGTATATGATTGTCAAATAAATAATACAGCCGAGCACTGTGCTAGATTTCAGGAGAGGGAGAGAGCTTTATGGAGAGGTTCCAGGAGATGTAGCTCTTAAAGGACAGATGGGAATTGGGTAGATGGGGAGATAAGGGAGACAAGGGTTCTGGGGGTGAGTGCATTAGGGGCAGAGATGAATGAGGCACTACATTTTATTACTGAAGTGGAATTAAGTGAAGTCTGATCTTTGGTTTACAGATAAGGACACCGAGGCCCAGAGAGGACAAGTAACTTGTCTGAGGCCACACAGCATGTTAGTAACACAGCTATAACCATAAATTTGCATTCCACCAAGTTGAGAGCTTCCTAAATTTCCTACTTCACCTGTACCCACCCACAGACGGGCCCACAGCTATGCCCACCTGGTGCAGGTAGCCAGACACATGGCATTGGCCTCCCCTATGTCAGGACACTGGACAGCCTCTTCAAACCAGGCAGCAAACTGCTTCATGGGGTCCAGGGAGGTCAGCTGAGTCTCCTCAAATGCCTGGGAAAGGAGAGTTTTATTTAATAAACACATATAATTCTTACTGTGTATGTGGTACTACCCAGGAAGTAGATTCTGCTAGCTCTATTTTACGGGTGAGGACAGAGGCATAAAAACGTGGCGTAACTCGCCAGGTCCCACAGTAGTGATGGATGAATCAGAGTTTCATGTCATGAGCGTCAAACCTCTCACTTGGGGAGCATTAAAAAAAAAACAAAACCCATATTCCTGGGCTCCACCCCCACAAATTCTCAGTAGGTCTGAGGTTCAGTGAAAAACTGCATGTTTAACAAGTATTTCTGGAAATGCTCACACACAACTAGATTTAGAAACTGCAACTCCGGCCTCAATTCCAAAAAAGTTCTGTTGGTTTCTCCTCTGAGGAGGGAAAAGGAAAAGAACTTCTCCAAAAGGTAAGGGAAAGGACTGACAGCAGTGAGATCTAGGAGCTTTCTCCTCCCCTCCCTCCGTGAGTCGGTACCCCTCCCCCATGTGTTACTTATCAAATATTTAGAAGCTGATTATCACTGTTCTAAGCACTTTGCAAATACCAAAGTCCACACCATCCCTGCGAGTTAGGTACTCACTTCCCAGGTGAGGAAACTGAGGCCCAGAGAGGTTGTTATTGACCCAAGTGATGCACCCCGTGAGTGGCAGGATCCCACCCCGGGTCGCCTGCAGAGCTCGCGCTCTCACCCACTGCAACCCGCTGCCTGTCTTCATCCTTGTTTCCCCAGAGCCCTTCCTCCCCCATTGGTTGCCTTGGCACCCCCTTCTCCTACGGGGTGACCCCAAACCCACCCCATGGGGTTCCTCCCCTCGCGGGGTGACTCGGGGACCCCTCCCAGCGGGAGGCCCTGCCCCGGTGGCCGCACCTCTCGGTCCCCGCGGTAACTCTTGCGCATCGGGCCCAGGTCCATCACGCCACCGCCACCGCACAGGTGGTGGAGGTAGCGGGGCCACTCGGCAGGTCGCCCGAACGTCACGGTGACGCCTCGCAGCCCGCACGTCATGAGGCCGCCAGCCACGTGACCCGGCGGCGCCCAGCGCTGGTTTCCGTTGGGTTCGGAACCAATTTCTCAGCCCGGGAGTTTACCCGGGGGAAGGAAGAATTCGCCCGTCGCCAGGCCCCGCTAACAGGTCCTAAGTCTTCGGAGCCAATGGGAGCTCAGGGTCGGAGGAGGGAGACAGGCGCGGAGAGGCCATTGGTTGGAGCTGTCCGGGAGCGAGGCCAATTAGAGCGAGAACAGAGGAACCCAGCGGCCAATGGGCGGCGCCTCCGGGGGCGGGAGCAGAGAGACAAGGAAATGCTGTCACCGCCGTTAACACGCACGTGGAGGTTTGTTAAAGGTATAGGGACTGCAGCCGCCCAGGCGGGGGGCGGGGAATGAGTCGCTGGGGGCTTGAGGGGAGTGGTCAGTGTTAAGTGGCTGGCCCCCAGCAGGTGCCTGGAGGCGAGCCTAGTGCAGGAAGTACCCCCTGGGGGGGAAGCCTGTGGGCTGGGAAAGGACAAATGGAAAACGGAATGAGGGGCCAGACTCTGAGGCAAGGTGATGGGGAGACACAGAAGGAGGGGCAGTCCGTTTGGGGGAAGAAATTGGGGCTGGAGAGTGGGAGAGGTTGAAGTGAGTTGTGGATCACACAGGATAGGTGCTGTGTATTGTGCGTGAGTGTATGGGCGGGGGTTCTCTGGAGTTGGGGGAGTGGGGCGAGATGCAGCGGGACCAGGAAGAGACTGTGGGGTGGGAAGGAAGCCTGCTGAATGGAAAGGGGGAAAGGGAAATTTGGGATCAAGCCATCCCAGACCAGAGCCATCTTCCTTGTGCGGCTCTGAACTCCTCTCTGCCTCATTTCTTTAACCCCCCGGGTCGGAGCATGCTGCTCCCTTTGCCCATGGTTTCTCCTTTCCTGGTGCAGAGGGGTTCACACTAGCCAGTGTCTGGTAGATGGAAAGGTCGCCACTGCCCCACCTCTCCCGGGCCTCCCTCGTCTTAGCCGGGTTTCCCCCTTCTTCACATTTTGTCCTTCCTAGTTAGTTGGAGTCTGGTTCCTAGGTAATGCCAGCCATAGCTGAGGGCACAGGGGAGCAGGTGGCTGTGGACAAAGGGCTGAGACGTGGAAAACCTACCAGTGCCCATTCCGGCTTTGGCCTGGCTGGGGCAGCCTTGGGTCAAGTCCTCTCTGTAGTCCTGGTTTCCACCAACATCAGGAAGGGGAGCTGCAAGAGCCATCTAGGCAGGCACCCCAGGACTGTGCCAGGTAAGGGGAACTTCCTGTCCTACCCAGGTCTCTGCATTACCAGGTGTTAAGCTTCATAAAGCCCTGCATTAGATACCTATCATCTTTTATTATATGGATGTAGCTTGAGCCAAATGGAATCTGGAAGACCAATTTGCTGCAATGAAATAATACATGTCTCAAGGCTTAATGATGTTGATCTATGGATTCTCCACTGGTTGGAATTTTTTTGCTGCATCGTTTTCCTCCATCAACATGACTGAGAGAGTTGACTGGACTTACTGTCTTGTTGAGGTTGTCTTTCCACATGTGAGCATTGCTGTTCTCGGCTCCTCCCAAGCCCCTGCACTTGGACCTGTGTAAGCGTAATTAGTGCCCTTCAACACAGATGATTTGTTCATGGAGCCACACTCTTAGCACTCCTGGGCTATGCTACCCTGGACCTGGGATGCTAGGGCACCAAAACTAGGATCATTTGAATAGTTTGCTTTAAAGCCAAGAGATCAGTTAGTATTTATTCATTCCGTAGACATTTGTTAACGAATTTTTAAAAAAAGATTTTATCTATTTATTTGTCAGAGAGAGAGCACAAACAGCGGCAGGCAGAGGGAGAAGCAGGCTCCACACTGAGCAGAGAGCCCGACGTGGGGCTCCATCCCTGGGATCATGACCTGAGCTGAAGGCAGATGCTTAACTGACTGAGCCACCCAGGCGCCCCTGTTAAAGACTTCTTTTTTACCAGGCACTGAGCTAGGTCTGAGAATACTAAGATGAAGAAGGTGACATGCTTCCTGCCCACAAGGGGTTTGTAGTCTACAGGGGAAGCAAGTCTGAAGGCTGAAGGGTTACAGGGACTTTAACAGATACTTCTATGAGGAAAAGGGGAGCAGAAATGAAAAAGTGGTAGGGGTCAGACTGTCAGAAAGCCTTCGGAAAGGGAGGAGACATTTGATTTGTCTTATTGAGTGTTTGCCAGATGGACAATGGAACGGGCATGCCAGGAAGAGGGAACAATGTGGGTAAAGGCGCGGTGTGTTAGGGAAATGTGGAACAAACATCTTGGTTCTCCTAGAGCAAGATGGCGAGGTGGGCAGCAGGCCGGCCTAATAGGGAGGGCTGATGATCGGACAGGTGGAAAGGGCCAGGCTTTTAGACAATGATTCTGGTTGGGTTTTTTTTTTTTTTTTTTTAATCCTTCTTGCTATTGTTGAACCAGAGTATCTAATTTCTGTTTTTTTAAGACCAGATGGAGAGAAAAAGTACTAGATTCCGACAGCCTCTCCCATCCTCTGCGATTAGCAAGGAAGTTTGCAATTTGTTGCCTTTTTAGATTTTTCCCTTCTGCCTTGAAAATAATAAGTAGGCTTGTGTTGTGCTTTTCTGCCTAGTGGGATTTGGTGTCTGGATCACAAAGCAGCCCCACAGCGCAAACGAGAGAGGGGCCGGCCTTGCTGCTCTCGCTGAAGCCCCTCAGGGGTTTTGTCTGCGTGGGAGAAAGGAATGTTTTATTGTTACTGCTTTTTCCTAAACACTTTGCCACCCTCCTCCCTTCCCTGACTTTGTAAAATTATTAATCTTTTCTCCAGAGAGTCTTAAGTGAATAGAAAATGTGTGGTAATGCTTCATCGTGCAGAAGAGGTACCCTGGTTTCTCATTATGAAACAAAAGGGCTGTGTGTGGGGTTGGGCACTGGGCCTTGCCTGTCTTCTTCCCATGTTTTTGCCTTTTTGTTCTTAAGTCACCTTTTCGTCTGTTTGTATTTCACTTGGATCTTAGTGACTGGGGACCTGGCTCTGGTGACAGAGTGGCTGGTGGGCTAAGGAGGGCGAGGCAGGGGCAGGGAGATGTCGAGAGACACGGCAGAAGCTGGGAGCTGGGAGCCGGGAGCCTGGTGCCGGAGTCTGGGACGGGGCCGGAGGCAAATCCACTCACCGGGATAAGCTGAGGCATCACGGGTGGCGCTGTTGAAGTGGGGGCATGTTGGAGGAGGAGGTTTGGGGGAAAGAGGAAGCCGATCAGACGTGTTGAGTGTGAGGGTTTATGGGACATGCATGTTTGGCCAGGTTTGATCACAGGTCTGGAGCTTAGGGGAGAGGTCTAGGCTGATGAGACTGGGCTGGGCATCATGAGCCCCCGAGGTGGCACCTGAAGCCATGGGGCAGGATGAGAATGTCTGAGAAGAGGGTCTGGGAAGATTAAGGAGGATGGGCGGGGGAGGGGAGAGGCCCAGGAAGGTGGTAACGATGCCAGTGAAATGCAGCCTTCGAGGAGGCCAGCGGCAGGCCAGAGAGGTGTGCTGGGGGCCCGAAGCTCAGGCACTCCTGAGCCCAGCCTTGGGGTGCACTCAGGACACACAGAAGGGGGAGTACCTGGTGCTCTGCCAGGAGCTACCTGAGCCCTGAGTACTATGGTTGTTGGGGCGCCCAGATGGGAGCCGGGTCCTCAGAGGCTTGTAGTGGGATCTGGAGGAGGCTGACCCTTCCCTGAGGGGCCTGCCTGTGGTTGTGGGGTTAGCCCCTCTCACGACCCTTGTGTGGGCCCACAGATCACTTCCCAAATGCATCCTTTCATTTTCCGCCCCAGCCCTTGTTAGAAGTGCCTTCCTGGGAGGGACCACATCCCTTACTGTCTCTGGCTCCTTCTCAAAATCCCGGCCAGGAAACGCTCTTCTGTAATGTTTATGCATAAACTGCCTTCGTTAAGCTTCTCTGTACCTGGATGCCAGGCTTGGTGAGTGGGCCTTGAGGCCTGGTGGGGGCCGGGCTGAGTGTTTCCGTGGGCTGGAGGGATGTTAGGCTTTCCAAGGCTGAGAGGGGTATTAGGGCATCCGTCTCAGTCTCAGCCCTGGCTGCCTTGGTAATTGGGGCCACAGGCAGAGGGAGGGGGCCTGATGGGGGGTTCCCAGGCAGAACCCAAGGAATATGACCTGGCGGCTTCTTAGTTTCCTTTGAGAAATCCTGGTCAGTCCTGGCTTTTGGCCTGACCCCTGGTCACTTCTCATTTCCTCTCACCCAGGCCTATGATGAGCCAGTGTTTGACTCTCCTCCTCAAGCCTCGATTCTCTGCCCTATCCCACCGTGGTTTGCTTTCTTTTCAGCCACCCCTGTTCTGTAATCCGTCTTCCCAGGCTCACTTCCTGCCCCTTCCTCGCCCTCTTCCTCTTGGAAACCCAGCTGCCACCTGTCCCAACATGACTGCAGTTCCTTTAGTGACTTTATCCTAGCCCCAGAGACCTTGGTCAGGTCACAAGAGGTCTCCCAAGGCAGTGAGTCCCCGGGTGAGGGTCCCTGGAATCCACCACCATGTAGACCTCAGCCACGTTCCGTCAGCCACGAGCCCCTGATGGAGTCCAGGGACCTGAGAGGCTGCGGGTGGGTCTTGGTCAGACTCAAGTGTGGGGCCTCAAAGGGCCCTCAGAAGGTGATTGTGAAGATGGACTGAGGAGTTTAAAGGAAGTCTGAGCTCTATTTGCTGCCTTGTTTGTTTGTTTGTTTTTTAAAGGTATTTTGCCTGGAATTGCCTTCAGGAGGGAGGATCTCAGAAAGGAGGAACCCAGCCCCCTTTCCTTCCAGGCTTGTAATCCCAGTATCTGGGGTCAAAGAGCCGCAGTGTTGAGCATCACTAAGCAGACAGGAGGGTGCGGTGAGGGGTGACCTTGGGGCAGATGACCCTGAGGAGGGGGCAGGGCAGAGGAGGGAACTTGGGCAGGATGGCCCCCACTCTTGAGCTGCTGGGGGTGGCCTGCTCCCAGATCTTCAATCAGGGCCTAGCAGGTGTCCTGGAGACGCCTCTGGCCTGGGGTGAGCTGGGGCCGCATGACACCATCAACAGCTCCCTGCCCCCGCCCCCCCCCACCGCAATTCTCCAGTAAACCACGGCTGGATTAAGGCAGAGGAGGGCTCCCTTACCACCAGTCTCCCTTCTTTGCTCATGCCATCACCCGCACCAGGCAGCACTCTCCCACTGCCTGTCTGCCTCAGGCACCCCATGGGAGGCAGAGGTAGTCAGGCCTAACTTGGAACCTGAGTATCTCACTGGAGAAGGGAAATCCGAGTGCCAATAGGCACTTCTGCTCGCTGGGGGCTGGCCCCCTCATCACCAAAGGTTGCCCGGGAGTTGGGTCAGTTTCCGCACATGAAGCATAAAAGCACATGACTGGAATCAGCTCTCAGGAGAGGATCGTTCTTTGCGCCGAAGAGCAAAGCTAAAGGGGGGAAATGTGGCAAAAAGTGGGCAATGTGCTAACGTTCCCCTTCTCTCCGTCAATCCCAGTTCAGAACACAGCAAAGACACTTTTCCAGTCGCGTAACCCACACGTGAGGGAGGGAGAGACACTCCTCACGTCTCCCCCCTGCCCGGGCAGCGATGAGATAGAGGACTGATGGAAGTTGGCCGAGAGGCTTCTGTGCCGGGGCAGATGCAGCTGGAGGTCTGGTTTCCCCCAAAGGGCTTATGTGTAGTGATCAGGGGCAGAGAACCTGTGATCTATCTGAGATCATAACCTTTTTATTTCTTTAGATGTGAGGGTGGACTGGCTCTGAGGAAAAGCTGCTTGCTCACCAAGGCAGGCCACCAGTGGCAGAGGACCCAGAGTGAGGGAGTGGAGAGCTCAAAACCAAGCCTGGCCACTCCTGTGCGGCGCAGCGACCCTCGCTGTGTCCCTTGGAGGTGAAGAGGCATGTTGTTAAAAGGAGAAAGCACATACTGTTCTGTGACTCACCTCTCCCTTCAGCCCAGATGCTCTTCCGGCCCCGCCAGGTTTAAACACGTGCACCCACGTCCTCCTCAGAGCTCTGCCCACCCCCCCCACCCCCAAGAGCCCCACCAAAATTTCAGAGGTGCCGCACTTGGGCTGGCCTGTCTGGGGTGGGGGACGGAAGAAAAACACAATCCATGGTCGGGGTCCTCGCCCGGGGAAAGCTGGGCTCCCAGCCCTCCACCCTGGGAACGGATCTTGGCCTTAGGGAACTGCCTTTTCTCCAGACTCTCTAGCCTCCGGGGAGTGATGAAGCCAAGGGCCCTCTGGCTCTCTCTCTCCCACAGTTGTTGCTAAAAGGTTCTGAGGCCAAAGCCTTCCTCCTGGGGCTGGGGAGTTGAGCAGAGGAACTCTCCTGCTCGGAAGGAAGGCACTGCTGTGCCTCGAGTCTGCAGGCAGAGTGTGTGCCAGCTTTGATTCCCGCAAAACTGGCTCACAGAAGCAGCAACGCCTGTGCTGGGCCCTGGCCCGAGGTCCCACCTGGGGGCTCTGGGGGCTCGTGCCGACGCCAGGAGGGCCAGGTCCTGCCTCGGTCCCCGTGCGGACTGCTGGGAGAGGCCAGGGCTCCCTCTTCTGGAGTCCCCTTCTCCAAGCTCTCCGAGGTGAGAGAGGAAAGAAGCTGCACCGCCAGGTTGCAGATTTTGCCTCAGGCAACTAAATTTATTAGCAAGAAAAAATTTTTGTCAGCCCAGTGCTGACCAACAAAGTACATCGTTAATAAAGGATAACAAATCTGTCACTTAATTCATAAAACATACCTCAAGCAGTTACAACTAAAAATAAAGTTGGATTTTTGTTTAATTTAAAAGCCTCAAAAATAACAAGCAATATGTTTTTAAACATGTAGTAGACACAATTGTCCATTATACAATATACACTGTACACAAGTAGGGCTGGGGCCACAGCTGGGGTGGGATGAGGGGGAGAGGGAAGGGGTCAGGAGGTGAAGGTGTTTTTATCTGGATCCAGATTCGAGTTGAAATGCTGTGTCATTTAGAAAAGAGAATTGCTAGAGTGAGAAAAAAAAAAATCCGTATGCTCTTCATTGCCCCCCAAACCCTAAACTGAAGCAGGCGTGGGGGAGGTGAGTAACGAGGACAGGAAGAAGGGAGCAATTAAATAAAACTTTAAAGCACACACAATACACAGTGTTCATCATCTGAAGTAGAGTATAAGGCAACGTTCTCCATAGAAAAAGAGGGCATCGGTGGGTAGCTTGACTTTTTAAATAGAAAGTTGGAATGTGCTGGAGGAGAGCTGTGGCAGGGCTGGGCATGTGGAGTGGAGGCAGCCCCGTGAGCCTCTCCGGGGGGAGGGGGGTGCCAGTGGTGCCCTGGGGGCAGGGTCCCAGGGCATCCGAGGTGGCTGGTGGGCTGGGGAGGGGTGGGAGAGAGAGAGAGAGACATGGCACAATGCGACTCCGGCAGTGTTGGGGGAGAGGACTGGGGGGGCTCACTTTGCTCCTCGACGGAGTGAAATTCATGTTTTTCCTTTGGAAATAAGGGTTCCCACTCGTCCTGGTTTAGAACGTCTCATTGGGCACGGCCAACGTCCACGGTCTGGGCAGGCCGGGAGCTCGAGGTGAGAGGGGAGGGCCGGGGCGGAGCCGAGGGGCTTGAGAGGGAGGCGAGTAGGGGCAGCGGAGCCCCTTCCTGGGGGGACAGTCGCAGAACAGAAGGGAGGGGCCGACGGCAGCCCGGGGACCTCCTTTCCACCAGGGGCCCAGGCAGGACGCAGATGAGGGACTGTGTCTTCGGGGCCTCCCGCCTCAGTTGGCCTTACAAGTTCTTCGTGACCAGGTGGGTCTTGTAATGCTTGGTGAGATGGTCACTCCTCATGAAGCGCTTCTGACACTGGGCACACTCGAAGCGTTTGTCCCCTGGGAAGACAAGATGCACGTCATTTGGAGCCCACGTGCAGACACTGTCCCAGCCGACGAGGGAGGGGGTCACCCCGTAAAGCTGGCACCGCCATCCTGGTCTACCCACCTCCTGCTTACACATCCGCTCCCTACGGTCGACTCACGCAAACCCTTCGGCAGTTCTCGTTTCTCTGCGCCCCCGTGTGACGTCACTTCCCCGTCTCCTTTGTTCCCATCCTCCCTCCCTGCCTGAAGCGCCCCTACGTGGGCCCCTGTACCTGCACGAGGGCTCCTCCTGCTTCCTTCTGATCTCCGTCCCTGTGACTAACCCTGGCTCCATGTCTTCCCCCTGCGAGGAAAGCCCCACTCCTCGCTGGCCCGCCACTGCTGTTCTGAGTAGTGACTCTTTAGCCCCGGGGCGGGGGGCAGGATCTGCCTCCCTCCCCTGCCCCCCACCGGCCAAGGACTTTGGCTTCGGGTCGTGTGCCCCATCCCCAGTCCCAGGACGGCGGTCCCAGGACAGGGGTCTGCTCACGGACGCCCTCGCTCTAGCAGCGGTTCTCAAAGCGTGTGCTGGGGGCCGCCGGAGATTCCCGCAGCAGTGCTTGGTGGTAGACGGATGAACGTTTTTCTATTTTATCGTTCTCTATTTGCCAGTGCGTTAAAACATGTAACTATGATATCAAGCCTGCGGGGTCAAACACATGGCACTGGACACAAATGAGTAAAAACAGTGAAACGATGTGAGGGAAGTCATTTGGCAGATACTAGCAGGAAAGGCAGTGTGGGGAAGTGATTAGGAGTGTGGACCTGGGACAGAGCGCCTGGGTTGAACCCAGCTCCACCTGTCACTAGCTGGGTGACCCGGCCACCTCTCTAGCCCTCAGTAAAACGGGCACAATCAAAGAGCCCTCCCCACAGAGTCGTTCAGAGGATTAAATGAGTTCATGGGTAAAAAGCACTGTACGGTGCTTGGCCCTCTCCACCAGGGCTTGTTAAATAAGTAACTCTGCGGCTCTGGCGGAAGTCGTGGAGGCTGGGTCAGGGAAATGACCTCCGTTTGGGAAACGCTGCAGTAAAGGACTGGCTTGAAGGGATTTCCTGGGTCGTCCTGGCCCCCCTGAGAACAGTCTGTGGCTCTTGCTCAGTGGGGCAGCTCGCCGGCAGGGCCAGGAGGCGGGATGCTGCTGCAGGCAGCGGAGGGGGTGTGGGCCGGAGCGGGCCACGGGGGCGGGCGGCAGACCTGTGTGCGTGCGGGCGTGCCGCTGCAGCTCGTCGCTCCGGGTGAACCTCTTTCCACAGAAGAACCAGTTGCAGACAAAGGGCCGCTCGCCGGTGTGCAGGCGCACGTGGGCCCGCAGCAAGGACGTCTTCCGGAAAGTCTTGCCGCAGTCGGGGATATGGCACACGTGCTTCTTCTTGCCCTGCTCTCCGGACCTGGGAATTGGGTTGAGGGGCAGGGACGGAGGGAGTGGGAAGCCGAGAAAGGGAGGAGGTAGAAGATGGAGGCAGGACAGGATGGAGAGAGGATGCGAGGTCAGGTCCGAGGGCACAGGAAGGGTGAGGAGGACATCCCCTTTCCATCTGTGTCCCAGAGAAGGGCTGGGGGAACAGGCATGTGCCAGGCTGGTGGTCTGGACTACCCCCAGCCCCACGTTACCTCTTGTCCCCATCCTTGCAGTTGGGACACGTGCAGGCCATGCGGCGCCGCTTCTCCCCAGGCTGGGCCTCTCCAGCCAGGGCCTGCTCCATCTGCAGCTGGATCTGGGTGGGGCTTAGCCCACTGATGGTCAGGTTGTTCCCGGAGACGTTCTGCACCGTCAGCTGCTGCTGCCCTGTGGGGCAGAGGGGGGCCCAGTTGAGGGTGCGGAGGCCGGATGCCCTTCTGCCCTCGATAAAGGTGGTCGTGGCGGCAGCTCCTATTTCTGGGAGGCTCTTATGTGCCACATACCATTTTCAAGGCTTCAAATGTATTAACTTGCTTAGCCTTCACAACTCCATAAATCAGACACCATTATCCCTCTTTTATAGTTGAGGAACCTGAGGCTCAATAACATATCAAGGCCACAGCTAATCACTGGTAGGACCTGGATCTGAACCCAGGCAGTTGACGTCACGGTCGGTGTCCTGAGTCACTACACTGCCCACGTGACTTCAGTGGGGAAAGTTCCTGTCTTGGCTTGTCTTGGAGTGTTTCTTTGGAAACTCCTCTAAGCTCAGGCTCTCAGGAAGGTCTCCAGGGATTTTTGGTACGAAGAATGAGAAACCAGGACAAAATCAAGTCCTCTACGACTTGCATAAAGCCATTCCCAAGCAGGGGGAGTGTCACTGACCTAACACTGGTGTCTCTCTGAGTGGATGCATCCCATGCCCCTAACCCAGATGCACAATACGTTAAGTGCTGTAAACTCATTTAAGGATGAAAAGAGGAGATTCGGAGAGCTTCCACTGCCTTGAAAAATGCTCTTCACCCTGTTAAAGAACACCCTGCTAAAGTGCAAGGAACCATTTTTGCTACGTAGCTACGGTGTACCCTTGATTGTGTGCAAGGCGCTTTCGCACTGTAAATACTACCAAATATAACTACCGAAACGAAGTGCAGGACAAGCCATTCCCGCTGCCAAAGGCTCTGTCCTCTCCTTCCCACCTTAACTCAAGGCTGTCTCCTTCTAGAAGCCTTCTTTCATGTCCCTTTACCTGGAACCTCTCTTGAACATCTCCCTCGTGTCTGTACCAAATTAATCTGCATGAGTATGTTAGTTGGAGTTTTCCTGAGTACATCTTATGTCTCCATCATATTCCAAGATCTTTAGTCAGGTGGGGCCAACACGTGTCTTAGATGATATCAGAGGGCAACTGTAAGGACATGCTCTTAAGCTAGAAGGGGCCAGGCAAATGATGGGCAGTGTCCTCGCTGCGGTGACTGGGAACCCCAGGCTGGCCCACAGTTCTCATGGGCAGGACAAACAGGCCCGATGCCCACACCCTGGCTCGGGGGCCCTGCCCTCACCGCCGGTGCTGGTGATGGTGACAGGCACGCCCTGGACCTGGACACCGTTGATGCTGATGGTCTGCATGGCCTGGGCCGCGGCCGCCAGTTGCGCTGCGTTCAGGCTGATGATGCTCCCGGCGGGGGCGATCTTTGGCAGGGGGCGCTCTTTCCGGAGGATGGCGGCCGAGTGCTTTCTGCTGGTCCCACTCAGGTGGGGAGCACGGGACGCAGGGCTGCTGCAGGTGCTGGCAGAGGGGGCTGCGGCTGTTGCTGGGGGGCCGTCCTGGACAAGGACCGTCTGCACCTCACCGGAAGGCGTACGGATGTAGACCTGGAAGGGCCGGAGGGAAAGGGTCAGTGCCCCAGGACAGACTGCGCCCCACGCCCCCACACCTTTGAATGCAGTGTCACCGCCCTCACTGCCCAAGTGGGAAGTGGGGGCGCCTCTTGGTCCACCCAAGTCTTCTCCAACTGGCCCAGACCTACATTCACACTGCCGATGGCGTCCCCGTACTAAGGCAGCAAAATGCTGATTGCTGATTGGAAACCAACACTGAATTTACTTAGCATGGAAAAATACAACGCCAGCCCTCAGAATTAGAGAATTAGAAGGCAGCGAAATGGTGACGTCAGAAAAGATGCACCGTGAAAGACCACCAAACAAATGAAAACAGCTCTTAGGAGGCACGATCGATGAGAAACAGTTGTTCCCACCTCAGATTGGCAAAGATGGAAAAATAAAATATAATGCTCACCGTTGGTGAGACAGAAGGGAGACAGGCACTTACTCTTACATCAGGAGCGGGAGTATAAGGTGGTCTAGGCTTGCCGGAGGGAAATTTGGGAGTGTGTCTCAAAAGGCGTCAAGATATGCACGTTAGAGCCTAAATGGGACGAGGAGGCCTTTTGTGGGGCAGTGATGACAGCGGCCGGCCCGAGTGTCGCCGGCCCAGCAGGCTGAGGAGCATGTCCACGTGGAATATATTAAGGCTAAAGGAAGCGAGGTTTCTCACTGTCAGAAGAAGGTTACAAATATGGGAAGGGAGAAACTAGAATGAAGTGTGTGGCACTAGACAGGAATCAGAGGTATTGTGGCAACTCTTGGGTTTCGATATAAAGACAGAAATATAGATATAAATGTGTGTATATCTGTAGATGTACATGTGTGTGTCCATACCTATGTCTATATATCCAGGCATTACATGTGTGTACATATATATGTATGTATATTTATATATAGTTCTTGGCTGTGTCCGCTGAGAAGGGCTGGGAGCAGCAACGCTCCAGGGGCAATGAGCTCACCCAGGACCCGGGTTTCAGCTTCTAAATATCATGCTCCACTAAAAGGAACCAGGGCTCCTTGGAGAAAAAAACTGATTCCAGGTTTGGGGGCAGGGAGAGTACAAGAAGAGATGGGAACATCTGTGGTACCAGCAAGTAAGAAGGTCCTCAAGGAATGGGGGCACCACAGGGAAAGGACACAGGAGCCAACTGGAGGGCGCTCCCAGTGGCCAAATGGGATAACTTGAACATCAAAATCTTAATACTAATGGATTACAACCCACTGAATAAAATGGGAACCTAATAGTCCCTATTGACATAAACAAATGGAGAAGAGAATGACATATTTAAACAACCATTACTGCACTCTCCAAGAACGGTCGATCCCAGGGCTGGGGCTAAGAAATACAAGGAATGAAGCACTGACACCTGCCACAACAGGGGTGAAGCTTGAAAACACTACTACTAAGTGAAAGAAGTCGGTTGCAAAAGATCACCTACTGTCAGATTCTATTTAAACGAAATGTCCAGAATAGGCAAATTCACAGAGACAAAAAAATGGATTCGCGGTTGCCAGGGGAGTTGGGGGGAAAGGGGAAATGAGGTAAAGGTAGAGGGTCTCTTTTGGGGGGATGAAAATGTTCTCAGCAGGGAGGAGTGTACAGCTCTGTGAATATACTAAAACCCACTGAGCTGTACACTTTAAAAGGGTAAATTTCATAGCACGTGAATATCTCAAAGCTGATTTAAAAAAACAACAAAAGGTGGGAGTAGGCCAGGGGATACAGGGGCCATCTTCAAAGCACTCCAAACGGCCGAAGCTGGGAACAATGTGAGCAACAAAATAAATAACATGATCCTGGCTTATAACCCAAAGTATAAAATAAATACACATCAGCCCCTACTGCTATAAATAAATGATTGAGGGGCGCCTGGGTGGCTCAGTCGTTAAGCGTCTGCCTTCAGCTCAGGTCATGATCCCGGGGTCCTGGGATCGAGCCCCACATCGGGCTCCCTGCTCCGCGGGAAGCCTGCTTCTCCCTCTCCCACTCCCCCTGCTTGTGTTCCCTCTCTCACTATGTCTCTCTGTCAAATAAATAAATAAAATCTTTAAAAAAAATAAAAATAAAAAAAAAATAATAAATGATTGAAAAAGTAAACTGAACAAAGAAGAAAAAACTTTTCCTTATAGAAGAATTCCAAATAATATTACATAGATACTTTCCATTCCAGGATGTACAGCTTAATTCCCACCCCTGAAGACGGGAGACTTAGCAACTCCCTTCTAAAGAACAGAGAAAGGGAAAAGTAGCAACTTCCAATGAAGAGACCCGGCCAACGTTGCCTTAATCAGCGCAAAAGGTTATCATCAGGGCCAGGGCATCACCAGGATGTCCTGTGGATATCACGTGCTCCTCATATAATGTGAGAGGGCCATGTCACCTCTGCAGTATTCTTTCCAAAAGCCCATAACCCCAGAGTGGGGGAAGTTCTGTAGGATATCCGACCGATACAGCTCACGACTGTCAAGATCATGGAAAACAAGGACCAAAAGCTATCACCTGAGGGGCCTGGGGAGACATGCCCACTAAGTGCAACGTGGTATGTGGACTGGATCTTGGAACAGAAAGAGGACATAAGTGGAAAAGCTGGTGGTATCCAAACCAAGTGTGAAGTTAGTTAACAGTCACGTGCCAATGTCAGTGTCTTCGTTTTGACAAAGGTACCTGTATGATGTTTAACAACTGGGGAAACCAAGCGAGAGGGAAAGAGACACTATGTACTCCCTTTGCAACCTTTCTGTAAATAGAAAGTTCTTCTAAAACAAAACATTAATTTTAAGAAAACCTCTATCATAACAAAAGATACTAAAACAAGTGGGAAAAAGTCTGATGAGGAATGGGATATTTACGTAATCTCAAAGTACCTCTCTACAAAATACTAATTCGTTACAAAGAAAAAAAGGTGCAGAAATCTGGCGAACATCACTTTAATTGTCCCCAGTACTGAGACAAACTGAAATCACGCACCCCTTTTAGGGGACAGTGAGAACACAGCATCACGTCTGCGGTATTTCTGCAAAAAAAACCCAAAGCAAACAAAAAACAAGCCACAAAAACCACAAAAACCACACAACCCACATGTCATGAGGAAACATCACAGACACCTAAACTGAGGACCATATTCCAAATAACTGGCCTGTAGCCTTCCAAAGTGTCAAGGTCGTGAACATCAAGTAAAGACTGGGGAACGAAAGACATTAGCATGTTTCATTGCTAATTGTATTGTTGTCATGTACAATGTCCTTGCATGTAATAATGAGACACTTTCTATAAAACATTTGGAAGTGACAGGGATTATGGTGGCAACTTACACTCAAATGATCCAGGAGCAAAAAGTTATTTGTTAAAAAAAAAAAAAAATCCTGCTCTGATTTTGATTAGAGTTATTTTTAATTCCTGGGTTGTTTGGGATTGTTTCTCAGTTAAAAGCAAAGAAACAAACCTCATGTCATCTCTTAATGAATAGACACATCTTATCGTACCCCTTTTGCATATCATTGCTATTTCTGTGTATCTCAAATTTCTGTTACTAGAACATTTTTTGTTCATAATGTAGAGCAGGGGTCAGCAGACTTTTTCTGTAAAGGGCAGACAGTAAATATTTTAAACTCTGCAGGTCATGACGAGGTCCCTGCCTTGTAGTGCAAATGCAGCGCACACGGGCATTCCAATGTCTGCATTCCAGTTCAACTTTATTTACAAAAACAGAAGCGTGGGCCAGGTTTGACCTCAGGCTGTGGACTGCCCATCTCTGATACAGAATATAATACCTTTCAGAAAAATGTGCATATGCTTTGCCCCACTTTTAGGAATTTAGTTAGCTGTAAGACTGTAAACTGCCTACATCTACAGTTAAGAGAGTATCAGTTGTGTAATGTACAGCACCTCAGGATATTGGAAAACTATGTCATCTTTAAGAAATAAGGTAGCTAAAACTTTCTGCATATGTATGATTATTTCCTTAGGAAGACCTGGGTTAAGCCGTGCCTCCATCAATCTCAAGATATGGGACCTCAGGGAAGGGAGGGGAGGTACCGCCTAGGACGTGTGCACCTGAGCTGTCACCTCAGTTCCTCATCTGTAAGGTAGGTCTGGTAATGGAACCTCATAGGAATTCTAGTAAGTAAATTAAACAGTGTAAAGAAAATCACTTGGCAATACTTAATATGCCAGGATGGAGGAGGCATTCCAGGGCAGGCCTCAGATTTTCTCCTGTGTGACTTCCATGCCCATAGCTCAATCTCAAGGGCACTCCTTCTCCACCCAGGAGAGGACACAACTCCCCACTGTCACTCTCTGTGATGCTTCTGTTCTCTCTCCAGACAACTCCAGATTATAAATTCCTCAATGGCAGGAGCTATATTCTTATATTTAAAAAGATCCTTAACAACAACAACAACCTTGTCCTCAATTTTAACTGTAGCACCTGCCACACTGAGAAACAGCAAGTCAAGGTGAAAAGTGGAAAAGAGCATGGGGTTTGAAGTCAGAAACTTGAGTTGAATCCTGGCTCTTGTCATCTATGCCCCACGAGCTCTTGGATACTTCCTGAGTTCCAGGTTCTCCCATCTGCAACATGGGCATAATCTCTGGCATTTACTAGGCATACACAAACAACAAAACCACCTCACAGGGCCAAATAGATTCCAGAGTAATATGGCACCTTCATATAAGCCCCCCAAAAGAACATTCTTATTGAATTATTAACATCCCAGATGGATCTAGCCTAAGTATTCCTGCCGTCAAGCTGGGCTGTGTCTTCCTATTTTTTTCCTTGCCATTAACAATGACCAGAATTTTTCTCCTTTTTCTTGCTTTAAATCAAATTCTATGGTTCTGACTGAAATTCGTTTTTCTTGCTACTGTTCTGAGTATGTAGTTCTATCAAAAAAAGTAAATTTTATTAAAAAAAAAAAGTATGTATCTGCCCCCTACCCACCCTCCAAAAAAGACTCCCCAAAAAGAAGAAGTGGACCACAATATAGGTATATAGGGACGTCTCATCTGATTTCTAAGGATGAGCTGTACATAACCCTCTGAACTGAAGAGACCCCACGTGTCGGCAGAAATGGCCCCTCACTGCCCACCCCAGGCAACACGGACTCCCAGCACTCAGCTCAAACCAGGAGATGCATCAGCATCACCTTCCAAGCAAGCCAAGGGGGAACAGAGCGTCAGCCATTCAGTGCGAAGGAGAGAGAGGCGGGTGCAGAGGGTGAGTGTGGTACCTGAGTAGGCGTCGGCTCAGCCGCCTGGATCTGAAAGTTCTGGGAGGGCTTCTGGGGGACGGTGGGGAGGGTGGCAGATGCCGCCTGCACCACCCGCAGGGCCTGCTGGGGGATCTGCACCACCTGCTGCTGCTCGGCCTTGGGGGGCACCACCTGGACCTGCTGGACCACGGCGGGCTGGCCCCCACCGGGGCTCTGAACAATGAGCAGGTTGTTTCCTGCCTGGATGATGTTGTCCGCAGTGGTCTCAATCAGCACCGTCTCCACCTGCTCGGCCACAGCCACAGGGGGCTGGGAGGCAGGGAGACTCTTCTTCCTGGCTTTCTTGTTAGTCTTAGACAGTGGGGTGGGGGGGCTCTCCGTGAGGAGCTGAGTGGTGGCCCCGGAGTCGCTGGTGTTCACAAGGTTGTTGACGGGCAGAGTGAGCGTCACGTTGCCGCCCCCACCTGTCAGCTTCACCACATTGGCCCCACTCTGCACAGGGGCAGTGGTCGTACTCGACTTCTGGACGGGGGCTGGCTTGATGGGGACAGGCTTGTGACTGGATGGCGAGGGGCTGATGATGGCTTGGCTGGTGCCGGGGATGATCTGGATCTGGTTGGTGAGACTGGGCTGTACCTGGATAGTCTGGGAGTTGCTCGCCTGTATCTGAGGGACCGCCTGGTACTGGATATTGGCATTTGATCGGGTCCCTTTGTTGATCACAGTGGGGTTCTGGATAGCGAACACCAGCTGCCCCCCAGGATAGGATGCACTCAGTTGCGACCCCTGAATCTGAAGGATGTTTCCTTTGGAGGACAAGATTCCAAAGCTATTCTTGCCAGGACTGAGAGGGAGAGGGGCAGGTTTGATGGGGACGAGTTTCCGTGGTGTGGGCTGGGGGGGAGCAGGAGGGGTCACCGCAGCTTCCACGGCGGGAGGGCCGATTTTGCTACATGTTGCAGCAAGCAGGGCTAGAGGAGATGGCTGGGAATCCTGCGAGAGAACAAGCGGAGGAAAGGTGAGACGTGAACCTGCTGCCCAGCCACCCTCTGCCCTTCATGGTCCTCTCCTCTTGGCAGGCTCTTCGCCACCTCTGTGGTAGGCACGGTGCCAACATCTTTCCCTTCCCTGCTGGCTCCTCTTTGAGGGAGAAAGAGTAGGCAATGTCTTTCTCAGGAAGGAACTCTCCAGGAGCCCCCATTTACAGGGTGAACGAACACCCTTACTTCCCAGCAGCCTTGTTTCTCAGGGGGTCACGGAATCACCCTCAGCTCTTAGGCAGAAGTCCATTGGCCCATCACAGGCATTAAGGGGCCCCTGATTCCTCAGCTGAGGAAGGACTGAGGGAGGGACGGAGGGAAAGAAGAAGGGACGGGCCACAGGAAGAATAAACACTTTGGTAACGTGGGGAGGGCTGCTCTTTCGAGGTGACAAGGACAGAACCTCTGGAGTGTAGGGACCCAGCCTCTATTTCCCTTTTATGGTCAGTGGGAAAATCCTGCTTTTCCCCCTGACTCAACTGTGCCACCTCAGGTAAGTGGCCCTGGCTTCTCAGTTCAGAAAAAGCAGACAACCGAACCTTCCCAGGGCTCATATCCCAGGGTGTTTATAGTGAGCCAGGACAGAGTCTTCAGCTGTGGTTTAATGTCAGCTTCAGCAAGTGCTTCCAGGCTGGTGCAGCCCCCAACGCTCAGAACCCGCTGCCCACTCACCTGGGTGGTGGAGGCGGCGGGCTGCAGGTAGTCGCTGGGACTGACAGCGGCAGTAGCGGCCATGCTGGTCTGTGGATCTGTTGGAAGAAAAGACGGAATAATGCACAAGATGCCCAAATGGAACCCAGGCCCACGGGCCTCAGATACCCTTTTTGCCTCTCTTCGCTGCTGCTTCTCTGAGAGGTAAACCTTTCCTTACACCTCCCCACTCAAGGTTAGCAACCCTACATCTTGTTCAGTGGATGACCTCTGCTTTCCAATGACTTGTCCATCCCGGGCTGTGAGGGCAGCTGGTCCTGTCTCCAGCCATCATAAAGCCTGGGACAACACGAAGATACGAGACTTTGCCAAGACCAGCTTCAGTGACCTAACAGAGCTGTCTCTATGGGGTACTGCTGACTCTCTCTAGCTGGGTCGGAATCCCTATTTGGTGAGCAGGGGAGTCCCCCTCATCCCTGCAGTTCATCCTCTAGTTCTAACCCAAGCTTCTTGCTCACTCCTGCTATAGCCAGATGCCAAGTCAGCCTGGGAGAGAAGCATCTCTCAGCCAGGATCCCTGACAAAGATACACCTGCTCCATGAGGAAGTCTTAGGTGCTTTATGCTCAGCCTTCACCACAAAAGCACCATGGCCCAGGTAATGATCTTCAGCATATGGGTAACCGCTTTAAGTGAATTTACGTAGGCTAATAGGTATGGCTCCAAAGGCTTCACCAAGACTAGAACTAATGACTGAATATAAGAAGAAGAATGAAAATAGAGTAAATTCTATTTTCGTTAAACATGTACATATTTCTATATGTGAATACAGCAGGAAAAGTCTTTGAAAATGCTGGAATGTTGAAACCCATTATCTCTTGGTGGTAGAATTTTGCTTGACTTAAATTTTTTTCCTGTTTTTTCTGGATTTTCTCATTTTCCCACAGTCAATATATTCTTTTTTTTTTTTTTTTTAATAAAGAAAAATAAAGAATGTTGAGGAAGTAATGAGGGGAATTACTCTGAAATCTGATATAAAAGAAATAGAAGTAAAATGGAAATCATGAGAATTTGGGGTGGGGAGAGAATCTATGCCATCCTGTAGTTCATAAATCACTAAGGAAAAGGACACCAGGCAGTGAGACTTGCATCCTAAACCTTTGGAAGGTAGCTTTCGAGAAGTACAGAAACAAGGTTATTATTTCAGAGAAATAAACTGTGTGAGAAGCCAAAGGGCAGCTCTGGACAAAATCGTATAGGGAGATCCTGAAATATTACAGACACTGATCCTTGGCAAAATCCGAGAACACATGACCAAACAGCACACTACAATTACTGAAGGAAACAATGATCATGAGGAATAAGCACAGGGTTGCAAAAACGGAGTCATGCTGTCTCATGGGGTTTTGCATGGATACATCAAGAGAAGAGTATACACTGTGTTTTTTTATTTCAACAAGGCATCTGACTGACATCTTCATAATATTCTTAGGAACAAGAAGGGAAAAAAACCGCAGGCAGGATGGTCTAGTCTGGGGGCTAAGCCAGATGTGCCTCCCCCTAGAAGTGCTGAGATCCGCACATCCTGAGGGGTTTGCTGCTGCAGGGGCAACCGGGGTGTCTCAAACTAGGGGTGGGTCCCAGGAGGAGGGTCTGCAGCTTCTCCTTGGAGGCGTGTGCTTTTTCTGCCAGAATGTTTTCTTCTTGTGTTATCACTGTGATGGTCATCTTTTAAAAACAAACATCCACTGGGTGACTGCTACTTTACCAAGCTCTGCCTGTTTCGGGG
The DNA here is from genome assembly GCF_964656455.1 of Halichoerus grypus. Taxonomy (NCBI): domain Eukaryota; kingdom Metazoa; phylum Chordata; class Mammalia; order Carnivora; family Phocidae; genus Halichoerus; species Halichoerus grypus. The sequence continues at coordinate 186,103,044 of NC_135713.1, forward strand.
CCTGTGTGTGTGTGTGTGTGTTTACAGCTGTACTGGTGCCAAGTGGCACCATTCTGACTGCGTGGGCTAATTAAGACAACTTAATTCTGCACGTTTTAATTCACGCTACATTTGTGCAAAGTGAGGGATGATAGCTCTTCAGAAGCGTGGGAGGAGTGTGTTGCTTGGCACAAGACACGGCAGGGTAGGCGTGCGAAACTCAAGCAGCCCGAGGTGTCAAGTTGGCCGTGCTTATGCTGACAGCAGTGATCTGGGTTCAATCAGATGTCATCCTCCCAGAATGTGGCTGGCGATGTGACTTTTACTGGCTTTTTGGTAGTTAATTAATTTTACAGGAGCTGGATCAATGAGCTGATAAACAGATTTGTGTGCATAATTAAGTAAAGTTGCAGCATTATAAATGAAAACGATCTAAGTTGACTCAAAAATGTTTTTCCTTTAGAGCAGTGGTGTTCAAACTATTTAGACCATGAGCCACAGTTATAAAAACAGTTTACGTCAAGACCCAGTATGCACGCACCCACACACTTCCCTGTCCTGTGCTCATGCAGTGAGTTTCTTGAAAAAAAAAAATCTGCCCTTACTATGTGTGACAGACTTGGGTATTTTTCTACTCTATTTCATTTTTTTAAAATGCTGGTTGTGACTCACTGAATTGGTTCTGTGCCCTAGAGGCTGGAAAACGTGGCTTTAGAGTAGTTGACCCACCACCCAAGTTTGGAAAACCATGCAAAGACCAAGCAGACAAGTTCAACTTGCAGATGTCACAAGACCGAGAAGGATTATAAATACACTGGCTGTCGGTATTAGGGTTCAAAGAGATCTTTACAAACTAGTATGTGCAGTGCTTTAGAGCATGAGGTCCCAAACCTCCATGAGAGTTGGGGCCGTGCTGTCATCAGTGGGGTGGCTGGGGCATCCCTCTCAGGCTCACTGGGCCATCTATAGGACAGAGGGAACAGCACACTCCTGGGATTCTGGGAGGTGTCAATAATTACTATGGAAGCAGCGCGCACACAGTGGATAATCAATAAATAGTGGTTTAAATTTTGAAGTTGAGTACATCCTGCACTTGGGTTAAAAAAAAAAATTCACATGCATATAGGACGGAACAACAGAGCTTCATAGTGGTCCTCCTGTGAAAAAGCCCCAGTGGGTTTGCCTCAAAGCTAAACAGGAGGCAATAGAATCTAGATGTGGTTGCCAAAAATCTACTGCAATCTTGGACTGCATTTCCAAAAGTTCAATCATAGAGGGATAAAAATAATCGTCCTAGTGTGTTCTGCACATTCAGGCCACATCTGGAGTGTCAGGTTTCGTTCTGAGGGATATGTTGAAAGGGGCATTTTCAATGGGAGATTGTTCAGAGGACAGCTGCAGTGGTGTGGCCGGGATGCCGGACTAGTGATACCCACCAGGGCAGCCACCCCATACATGGTTCAAAGACTTCAGGGTAGAAACGTCAAGAAGGCAGATTTTGAGGTGCCTGGCTGGCTCAGTAGGTAGAGCATGTGACTTCTGATCTCAGGGCTGTGAGTTTGAGCCCCATGCTGGATGTAGAGTTTACTTTAAAAAGGCAGACTTCAAATTAACAGAAGGGAGAACTTTCAAAAAATGGAATCAGCTGCCTTTTGAGGTAATGTTCTCCCTTTTCTGGAATCATTTAGACAAGAGGCAGGATGTGTGTCTCTGTTGGAGATGGGATGTCTAGATGGGGTGGGAACCTGGACTAAATGATATTGAAGATTTTTTAAATTCTCAGACCATGTTGCTGTTAAAAACAAGCTGAGTTACTTGAGGCCAAGGCTGGGAAGGGAAGGCAGGGGGCTCTCCCAGGAGGCTCCCCTGGACTCAGGTTCCCTTGGCTAAAATGGGTGACTGACTCTCCTGCAGACAGACATCTTCTGCTAAGGAAATGGAAGGGCACTAGAACAGGACAGAGTGCAAATGAAATGAAAACGGGCCTCGTGCTTCCTACTCATCTCCCTTTCCCATCTTCCTCTCTCCCTCTGCAGTCTTTGATACCCTGGACTCAAACAGTTCCGAGCTCGGGCTGGGCTCAGAGCGGTTCTTCAGTTAGGAAGTTAACAGCAGCATTTACTGAAGCGAGCTGCCAGAACTGCTGGGCCTGACATTGTACCATTTCAGTTTGGTTTCATTTTCCTCCCCAGCTGGCTCCTGAAATAACCCTCTAGCTTTCAAACCAGTGTTTGTAAGTATCTCTCCTAGTGTCGCTGAGCTTTGCAGCCCCTGGGCTGCAAGCTTGGGCAACCAAAACAGACTGATCTCCCTGCCATTGCAGAATTATATCCTGGGATTAACCATGAAAGGGAAAAGAGAAGCATTTCCAGTTGGGTGTTTGAAAATGAAAAGTGGTTCAGAACTGGCGTAGATACGTAACTGCAAGACTATGATCTTTGAACCTCAATTTGGAACCTTATATCTAAACGTGTAATTGGGACATAAATTGTGCTTAAATTTGTCTTCATACTATTCAAAGTGAGGCTAACTATTGTATGAAGACTGCAAAGGGACTCCTGGGCATAATCATGTAATTGTTTTATACCGCTTCTACCATTTTAATCGTACCATTTGCTTTTAACAGTTTACATCTGGTCACTGAAACCTACATTTAGCAACAGGGTAAAGGGATTTAGTGAGTATTCTTGAAAGAAAAGCTGCATTCCTTTCAGAGTTCAGTCATTCAGACTTTTCATTAGTTCAGGTTGGCTAAAACTTTCCCAACAGTCCCTTGGCTGGTGAAGATTGACCGTGATTTATTACACAAGCAACAGTAGCTCTCTTAGGCTCCATCCAAGGAAAACTTCCAGTGGCATCAAGCAAGGCTTCCAGACGGGGGTTGGGGGTGGGGTCTAGGGCTTGACGGCACCACCCCTGACTTTCCTCTCCCCATACTGGAAGCCAGTTTAGTTTCAACACAGCAGAAAAGGCATCCGCTGAGCCTCTGGCTTTTGATGGACAGATCAGCCATCTCCACCACCATCCCCTCCAGCGACAGCCTTTTTTTTCCTCCCTCCCTGGCCAAACTTGGTGGAAAAGCTGCCAGCACTTTACTGCTTCCCTCCTTTCTCACTTGCTAATTTCCCGGAGCAGCAGCTCTCTGCGGACACTGCTCCTGCCAAGGTCACCGAGGACCTCCTCACTGCTAGAGCCAACAGACCCTCTTCAGCAGTTCTTGACCCTCTCACTGTTTCCTCCTCCTCAAAATTCCCACGGATCTTCTCCTACGTCTCTGGCCTCCTCTTCCCCTTGTGGGCTCCTCTGCCTTTTGCCACCCTTCAATACTACTGTTCCTCAACACCCCTCCTTCTCACCCAATACCCGTTCCACAAGTGACCGTGCCCACTCACAAGGCTTCAGGTACTGTCCGCAGACTGACGACTCCAGGGCGTGTGTGTGGCCCCGGTCTCCTGAGCCCTTTGCAGGCCTTCGCTTGGATGGGCCACAGGACTGCCCACACTGAGCTGCCACCTTTGCCCGTTCTCTCCCCAGCTTTCTCATCCCCAGCCTCCACAGGCCCTCTTCCAGATCCTTGCAGTTTTCATTTCTGCCGCTGCCCTTTCCTTGCTCAGAGCTCTTCTCTCTTTACTAGCTAACACCTACTCACCCTTCAGGTCTCAGCCTGTTTTTTTCCCAGCGAAATTTATTGAGAGCCCACTCCGGATCCAGCGTGTCATTTACTCAGACCCCTGAGAGGAGGTTAACCCTACTCTGGTAACCCTCGCCACCCTTTAAATAATCATGGGCTTAATGTCTCTGTCGATATTCACAGGAGGGTGCCCAGGGTGGGCCAGGCCAGTTTTCATTGCACTGCTACACCACGCCCCAGCACACAACCCAGGGGTCATTCAGCGCCTGCAGGCCGGAGGAGTCTTTGGTTCAACCAGCCTCTCTCTGGTATTTCTAATCACAAGGAAACCTGAACGTCAACCTCATCGCCAATGACTCATCAAGTCCTCATGATTCTACCTCCTAAATATAAACCTCTTTCCAATCCACTCACTGCTCTCCATCCCCTTCGCCATGACCCTGGCATTAACCACCTTCCACTCAGCCTGGAATACCGCCCAAAGCCTTCACAATGGCTCCCCAGCCTCTGGCCTTGCCCGCTCTAATCCAGCCTCCACTATCAGTGTCAGAAGAATCTTTAAAATGCAAATCCCATCCAGCCACTCCCCTGATTATACCCTTCAATAGCTTCCAGATGATCTTATGATAAGCTTGTAAAAGCCAAAACAATCTGCCCTTCCCCCCTCTACCTCTCCTTTATCTCTTGCTCTTCCAACTCTCCCCACAGGCACGTCAGTGTTTTCCATTTCTGGAACGATGCCATGCCCTCTCTCACTTGGAGCCCAAGTTTGCGCACACGCGTGTACGCGCTCTCTGTCATTTATCTGGCCAACGGCAGTCCTCAGAGCTTGGTTTATAACTCACTCAGGTAAAACCTTTCCTGACCTCTTCCCTTCCAGCCCCCCAAGTCTGGGTCAGGTGCCCCTGCTATATGCCAATGCACAGGCCCCACAGCCCCCTTTACAGAGCAGGGAGTGATATCTGTCCTAGAGGTCTTTCCATGGGCTGGCTCAAGGAGCACCAGTAACAGCAAGAGGCCTCAAACAGGACCCTGAAGTCCTGGCCATCAGACTGGGGGCCATTCCACTGGTCTTTCACTTGAGAACACTACTCCTGAGACACAAGGAATGAGAGAAGGGGTCCAAAGAAATACCACAATAGGCTTTAGGAAGCTCTTTTCCCTCTGGAGAGAACTTGGGTCAAACTCCATAGCCAGACCTTGGGGGTACTTGGCTTTTTTTTTTTCTTTGCCTCATGGGTTCCTACCATGGCTTTCTTGGCCATGCGCTATGTTATTTCCCCTGGAGGAATTTCACTCTGCACAAACAGTCCTTCTGCTGGCTATTTTGGTCAGCTCAGCTGGGCCGGAAGCCAACAAAACAGTGTCTAAGCCCAGTCTCTCCCAGTTGCCTGGCCTGGAAGAATTCAGAGCTGGTAAGGGAAAAGCAAGCCATGGCTGGTTTAAGAGAACAAAGCTGGACCTCAAAGGGCGTTCATAAATGAGCTAAGAGAACTGGCCCGCATGGAGAGAGCAGTGACACTGGCAGTTAAAGACTCCAAAGCGCTGAGAAGCAAGTCTCCAGCACTGTAATAACCATACAGAAGAGCTCAATACGGGCAAAAGGAACTTCATTGATTTCCAATTCAGGAGGACACTGTGGGTGGCGGCTGGCTAAGCTGGCTAATGCCTCAGGCCAGAGGAGGAGGGTGGAAAAGAAGATTTTGTCTCTATCCAGACACTTTAGGAGCCTTCCCTGCGCCCAACTTTGACCCCAGCCTCAGCCCAGGACCCTTATGTGGGCCCACAATTTCATTAAGAAGTTAAAATTCCCTACATCGGCTAAGTTCCATTATTTCTCTCCATTTCAAGCAAAACCCCTTGCCAGTTACCCATAATTGCTGCCCCTAATTCCTCTCCTGCCATTCCTGGAACTGCTCCAGGTTTTGCCATGCCACAGAGACCATCAGTGACCTCACGTTGCTAAGTCTAACAGTTAATTCTCAGGCCTCATTCTGTGTGTTGATCTGACAGCAGACCCCTTTCTTCTTGAAACACTTTCTCCACTTGGCTTCTAGGATGCACTTGCCAGGTTGGCCTACCTCTCTAGCTACTTCTTCGAAGATTCCTTTGTTGGGTGCTCCTCTCCTCAAATTCTAATTGGTTGGGCGGCCCCAGGGTGCCGTCTCAGCATTTACCTTTCTTCTGTTTACACCTGTTTCCTGGGTGATTTCATCTAGCCTCACAGCTTTAAAAACCAACAGTACATAGGTTCTACGTAATGATGACTTCCAAATTTATATCTGCGGACTTGTATATCCAACTGCCTACTGACATCTCCACGTGGATATGTTAACAAGCATCTCAAATCTAACTAGCCACTGATATCGCTCTAATTCTGTGTCTCCTTCAAACTTCCTCATGCAGGGGTTGGAATTCTGTCCTTCTAGCGGCTTGGTGCTAAAAACCCTGCAAGTCATCCTTGCCCCTTCTTATTTTCCACACTCTACATCTGACAGTCAGCAGACACTTTAGGTTCTACCTTCAAAATACATTCAAAATCGGACTGCTCTCACCACCACCTCTTGTTATCACCCAGATTCAGGTCTGCATCATCTCTCCCCTGGTTAAATGCAAAAACCTCCTATCTGGACTTCTGACCTTGTTCCCATCAGCCTATTCGCAACATGCATCCAGAATAAAACCTATCCACACTTCATGGTACTCCTCTGCTCAGAGCCCCCCCCCCCCCCCAACAGCATCCCCTCTCCCATTCAAAGTAAGAACCAAAGTCCCCACCACGACACATAAGGGCCCTATGTGACCTGTCTCTTGTGACCCCTCTGACCTATCCCGTCACTCCCCTTCACTGCTTCAGCCACACTCGCCTCCCTGCGGTTTCCCAACATGCCAGGTTTGGCCCCTTCTCAGGGCCTTTGCACTTGCTGTTCTCCTTCACCCTCCGCCTCCCACCCCAGACTGAGCATGGCTGATTCTCTCCCTTCTCTCCCGTTTTGCTCTCACGTCACCATCTCACTGAAACTTGCCCTGACCACCCTATATAAATTTCACCCTTTCACATTCTTCTATCCTCTGTTCTGTTTTTCTCCTTAGCACTTCCCATATCTAATACCGAGGAGTTATTTATTTATTGTCACCCGCTAAGATGTAGGCTTCCTAAAGCCAGGGATTTCCCCTTGCTTTACCCACTGTTGTATCCCTCCTACTTGGCACATAGTAGGTGCTTAGTATATTCTTTTTGAATGGATGAATGAATGAATCCTGGAGGCTGTAGAGCAGGAGAGCCTAAATGGAGTTTACAAGAGAAAACCCGCAGATGTGTGTGTCCTGGCAGGAGGCTGGGAATCCACTTGCCAGGTCGGCTCAGCTGATGCAGGCCCAGATGGAACCCTCAAGCCCGCCAGTCACCTCATGAGGGGACAAGTGCTTGTGTGCAGACCAGCATGGTCCAGTCCTGCTCCTGGACAAATACCTCCAAGCCCACACCTCATCACCACCCACCAGGCACCACATTTCAATGCTTCTTTTGATTAACATACATGGGGAGGGGGCTCTTTTCTGAATGAGTTCAGATGAGAGCATCTGCTATATGTACACCCCTCCTCGAAATGGGACTGTCATTTGCTAATTTGCATCCTGCCTGGGTCACACCCAGTGGTCCTAGAAGGGGCTCTGGAGAAGTGAGTGGGGACCCAGGGCAGCGGAGGGTGGTGGAAACTCTGCGCTCTGACAGAGCAGCGCCAGGAAATGGTACAAAGAATCCTGACCTCAGAGCTGTCTTGGAGAACGGGAGGAAAAAAGAAAGCAAGATACACTTTTTCCCCCTAGAAGAGCATTCTGTACAAACACGCTTTCTCTGCTTTAGCACATTTATTTGAGTCACTCCCGCATTCATCCTGGGCGCGAACCAGTTCTGAGATGAGTGCTGACTTCATACCATTTACTGTTCTGAAGGCTGGGAAATGTTTTGGTCTGTGTTGAGGCCAATCTGAGAAGACTTCAGTTAGACACTGACCAGGGGCTAAAATGTTCCACTTCCAATCACACGGCCCTGCCTGCTGTCTCTTATTCCCCAGTCACACTCTCTGAGAAGCCGCTTTGTGATTCCACTGAGCCCCAGAGGAGAGGTAACAAATACCCCAAAGAGGAAGCTCTAGAAAGAGGACATTTGGCAGGGTGCAGGCCAGTGCGTAAGGACAAACTGGCATCTCAGAGCCCTTAGAATCAAAAACAACAGTCACCCAAGCTAAACCTCGGCACTGCGATGGTGAGGCTTCTGGCCAGGTGCGATTCGGCAGCTGAAACAAACTGTAGCTAAGGGAATGAGGTGTCCGGAGGGAGCATTCAAACAGCTGGGCCTGCACACATGCTTTTCCGTGACACAAACAGCCCTGATCTCAACACTGCTCGGAGCCGCTCCTGGGGACAGACTGAACAGCATCTCAACTGGGCACTCAGCCCTTTCGGTCTCTGCTGCTCCTGAGCAGAGCTCATCTCCCCAGAGCCCACCAGCCCAGAGCCCACCCTGATGAGAAGCCTGGTCATCCCCCGTGTCAGTGACGGCCTCGGAGCACTCAGAAAGAGCACTTCCTAGACACGTGGTAGAGGCCATGGCTTCCCCCAAGCAGTGAGTGCTGGCTGAGCTTGCTCCTGGGTTCTCTTTCCATCATCCCGTGAGGCAGCAGAAAAATCAGTTTTCCATTCTGGAATCCTATCAACTAGAACAAATCTACCAGTACCACCTGGGAGCATCTCTTCTAGGGCGATCTCTAATCCCTTCCCTACTTAGGCTGACAATGCCCTTGAGTTGGTAATGTCCCATGTTTTTACCCTCTTAATCCATAGCAAAAAACAAGCAAAACATCAACAAATGCATTCCATCATGATGCCCATTTCTCAGTCCAGCTTGTACTGATTTGGTCCAGCATGTAGGCCAAGTTTTCCTAGCTTAGAACTTATTAGAAGTTCCCTAATCCAGTTGAGCTACCCAAAGGAACCAGATGTATCACCCAATAAACTCATAAGAAAGTACTGGAGTTTCTCCAAATAGATTTTACTTCAAGTCTTCAGCCCACAAGGTTTCAACTGGACCACATAATCATTTAAACTCAGAAGTGTTCACATCTCTACACTTTCTAATACTCTATACGCACTTTAAAGCAGTGTTTCTCTGCATCCTTCATTCTGTGGCCATTGCCCACCCCTTCCAAAATAATTACATTTTTCAATCCTTGGAAGCAAGGCTTCCAATATGTGTGTAAACAGAGAACGGAGAAGGCGAAGATAAGTCATAAAAGAAAAATATGCTACATTTCCATCATAGAAATGGGGTGACAAAGTCTAGAAGATTGCTGAACTCAAGCCAACACCAGGGTCTACTGGCTGACAGCAAGTTTAGAATGTCTTCATAAGGGCCCTGGATGGGCAATACTTGCTTAAAGCAGACTCGAATTATCACATGCCTATGGCAAAGGATGGTTCAGGTTACAGAGACCCTGCAGCTCCTCCAGAGGGCTGCCATTAGTCAACAGAAGGAGGAGAAAGTTCAAGGCCAAGATATCCAAATGAACTAACCTAGCTGCTGTTACACCCTGAAGCTCCTTTACCCAGATAATTTGCCAAAATCTTTACAGCTTCTTCTCTCCTCTGACAGGCCTCCAGAGGCCCAAACTAATAGAATCGGAGGTAAAAAAAAACAAAAAAAACTGGCCAGTCTATGTGCTGTCAACACTGATGCCAAACTCTTCCTCCAGGATCCAGTTCTCCCTATGGGGCAGTCAGGTGAGGATCTGATTATGAACTAACTCCACTTGGGTCTCCTTGGCAAAGACGCTGTGTCTTTAGCTCAGGAGGTTCGTAATTATGTCAGACCAGCTTTTTTTTTTTTTCCTTGCTGCTGCTTTCAAATGAAGGGGGTAAGCCTCTCTACAACCAAGGGGAAGAACCAGAATTAGAAAACTTACCAATCGCCCCAGCCAATGAGAATCCATTTCCAACAGGTATTAATGCCTGTTAGAAGCCACTGGAACACTGACATCATCAGCCCAACTGCTAGGTTGTCTGACAGATGCGCCCCCTTCATCGCACACAAGAATTTAAAACAAAACAAGACACTGCAGTTACATTCATTATTGCTGACAACATGTTTCTTTGTGTTATTAATCAAAATGACTTCTATGGTGTGGACTCCTGCACTGTTCCTTTAACAGCCTCTCTGTGAATTGGCCAACACCTTTAACTTTCTAGCCCTAAAAATCTTACCCAAAACACCAACTCAACACCTAGCCCTCCATTATGATACTTAATGCCTTCTGGGTTAGAGCATGCAAGTTTTAGATAGTGCATGCTAGTGCACCTTGAAAGAGTCATCACCTATAAATCATCGCTTAAAATCAGTGTAATGGGGGACCATGAGCCAATTCATTGCTTAAAGCAGATCTCTAGCTCCTCCCTCCCTTTCTCTAGGAATCAACAAGTAAGTGAGCAAGAAGTAACCTCAAGAAAAACAAACGTTGGGAGAATGTGCACTGAGAAGAGCCAGAGGGAGTCCCTCTGGATCAAGTTAATTAAGAAACAAACATGAGGGTATATTGGAATCAAAACCAAGGAATGCAGTGAAGACAGGTTTCTCAATTGCCCAGAGGAGAAGACACAGTTCCTTTTCAACTAAAATTAGAAAGCCACTGGGAACATAAGCCAAGAAGCACGGGTAGGAGGCTGAAAACCTTAAGTCAGCAATGGGGATGGAGGTGGGGTGGAGGAAGAAAGTAAGTATCGGTTTTGTTTTGTTTCTGTTGTCATTCCTTAGGTTTGCACCTGGCTTTTGGAAATCAGCAGTCCCCCCGACGGAGCATCAGCTAACAGGCTGGGAACTCTTTGTCAACAAGTTCTTAAACGGCTAACAATTCTGCTAAGAGCTTGCATGTATCTAGCTGGTACTCAAAGACCCAAGTAAAAACATTAAACGGAGGTTTCTGCCCACTCCGCAGTCTAAGGCGAGAAGTCATCTGTCCAAGGGGTGCCCTCGTGTCCGGACACCATCTCTCCATTGGGACATATCGGGAACCAGGCTGGGTTCTATGCCCAGCAGTGCCCATGTGGTTGGCGCCGTCTGCATTTCAAGCATTCCCTTGCTCCTCTCTGCACTCGGGAGGGCCCCGAATCGCTGGCGGGCACCTAGAGTCAGAGTGCAGGAGGGTCCCCCGAACACAGGACAAGGACGAGGAGCGTCGGCCGCCTCCTCGGGGCGGACCCAGGCTATGTCCACGGGCCGAGCAGCACTGAGGCGGGTCGGCAACCAGGCGGAGGGGGGTGCCAGGCCCGCCCGGGTGCCCGCACCTCTTGCCAGCCCCCGGAAGCGCCACCCTCCCGCCCAGCGGGCTCCGAGGGGGCGGGGAGTCGAACGCCCCCTTCCGGGTGCCTCCGCCCGGCTGGCCAGCCCCGCTCCTCCTCCGGGCGGGAATCCTCCCTCCCCCGCCCCTCCCGGAGCCGGGCCCCGGCGCCAGGCCCGGCCCCAGGGGGGAACCCCCAGCCCCGGCTCCCCGTCCCTGCGGCCTCTGCCCGTCTTCCCGACCCTTGGGGGCCGGGAAGACCCCGCCGGCAGCGGCCAGGACCCACCGCTCATTACGACATCTTCCTCCCTGGCCTCCGCCGCCTCCGCCGCCACCGAGAGCCTGACACCGCCCGCCCAGCACCCGCCAATCCCGGAGCCCGCCACCGCCCGAGCGACGGCAGCGTTCACCAATAAAAGTTCAGTACATTGGGGACCGACAGCACCAATAACCAATCAAAGAGAGGCATCTAGAGCGACGTTGGTTTAGCCAATCGACCTGTGAAATGTCACTGATGGACGGTAGAGGGCACCAACCGGAAACCTACTGAAGAGTGAACGACATGTTCGCCAGCCAATTGGCGGGAGGCAAAGTCCCGCCCACTAGGTGGATGATGGACAGCAACAGGAAGCTAGACGAGGAGGGGTTTAGCCGAGGAGTGGTTTTGTATTGGTCGTGGTTGACCTTCCACCCACCTCGAACCCAAAAGATGAGTGATAGATCTCCCCTAAAGCCAATCAGAAGTCCTTAGGGTGAGGCCCAGAAATGCCCTATAAATAGTACATACATTACACCTCAGTCCAGTGTCGCCCTGGTGTGGCAGGGGCCACCTGCTTTTCGGCCACTCAAGCCCCGTGCCTGGTGAGTGGGAAGCCACCAGCCTTTTTATTTACTCCCTCGCCTTTCAGCGCCTCGGGGGAGGGAAATGAGCCCCCAGGCGATTTTGTGCTGCCAGGCGTCGGAGTCCAACAATAGCGGGAGTTGGTGCTACGTGACACTTCCGAGAAAAGGGATTATTTCGCCGTCTCGGTTCAAGCCCCTGTCCATCCTCACCTGGTTATTGCCGCGACCGCCCCCCCCCCAACGGGCGGCCCCCCAAAATCTCCTGAAGCTGTCTAAAGGGAGATTTCCCGGGGCTGCCTCTAATAATCCGATTCTGTGTGTCTGGGGCACCCCTGGAATATGCGCTCTGACCAGCGCCTCGGGCGGACAGAATTGGTCCTGCCCCACTTACCTCCCGGAATGAGGTGCCGAGTGAGTACGCACAGCGCTTGGAGGGCGCTGCCGGGCATTATCGAGAAGGAATCCTCTCTGGCTTCAGACCAGCCTGGGTGCGAAATCTACACATCGCACTTGGAGAGGGGCCGGGTACTGAAACTCCCGCGCCTTCCGTCCCCGTCTGTACGAGGAGGCTCACCACACCTACACCTCCGAGCAGCGGCTTCACTCTCTCTTTCTTTTTTTTTTAACCATAAGCCACAGCGAGAAATACATTCGAATCCTGATACAGTACACTTACACTCCTGCGAGAATGTATAACAAAGTTTCCGCAAACAATACTAAACCTTCCTACCCGTGAGACGCTGATATTTTCTATCCTGTTAACCTTCCTTCCTCCCTTCCTTTCTGCCTGCCTTCCTTTTCTTGATTATGGCTGGCAGTTTGAAAAACGCTATCATAAAGGGTTGGAGTGATAAAATACAGAGCCAATGCCCTGTATGTAGGAACTGATGAATAAATGTTAATATTCTCTTCCAGTCTACCCCTCCCAGCCTTAGCCTTTGGAAAAACAAAGCTCTAGAAGCTATCCCTCCTCTACTTAAGATCCTTCATTGGCTCCCGATCTATGCCTTTCTGGATAAAAAGCCCAAACTCCTTTCTAGGAGGCAAACTGTAACCTTTACACTCATTTGTGGATCTTTCCTACTCCGCCCTATTCCCTTTCTACAGATCCTACCCTTTTGCCTCAAGGAAAAATTCCACATTTCTTAAACACTTCTTCTATTTCCCTTCCTACTTTATCCTTCCTTTCTCCTGGTAAACTCCTATACATCCTTCAAGATCCTGCTTAAAGTCTGAACACCTAACTCCTGCGGAGCCATAGCAGTGGGCTTGGCTCGCTAACACTGCACTTCTGTTTTCACTTCTGACCCCTGCTGTACTGTGAGCTGCAGTGGAAGTTTGAGGCCTGTACAAGAGGACTGGCAGGAAATGAATGCGGAGTTAAAAAATGAGTATTTGCATACAATTACATCTACATAGGACTTGTTTATGTAGACCATACATTCTGTTCCCATGTCATTTTTCAAGTTAAGATTGCTTCACTGTCAGGCCAAGGACTCCACCCCGGTTCAGTGACTCAGCTGTATTAGGGTGCAGGGAGTTTTTTGGGGGGGTGAGGTTGAATATCCTGCTGGGCCACTGCCAAACCTTTTGTGGGACGAAAGCTGGGGCAGCTGTGCTGCTCTCACCCCAGAGGCCCCATCATGAAGACAGCCGAAGGGGGGGGTGCATGTGTGTGGGTGGGGGAACAGGGTGCAAAAACAGAACTTGGCAGCCCTTGTGAGTTACTTGAATTGTTCTCTTTTAAAGACCGCCATTGCCTTGTTTTTTTCTTTCTTTCTAGGCTCTCTTGCTCCTTTCTTACCAGAAGCATAGCCGAGGAAGGGGGCACTTTCTAAAGACGGAAGCCCCTTATACTTTTGTCAGGACCGTTGGAGTCTTTGAGCCTCATTTACAACCCCCTAAAACCACCATACAGCTTCTCTTCCCACAGGGCGCTGCTTTCAAGATGGCCCCCATCCTCATGAGGGGAAGGAGGCCAGGCGGGCAGCCTCTAATGTCCACTTTCTCCCTGGCCGCACTTCAGACTCACTGGAGAGCTATTCATAAATTCTGAAGTCTAGGTTCCATCCCAGGTGGAGAAAATCAGAATCTCCGGGGGTGGGACCCCGGCGACCCTATTAAGTAGTTAGTTCCTCAGGCAGCCAAATGTCTCAGTAGCCCAAAGATATCTGTCGACTGTGGGTGCCAAGTGAAAACCTGTGAACAGTCTCACCCTCCTCCCTCCCCCACTTCTGTCCCTCCCCTTCCTGAATTTCACCCCTGCTCCCCCTACCTGCCTTGGTCTTCAGGGAGCCAGGGCTGACAGGCGGTTCCGCTGTGTCTCTCCTGCGATGGGCCTGGGGGCAGGTTCTCTCTCTCTCTCTCTCAGTGATATTTCCCTTCTTGTTTCCAACTACTCTCAGCCTCTTCTTGTTCTAAGCGGTTGATTTCTCTCCCTTTCTCATTTATGCCACCCCTTAAAGCCCCACGTTTATCTTGTTCACCCCTGCCCCTCCCCCCGCCCCCCACAGCACACTGCTTGCTATAGGGTAGGTGCACAGTGATGTTTGTTGACTGACTAAATGACTGCATCCTTTTAACACTTTTCGTGGATTCCCTTTTCTGCCAGGCCCAGCTTCCTCCACCTCCATTTCACTTCTCCTTCCCGGTCTCCCTCTTCACTTCCTTCCCTCTCGATTCTCCCCTGCTTTTCCTGCTTCCTGACACCCTCCTTGGCCTCTTTTGCATGTAGTTGCCCGCATCTCATTCATTAGTGCATCCATCCCCAAGGATGGGCAAGAGCACCAGAGGGAGGGCGGGACGGAGAACTGCAGTTTCTGCCCTTAGGAAGCTCCAGATTCCTTCTGGGGCCTTCTGTGAAAGAATGGTGCAGCGGGTGCTGGATATCCAGAAGCTAGAGGAACGTCAGTGTCCCGCCCTTGACTATCTGTTGGTCCTCACTCATCACTACAACCCGAGCTTTATTGTTTATTTTTGAGGAGTTACAACCAATTCAGCCTTCGAAAGCCGGCTCATTCTCCCTTAAGGATCTTCCCAGTAGCCTCTGCTTCTCCCATTTCCCTCCTCTGGTTTTCCACATTCTCATTCCTTCTCTTTCCACCTACAGAGAAATCAAAGTTGCAGACTTGTCGAACCATCCCTACCACTCCTACTTGCCCAGAGAAATGTGGGACAAACAACTAGTTTAAGTGAAGCCTCATTACTTTTTTTCTCCCCAGCCCATCTATGATTTCAGTGATCTAAGTTTCCTTAGTCTTCTATGAGCACGAAACATTGACCGAGGCTGTAAAGTGTATCTCCCTATTATACTTTGGCAGCTACCCCACCCCGCACCCCAGGGGTGCGCACACAACCACCCCTTTCTCCACTGTCCAGGGATGCTGCTCCTGACCCATGCCCTGACTTGTCAGCTCCCTCTGTCCCTGGTTCCCCTGCCAGACCCGATGGCTGGCCGCCAACTGCCATGGAATCTTCCAGCAAGAACATTCCACCCATCCTTCTCCACAGAGTTCTTCCTTCTTACCTGGTTCTTTCTACCCCCTAGTCCCCTTGGGATGAGGTCTGTGGAGCCTCAGGAAGAAAGGGCAGGCCCTCCTTCCCCCCTCCTCCCTCCTCCCTTCCCAGGGAGCAGCCCTTTAGGGTCGAAAGCACCTGTGCCCGCGCAGCCTTCGCTTGTCGCCGCTAGGGGGCGTCCAAGGCACTTCTAAAAGCAGATGCTGGGTTTTTAACCTTACTGGAAGGGAAAGGCGAGCATGGAAATTGAGTTTAGCAAGCATGCACTGAGTGCCTACTGTTTGCCAGGCCCATGCCCTGCTTCCCCTGGAAAGAGGGTATGTTCTAGCCGCTGCAAAGACTCCTTGCAGAGCCATTTGCCTCTTCAAGGAATCAGTTCCTACCGACCAGCTCATCTTCCCATGTCTGGTAACATTCTCCTATCTCTGCCCCAGCCTCTCGCCTGCGCTCAGCCCCTCTCCACCCCTCCTGATCCAACGACCGCAGCTCCATGTCTGCTTCTCTGGGTCCAGGCTTCCCATGGCAGATGGGAGACGTTCCTAGGGACAAAGTGACGTTCCCCAGGTGGGCCCTGTCTCCCTCTCTCTTCTGGGTCCCTGACCCCCTCCTGTCAAAGCCCCATCTTGGTGGCCATCACTGGCCTCCTGAGGCTTCCCCAGACGCCCTGAGTGTGGAGGATGCGGATTCAGTGAGGCCATCGGCTGGCTTGCTGGGCTCAGGAGCATCACTTCTTCACCTGGAAGCGCCGACCCAGGCAGCAGAGACTCAGGAAGTGGGTGACGGTGGTGGCAATGACAGTAGCGATGATAATAGTAATAATACACTGGGGCCCACAAAATGGCTGCAAAATACCCTCTAATGATCACTTGTATTTATAGATCTCCTTCCCTTCTGAGACACTTCAGAGCCATTGCCCAATTAAGCCTCCTAGCTTCCCTGGGAGGGACAATTAACCCCGTATTTTATGGCCAGGGGAAACCGAGGCTCTAAGAAGGTGGTAGGGTTGGCTGAGGTCACACAGTGCATCAGCGGGAGCCGAATTGGTAGAGTGGCACTCTGTCCTTGCCTCCCTCTAGATCCAGACCCACCTAGGTGTGTGTGCCCGAGAACACACTTACACGCACGCATGCACGTGCACCCACTCAGTGTCCATCCCTCCACCTCGGGAGAAGCTGGAACAGGGGCAAAGGATTGCTGCCCGGGGTGACAAGGAGGGAATCCGGGTAACCATGGAGGAGGGCTTCTCGGGGCCAGCCAAGGCTCCAGGGAAATCTCTCAGGTCTGCCAGGGTGCCAGTCAGGATCCAGGCTCTCCAGACTTCAGGACGCATGAGGGAAGAAATGGGGGTGTCTGGGTGCCCGCACAACATGTCCCCGGGATAGTGCCAGACACGCATTCACCCGGGGGACCCCACTCACCCCTTCCAGCCACGGTAGTGGGGACGGCAGTGCGATTCCAGAAAAGAGACGTGGCCACCCTAGAGAGGAGGGAGGCCCCCCCAAACCGTAATGACCCTTATTTGGCCTACACAAGAAGACTCTGCTGCAGACAGGAACAAGGGGAGGCAGGGAGAGACGGTGCCAGGCACAGGACTGACTCTCAGTTTCAAGTTCTCACCGAAAAAGTATAAAAGAAATAAAGAGGGGCGCCTGGGTGGCTCAGTTCTGCCTTCGGCTCAGGTCATGATCCCAGGGTCCTGGGATCGAGTCCCACGTCGGGCTCCCTGTTCAGTGGGCAGCCTGCTTTTCTCTCTCCCTCCGCTGCTCCCCCTGCTTGTGTGCACTCTCTCTGTCAAATAAATAAATAAAATCTTAAAAAAAAAGAAAGAAAGAAGGAGATGCTTTCTAGTCTGAACTCAGGCATGGAAAGGGGGAATGTGCTTTTTTTTTTTTTTTTTTTTTTTTTTTTTTTGCAGCGGCAGGAGGAGGGCACACGGCTATCTAATCTAAAAGCTTCCTGGCTACACAAAATAGTGCCCCGGAGCAGGTGGTGGAGGAGGGCAGTGAAGTAAAAGTGGGATGACGTTTGGCTAATCTCAACACCGTTCCAGTTGGCTTGGGCGCTGGGATGGGGAGTCATACCTCCGTGGGTGGGTCTCTGCTCGGAGAGAGCAGCTGTGGAAACCAAGCTGACCACAGCCACGGCCTTGCCTGGATACTTCAAGTCCCTGATCCTTGACTGGCCCCCACCTCCCAGCTCCACTCCTGACTCCTGTCTCGCCCCTGACCCCGGGGCCGCCAGGGCCTGGGCCTGTCCCTCCCACAGCTCCTGCTTCCCCGGCTGAAACTCCAAGGCTCCACATTGCTGGGAGTTTACTAGGGCTCCCAGCTGGGTCCCACCTTTGATCTGGCTTCAAAAAATAAAAAGCAGTATGAGGAGAGTAATTTTCCCCGACCTGCTGGGGAGGAAGGCGGGCTGGAGGCAGGTCCTGACCAGCCCGGCCCACTCCTTGAGCCTGTAGTCTGAAGCTGGGGCGGGGGGGGGGGGGGGGGGGGGGGGTTGGGGACCAGGGGAGCAAAGCCATTTTCCTCTCTGACTTCCTTTCCCTCCCTGCTAGAACCCTGACCTCAAGTGAGTCTTCCTTCCCTTCCCTGCTTGCCAATCAGGAGAAGAAAGGACGAAAGGAGAATATACCTGGCTCTCCCTACCCACCTTCTACCCAGCACTGGGCTCCCCACCCCAATGTCTCCCTTGCTGGGCTAGATTAGAGCAGTGCCCTGTTTGGAAGGACAGTGCCTCTGTCCTCTCCCCACTTGGGCCCCTGGCCTGTTTCCGGGGAGTGCTGACCGACCACTCAGGGTGGGGCCTGGCCATGGGCAAGTCTGTGCCCACCCGGCTGGGCACCCGAGACATGACTCAGTTGGCCGTCTCAGCCCCAGCTCTGGTCTTGGGAGGCTGGACTAAGGGGTGGGGAGGGGAAGGCCAGACTGGAGAGAGGGTGGGTCAGCCTTTGATGGAGTTCCTCGCCATCCCTCTGTCTATAGTACTGCAAGGCTGGCCCAGGATTTCCATCTTCCAGCAACCCCCACCCTCTGGCCCAGTTCAAAGGCTCTAGCTCCTCACCTGTCCCGGGATGCTTCCCCTGGGGCCCTTTTAAGTGGTTAACAGCGCACCCCTCCTCCACCCAGCTGAGGTTCAGGGCTGATCCATGAAGGTGCAGGAGACGTGGGGGGACTTAGGGTGATGGGGTGCAGAGTCCAGAGTCTGGGAGGAAGCAGAAACACAGCCTTAAACCAGTTGAGCTGCCCCCAGTGATGTCAAGCCCTAGACATAGCTCCGATGACTACTAAATAATTCTTTCCTGGACGGGGAGAGGAGCCTGGGGTCAAGCCTGAGGGAAACTTGGCAGCTGAGTTTGGTGGGCAAGAGCTGAAGGTTGGGGCTGGGCTGGGCACTTCCTGCTCATGAGACTCCCAGCTCAGCCTCTGGTTCATTGGCTTAAATGAAAGCTGGTCACCAAGCACAGGGTCACCGAGCTCTCTGTGTTTTTGTGTCCTTATTGTGCCATTCCTGTCTCCCTTCAAGGAAGACTCCTTCCTACCCCACAAACATACTCTGAAAGTGTTCCCTAAATCTTGGGACTCTTCCAAAATTGGCCAGAACCCACCCTCCCCTCCTGCCCCCTCTTCCTGGGAAAAGGGGCCATGGGAACACAAGCATCCAAGCGTGTCCCTACCTCCAGAAGGAGGCCCCTTCTGGAAGTCACCCCCCTCCCTCCACCTGGCCCCAGGCACCTCTCCCTGACCTGGGGGCAGAAAGGAGAGTCCGGGGTGGGGGAGGAAGTTGGGAGTCACCTAGTCTCCAGGTGGGGCGGGGTCCCCACAGCGATAACCATCTTTCTGGCAGCTCCAACCTGTTCTATTGGTGAGTAATTTTTTTTCCTAGAGGAGAAAGGTGAAGGCCTTGGTGGGGAGTTATTCTGGCTCTGAAGTGTCCTTGCAGCTCCCCAGGCCCCCTCCAGGCCTTGTGCAAGAGCCGTAAATCTCTCACCACCCACAGGCCTGGGGGTGCCTGTTGCTCAGCTTTCAAGTCCGGAGGTTTTTATGCTTTTGCTCCTCTGTGGGCTCCACAGCTCCTGCCTGGGGCCTCTCCCCAGCCTGTAAAAATCCAGTCCCATAAATCTCAGCTGCCCCCCTAGGGGCCAAGCCGCCTTCCTCCCACTCCACTCCCCACCCATGAGCATCTCACCCCCCCCCCCCCCCGAGAGATGGCAGATGGCATAGCAGGGGCAGGAAAAGGAGGCTAAAGGACTTCTGAGGGCAGCAGTTGGGTTGAGGGGGTTTCTGGAGAGTCCCACTTGGCTCTGCAGCATTAGCCGCTGCCTGGCCGGGTTTGGACCTTGTAACTGAATGGTCTGTTGTGACAGCATCCAGCGCTGGAGGAGCTTCTGCGGGGCTCCGCTGCCCGCCGGCATCCACCTGAGCCTCCTCAGACAGGCAGCTCTGTGTCCGCCAAGCCCCCGGGTGCAGTTGGAGGTGGCAGGCAGCCCAGTGACTGTGCCACTTTCCTGGATCAAAATGGGGAGCTTGAGGAATGGGCAAGGGGGTAATGGTGCCCGCGACGTGGAGGGCCACACGTGACTAGCACGGTCCAGTAGATTCAGTAGTAAAACATAGTTCTTAACTTCCCAGTCTGATGGGAGACACTGGACACTCGGCCGGACGGGACAGAGAGGAGGGCCTCAGGTGACAGGGCCTGGGGTGTCTCAGGGCTGGGGCCGGCAAGGGAGGGATGGGCTTGGGCCTGGGAATTGGTGGCTGGAGAAAGAGGACAAGGGGAGAGCTGCAGAGGAAGCAGGGTGGCTGGTTCCAGTGGAGGGAACAGTCTGTTAGAAAGTTCCCTGGTGGAGTTGGGGGGGTGCGCGATGCCGGGGACAGAGCAGGTTTGCCGGGAAGGTGAGGAGCCCATGCCTGGCTCTGCCCTTCCTGGAATCAGAGCTGGGAAGGGAAGAGCTGGGAAGGGAAGAGCCGCCCTCCTCTAAGCACTTCATGCGCACGTAGCCCGACTTTACAGATGAGAAAGCTGAGGCATAGCAAGTATAAGGAATGTGCCCGGGATCATCCGGCTGCATGATGGCCCAGTCAGCATTCCAGCCTAGGCAGTCTGGCTCCAGAGGCAGCACGCTCCATCTCTGCCCCCTAATGCGGAAGCAGACGGAGGGCACTGTCACCCAGGGCCGAGGGTGCCCTCTGCACCACCTCCCAACTCCCACAGAGGCCAGCAGGCGTGTTGTCCTCTTTGCTCAGGGAAAGAGCAGTTCTGGTCCTCTCTGGGGGCCCTCCGCCTCCTGGGGCACGCCCACCTTGGAAGCAGCACCAGGGACTAGCGACCGGCCACCACTTCCGCTAGCGCCAGCCACCATCAGGAAACTGGGCACCGGCAAAAGTGAAACTGACTCGGCGGGTTTCCCGCCCCCGCGGAGGGAAACAGGGAGCAGCCTCAGCTGGACAACAACCAATTAGGCACTTTTTATTGCCCACTCTGTCATAATCCTCCGAGCTTGGCCGGGATGAAGAGGAAATGGGATGGCAAGGAATTCCAAGATGCCTTCAGAGTTCACGCCAGCCATCCCCTTGCTTCCAGGTCGGGGGGCCATGCCCCACGCCATCAGGAGAATTTCCCTCTAAGTGAGGCCCTCGGCCCTGGAAGTCAGCATGCCTCTGTGTCCAACAAGAGTCCTTCAGCCTCAGAAAGGGGTGTTCTTTTTTTTTTTTTTTTAAGATTTTATTTATTTATTTATTTGAGAGAGAGAATGAGAGAGAGAGAGAGAGAGCATGAGAGGGGGGAAGGTCAAAGGGAGAAGCAGACTCCCTGCTCAACAGGGAGCCCGATGTGGGACTCGATCCCGGGACTCCAGGATCATGACCTGAGCCGGAGGCAGTCGCCTAACCAACTGAGCCACCCAGGCGCCCAGAAAGGGGTCTTCTCTTGTCCTTTGCTGCAGCAACTCAGGGAAGAGGAATCCCATCCTGTTTCTTCCCAGGACAGGGTCAGCAGGAGCTAGCCTCCCACGTAGGACACGGATGTGGTTGTGGAGGCCTCTGGTGGGTGCTCCCCAGGATGGGGTCATCAGTGGTCAGGGGAATTGCTGATTTTTCCTTAGTACCATCAGATTCCTCTCTCAGACTGGCAGCTCCCAGAGGACAGTGGTCTTGTCTCTTCCATCAGATTGAAAACCCCTCAAGAAGCTGTCTTTGCAAGCGAAAGCCTGGTTTGTACTCTGCCCTTTCCCTCAGTTGCCCAGAGCAGAGCTCTGTCCACAGTAGGTCACTCCTGCTGTCCATACAACAATGACTGTGGTCTGGCCCAAAAATGGGCTGCCTTCTGGGCAGGAAGTGCCACCACCACGGTCTGTCACGGCCTTCATTGCCCCATCTGTAAAATGGGGGTAATGATAGGACCCACCTCAGTGGTTGTTGTGACGATTATAAAGAACGTGTGCGCTCCGGGCCTGTACTAAGGGCTCAGTAAATGAGAGCTCTTGTTAGCTCTGGGGGCTGCCGGTACAAGGGAGACAGCAGCTTTCCGCCCATCAGAAGTCAGGATGGGGGCTCCTGGGTGGCTCAGTCGTTAGGCATCTGCCTTCGGCTCAGGTCATGATCCCAGGGTCCTGGGATCGAGCCCCGCATCGGGCTCCCTGCTCGGCGGGAAGCTTGCTTCTCCCTCTCCCACTCCCCCTGCTTGTGTTCCCTCTCTCACTGTGTCTCTCTCTGTCAAATAAGTAAATAAAATCTTAAAAAAAAAGAAAAAAAGAAGTCAGGATGGAATTCCAGCAGCCCAGGCTTAAAACGGGAAGGCCGGAAGCTAGCCAGCCTGGCAGCTCTGTGAGCATCTCTGGCTGAGCCCCAGGTGGACGGACCAGGTCCATTCTCTCCAGGAGAGAGTAAGGAGAGCTGCGATCAGCATGGGCCACCTCGGGGACCCGGAACAGAGAGGGCAGCAATGAAGGGATTTCAGGTTAGGACCCTACTGTCAAGGCAAGTGGAGAGTAGGGTCCGTGGGCTTCATGGCTTCAGAAGACCATGGCAGCATCTTTGCCAGGTGCTGGGGGTCTCAAACCCAACGGAGATGCTTATCCAGCATGGTGGAGGGTTGGGCATGGATGGACACTGTGACCTCTCCCAGACCATGGGTCCTAACATCACCTGAAGGAGGGGAGGGGACAGAAGGAGGTGAAAACATACCCAAGCTGAGCACATTCATCTTCCCTCTTATGGGTAGAGACACGCTCCTGGGTTCAGAGTGGTCCACAAGCTGCCTCACATATCCATACTGCCTGCCTTCAGGGAGAAGGGGGTCTCAGGTTTGGCAGTTGCTTTGAGGAAGGGGAGGCACAGCCTCTCCAACTGGTTCTGCTCTGAGGAAGGACCCTGGGTGGGGCTGAGCAGGTTGACAATTGGCACGGAGCCAGGGCCCTCAGGCAGGCAGGGCAGGCAAGTGGGAGGAGGACGGAGCACCGTGCCATTACAGAAGAGATGGGACAGACCCTGCTGGCCTCGGTCTTGGGCCTCAAGGGGGAAGCAAGTAGAACAAGGAGGTGGGGCTGGAGGAAGGCTCTGAGGTTCTTGGGAGAATCTTGGGGGAAAACGCTCTCTCTTCTTCCTTTCTTCTTTTCAGTTTCAACTTAAAAGTTGCCACAGTGGGAACCTTTCCCCTTTCCTCCCTGGGCTTACCTTTGTAGTGACCTGTTCACTGAGTGGAGAACTGAACGTGCCTCCCGTCCTTCCCCCTCCCGCACCGGTGGGCAGGGGGACCTGTGCCCAGTGCTGGAAGTAGGTGCAGAAGGCCACCCCTTCAGGGAGCTGTTGGTCAGATAGGGGAGACATGGTTCTTGACCACAAAGATTTCCCAGACTGACAGGGGAGATAGAGCATGTCCCTGATTCATCAAGAGTCCAGAAACAAGGACAGACAGCAAAGAGATGGAATTCTTGAGGTGGTGTTCAGAGACTGGGAAGACACTCTAGGGAGCCGGCTGAGTGCAGTCAGTGGGGAGAAGCTCCTAGAAGAGAATGTGAAGTAGATTTAGGGGGAGAGTCCAGCGAATGCCATTTATCCTTAAGCCAGGCCCATTTGTCCAAAAAAGAAATTGCCTGGGACTTCACAGTAAATCAGAACATCTGAGCCAGGATTCCAAGTTGCCCCTTTTCCCCAGGGGGAGGAGGGCGCTAGGAGAGGGTGGGAGGTAGGGAGGGCTGGGAGACAATCAGGGGACCGGCTGAAATGGGAGGGCGGGGGGAAGCGTGTCATTTTGGTGAAGTTCCTCCCTGGCCTGTGGATGAACCAAAGTCACTTAAATGGAAAAGAAAGAGAGGCGAGTTGAACAGGTCCCTGTCTGGCCGCTGTGAGTCAGGGAGCCAGCCCTCTGATCCTATGAGCCAAATCCCCGAATCTCTGGGGCTTTCAAGGCTTCTTAGGTCTAGCCTCAAAGCCACCGCCAAGTAGGGATCTGCCCCCTCCCTGACCTCCCTCTTTTCCTGCCCTTTCGCTGCTCTCCGACCTCTGACCCTGGGGCCTCCCTGGAAGGCTGAGTTACCTCTCCCCCTACCCAGATTTGGGGTAGACCTGGATAAAAGGGACAGAACGAAGGGGCTGTGTACGTGGGCACAGGGCAGGGAGCTGGAGAAATCCGTGTTTCTCGGCTGATGGGAGGCCCGGCCAGGGCTGGACCCCACTCTGATAGCCACAGTGGAACTGACCCTTCATAAGAGGCTGCTGGCGTGTGAGCGCCAGGGCGGTGGGGCGAAAGAGGAACTAATGTGGGTCCCCAGAGCCCCCTCTGTGTGGGTGCGAACTGCCATTAGAGGAAATTCCTTAGAGGGAAGCACTGCAGGGGCCCAGGAGCCTTCTGCTCTGGGTCTGAGCCTCTAGGGACCTCAGGGAATCCCCCAGCAACCCCTGCTCGGGATGGGCCCACGTGGGGCCAGCCCAGAGGTTCTCCTCAGGCACTTCCCAAGTCAAGACACTTGAACTGTCCAACCTCTAGGTGGTTATGGACCTTCTGAAGTGGCACCTAGCCCATCCTCCTGTCCCCGGGCACCTTCATGGAGGTGGGTCTCCTTGCAGAGCCAATGGCTCCTAATGGCCCGTGAAGACAGGGTGGGACGTGGGGGGCGGGCAAGGAGTGGGATGTGTGTTCCCCGTATTGTTGGGGGAGAGCCCCTGGACACTCTCTCCCAGCCCAGGGGAGCAAGCACACAGGCCTGCGCCTGACTGTGGGGAAGGCTTGGAGCCTGGCTGAGCCCCAGTCTCAGGAGGGAGGGAAGAGGGTAGCGAGGGGGTGGGATGGCTCTTCCGCCCGGTAGATTAGGGACTCTGAGACAGGAGAGGGCCTGTCACCAGGCCCATAAATAAAGCAGCTGAGTCTCTCCCTCCATCTGTGTTTATCTGTCTGGCCTCGGGTTTCCGGGAGAGGAGATGTCTCAGCACCCCGAGCATCAAACGCCAGGCGCTGGAGGGGAGGAGGGGCGGCCTCCTTCCCTTCGCCTTGCTCTCACCCTCTATTTCTCTTCCTCAAATCCCTTCCTCTTGGCCCCCTTCTCTGTAGCCTGGACACTGAGACCAGGAGCCCCTCTGAGACCAGGCAGGCGGGGGGGGAGTGTGGTCAGAGGGGTCTCTGCTAGGCAGTTCTGCCGTCCCTCCCCATTGGTTCTCACCCTCTCTGGACTGTGGAGAAGGTTACCTGGGGCCCCCAGGGAGGTGAGGGGTAGGAATCAACAGGGTGCGGGGGCGGGGGGGCTGAGTGTGCAAACTCCTAGTCTGTGAGGGGCGGCATCAGAAGAGGGAGGCAGGCCTGCTTCTTAGTGATGAGGGGAGACCCTGCATCTCTGCTCCTACCCCAGCTGACTCTCCTCTCAGCATCCTCCTCCCCTCCCTGCCTCCCTGGGGCTCTGTGAGAGCTCCAGGCCATTCTTACAACCCAGAACATGCCACCAGGGCTCTTCCAGAGTGGGCCCCCAGACCACCTGCACCAACGTCCCTGGGAAAGAGAAGGGGAAATGCTTGTCTAAATGCACGTTCCTGGGCCCCATAGATTTTAGATTTTATTTATTTATTTGACACAGAGAGAGAGAGAGAGAGAAACAAGCAGGGGGAGCGGCAGGCAGAGGCAGAGGGAGAAGCAGGCTCTCCACTGAGCAGAGACCCCAACGATGTGGAACTCCATCCCAGGACTCTGCGATCATGACCTGAGCCAAAGGCAGACACTTAACCGACTGAGCCACCCAGGCGCCCCGGGAGCCTTCATTTTAATGAGCATCCCAGGTGATGCTGGTTCAGTCCAAGCTTGAGAACTGCCCCCTCGTGCTCTCTGAGGGCAGGCTCTCTTGTTCTCCACCACATCCCCAGCACCCAGCTTGGGGCTTGGAACATAGTAAGTGTTCAATAAACATCCACCGATTGAATGCATTTCTAGATGGTGACTACCCCCTCCTTTCACGCCGGGCCTCCAACAACCCCAACAACCCCAATCTCCCTTGAGGAGTGGGGGAGGGGCCCCAAGTTCCTGCTCTCTGAGGAGTGGTAATGCCAGAATATGTCAGCCAGACCTCCCCCCCCCCCCCCGGGGTCACAGGTCTTTAACCCAATACATCTGTATGTATCACTGGCACGCCCAGAAATACTCCAATCACGGGGATTTTAGGCCTGTGGGAGCTCTCCCTAGGGCAGCCCTGGCCTCTCAGCTCTCCTCAGAGAACACAGGAACCACCTCCCTCACCCATCCTCCGGGAACAAGAAGTGGCAGGAGGCTGCGAAGGGGAAACTCACAGAGAAGGAAAAGCACCGAAACTGTGAAAGAAGAGCCGCAGCTAAACGAGGTCTGGGGGAAGAGGAAAGCACACCTGTTGCACAACTCAGGCCAGCGGCTCCTGGAATTTTCCAAAGGACTAGGCATCCCAGCCAGGAATGCCCGAATAAGTCACTTCTCCTCTCTAAGCCTCAGTTTCCCTGAGCGTCAAATGACCATCTCTGGAAAGAAAGGCGAGGCTCTTCCAGATGAGGAGTCCTCTACCCTGGGGCAGGACCACTCTGTGTTGCTGCCTCTTCGCAGCCGGCTTGCATTGCATTTACATTCATTTGCTTGGACTGGACCAAAAAAGTGTAGTCTGCAGATGAATATAAAGCGGTGGGGTTCCAAGGTGAGGAGGCTCCCTGAGGTGGTGACGGAGATGTGGAGGAGGGAAGCACGGGAGGCCACCCGCAGCTCGCATGGGCCCCTCAGGCTGGCTCTGATAGGCTTTCCAGCTCCAGAGCGGAGAGGGCAGTCTGGGACTTGAGGAGCCCAGCATTGCAGACGCCAGGACGTCTGGGAGGGGAGAGAGCAAGGGACCCAGGCATTCTGGGGGGTAGTGAGGCGGCCCTGAGGGTGAAGGGCAGCTGAGCAGGGCTCTCAGGCCTCCCAGGGAGCCTGGAGCCAGCCCCAGGAACGCACCAGTACGGCAGATGGCAAATACTTGCCCTGAGGCCCTAGAGAGGGCCTGGGAGGCTGGAGGCTGAGAGAGGAGGAGGAGGAGGAAGGGGACGAGGCAGAGTGCTGGAGCAGTTTCCTGAGCAAGGAAGAGGCAGAATCACTCCTGGGCAGGAGAGGGTGATGGCGAAAGCGGCCGCCCTGGCTGTTGCTCGGGCTTGAAGGGGAAGCTGAGAAATGAGAAATCGGCCAGTGGAGACCTGGGAAAGGCAGGCTGTCTGGGTCCCTCCCCACTGTCAAATGGCTCCTGCCAAATCCAGGCTGGGGCAGATAGAGGAGGCCGAGTCCTCCACCCTAGGGAAAAGTCCTAATCTGATGGCAGAGACACAGTCCCACCCCGATGGGGGCTCTCTGTCCCAATGACACAACCCAAGTCCATGGGAAGTCCTTAGTCGCATGGAGGAGACACAACCCTTGCCTCCATCCTGGGGTCGGGTGGTGGGGGACACAATGGGACACTATACGTATTTTCAAAATTACTTAGAAGCTCTTTCAGCAACATAGCAGCAAGGCAAACATAAGGGACAGCTGTGAATGCTGGGCCTTTCATAGACGGAGGGGACCCCAACATAAAGGAGCAATTAGTTTAGCAGAATTAATCAGAGGAGGCTCCCTCAAGTGGATTTGGAGTGAAATTTTGAAGATGGAGAAAGACAGGGGTTCGGGGTTCATCCTTGGTTGGCCTGGGGCAGCGAGGGTAGAGCTGGTGAGGACAAAGAAGGGGACAGTTGGCTCAGGGGCCTCTGGGCAGCAACCCTGGAGGGCCGCGGTGCAAGAAGAGGACTCCACGTCTGGAAGAGCCTTTTTTTTTTTTTCTCCAGAGATGGTCATTTGACATTCAGGGAAACTGAGGCTTAGAGAAAAGAAGTGACAGGATTGAGGTGACCCAGCAAGTTAGGGGCAGAGCTGAGACCAGAGAGCAGATTTTAGGGCTCCTAGTCCTGCTCTCCTTTTCCTCCCCCAGCTGGCATGCTGATAACCTAGGGCCGTTGTCAGAAGGTTCTAGGAGCCCTGCCATCCTCCAGGTGTTTTGTTAGAACAGGGGAAAGTACCTGAATCTCTTAAGGCCTCTTTTTCTCCATCTGTACTTTGGGCTCTCTCATCAAGGAGGGGGAAGTCCTTGGCAGGAAGGTTCCTCATGATTCCAAGGTATTGGTAGGACTCGCTAACAGTTTTCCTGAAGCAAACATGGGTGGCTGGAGAAGGAGAGGGAGGCCAGCAGAGGCTGGGGGAGGGCATGCTCTGCTGCCACAGGGGCCCCATCGGATGATTTTTGAGGGGTGAGGGGGAAGAGGACCAATTTGCGTTTGATTTGCATATCAATTGCGTGAATTCCAGGCCTGGCCACGTGCTCTGGAATCTCCCTGGCTCCCGCTCCGTCCTCTGCGGTTTCCCCACCTGCCTGAGAGGCTTCTGGTTGCCAGTTCTGTGGCCACAGCTGGGGAAGGGGGCGGGGGGTTCAGATGTTGGCCACTAGCTTCCCCCCAGAACCGACAAAGCGCCTTCCACGCTCCAGCGGGCGCCCCGGGCCCTCCTGGCCTCTCTCCCGTGGGGTGCCCAGAAGGCCTCCCCTGAGGCCTTGGGGGAGGCTCCCGGCTGGCTGAGGGATGGCTCTAATCATGCCCAGGGCCTCCTACCGCTCTGCCTTCCGAAACGTGGACCCCCTCTGAGGGTGACCCAGCGGGAGTCCCTCGGGCCCTCCCCTGCTCACAGGGGGCTGGTGAGAGCGGCCCCGGCACCCCCACCCCACCCCCCAGCGCCCTCAGCGGAGGCCGGGTGCTCAGCGGCAGTGGGCCGGCGAAGGGCTGTCCCCTCCCACTGGAGCCAAATAATTGCCTCCTGCTTTGTTGTGTGGTGTCTGGGGCCCGGGGCCTCTCATTTGTGGGGACGTGCTGTGGCGAGAGCCTCCCTGCGTAATTACCCTCCTCCCCATCGCCGCCGCCGCCGCCACTGAGCCTCCTGCGTCCGCTGGGCCTTACTCACCCCGCCGGCCTGCAGCTCCCCCCACGGGCCCAGACGCGGGGAACTCCCCTCCCGGGTCCCAAACTGTCCCCTTCCGGCAAGCCGCCGCTCGGCCTCCCCCTGCGGCCCCGCGAGCCGGGGTGGGCGGGAGCTGAGCCGGCGGGGGTCTGTCTCCCGGACGGGGACCTGAAAGAATCTTTCTGGTCTGAATCCACCCCCCACCCCCGTCCTCAGCCCGGGAACCAGACCCAGGACTGGGCTCCGGGCACGCGCCTCGCGTTGCGCAACATCTGGACGGGCGTTGCACCTGTCGGGACTTGCTCCCAATTAGGCTTGGAGCTACCTGCGACCCCGATACCTGGGAGAAAACACTCCACTCTAGCTTCTTTTTTTCCTACTTCTCGGTCACCTGTTCACCTATTTGTTGTAAAGGAAACGGAGAAGAGAGAGCGAGCCGGGGAGCTAGCCCGGGAGCCTGAGACACACCCACGCACCAAGGAAGAAACAGAGAGACACTCCCCAAGATAAAGGGGGGAGACGCCAGCAGAGAAGCAGAGACCCGGGCCACAGAGAAGCCGGCGCAGCGAGCCGGAGGCGCACAGAGAGGAAAGGACGGAGAAATGGAGAGGTTTCCGTTTCTCTTAAATGGAGACGAAAAAAGAAATAGAATGGACAAATATAGCAAACCTCTCGTTTCTTGTTATATTTTATTAAATCTTGGGTAACTCTTGGCGAATAGACCACTGAAGTTGCATAAAAGCTGGACTTGGAGGGGAGGTGGGAGGACAGTAGGAAGCAGTGTGCTGAGCCAAGACAAATTTTGAAGAGAGTCACATATCACAAAGGTTTGCACACGGTAGGCGCTCGATCATAATTGATGGCAGAGGACCCCTCTCTTCTGAGGCCAGGACAATTCAAAATTTAAATGGCAGCAATGGGGGGTGGGGTGGGAGGTGGCCTGGCTGGCTCAGTTGGAAGAGCATGCAACTCTTGATCTCCCAGTCTTGACTTCAAGCCCCACATTGGTGGAGATTACTTAAATAAATAAATAAATAAAGTTTAAAAAAATAAATAAGTGGCAGCAAGAGGGATGTAGGATGGACTTCTGGCGGAGGGACTTTCTGAGCATAAGAACCATTCATCAAACAATAAATGTTTTTAGAGCTCCTACTATGTGCCAGACACTGTTCTGGGTGCTTCTGATACAATTAGTGAGCAAAACGAACACAGATCCTTGGGAATAGTTGAGGACGTTATGGACTCTGCCTGCCGGCAGGAAGGTCACAACAGTACAAATCCCTCTTCTCAGCATGTTGTAGGGGAGCTACTTAGAGAAAATGAGTTCTGGGAGGGCTGGGATCTGCCAGAAAATTCTAGAGAAGGTGAGCTCTAGGCTCGATCATGGAGCCAGGCAAACCAGTGGAGACCAGGTCACCAGGGGACACCCACCGAGTTCAGAACAGGAAAGGGTGGGCACCTCCTGAGGTCACAGAACACAGGCAGAGTTTCAGTATCTGGTATGGCTGTGGGTTCTGGAGTACCAGCTAGGAAACCCGGACATTTAGGATCCCTTCCAGCAGGAGATGTGATGTCAGGAGCAAGCACCTTCGCTGTGTTCATGCTTGGTTGAGGGGTTCATTGCAGTGGGACGGACACCAGCAAGCCTAGGACACTGTAAGGAGGACTCATCTCTAGGCAGGTCAGTATTCAAAGCAACCTTCATCTTTCTCCTGGTTCTGTTCTCACTCTCTCCAAGGATTTCTTAACGTCCCTGTTATCAGGAAGCTGTCCCTGAAGGTCCAGCTCAAAGCCCTCTCCCTCAGCGGCAGTGAGGAATGCAATGCTTCCTGCCCTTTTCCAGGGTTAGAAGGACAAAGAAGCAAGGATGTCATTTGATGAGGTGGGGACCAAAGGCTCCTTCACAAACACCCCTCCACCTCTCCCCAGCTGCCTCTTTTAGGCCCTGAAGCAGAGGAGGGAGATGAAAGGGACAGAGCTGACCATGGGTGTGTGTGTGGGGTGAGGGGGAGGGTGGGACCCGACTGGGAATGGATTTCAGGAGCAGATAGAGGGGGTGGGGCAGAGGCGAGCAGGGATCCTGGCAAATCTCATTGGCTCCCTTAGCATCAAAGCATCCATTGGCTTTCAGCAAAGTAGAACTGATTAGTGTGTTTGTGTGAGTGTTGGGGAGGGGTGATAGGGAAAGGGGTGCAGGATCCTGTACCAATATGTTGACTCTGCACAGCTCCACATTCCCCCCCACTTCTTACCCACACACACATAGTCAAGAAATTCTCCAGGAATCCGGCCTCACCAGGTTTTCATTCTGGAGTGACCCCTGTGATCTTCCAGCTGAGGAAGGAGACAGCTGTGAGGGCCCCTTCAGGGAATCATAAAACAAAGTTTTGGTTTGATGTGTAAAAAAAAAATTTAACGTGAACATTTATTGAACTATGACATGCAAATAGAAAAGTGTCATAAGTATACGATCTCAGTAAATTGTAAGTAAAATGTGGGATAAACTTTCACCAAATGAACACACCTGGGTGACCAGCACTCAGCTCAAGGATCAGAACATTACCACTGTCCCAGGCCCTTACTGTGCCCCCTTCTGAACTAAACCCCCCAAGGGTAATGGAATCACTGACTTCAAAGAACGTATTTTTTGTTTTGTTTTGTTTTTTTGCCTATTTTTGACCTTCCTATGAATGGAGACATGTACTGTGCACCCTTGTGTCTGGGCTCTTTCACTCCACATGGTTGTGAGATCCAGCCTTTGCTTGAGTTTGAACACATCTGTGAGGAGAGAAATGGGATGTATCAGAGACTGGCCTCTGCAGGTCTCAAACTTAGGCTCCCTTGAGATCCTCTGTCCTCGAACCTTTCCGAATTTGGTGTCAGCACCCCCACTTCGCCAGTCCTCTAGAGTCCCAGGTCCCAAACAGGATGAACATTCTGGGAGACCTTGTCCTCCTATCCAAGCTGGGATCTGGGAACTGTTGGTCCCAGACCACACCCCTCCAAAGGGACTCCAGAGGAAGTCCCCGACCTGGGCGGGGTTAATTAGATGGCGCTTTGAGATCTCAGGATGAAAGGACTGCCTAGAGCCATTGTCCTTGGCCTCCTGTCCAGCTTGGCGGGGGAGGGGAGGACCCTGTGCCCTCAGGCCCCAGAGATGGGGCAACAGCCTATGGGATTGGCATCGCCAGGCTCTGAAGGATTCTCTGTTCTGAGACGCTCCTGCCCAAAGAGA
Organism: Halichoerus grypus; assembly: GCF_964656455.1. Classification (NCBI taxonomy): domain Eukaryota; kingdom Metazoa; phylum Chordata; class Mammalia; order Carnivora; family Phocidae; genus Halichoerus; species Halichoerus grypus. The sequence goes on from NC_135713.1 coordinate 186,135,025, forward strand.
CAGGGTGCTCAGGGCTGAGATATTGGGGAGTGGGGAGTCCAGGGCCCACACCCCTGGGGTCCGCCTCTCCGCCTCCCGGGCAGCACCCAGACAGCCCGGCTCTGGGTGCCGTGTGTGGTTTCAGGATAAGCTGCCGATGCCACCCAGAGCGCCCTGCTGACAGACAAGGATCTCACCCGCTTTCAAAGACGCCCTTTCATCTGCCAGGGCTAATTACACCTGCAGAGCAGAGGAGAGGGCACTGGAGCCAGCCCCCTCCCTCTTCCCCCATCCCAGCTCCCGAGCCCCCTGCCTCAGGAACCCTTCTCCTCCCTCCCTTCTGCCTGTTCCAAAGCTCCGGCGGCAGCCTCGGCACCTGCCAATTAGGGCTCCTCTAGGGACAAGTGGCCCTGTCTTCTGGGAGGGAGGGTGCCTGAGAGTAGAGGCTGGGAGGTGGGCCTGTGTGTGCACCTGAGGGGCGGGAGTCGGAGGGTCTGGGTAGCATTAGGAGGGTTGCTGAGAGGCACCAGGGAGTAGGTGAGGGCCTTGTGGGTGCGAAAGTTCAAATCTATGACGGAGCTGGTTTAATGGTGGCCGTGAGCACATGGGCTCTGATTCAGGCAGCTCTGGGTTGGAATCCGTGTTGCACTATTTTATTAGCTGCATGACTTTGCGTCTTACTTATGTAAGCCTCACTTTTCTCTCCTGTAAAATGGGGATATGCATGCCTACCTCACAGGGTGGTTGTGAAGGATAGATAAGACAATGCACATAAAACACTTGGCCTCTAGCAGGGGTTTGTTTGAGTGTGGGAAAGTTGTCACTTTGCGAGGGAAGGCTTTTTGGACCCCCAAGACTTAGTTGGTCTCCCCAGTTCTCTATGCTTATGCCTCTTCCAGCACGTGATACTCTGCTTTGCAGTGATCTGTTTAATTATTTTTTTTAAGATTTTATTTATTTATTTATTTATTTATTTATTTATTTATTTATATTTTATTTTTATTTATTTATTTATTCATGAGAGACACAGAGAGAGAGAGAGGCAGAGGGAGAAGCAGGCTCCCAAGGAGCAGAGAGCGCGATGCGGGACTCGATCCCAGGACCCTGGGATCATGACCTGAGCCGAAGGCAGACGCTTAACCATCTGAGCCACCCAGGCACCCCTTTTTTTTATTTATTTGACAGAGAGAGACACAGCGAGAGACGGAACACAAGCAGGGGGAGTGGGAGAGGGAGAAGCAGGCTTCCCGTGGAGCAGGGAGTCCGATGCGGGGCTCAATCCCAGGACCCTGGGATCATGACCTGAGCCGAAGGCAGACGCTTAACGACTGAGCCACCCAGGCGCCCCTAAATAAAATCTTTTAAAAAATAAATAAATCTTTAAAAAAAATTAGTTCCAGTCTCCCTTCACCATGTGAGCAAATCCGCTGAAGCGCCATGTTGTGTCTTCAGCCCCGTCCAGGAACGTAGCAGGTGCTCAGTACACGGGCTGCAGCGTGGGAGTAGAGAGTGTGATAGAAACACACGAGCGAAGGGCTCCTCTGTAGTGGGGGAAGGCCTTATGTCAGCATGAGAGTGTGTGTGACCACCGTGTGCGTGCCAGCAACACAGTGAGGGGGGCATGCGCCGGTGCATGAGCGTGTGCACCCGCGTGTGCCCTAGAGCTTGCCGCGGGTGTGTGAGTGGAGTGATTCTGCAGCACTTGTCTGCACTGGGGTCTGAATGAGCCTCTCAGTGAGGGATGCCCTAGGAGGGCATGTGGGTGAGTGAGGTGTGCGTGCGCGTGCGTGCGCGCGTGTGTGTGTGTGCGTGACGACAGGGGATCCACCTGCGTGATTCCGTGCGGAACTCTGTGCAAGGAGCCATATCCACCCACGTCTGCAGGTGTGAGGGGCGGAGGGGAGGATCGTGCAGGTGGCTGTACCTGAGGGTCTGATTAGGGCTTCCAATGGGGCTGAGCTCTTTAGAAGCAGACGAGCTCCCCAGTCGGAGGGCTTCTCCCCTGCCAGGCCCCCGGCATCAAGGCTGGGAGAGAAAAGGGGTAAGAGCCCATCCCTTCCCCACAGTGGGGTGAGTGGGAGGCAGCCACCACCCTAACATCACAGTCCTCCACATCCCTCCTGGTCCAAGGGAGCAGCTGAGCTGCTGGTGATGGGTTTCTTTGGGAAGCCCAGGAAGCTGGGTGGGTCTGGGGAGCCAGGGTGGGAGAGTCAAAGCTCCCTGACTGGCGAGATGGGCAAGTGGCCATCTGCCCTTGCACAGGACGCATGATTGCACACTTCCCGTGTTGTCGGTGGGGTTCTGCACTCAGGCTCTAGGTGGTCCTATTACCCAAAAGCAAGGAAGTTCTTCTCAGTGTCTAACCCAAATCCTCCATATTCCAGGCCAACCTCGTCAGAATCCTTACCTAGACATGAACCTTTGATCATGGGTATTCTGATCCTCAGGCCAAGGGGCCCAGCCATCACTCTTGCCCCCCCTTTTCCTTCTATCTAAGCCTTGTCATTTCTCTTCACCTTCCTGCATCCCCTCCTCCGACCCTGTCCATCTCAGGAAAGGTCATTCCCCAAACTCATCCTGACAGCAGGTCCTTCTGGGAGTCTGACCGACTTCCCTGATGTTCTCAGGCCCTGTTAAGGGGCTGGGTGCAGGGGGACCCCTCTGGCACAGCACAATGAGATGGGGTCTGACGGCCGGCTGAGGTCACTGGAGCTGATGTACGTCAGCAGTGGGTGTGGATGTCCCAGCTGGTCGCTCAACCTCCCTTTCATCCTTTGTTCCTGCCAGCCCGGCCCATTCCCACCGCGGATTCTCGGATTCCCAGCGTGGCGTGTCCGATGAGCCAGAGTCTTCGCCCTGACACGATCCTCTCCCAGCCCTGCCCTCTGCTCACCTCCTCCCTGTCTCTCTCTCCGCCAGGGGGAAACCACGGGGCCGGGGGGGAGGGGGGGGGAATTGCTTGTGGTCTCCCTCCTGCCCCTCTCCTTGCCAAGCCCCCACTGGCCACTAGGGGAATTGTGGTTGGACCCAAGGAGGACCTTCTAGGGGTGTTACTGAGTGAAGAACTTGGGCAGGTGGTAGGCCCCACTTTCCTTGGGAGCAAGAGTGCTGGCCAGCTAGTTGGGAGGGAAAGGAACAGTGTGCCCCGGGGGCAGAGAGGTGGGCTGGGTGACTTCTCCCGTCTCCCTTCCGCCCTCGGACGCCATCCCCAACGCTTTGCTCCCCACAGATGTCTGGCTGCTCCAGTCTGGCAGCCGGTCCCAAACATTTCTCCATCCACCTTGGCTTAAAACTCGGTTTCCACATCACTGGAAATGAATGCCGCTGTTGGACCTTCCTAGGTGCCTGCCTGTCCTGGCTCCCAGTCCCTTCCCAGGCACAGGATGCCTCCCCAACCTGGGCCCATCTTCCTCCTCATCTCCAAGAGTTCTGCAGCTTAGATTTTCTACTCCAAACACCTCCTCACATCTTCCTTCTGTCCTCCAGGAAGCCTTCACCGGGCCTTGCTTCTTCCTTCGCGCCTTGGCCTATCTCCCCAGTCCTGATGCCCTCCCCCCTTTCAGCCAGAGTCTGCCAGTGTCTCTCCTGGCATGTGTGGTGCCTCTTGCTGAGGTAAGCCAGCAGTTCTCAGAGGATGGGGTTTGGATCTCGCCCCACCCCGATTAGAAACACCCCAGAAAAGTCCATGACAGCGGGGCTTGAAGAGGTGAGGGAGGGGATGAGGGTGATTATCAGGGGAGGTGCTGAGAAAGAACTGGCAAGCAGAAATAAGAAGTGTGTCTCCCCTGAGCTCGGGCCCAGGTTGCAGGGCAGTGAAGAGAAAGGAAGAGTTAGGAAAGCGTAGTGGGGAGGGGTGGGGCGGGAAGAGAGAAAGTCCCACGGCTCCTGCGGTGGGTCTGACCAGAGGTTCCCTGGAAGAGTTTACCAAAGCAAGGACTTTCTCTGGGAGCCCATCGTGGAGGGAAGAGGAAACCTGCTCCATCTGCCCGTCCCCTCTTTCTACTCGTCTAGCAGTAGGATTCGGATGCCGTGGACTGACTGGAGCAATCCAGAGTCATCAAAAGTGCTAAAAAGGGTCGCCTGGGTGGCTCAGTTGGTTAAGCGACTGCCTTTGGCTCAGGTCATGATCCTGGAGTCCCCGGATTGAGTCCCGCATCGGGGTCCCTGCTCAGCAAGGAGTCTGCTGCTCCCTCTGACCCTCCCCCCTCTCATGCTCTCTGTCTCTCATTCTCTCTCTCTCAAATAAATAAATAAAATCTTAAAAAAAAAAAAAAAAAGTGCTAACAAAAGTCCCCAGGCAGCCTCCAATCTTGGCCTGGAAGAGAACCCACTGGATTCTAATCCTGGATCTGCCATTAGTTAATTTGCTGAGTGATCTCTGGCAAGTTCCTCAGCTTCTCTGGGCTCCCCTTTCCTGTCCCCGCCCCCCCCACCCCAGGAACAGGTGCCTGAGGGAGGAGGTGGAGCCTCCTCCAGGCTGGCTCTGAGGCAGGAGGATGGATGAGATGACCTCCTGGGTCCCTTTCAGTGCTGGGGGTTAGAGCCAGTGGGATGGTCCTGGGCCCTTTCCCAGGTCAGTGGAGGAGGCTGATGAGGGGGATACAGGGCTATTTCATTCCTGATGGGAACATTAATCTCTCCACACCTTCTTCCTACCCCCCCTGCAGAGCCTCCCACTGAATCCCCTCCTGTGCTCTGGGCCCCCTCCCCTGATGCTCCCCATCTTCCTGCCCACCTGGGGCTTTGCATGGGAGTAAGAGCAAACCCTGGGGAGAGAGACTAGCCCAGTGCTCCTGATGAGCAATAATTTGTTTTATGACAGAAAAGGAAATTGTCTTCAGTTTCACAAGAGCGAAACGAATTCGTTTGAAGTAGTTTGCCCTGCGGCAGGCAGGAGAAGGTTTCTCTCCGAGCTTGCCTTCGCTCTCTTCTCCCCCTCTCTCCCTCTTCCCTTCTAATTACTGCAGCTTCCAAGCTGTTGGCATGAGTCGATGCCAGGCTGTCAGATGCCAACTGCCCCAGGATCTCACCTCTTGGGTGTGGATCGGGGGGATGGAGCCGCAGGAACAAGGTGGGGTGGCTCTCGGTTCAGCCTCTGCCGGCCCGAAGCCTCACTTGGCACCATCACCGAGGGCGGAGGAAGGCTGGGGCAGAGGGCGGCTCGCCAGGACCCAGGAGAGCAGTCAGCTCCCAGGCCTTGGGCGACCTCGAGGGAGCACCTCGATTCCCCAGGGAGGGGCCTGGTGGGCTTTCCTGCATGCACGGCCCCTGTTGCCCCACCAGCCCGCCTTCCTCATCCTCTGACTGCAGTCTAGAGGCAGAACTCCTGGGTAGAATCCCAGCAAGAGAATGGACCATGGCTACCTCCTAGTGTCAAGACTCAAAGATTCATGTGGGGTCAGCCAGGATGGGGAAAAGAGCATCTGTGGATCATCAATGTCCTCATTAAGAGTCCAGTGGACTGAAAAATCCTGGGGTCCCACTAGATCCATTCTAAGGGTTCCTTCCTGCCTGCCTGCCCGCCTTCCACCCGTCCATCCTGACTTCCATTCATCCACAAACCTCCAGCGCCCTCAGAGAGTGCCAGGCACCATTCCGAGCCCCGGGAATGGAGTGGACAGAAGCCCCTGCCTCCCCGGAGCTTCCATTTGAGTGAGTGGTGTGTTAGAGACACAGGGAAGGGACTGTGCCCAGCACGTGCCTGGAATAGAGTAGGCGCTCACAGGTATTTGCTGAATGAGTGACTAAAGGCTCAGGGTGAATCAGAGGCGATACTGCAACAGTTCAGCTGGGGTGGAGAAAACAGAATCACTGTTCAACCGCTCCACCACCATGCCCGGCCTCCCCACTCCCTTCCTCCCCAGGGAGCCCTCCCGCCAGGGTCCCGAGTGAGGGTGGGAAGGGGCCCCTGGCTGCTTTGTGGAGAGCAGGCAGACGCCGGGCTCCGGGGCTGCCAACCTGGCACCGTGGCTTGGCGCGGGGCGCCCTCTGAAACAGCAAACTTCATGTCTCTAATTCGGCACTTCCTGTTTGTCTTGATATTATCTCCTGTCCTTGAAGCCCACAGGCCCAATCGGAGACGGGGCAAAGGGCAGGAGCCTTGGGGACTCAGAGACAGGGAGAGGCACGGCTTCTCCCCTGCAGGTTTCTAGGCTGTGCCCCCCGAGGGCGGCTGGCCAGAGGTCTGAGGTCTAACTAACGCTCCCGGGCATCAGTGAGGAGAGCCCACACTACAGGAACTTCCTAGATTTTGGGTTCTGGTCGTCATGGGTTCTTGGAACAGTGACACTCCTGCTCCTCCAGGACTCGGCTTTCTGAACGCTGCAGTAGAGGGAGAATTCGGGGTGGAAATCACCAAGCTGCACTGCCCTCTCTTTCTCATTGCCAACATGGCTGGGAAGTTCTTCTTGATGTCTAACTTCAGGACCTTTCATCAGCCTTTGGGGAAGAGCTCTGATTTGGGGTGAACAGTCTCAGGTTCCTGAATCAATACTGTAGGCGCTTTACAGATAGACGAACCTTCTTCCAGGTTTCGAAGTCTCCCTGGAACCAGCTGTCTCCCATAAAAACAGACCCTCACCCTGAGTGTGTCCACTATGCTAGGCATCGGGCTGGCTGTCCTGTGGGTGGTAGGATCAGGGCAAATTCCAGACAGGCCCCCACCCCGGCCAGAGGGGCAGCCTCTGCCACCCCCAGAGCTCCAGGTAATAACCCAGGGGCCACACCAGGCTCGCCAGCACCTGAGCCGCCGGCAGCAGATAATGATGGGGGAGCTGGGCAGGCAGAGCCAACCCCTCAATCAGGAAGCAAATTAAAAAGGGGAGGAATCTCCCAGACAGACCACAACAATGAGACCGGCCCCCTTTCCAGGGCACTGCCCGCCCTCCCCACTACCCACCTGATTTTGCCTGCCAGGTCCTGATACCAAGCCCTCCCCTCTAACTCCCCTCTCATGGGATCCTGCTGGAGGTTCTCTGGGAGACCCTGGTTGCAGGTTGGTGGCCGTGCCCAACTGGCCAGGACACGGGATGCGGGGCCTCTCAGTGCCTTGTTGCCAGCCTGATCTTGGATTCCTGAAAGGACACTGGGCACGGTGGGGGGTGGTGAAAGAGGAAGGGTCAAGGCACACTTTTCGGGCAGCATCTTGATGCCCACAAGGCAGACGATGGGTGGCTGTGACAAAGGGATTTATAGAAAACCCACCAACCTCCAGCCTCGTAGCCCTTTATCCTCTGCAAAGGATGCAAATAAATCCAGTGCAACATATATTTACTGTACACTCCATACTAGTCACTGTATGAGATGCTGGGGGGTTGGTACAAAGATGACCGGAGAATAACCAGAGAAAATTCCAGTCTCCTGAAGGGCTCACGATCTGACACACACACAACTAATGCTATCACCCACCGGTGTTAAGCCCTCTGTATTTTAGGACTCTGGGACACAGAAAAGGGTAACTTGGAGAACTGCAGAAGGCTTCATGGAGGAGGGGGACGTATGAGTTGGGCTTCAAAGGATCAAAAGGAGCTCCTAGGCAGAGAAATGAGGAAGAGCATTTCAGATAAGGAACACGATGTGTCATAAAAATGTGTGGACAGGGGCACCTGGATGACTCAGTTAAGTGACCAACTCTTGATTTCTGCTCAGGTCATGATCTTGGGGTTAGGGTTAGGGGTGAGGCTGAGCCCTGAGTCAGGCTCCGCGCTCAGTGGGGAGTCTGCTTGAGCTTCTCGCTCTCCCTCTGCCCTTCCTCCCCGTCTAAAGTAAATAAATAAATCTCAACAAAAAAATGTGTGGGCAATAAGAATAAGGTAGAAGCCCCCTGTGGCGGCCCCCGGGGAGGGAGAGGGATGAAGCTGGAAGGTGGCCTGAGATCAGATGGGGAATGGGGCTTACCTTCCAGGCTGAAGGGTATGGACTTTCTCCTGTAGGTAATGGGAAGCTCTTGAATGTTTTTGAGCTGAGGCATGACATAATCAGCCACCCTGGTGAGGATTTTAAGTGCCCACAGAGGGACAAAGAGGACTCTGCTGTTTCTGCCTCTGCTCTTCTCCATGGCTGGTGGCCTGCCGGTGCTTTCTCCCAGCTCCTGCTCACTGTCCCTGCTCCCTTTGCTCCAAACCTCCAACTCATTGTTCCAAGCAGGCTGACAGGGCAGAGCCCATCACCATCCCTCAGCTCTCACCCAAGCTCTGCAGGTCCCAGACATCCTGCTGGGTCCCTCCACCTCCATCACACAAGCAGAGACCAGGGTGGGGGAGGGCGGCAGTGTGTGTGTGTGTGTGTGTGTGTGTGTGTGTGTGTGTGTGTGAATGTCAGGGAAGCTGGGCTCACTTCCTTCATGGATCTTTGGGTTTCAAGGCCTCTGTTGTGTCTTCCCAGCTGACCCAGGCTTCTACCCTCACCGCTACCCTCCCCAACTGAGGAGCTTCTGGAAGCCTTGATTCCAGGGAAACAATTTTCTAAATCACTCAGCCGTGGCTTATCCACCTTTCTCAGAGAAAGGTGCCCGGTGGAGTGCGTGGCATTGAAGAGATTGCCCCTGCCCTCCAGGAGCCTACTGACCGGTGGGAAAGATAAGAAAACAATTCCATGGAAACGGGGCATGTGGCAATTAGTACTTGGGAAGTTCTGAGGAGCAAGCCAGTGATGTGCTAATAAGGGAAGAGCTCATTAGAGAAAGCAGGCTTTGAGCCAGGAGCTGGAAGGCTGATATGCTTTCCTGGGGCAGAGATAGGGCAGCAGGGGCGAAAAGAGTTGGAGCAAAAGCAGGAAGGCTGGACATGTTTGGTGGCTGGATGGGCGGGGCTGGGCTGGAGGGTTTGTACAAGGACCAACGGAGGTGGAGATTGCAAAGGGGACAGAGGCCAAATAGGGGGGTCTTCCCAGGTAGCACTGGGGAGCCACTGGAGGTGTTTGAGATGGAGAGGGCCAAGCCAGAGTGGCATTTCAGCATGATTCATCTGTTATTGGTTTAAATAAAGGACAACTTAGGTGGTTGGGCAAGAAGTGGCAGAAACCCCATAGGAGACCTGAAAAATATTCCAGGGGAGAAGTAATTCCTGTCACCAAGTTGACACTTCCCTAGAATTTTCTTTTTTTTTTTTTTTTTTTAAGATTTTATTTATTTATTCATGAGAGACAGAGAGAGAGAGAGAGGCAGAGGCAGAGGGAGAAGCAGGGTCCCCGCGGAGCAGGGAGCCCAATGCGGGACTCGATCCCAGGACCCTGGGATCATGACCTGAGCTGAAGGCAGACGCTTAACCGACTGAGCCACCCAGGCATCCCAACACTTCCCTAAAATTTTCACAGACCAGTGCCCACTTCCAATTCCTTCCTCCCTTCATTCAACACATATTTATTAAGCACTTACTAAGTACCAGGAGCCATTTTAGGCTCTTTCTTCATTCCCCCTCTGTCTTGCTGACTTTCGGATGAGAAGACAAAGGTAAACTCTCACCCACGGCATCTGGGGGACCTCAGCCCAGCCTCCTCGTCTCTACTTAAACTAATCCAGTAGCTTTGGTCTTTGGAGCAGGTATATGGGGGAAAAAATGAGAGAGCCACATGCAGTAAGGGTTTGTGGGGTGGTGTGAGGTTAAGAAAGTTTGAGGTGGGGAGGGTGAGCAGCTGGGGCAGCAGAAAGCTGTTGGAGAATGGGAAGAGCAAAGTTGGCCACGGAGTGTGGAGGAGATGGGGTGCCTGGAGGAAGGAGGCTGGTAAGGAGGAGAAAGGTGGAGGACCAGAAGGAGGCAGGCCTCCGGGTGAGGCTGGGGGCCGGGAGGGAGGGACAAACCCGAGAGCTGGAGGAGGAAGTATGGTCTTAGTTGCTAGAGGTGGGTGAGGGAGGAGGTGGGGGCTGGGAGGCGAGGGCAGAGGAAATGGGCCCAGGCGCTGGAGACAAAAGTCTGGGAGTCTGAGCCTCTGAGGAGCACCTGGAAGGTGCATGCAGCGGCAACATCAAACTTGGGATCCAGGGTTGGCTCTGGGAACGACTGCAGGTGGGGGAGGGGCTGGCTCCAGGGGGAGCTGAGAGCAAGAGAGGGGCCTGGATGCGCCCTTAACCCCGCTGGTCTTCGGCCTCCTCCGGCACTCCTCCCCTTCCCTCCGAAGCCCAGACGCCACTCCAGAGCCCCATCCCCAGCACAGAGCTCCAGGCCCCCGCTGTGCCCACCACCGGCAGTCCTACCTCATCTCTCCCTCCCACCCCTCATCGGGGGTGGGAAAGCACGTTGTTCGGTTGTTCCGGAGGTGCGAATAGAAGAGGAAGGGGGGTCCCCTGCCAAATAGGGTCTGGGTCGTGTTAATAGCTCCTGTCTCAGCAAACCAGTCAGGGTCTCCATACACCCTTTACTGATCCAAAGGCTGGGGGAAGGGGTGTGGGCCAGCAGGTCCAGGCCAAGGACTGAGTCTTTTTCTCCCCCCCAAATCCCCCCCGCCAAGATTCTCCCATCTTTTGGACTGGACCTGCTACCTAAGCATATGGAACCGATTGAAAGAATTTGTATGCTCACCTTATAATTTATGCAAATCAACTCTGTAATTAACTATAATTTGGAGGCATCCTTTGGTATTTGAGACATTTATCCATGAGGAAATGCCCTAGTGATAATGCTCCCGTATTAACATTATTTACTCCACCTGTGTGGTCTCCCCAGCTTGTTTCCCCCCCTCGCTCTGATTTTCTGGGCTGGAAGGTGGGGAGGGACAGGGAAGCCCCTCCCTGGAGCCTGCCACAGTCCTGACGCCTGGGTCCTCCGGGGGAAGTTGTGCTGGCCCTGTCCTCCCCACTTGGCCCAGGGCTGAAGGAAGGGGTGCAGCTCTGCCTCCCAAGTCGCCCGCCACCGCTCTACTCTCTCCCGCCTGATGGGTAGCTCTCTGCTGAGCTTTTTAGCGCTCTTCTGGGCTTCAGTGTTCTCATCTCTGAAATGGGGAGAGGAGGGACCTGTCAGGGCCTTTACAGGATAATTACTGAAAAGCTAATGAAGGGACTGGGAATCCCCAGTCTAGAGATTTCTGGGGGTGTAGGGGGAGGGGTGGGACAAGAGTTCAGGATGAAGGCGCCCTGACTCACCCTGTGCTAGACTCCGTGGGGGGAGGTGGCCCTCGAGGCGAAGTCACTGGGTCGTGTGCGCGTCCGGAAGGGTGTGCGGCGCCTGGCCTCAGCGCCAAGGGTGCTGGGCTACGGCTGAGCGTGAGATGTGACCCCTTGAAAAGTCTCCAGGCCATTCTGATGTGGGTCAGGGTTGCTAGCTTCAGAGAGCTCTGGGAAACCAGTCTTATTCTGTTTCATCTCCTTTCTCCTTCCTGGGCTGTTGTCCCCCTCCGCTCCAGGACATGCTCCTGTTAGCTGACAGGCCTAAACTTACAACCACCCTAAAATTAAGTTCATGTAAATAGTTGGGGATGTGGGGCCACCACCTAAATTCCCCTCCAGGCCCCATCTCCCTTTCCAGGCCGTATTCCCAGGCTTTTCACTCTCCTGGAGTCCCAGGATTCCTGAACTGTCTGTAAAAGTTCTTGGCTGGGCTCCGCCTCTGGTCTTAGGTGACCTCTTCTTGTCCAACCCAAGCTGCCCCACCCCATCCGAAGTCTGGGAGACGGTCTTGGTCTTCCCACTCCATTTCACAATGAGAGATCCCAGACCCAAAAAGTGGATTGTTTTGGATCCTGGGGGTTCCAAGTTGGAAAGTAACTGAAAAGGGGATGAAGGAAAGGAGAAGAGAGGCTCCGGCAGAGGTGGGAGAGCCCCACTCGAACAGCCTTCTCTGATGGGGAGCTCTGCAGGGAGGGATCGATCGGCTAGAAGGGGGTGTGTGTGTCTCAAGTCTCTCAAAAGTGCTACTTCTTTCTTTCCCACCAAATCCATGGAGAAAACCTCAGAAGGAGGGAGATGGAATGTGGAGAGTTCCCGCCATCCAAGATCTCTCCGCTGGATCCTGTGAGAACCACTTTGTCCCTCTCCCACTGCCATCCAACCTCTGGGGAGGGAAGGAGGGAAGGAAGTCCTGTTCCTCCATTCCCCACCCCCAGCTGCCTCTTCTAGCTGAAATCCTACCTTCCTGGCAGACCTCAGAAACTCAGATCTCACCCCCTACCACTCCCCCAGGAGAGCCGGGGGCCACTGTTTCCTGGATTATCCTAAAAGCTTCCGAGAGGCCGTGAGGACTTGGCAACAGCCCTGCCCGCGACTCTCACCTCCCCCCTCTGGCTCTGGCTGTCGCCTCCTTTATAAAGCCTGGCTCTCCCATCACCCCCACTTGCCCCTCACTGCTGCTGCCAGCTCTGGGCTCCATGGACTGGTAAGAGGGGCCATTCCCTGTCCAGTTCAGGGGGCAAGAGGATCAAGTCTCCACTCTAGAGGGATCATTGAGAAGGGTTTGGAAAGCTTGATTCTCTCTGTATCTGGGAGGAAGAGATAAGAGGGAGATCCTGGGGGGATCTATATGGAGAACCAAGGAGGATTCCTTTGGAGGTCTTTGGACTGGGCCAGGCTGAGATGTGGGGGAGAAGTGGAGTGGTCATTAATTGACGGCCAGGGGCTTCACTCTGAGAGAAAAGATGGGCAGATATTAATAGACGCACAGAGCACACACTGGCCACGTGGAAGTTCGTGCCTGATAGAACACCTGCAGAAGTGGTAAAGGAGAAACCTCTGTGCATATCTCATGGGGAACTCCCTTTATGATGGAGGAGGGGGGACAGACACCCCACCTCCAAGCCCCTGGTACACACAGGCATGATGGGTACACACATGCACCTCTAGATGCACACACACACATATACCCCAGCATACAGATGCACTGTCCTCAGCTGGCTTCATCTTTTCGACTGAAAACAGATGTGGACACTAGTGGTATTTGGATAATATTGAATTTGGATAATAGAATTAGTGTCCAGTGTAGTGCCCGGCCCTAGGTAAACCCTCAGTAAATGTTGGCTGAATGGATAGAGATGCATGAAAGAGAACCATTTTGGCCCCAGCTCTGGATTCGGTCCAGTTTCCTAGGAACATGGGAGGGCAGGGTGGGAAGAGGGAAGGAAAGGAGGAATGTGTTGGTGTCCAGGATCATTAGTTTGCAGGTCTCCAGGTGCAGCCTGAAGGTGGGGGTGGGAAGTGGAGAAGAAGAGTGAACAACCAGGAATTAGGAGACTGGGGTTCTGGGCCCTGCTCTGCTTCTAACTTTCCGATGACTTTGAGCTACTTGCCTCCCTGTTCTGGGGTTCAGTTTTCCTACCAGTAAAATGAGGACTTGCACAAGACCATTTTTATAGGCAGACCAGCTTTGATATTTTCCTAGTGCAGTCTCCATAGAAGGACAACTGAGGTTTAGAAAGGGCCACAGATAAAGCTGTGACTTGTCCCAGCAATCCAAGATGGGACCAGTTTGTCCTATTAAAGGCAGGATCATGGATGGCTTTGATCTGGACATCAGCTGAAGAATGCTATCCTCTTTACCTTCAGCATTTAGGGGAGCCGGACTCCCGGGGCCCAGCAGCACTGCTGCCCCAGCGAGGCCAGATGGAGTGGCAGACAGAACAGGGCTTTGGAGCCTGACAGATCTGGACTCAGTTTCCTTCTCTGTCTCGTTTAATAGCTCTGTAATCTTGAACAGGTCATTGAACTTCTTTGATCCTTGGCAGAATTCCTCATCTGTACAATGGGAACAATAATAACAACTTTGCTGCCTGCCCATGAGAATTCGAGATATTTTTTTTAAGATTTTATTTGACAGAGGGGCGCCTGGGTGGCTCAGTCGTTAAGCGTCTGCCTTCAGCTCAGGTCATGATCCCACGGTCCTGGGATCGAGCCCCGCATCGGGCTCCCTGCTCCTCGGGAAGCCTGCTTCTCCCTCTCCCACTCCCCCTGCTTGTGTTCCCTTTCTCGCTGTGTCTCTCTGTCAAATAAATAAATAAAATCTTAAAAAAAAAAAGATTTTATTTGACAGAGAGAGACAGTGAGAGAGGGAACATAAGCAGGGGGAGTGGGAGAGGGAGAAGCAGGCTCCCTGCTGAGCAGGGAGCCCGATGCTGGGCTCAATCCCAGCACCCTGGGATCATGACCCAAGCCGAAGGCAGATGCCCAACGACTGAGCCACCCAGGCGCCCCCAAAACAGATATCATTTTTAGAGATTTTATTTATTTATTTCAGACAGAGAGAGCACAAGCAGGGGGAGAGGCAGAGGGAAAGGGAGAAGCAGGCTCCTGGCTGAGCAGAGAGCCTGATGCAGACTCAATCCCAGGACCCTGGGATCATGACCTGAGCCAAAGGCAGACGCTTAATGACTGAGCCACTCAGGTGCCCCTCAAGATATTTGTGTAAAGTACCTGGAACATAGTAGATGCTCAGTAAATAAATGGTGGTCATGAGTAGGAGACTAACGTGCTCCAGGTGCAGAATGATTGCTGAGTATAAATGAGGTGTGAGAAGAGGCGTGGCAGGATTGGACACTTGTGGCGAAATCTATTTACCCCTTTGGGGAAATGAGGGAGAAAGACCAGAAATGGTCCAAGTCCTGGGCAAAATCTCAGTTTGTGTGGGAGATGAGGTGGGCAGCATTGCTCAATTTTGAGAAGACATAAGAATACTGGGCAGTGGTGATATTGGCAGTCGAGTCAACATCAGATCAGGGGCACTGTTTAGTAGGAAACCATCTGGCAAGTGGAAAATTGGAAAGGATTGGAATCAGAAGAAGGCAAGTAGAGGGGGACCTGGAAGAAAGATAGCACCCTGAGTCAGAGGCAGAATGCTAGGCACGACAGGAAAGCAGGATGGCAGGGTTTTCTGAGACAACTGTATTAGGAACCACAGGCAGATGGAGGGTCTTTGCTCCTGGGAACCCTAGGTGGCTGCCAGTCAGGGCAGGGTGGGGTTGAAGGGGGCCTGGGATAAAAGTGGGGTGGGAAGTCTGCCATCCGGGGGCTGGACCCCTTTCCCTGTTGCTTTCCAAGGAAAGACAGAAGGAGCCAGGAAGATAAGATAATCTGGTGCCTAGAAAAAAAAAATGGGATGGGGGGGACTCAGATCCCTGCTTAGATCCCTTAAGAGCAGTAGCTTCAGGAATAGCCAGAGGCCAGTGGGCTGCAGGGAGGAAGGAGGCAGAGAATGCCTACGGGTCAAATCAGACTTAACACAGGGGCCTGAGTCACAGGCTCTGTTCTGGATGTGGCTGTGAACAGAGATAAAACCATGTCAATAGAGAGCTGTCAATGTGGCAGTGGCCACAAAGATCCAGAGCAGTGCTTGAGAACCTACATCGCTGGGGTCTGAGTGTCCGGAAGAAGGAAATGCCACTGACCAGAAAGTACAATCCCGGATATTGCCACAGCTCCTCCAGGCTTCCCAAGCACCTGTCTTTTACCCTGCAGGGCAACTGCTCTAACTGCATTCTAATCCAGGGGGAAACTGAGGCTCAGAGCAACCTGACCCACCAGATCAGCTTAGCAAGTCCAGGGCCGGGGTGAGAATTTAGGTCCACCAACTTCCAGTCCAAAGATCTTGTGAATATACCTTAATCCAATAAACATTTGCTGGGAACCCCACTTATTTAATGATTATAACAACATCTTCCCTTTACTGTGAGCTTACTGGGGGACCCAGGGGCTAAGTATTTTAGGTACAGCAATTACTTTAAGCCCTGGGAAAGTCTCCCAACTTGAACTCAGGTGGCCCAGATGAAGAAATTGAGTCTTAGAAAAGAGGGAGATGAACCGACGAATCAGACATTGACTCTGGATATAAGACCGTGTGTGTCTGGTGGTGGTGGTGGGGAACTATGCAGGCAAAGGCTGCTTTTCAAGGGGCTTGTGGATTCAGTTTAGTCGTTTTGTAGTGGCACTTCGAGAACGTCCCCAACGGAAATTCGAGCCGTGTAGAGCGATGGTGATGGAAATTGAGGCTGTAGAGGTGAGATTGAATCATCCTAAATTCTGGTCCTGCTGTGCGTGATAGACTGTCAAGACAAAAAACGAAATTTCAAAAGCCGATGGCAGAGCGCGTAGGGAAAGCCAAACAGCGCAAAGAAAAAAAAAAATACGGAAATCGATCAGAATTCCCCTGCAAGAAAGGAGTCACTTCGGGAGGTCAGCGCGGTGGGGAGGAGGCACCGATCGGGAAGGGAGCATCGGACTCCCCAGGTGCACAGGCCAGGCGGGCGAGGAGGAGGAGGAGCTCCTCTCGCCACCCGCGCTTGCTATCTCCACCAACTGGGACCTGGAGAGAGGTTTTTCGGTGGGCGCCGCGAGCGCCCTGAAATTTTGCCAGAATGGTGCATTGTGTATGTGCATTTGTTTTCCTTAAAGGAATCCCAGATTCTTCCCCAAGCTTAAGAACCTTGGGTTTAGACATTCAGGTGAAAATCGTGGCCAATGGGTCAATCAATTCTTTCCAGAAGTGTCCCTTCCCAGGGCCATTCTGGCGCCTGCCCCAACTTTCAGAGCCGGGTGCGCAGGAGGGGGCAAAGGTGGAGGGCGTACGGAGGCTGAGCAGCTCCCGGACCGAGGGGGTCGCGTATTTGAGAGATGGACTTAGGACGCGCTGGGGTTGCTGCCCAAGGGGAGATGGGGAGTGAGACCTGAAGGGGGCCTGGGAGACGAACAGGGGCAGGCAGGGGGAAACAGGGCAAGTGGAGGAGCAGGGGAGTGGGCAGAGGAGAAGAGGAGGCCACCCGAAAAAGGCGAGTGACCGGAGAGGAAGAGGCAGAAAGCCGGGGCGAAAAGGCCGGGGGAGGATGGTGGTGGCGGAGAGAAGCGGCGCGGGGGGAATGGTGAAAGAGGGCCGCAGCCCAAAGTTCTCACGGCCTAGGCCTGGGGTAGACCGGACACATCCTTGGCGCTCAGTCCTGTTTCCCTTTCCTCTCGGTACCCGGGGCAGCGCCGCGCGGCCGGGCGGGTGGGTCGAGCGCGGAGGAAGCAATCGGCGCCTAAAGGACACTCCTAATCGCCCCGAGGACCCGCCCCCTTCTCCAGGCCCCCAGGGTCTGAGTCCCGCGTCCCCCGGCAGACTCAGCCCGCTCCGGGGCAGTTTTGCACCCGAGGGGCGGGTCTCGGAGCCTGGGAAACGCTCCGCCCAGGACCCCCGCCCGAGGAGCGGAGGAGCCGGGGAGGAGCGAGGGAGGGGCGGGAGGCGACCTAGTTAGCGAGCCCGCCCCCTCTCCGCCGGCCGGGCCGCGCGGGCCTCCCGTCCGGCCGAGCCCGCAAGGGTTAAAGGCGGCGGCAGGTGAGGTGGGCGGGGCCGCGGACTCGGGGAAAAAGGAGCGCAGGGCAGAGGATGAAGGCAGAGAGCGCGGGTGAGTCACGGGCGGAGCTGGCCTCGCTCGCTCGCTCCCTCGCTCGCTCCCTGGCTCCCGCCCGCCCTCCGCCCTCCCGCCGGCCCTCCGCCCCTCCTCCGCCGCCCGCTGCCCGCCGCCCGCCGCCCGCAGCCGGGTCTGGTCGCGGCCCGCGCTCGTCTTCGGCTCCTGCCCCTCGCCGCTGGAGAGCCCGCCGGCGCGCAGGGCCCATGAGCGCCCGTCGGTAGCGCGCCAGCCTGCGGTGCCCGGAGCCCGAGCGCAGCCTCGAGGTAGGAGCCAGGGTCGGGGCGGCGAGGGGTGCGCGCTCCGGGGATCCTCTCGGAAAGATCCTCTCGGCGCCCCGAACTCGCCGCAGCCTCCGGTGGCCTTGGGGGAGGTGGTCCTAAAGAATCCGAGGGGCTTAGAGTCCCGGCCCAGCGACAACTGGGCGGAAGGGCGAGACGAGGGACCGAGGAGGCTGAAAACCGGGGGAACTGGAGCGACTGGGACAACCGGAGGACTGGAACCTTGAGGACTGGGAGTACGGAAGTCCTGACCACCTGAGCGCCGGTGATCGGGAGAGGGAGACGGCGGAAGGGGGTTAGAAGGGTGTCTCTACCCGGCTTCCTGCGTTGGGGAGCGGGAAGCCGAGAGTGTGCGTCCGGCTGTCCCGAAACCTTGCAGGCAGGCCATTGCATCCCAGGGCTGGACTCCCTGGCTCTTCGTCGGGAGAGGCCACTCTGGAGCCTGGGTCGTTAGCGTCCCCACCCCCTAGTCCCTGGGGCAGTTCCCAGACACTAAAAGCTATTAGGGTCCCAGGCCTCACTGCTCCCGCCCAGCCCCTTCTGGGCCGCCCCGCCTGGGCCTGAGGCTCCATTCCTGCTGCTTCACCCTGTTCCTTTCTTGTGGTAAGGCAGCCGGAGCCTGAGTAGGCGCCCCAGTTCCCCTCCCCCCCCCCCAAACTACCAGGGCCAAAGGTGGTAGGGTCAGCCCTGCTGTGGGAAGAAGCCCCTGACCTAACCCACTGCACCTCCTCCCCCACCATCAGAGAAGGCCAGACACACAAACTCTGCACTTGAAGCACCGGGGCAGGGAAAGATAATGTGGTTAAGAACGGGGTGGATGTCTTTAGGTTGCTGACAGTTTAGGGAAAGGGTAACAGACGGGGAGTCCAGAGACCTGGTTCACAGAGGTACATACAGTCCATATCGGTTGATTGAACAAGTAAATGAATGTCTGTTCAAGTCACTTCTCCGAATACTGCCTCTGTTTCCTCTTTTTTAAAATAAGAGGGTTGGCCTGAAGCAGTGGTTCTCAACACTTGGCTGCATATGGGAACCATCTGCAGAACTCCTAAAAATGATCCATGCCTAGAATGCACCCCTTTCTATAATCTCTTGGGGTAATTCATAGTTTCTGTGATTCTGGTTTTTCTTGTTGCCCTTCGCTGTCCCCACTTTGACTCTGTATCCTTTAACGGGGTGACAATTTTACCTTCCTGAGCTGGTTAGTAAGCTCTTCTCTGGCTGGCCCCCTTCTCGGGGGAAGCTGACCCCCTCTCAGCTTCACATCTGAGTCTCCCCTAGATTGGAGGAGGGCATGGGTAGCCTCCAGACAGCCAGCTGGCGCCTGTGTGGGTCAGGACAGGAGAGGAGGCTTAACTTGCTCTGGGAACTGGCACTGTGGCTGCCCCCCAGGGAGGTGAAGTCCCTGCCTGTGGGGAAGGGGTGGGGGCCAGGCATGGGTTTGGTGGGGCCCTGGCAAGCCGGGCAGGCAGAGAGCTGAGGCGAATGGTACAGAACAGTGAAATGCTCTTCCTCACTGAACATGCCTCAGGGACGGAATGAGGTCTCTTTCTCCAATATCTCAGAACTTGCTTTGGGCTTTGGAAAGTCAAGTCACCTCAAGCTTTGAGTTCCAGAAACAGACTACCACCCTCTCCTCATCTGTGTCCTCAGTTAAACTAGGGAAGCAGAGATGGGTCTAGGCCCTCCATTGGGGGTGGCGGCCGGTCTGCGGGGGGTAAATGCCACCGCTCTTTGTGCTGGCCTGGGCACCCGGGGTGGGGATGGTTCTAGCAGTGTACTGTAGGTGCATCTGACCCACCAGCCTGGGACCAGCCCAACTCTCAGGATGAGCTGGGTCCCGTAGGAGGGATCAGCTAGCAGAAGGTCGACTTCCCCCCCTTGGCTGAGACCCTCACACTCTCAACCCTTCCTAGCACTTCCAAATTCTGTTTACTGGTCTTTAGTCTCCACTCAGAGGTGTGTTCCTCTTTTTCACCTGCTGTCCAGCCGCAGAGGAGCACTTCGAGGGGATCTGGGTCAGGATTAAAAGTGAGTTGGTTACTTTACTCACTTCACCTCTTCTTTGCCTCCTTTAGGTCCCACCTGAGGTGCCCCTGACCATCCCTGTTCCCCACCCCACCCCGGATCCCGGCAATGCTAACCGCTGTCTGCGGCTCTCTGGGCAGCCAGCACACGGACGCGCCCCACGCCTCCCCGCCGCGCCTCGACCTGCAGCCTCTGCAAACATACCAGGGCCACACGAGCCCGGAGGCCGGGGACTACCCCTCCCCGCTGCAGCCTGGAGAGCTGCAGAGCCTCCCGCTGGGCCCTGAGGTGGACTTCTCACAGGGCTATGAGCTGCCGGGGGCCTCCTCTCGGGTAACCTGCGAGGACCTGGAAAGCGACAGTCCCTTGGCCCCGGGACCCTTTTCCAAGCTCCTGCAGCCGGACATGTCACACCATTACGAATCGTGGTTCCGGCCAACTCACCCAGGCACTGAGGATGGCTCGTGGTGGGACCTTCATCCGGGCGCCAGCTGGATGGACCTCCCCCACACTCAGGGCGCGCTGACCTCACCCGGCCACCCCGGGGCGCTTCAGGCTGGCTTGGGGGGCTACGTCGGAGACCACCAGCTTTGTGCCCCGCCGCCCCACCCACACCCGCACCACCTCCTCCCGGCCGCGGGAGGGCAGCACCTCCTGGGGCCTCCCGACGGGGCTAAGGCCTTGGAAGCGGCCGCCCCGGAGTCCCAGGGGCTGGATTCCAGTCTGGACGGGGCAGCCCGGCCCAAAGGCTCCCGGCGCTCAGTGCCCCGCAGCTCCGGCCAGACCGTCTGCCGCTGCCCCAATTGCCTGGAGGCGGAGCGACTGGGGGCTCCGTGCGGGCCCGACGGGGGCAAGAAGAAGCATTTGCACAACTGCCACATCCCGGGCTGCGGGAAAGCCTACGCCAAGACGTCGCACCTGAAGGCGCACCTGCGCTGGCACAGCGGCGACCGCCCCTTCGTGTGCAACTGGCTCTTCTGCGGCAAGCGCTTCACGCGCTCCGACGAGCTGCAGCGCCACCTCCAGACCCACACGGGCACCAAGAAGTTCCCCTGTGCGGTCTGCAGCCGCGTCTTCATGCGCAGCGACCACCTGGCCAAACACATGAAAACCCACGAGGGCGCCAAAGAGGAGGCTGCAGGGGCGGCCCCGGGCGAGGGCAAGGCCGGCGGAGCGGTGGAGCCCCCCGGGGGCAAAGGCAAGCGGGAGGCCGAGGGCGGCGCGGCTCCCTCCAACTGAGCTGCTCCCGTCCTGCCCCCCACGCTGGTCTCCCCTGGGGGCATCAGAAGCGATTTCCCCGCCCCCCCACCCCCCCGCCGGCATGACGCCCTTGGGGGGCGACTTGAGTCAGAGGAGAAGGTGGTTATTTATTGAGGGGGAGGAAAAGTGGTGCGGGGTCAGGGGGACCGGGCGCTAGGGTTTTCTTTAGTCTCTGGGGCCGGACGAGACGTGTTTGGCTGGGCTGGGAGGAGCTGCGCATGCCCCTCCGTCCTCCCCTTCCTCACTACTTCGCTCCTGTGTCCGGGCTGGGGGGTTGGGGTGGGGTACCCCTACCGCGGCTGGAGGGCGGAGGGGACCTGCTGGAAGAGACGGCGCGTCCCCGGAGCAGAGAGGAGTGGGGCCGCCGCGGGCGCTGGGGGTAGCTGTCCGGACACGTCCTTAGCGCCTGGGAACCGGGACATAAAAGTGCCTCCGGACCCGCCCTGCGGCCCAGGTCCCTTTCATCCCCCTTATAGTGCTTCTATCCTTATGGTTTCCCGAGGGAGAGCTGAGGTGGGGTAGGGGAGACAGGGGTCCCCCTTAGGGAGGGGTCTCTATCTGGTTGGGAGGGTTGTTGCTGTAGAAATAACTCCTTTGATGTGCCTCCTGATTAACCCTTCCAAACCCACTCTGATGGAGCCATGAAGGAAGAGGGGAAGAGGCCAGAATCGAGAGCAGTGGGGTGGAGGAGGGAGCTAGACTGGGACGGGGAGGGCAGAAAGTCCCCTTCTAAAATGAGAGAAAGGGATTTGGTGGGGCAATGGAAGGAATTAACCCCTTACCTCTCTAACTCGGATTCAGTCCTTAACTCATGGTTTTTATGGAAAAAAAAAGTTCAGTATAGTTCACATTCCCCCTCTGTTACCTGATCTAGGTTTTCAAGGCAACATGAAGCCCCAGCCCTCACCCTAGAATTGATGTAGCTCCTCATCCTGGGTCCCCGCCCCCATCATTTGCCTTCCCCTTAGGGATGGAAGGAAAAGGGTTACCTGGGTTGCCTGGGGAGTAGGTGGGGTGTCCCAACAGAGGGACCTCCAGTGGTCCCCACTCAGAAGAGGACTCTGCCCCTGCCCAGCCATCTTCTATTCACTGAGAAGCTCAGGCCCACTCTTTCTTTTCTCTCCCCTCCCCTTTCTCTGCTGCCTGCAAGCCTTGGCCCTCCTGTAGAGTATGTGTTAGGAGGATCCTTTCTCCTCATCTCAATTCTGGGCAGGGGAACTCCCCTTCCATATGAAGGAGGTGTTCTCCCACTGGAAGGGGTCTGCCTTCTGAGGTGATGTCCAGGAAGCTGTCCTTGTCCCCTTCTTTAGATGCTAGAGATACATTCCTGATTTTGATCTTGGGGTGGGGACTGGGGAGGGGAGAGCCTCACAGGGGTGGAGCCAGGCAAAGGGAAGGAAGCTGATAGGGGTAAGGATCTGGAACTAGTACCCTTTCCAAAGCTAGAGGTAGAGGCCCTAAGATTCCCTCTGACCTCCCTTGACCTTGCCCCTCTTTCTCCACCCAGAGCCCTATGCAAGGATTAGTTGTGTATTGATTTTTAAGTTATAAGCAAAAGGTATTTTATTTAATATTAGGGCATGTGTGTGTGCATGTTGTTTGTACCTGTGTGTGCATGTGTGTGTGTTTCTCTACTGAGCCTGGGGCCTCCAGCTGGAGAGACCCCACCTTATTCACCCCGTCCAAAGTCCTAGGGCTTAGGCCCACAGCATCTCTCCCTCCCTTGGGGATGCTGGAGCCCAGTCCCAGGACTGGGAGCTAAATGGGAAGTGGGTCTGGGGTCTGGTTAGGAATATGCGTTTGCAAAGAAGGGAGCCCTTCTTAGAAGGGACAGGGTGACTCTCCCTGAGAGACTCATGGGCCTGGGGTAGTTTAAGAAGTAATGTTCTTTCTTTTTGCTCCCTCTTTTCCCTACCTCTTGCTACGCCAACCAGAGGTCCCTTTCCTTGTCGAGAGGGTTGGGAGCAGGAGAGAGTCGGCAGTACCGCAGGTTGCCTGGCCAGGTGGAGACAGGGGGAGAGAGGGAGGGCCCTGTGGGTGTGGGATGCCTTTCTCCTCCACCCATCGAAACCAGCCACCCCCTCCCTGTGCCACCAGGACAGCCTTCCCCAGTGACCATTGTAAGGGGAACTCCCGAATGGGTGTTGGGGCGGCAGGGGGGACACTGATGTTCCCCCTATGGAGGCCTTGAGCTCTAAGGGTGCGGGTGAGGGCTTTGGATGGGTTTTCTTCTGCTCCCCTCCTTTATAGATCTAGGTTGCTTGGCTGTCTACCGCCTTGTAGGCAGCCCCCTAGAGGAGAAATGTAGGATTTTTTTTCCCTTTAACTGCTGTGAACCCCCTTTGGGGGGGGAGGAGGAGGAAGAAACAGCCTGTGTTTTTTATGCCATAATAAAGTCATCAACCACATCATTGCTTCATTTGTCTTCCAGCTCTTGTTTCATTTTTGACTCAGTGTCCCTCAGCAGTGAGGACCAGGCCGGCTGCAGGGTGGGGTGAACACTTCCTGTGATCCCGCAGCCCTGCTGCAGCCTCTCCTCCCTTTGTTTGGGGCAGAGCCAAGCTGATGGAAGGGTCAGACCCTTCCCCAGGAGGTGGCTGGTGCCGGAGGAGGGAGGAGCTCCCTCAGGGTTGATAGCTGGGCTAACTGTCCCTCCCTGGGGATGAGAAGGTTCTAGATATTTCCTGCCTCCCGCACATATAAGCCCCCTCTTTGCCCTCCCCTTCCAAGAACTCCGGTTCCCTGCCTTGCCCCAGAGAACCAGCCTCCCGGCTCGGTCACCCCGCCCCCGTGGGGGTGTGATCGATCCCTCTGGCTGTGAGCGAGGCGGGGGTGACTGACAGCGATTTCTTCACCCAGGATGATCCTATCAGGGACAAGGCGATGAAAGGCAGCCAAGATATCTGATGGGCTCCCGCCCAGCTGGAAAGTATGAGGGAAGGATCCTACTGCAACTCCCAGCTAGAGGGCCCGCCACAGTTACACAAACCCAGTGCGCACCAACGCACCCTCACCGGACCCACCGGGCGGCCTGGGATGTGCAGAAACGCCCATCTGTGCATACTCTCCCGGGCTGCCCAATGCCTGCCACGCAGGTGCCTGATGCAGGTGAAATGAGTAGAAAAATCTCATGAGTCCAGAGGCCAAAGCTAGGCAGGTTGACAGCAGAGCAGTTTCGGGCTCCAAAGGGGTGTTCTTGCACCTTCCCAGCCTACATTTTGGCCACAATTATCTTCCCTAGTGGGATTCCTGTTTCCCCCACTCCACCCCTAACCCAGTTGCCTGGAGCCAAATCTGGTACCACATTGGCTCATCGCATCACCTGTTTGGGAGAATCTGGGGTCACAAAGTTTAAGGCCACTTTGGGATGGGAGGGTATCAGCCTGATTTAGGGGTTACAGATGGAAGCAGACTGGTTTTGGGGGAGTAGCTCTTTGCTTTCTCTTGCTCCTGGATTTAGAAGCCCGAGAGGAGGAGGGGCAGGCCTATGTTCCCGTGACCTCTTGCCGGCCCCACTCCATGGGGCGCTTCTTTTGTCTTCTTGGTTCTGCGGAACTTAGACCCCAGGAACCTGGGGAGCCCTTTCCTCCTGTAGCCCATCGCTGCCCCCGGGGACAGGAGGGCAGCTGTGGGGCTGGCTGGGCCTGTCTGGGCAGGGCTGGGGCCACCCCTCCTCCCCTTGCAGCTCCTCCTGCTGACCTGCATTCTTAGCGGGGGCCTTTGGTGGGGCTCTGATGTTTGCTCACTGGCCCGCATTGGCAGCAATGCTGCTCGGCTGGCCTGACACTCCCCCCCCCGCCCCCAGGGAGCCCAAGGCCACCACTGACCCCTCAGATTTGGCGCCCCCAGGCTGGGACGACCCTGGAGGGGCCAGGGAGGAATTAGGGAAATCAGGCCACGTGGGCTCACCCTTTGGACAACCTCTCTGAGCGGCCACCTCCTCTCCCGGGTTGGTGAGTGAAATCAGGAACGGGAAAGTGACGGAGGAGCAGGCCGCCCGGGAACTGCAGCCTGGGGCGGCGCTGTGGCCCGCAGACACACGCTGCTCCTCCGGCCGGTCCCGGCCCTACCTCGGGCGGCGGGGTAAGCGCAGGAGGGGGGCCGGCTGGGCTGCCCGCCGCTCTGGGTGCTCACATTCATCAGCACACAGCCTTGACGTTTGCTTCTGGAATGACCTCCGACGGCAACCTCACGACACCTCCCTGTCGACAGCACATCTGAAGCAGCCTTCACTTTCCATTAACTCTGGAGAGCTCGACAGCTCCGCGTCCTAGCAGCGCGGGTTTGAAAAGCATCTCAGGAATCGAACAGTCTGGCTGTCTTCGCCCGGTAGAGGGCGTATTCGAGTCACCCATGAAGTTTCTCAAGACACCCGATTAACTCTCCAGCACCCCACCAAGTGATGTCCTTGAGGGCGTATTAGAACAGCGCTTCTCAAACTTTACACGGGGGGGGGGGTGTTGTTAACATGCAGCTTCTGATTCAGTAGGTCTGAGGTGGGGCCCAAGATTCTGCATCTTTTTTAAAAAGATTTATTTATTTATTTGCGGGGGGCAGAGGGAGAGAGAGAGAGAGAAGCAGACTCCCCACTGAGCTCGGAGCTCAACGCGGGGCTCAATCTTAGGACCTGCGCGGAAATCCAGAGTCGACCTCTTAACCAACTGAGCCACCCAGGTGCCCCAGATTCTGCATTTTTAACAAGCTTCCAGGTGATGCTGACGCTGGCAGTCCACGGACAGAGTATGAAAGTATTCTGTTGTGCGTGGGAGTTGTGTGGTTGAAAACGAATCCCTCCCCTCCACTCCCCACCTGTGCTTGAGAATCACAGAACTAGTTCAGTGTGGTCATTTTGCCACTGGGGAAACTGAGGCCCTCAAAGGAAAAGTGACCTGCCCAAAGAGACACTCCAGATCCATTGCAGAAGATGAGATGCCAGTGTTCTGAGTTTCAGGTGATGCTCTTCCCTGCCTCCAGCCCAACTTCTAGATAATTCTTCTCCGCAAGTGGCAGTGCCCCTTCTGAAAGTAAAGACCATCTTCTTGGGGGAGAGCTTCCTCTTCAGAATCAGCCTTGGATACCTATAGGCAATTAGGAAATATATCAGATTTCAGATCCCCCAACAGCCTTATCTGGTGCACCTGCCCATAGCCTGCCTCCTGGGGAAACCTTGGCCTCAGTCCCATCCCAGGAGTGACCCCAGGCTGGGATGCTGTGGCCAGAGCTCTGAGAAGCAGCCCTGACTGATTGGCAGGATGGATGTGGGAGAAGTAGATAATCTACAATATCTCTCCTGTCCCCACTCCTGGAGGGCTCCACAGAGCAAAAGGAGTGAGATGCATTTGCTTAAATGCTGGTTACGGAGAGGGTTAATAGAGGAAAATGACCCGGAAAGCAGAACATTTGGGATCAGAGTCCACCCACACATCAATATGTGCCCCCTTGGCCAAGACTTCTTTGCTGTTTCAGTTTCACTATATGTAAAGGCACCAAATCTTTGGACTAGAAACTTTCAAATTTCCTTTCAAAGCTATCTTGGTAGGAGTTTGAGCACTGTGGGGCGGAATCCATCTTTTGGGGGTCAAGTGGCTTTTGAGCATATGTGCGTTTAAAAAAAATGCATTAACTTAAGTTATCCCTACACCTCCTGCCCTGTGACAATCTGACAGATCTTACGCCCCGGTGGGGGCTGGGGGTAGGTCGCACCTTTGTAATTCAAACCAGGACACAAGTGGCTGAGTTTTTTCCTCCAGATGCCCCAGCAATCCGCGCTCTCTAACAGATCTGCCCGGTTTTCCTTTCCTCTCTTTTCACGTGGGCTTCTTTCCACCCGCAGCTCCCTCTCCCCACAATGACCTCATTCGAAGTGCCCCTGGCTTCGTCTCAGCCTTTATCCGGACTGAAAGCGGCGCCGGCCAGAACAGGCAGCCTAGCACGGTTTCCGAGGCCGCTCCGCTCCAATAAGCAGTCCTGGCGCGCGCCCTGGTGGAAAACGGAAGAACTGCAAGCGCTTGGTTCCGGCTCCGCCCCCCGGCCAAAGCCTTCCAGGTCACCTGGGAGCCTCCGCCCAATGACCCGAAGCGGAGGCGGTGGCGCTCGGGACCAAGCCGGGGATCTCGGAGGGAGAGAGGGTGAGGGGCACACCGTATCGAGGGGAGGGGGGAAGAGAGGAAGGGGGGTGTGAGACTCTTGGAGGGGCTGGGTGGCGAGGGAGGGGGTCCCGCCACTGCACCCGAGGGCCGGGCTCCCGGTAGGGCCCTGGGAGCGTGCGCTCTGCGCCCGCCTGCTGAGCCCCGAGCCTGGAGCCGGGGGCCGAGAGCCGGTGCCTCTGCCGCGCATGGAGTGTGTGTGCGGTGCTGAGCACCCGGATCCAACGGCAGTGTCCTCCGAGTGTCTGTTGACACGTGTTGGGAGAGGGGCTCCCAGGGGCTGAGCCCTGGCCAGGATGGTGGAGAGGTGGCCCGAGGGGGACGCACTCATCTCCACCTCTCCCCAGATGGCTTCGTGGAACCCCGATGCCCCGTGTTCCTGCGATTGCTTTGTCTCGGTACCCCCGGCCTCGGCCATCCCCGCGGTGATCTTTGCCAAGAACTCTGACCGGCCCCGGGACGAAGTGCAGGAGGTGGTGTTTGTACCGGCAAGCACTCACGCCCCTGGGAGCCGGCTCCAGGTGGGTTAGGCCTTATGGAAGTGTCAGGAGCTCTGGCAGATTTAGGCATCCGTCTAAGACCGTCCTCCTCTGCTCCTCACGCCCGGAAAGCCGCCACAGGTGCTGGAAAGAGCATGACCTTCTTGTCTACCAACATGGCCCTAGCCTCTTTTTAGCTCCTCGTCTGCAAAATGGGAATACCAAAACCCTTTCTGAGTGGACTCTCCCTTTCTCCCCCCTTACCTGCAGTGCACCTACATTGAGGTGGAACAGGTGTCAAAGACTCACGCTGTGATCCTGAGCCGCCCTTCTTGGCTGTGGGGGGCTGAGATGGGCGCCAATGAGCATGGCGTCTGTATTGGCAATGAGGCAGTGTGGACCAAGGAGCCAGTTGGCGAGGGGGAAGCCCTGCTGGGCATGGATCTGCTCAGGTGGGGACCCTGGCCTCCCTCATCGCTATGCACTGGAAGTCTGGCTGCTGAGTACTGACCCAGGCCATCCCCCTCCCCCCCCAAGCGGGGTCACAGGGGCCTCCATCTTTGTGTCCCCCTCGCCATCCCCAGAGAGGCTGCCCCTGCTCCTCTTCTCTCCCGGGGCCCCATCTCTCCAGTCTGGTAAGGAGCTCCCAAGTGTGACCACTTCTGGGCCTCTCCTGGCTCAGAAATAGGGCAGTGGTTTCACATTTCTTTTTTCAATAGAAGTGCTTTTTGTTCTTTCCCAAATGGAATCTCATACGGAGCCCCAATGTGTAAAGCCAGTAAAATCAGAGCAGCTCTGGTTGAAGGGAGCCTGGGGGACTCGGTGCGCTTCTCTCTCTGAGACCATGTTTCGGGCCTCTTCATGGGAGCCTCAGAGCTGAACTTGAAAACCGCTGGCCTAACTGCGCTCCATACAACCGCTGTCGGCAGATTGTGTGACGGGGGCTTCTCTGGGCTGTGTCTCTCCGCCGCGGCTTCCGTCACCCGCCGCCGGTACGTCACTGCCCTTCTGGTCCCTGCCCCTCTCTTCGTGCCAGGCTGGCTTTAGAACGGAGCCGCTCTGCCCTGGAGGCCTTGCACGTGATCACGGGCTTGCTGGAGCGCTACGGGCAAGGGGGCAGCTGCCGGGAGGACCCCGCACCATTCTGCTACCACAACACTTTCCTGCTGGCTGACCGGACTGAGGCATGGGTACTGGAGACGGCGGGGAGGCTGTGGGCCGCACAGAGGATCCAGGGTGAGGGCCTGGCATCGGGGCTTGCCTCCCGGGGGTGTCCCCTTTTGCCAGCCTTGGGAGGGGGTGGGATGGGGGCAGGGCAGGGCAGGACCCTTGCTTCCCCCTTCACTTGCTTAGGTCCTCTTGTGCTCTAGCCTGCCACTTCCTCTGGGGAGCCTTCCTGGACTCCCTGGCAGTCAGGTTCCCCCCTTATATGCAAGCAGGTGCTTCTTCATTGCACTCACCACAGCTGCAAGTTCACATTTATTTCTGTGATCCTTTTGCTGTCTCCCTCCCCACGAGGGCAGGACTGTGCTCTTCACCATCATGTTCTTGGCACCTGGTACAGAGCAGGTGCTTCATGAGAAATGAGCCATCCCGTCCCCCCCGCCTCCTCCACAGAGGGGGCCCGCAACATCTCCAACCAGTTGAGCATTGGCACGGACATCTCGGCCGAACACTCGGAGCTGCGGACCCACGCCCTGGCCCAGGGCTGGTGGGGTGGGCAGGGCGCTTTTGACTTCGCTCAGGTCTTCTCCCTGACCCAGCAGCCTGTGCGCATGGAGGCTGCCAAAGCCCGCTTCCAGGCTGGGCGGGAGCTGCTGCACCAGCAAAGAGGTCAGTGAGCGGATGGTGGCGGGCTGGGGGCCGGAGGGCCTCTGCAGTGCCAGCCCCTCTCCTCTCCCACGGCTTTGACCCAAGGCCAGAGGTCCCCCTTCTGCCCTGGGGGCCCCCTCAGCCTGTCCTCCTTCGCAGGGGGCATCACGGCAGAGGTGATGATGGGCATCCTCAGGAACAAGGAGAGTAGCATCTGCATGGACTCAGGAGGCTTTCGCACCACGGCCAGCATGGTGTCCATCCTGCCCCGGGACCCCACACAGCCCTGTGTCCACTTCCTCACTGCCACACCAGACCCATCCAGGTGAGGGGAATGAGGGTGGGGAAGGCAGGGGAGAGCGAGCCAGGTGGGGGGGGATGGGGGATGTAATAACCTTTGCTCCTTTCATCTCTGTCCCATTAGGTCAGTGTTCAAACCTTTCATCTTCGGGGCAGGGGCAGCCCAGGCCCCCCAGGTGCTGTCCCCCACTTTTGGAGCACAGGACCCTGTTCGGACCCAGCCCCGATTCCAGACTCAGGTGGATCGCCGGCACACCCTCTACTGCGGACACCAGGTGGCTCTGGGGCTGATGGAGAGTGAGCAGGTACCCCCAGGGACGAGGGGCTACTCTGGGGGCATGACTCACTTCACCCACCCCCAGTCGGGATCCTGGAAATATGAGGGGGCCTGGGAGTGGAGGAGAGACTCTATAGAGTTGGGGAGAGGAGTCTCTGCCTTCAAAGCTAGCTGCCCAGGAAAATGTCGGGGACCCTGTCCTTTCTCCTGCTTGTGGGAGATGGCAGGGATCTCCCCCAGATCCAGAGGGAAGCCTGTCCTGGGGACTCATCTCCACCTTTCCTGGGCAGGATCGGGGGCAGCAGCTCCGGCAGAAGCAGCGGGATCTGGAGCAGGAAGGCCTGGAGGCTGCACGGGGACTGCTGGCCGGGGAGTGGGCCCCCCCGCCCCAGGAGCTGGGCACCCTCTTCCAGGCCTTTGTGGAGAGGGAGAGCCAGGTGTACGCCTGAGCGCCACGGCGCCTCCTGGCCTGGGGTGGCCACAGGACCCCTGGCGCGGCAGGATCAGCACAAGCCCTTCACTCCCCTCAGCCTTGTTCTGGGCGGCCAGCTCGGCCTTTGCCTTAATAAAGTATGTTATTTCGCTGTTCAGTGAACATGATCCCAGGTCTAGTGGGGATGGGAGAGCCAAGTGAGGGCGAAGGGCAGCCCTGAGCTGACTACAGGGCCTCTGGTCGTCTTGCTGGGCAGCAGTCTTCTCACTTGGGTGATGGGAACTAGATGGAGAACTTTGTGGCAGGGGCGTGTGAGGAGAGATGGTCTCCCCAGGTGTGTGAGCGGGTGTGAACAAGAGAACACGCCTGGCACAATATGGGGCTACTGTTGAGGGAGAATTAGAACCACGGGTTTTTGGTCCTTGGCTCGAACCTTGGGAGGGCACTCCCTAAGGGTGGCAGTGAGATGTGCCCCGGAGGACGGCATCTTCCCCAAGGCGAGGCCCGCTCAGGGCCCAGGCAGCCAGGTGGGGACCTGAGGTGGGCCAGTCCTTTGGGTAGTTCCCGAGAGGTCCAGAAACATGTTCTTTAGAGTCGGGATCTGTATTTCTGTGACTCCTTCCCACTGCCTTGACTGCTTGCTTCCCCTCAGATGCCCCCCAACGACATGAAAGACATATTCAGGGGTGCCTGGGTGGCTCAGTCGTTAAGCGTCTGCCTTCGGCTCAGGTCATGGTCCCAGGGTCCTGGGATCGAGTCCCACATCGGGCTCCCTGCTCCGCGGGAAGCCGGCTTCTCCCTCTCCCACTCCCCCTGCTTGTGTTCCCTCTCTCGCTGTGTCTCTTTCTGTCAAATAAATAAATTAAAAAATCTTAAAAAAAAAAAAATGAAAGACATAGTCAGGGCTGGGAGACATTTTACTGGGGTAGGCTCCTGCCACAGGGGCGGGGTCTGAGGAGAAGGAGGGGAGGCCCCACCCCATGCCCTGTTCGTCCCCAGTCCTTGTGCCTGGGGTCCTGCTGGTAGGGACGGGCTGCACTTCACTTCTGGATTCTTTTGGTCCCAGTTTTGGTTGTGCTGGAGGCCCCAGCCACAGAGGCCGCGGGGGCTGGGGTCCCCTTCTTTGCCGGGACAGCGCTTTGCTGGCCGGAAGCCAGAGGGCAGGGTTTCTTGTTGGCAGAGGTGGCCTGTGGCAAGGAGGCAGGCTTGGGGGATGTCTCCGTCCCTTGCTCGGGAGTGACAGAGGGACTCCTGTCCCTAGCCCTGGGCCCCCCAGGCAGCAGGGGGAGGCCGGTGAGGGCGGGCTTTGTCTCCATCCTCAGAACATGCTCAGCCAGGGCTGCCTGCTGTCTGCGCTCCTTGTGTCTGCCCATCTCCTGCTCCAGCTCCTGGAGGAAGCCTGGCAGGGACAAGACGGGAGGTGGTAGATGGAGGCCCAGGCCTGGCAGGAAGGCCCTTGGCGGGAGGTCTCTGGCTGACCCCCTGAGCAAACTAACCCGCTGCCATCCCTAGTGGGGAGGGGCCCGGGGCTGGGGTCGGGAGGACGCGTCACCTGCGTGCCGGGCTGACACCTGGCCCCAGCGGCACTGTCCGTCTCTGACCCAGATGCTGCTCTGGGCTTGGGGCTGCCTCCCTAGCCACCACTGCCATCTGAGCTTCCCCCGTGCCCCACGGGGCAGAGGGGAGTTCTAGGAAGGGTGCGAGCCTTGGAAAGCAGGGCCACCTCGCTCTGTGCAGAACGGGCCACTCAGCTCCGGGAACTCCTCCTCCTCCTCATCGCCCGAGGCTTTCTCCTCCTCATCCGAGGTCCAGCGCTCTAACACGGGCTGCTTGTCCAGGTCCAGGAGCAGCGGCAGGGCTTCTGTCACCAGCTCCCTGCAGGGCGGGAAGAGCAGAGGCCCCCCAGGAGAGCACCCATGGGTGGGGAGCCTGGGGGAGCCGGACACAAGCTGCAGCAACCACACCGAGAGGGGTGGGTGTTCGCAGGCAGGGAGATGGGCCTGCGGTCAGCCCCAAAGAGCTAAGGGCTGGCTCCGTGTGGACCTCGGGGTGGGAGAGAAAAGGCGTCCCACTTGAGCTGGGGTGACAGAGGAGAAGGTGCCATGGATGGTGACCCCGGGTCTGCAGGCTGAGAGGGAGCCCACATGGAGGGAGGAGGAGGAGCTCGGCCATCCCCCATTTCTTCCCGCCCTCAGGTCCTTCTCACCTGTACCTGTCCTGGTTGGTGCAGCTATTTCCAGTCAGGTTGAGGATGAGGATGCTCTGGGGGAACTCATCTGCATGCCCCAGGGAGAGGGGAAGGAGAGTGTCAGAGCCTTCTTCTGGCCCAAAGCCTCTGCCTCTTTGTACAGCCTCCCCAGACCCCCAGAGGCTGTGCTGCTAATGCAAGCATAGGCAGATGGTGGCAGAGAGGAGGGGGGCCCCCCAACACGAGGC
This sequence comes from Halichoerus grypus, assembly GCF_964656455.1. Taxonomy (NCBI): domain Eukaryota; kingdom Metazoa; phylum Chordata; class Mammalia; order Carnivora; family Phocidae; genus Halichoerus; species Halichoerus grypus. The sequence goes on from NC_135713.1 coordinate 186,167,748, forward strand.
TTATCCCATGAGCTGGGGCCAGGCCCTTCCTACCCAGCTTCAGGGTTTCTATCAGGTTCTCAGAAAGGTCCAGAAACTGGAGATGTGGGAGGTCACGGAGGTTTTCCACCTGCTTGATTTGGTTTCCTGCCAGAGACAGGAAGCTGCGGGGGGAAGGGAGGGGTGCAGAGACAGAGCTGAATCACAGAACCACTGGAGGAAGGGAGGAGGGCACCAGGTGCCCGGCGCCCCTGGCTAAGCAGCCTGATGATGAGTGGGGACCCATGGCCCCCTGGGATGGGGGAAGCAGAGCAGGGCTTGCTGGGTCCTCAGCGGACAAGACATTAGGCTTGGAGAGGTCTGCACCAGTTCTCTGGGGCGTGACCGGGTCTCCCTCTCTCTCCCCCCTCCCGCGGGCCTGAACCCTGACACCACGTACCGCAAGGAGGGGACGCAGGCCAGGTTCTCAATCCGCTGGATCTTATTCTGCAGAAAGCAAATGAGTTGGGGAAACTGGGTAGACCACGTCTCCTGGCCCAGCCAGAGAGCTGGCACTTCGGGAATGACAGCCCCCCCCCCCCCCCCCCCGCTCCCTGAACTGATTCTCAGTACCTGGGGATGATTTGCTTTCTCTGGGTGGATGGTGAAGGGTGTCAACTTGGGGGCTGACTATGCTTCATTAAAGTATACCCTGCTTACCCCACAACCAAAGAGGGGCCTGGAAATAAGAAGGAAACCAAGGGGCCATGGGGAAATAGCAAAAGCCTTGGTGGTGGCTTAGGTACACACAGGGAGTAATGAATATACATTACTTTGATTTGTAAAGTTTCTATGGGGAAAGATTAAAGGAGCTGGGTATATTCAAACTGGAGGAGACTGAATATCAAGCCAGTCAACCACCACCACCACCAACAACAACAACAAACAGCCTTCAAGATTCTGAAGGATGCAGAGGAATCTTCTGGTTCCCTCTTCTACTTCTTCAAAACAGGAAATGGGCTTGAGGTATATATAACATGAGAGATTTAAGGTAGACACCAAGAAGAACTTCGAGGCCAAGAGAAGTGTCTGACAAAAAACAGTGATTCAAGAGCATGCTCAGGATCTCTTTTGGGAGGATTGGTCTTTCAAGTGAACAGAATTTCTGATTCATCTAGTGAACAGAATTCCTGATTCATCTAGGAACAGTTCCTTCCTCCCTCCCTCCCTCCCTCCCTTTCCTTCCTTCCTTCCTCCCTCCCTTCCTTCCTTCCTCCCTCCCTTCTTTTTCTCTCTCTTTCCTTCCTTTCTGATTTTACTTTTAAATAATCTCTACACCTAATGTGGGGATTGAACTTAGAACCCTGAGATCTAGAGTTGCACGCTCCACAGATAAGCCAGCCAGGAACCCCATCTGGGAACAATTTCAATGAAGGTCTGCCTACCTGAACGCCAGGGAATGGGCAAGATGACCTGATTGGTTGCTTTTGGATTAAACAGACTCTGTCCACAGAGGGTGAAGGGGGAGGAAGGGCAGGAGGCAAGAAGTTACCGCTTGCAGATAAAGGCTGTGAAGGTTCTGGAGGCCCTCAAGGTTCCCGATAGTGGTAATCCCCTCCCGGTCCAGGCGGACAGTCTGCAGTTCAGCCAGAGTGTGAAACCTGGAAGAACGGTCAGCAGGTGTTATAAGGGAGCGCCACTTCTGCGGTGTCTCAGCAGGGAAGATGGGAGGGGGGAGGAAAGGTGTTTCAAGCAAAGTGCCTTTGATGAGATGTCAAACAACTTCTTGACTCATGAGGCGGTGTCCAGATCATGAAACCTGGTTGGTTGGGAGCCCTGGATCTTGGTCAGTAGACTGGGAAATGGGTGATAGCAGCTTATGGTTCCTAGAGAGACTCTGAGGCAAGGGAAGACTTCCTTGGGCCAGCGTGGATGGTGGAAGCAGGGGCCGGGGCAGAGATGAGACAATCTCTGCAGGAGGATCCTTCCTCACTTCCCTTTTGGGTGGTCCATGGAAGGAAAAGCACTTGTTCCGTTCACTCATTCATACCACAGCATTTACTGCCCACTAGAGACAAATGAGAGTCCCTGCTCATCACTATTAGGGAAGCAGGCCAAACATCTATGACAAGTGGATGACAGACACGAGTACAAGGGACTAAAGGAGTGCGTGAACTGTGCACTCAGTCGTGAATCGGGGGACAGGGAATGCTTCTTGAAGGAGGTGACATATAAGTAGAAGTTGGCTGGGAAGGTGAGAAGGGGATGAGGAGAAGGCATGTCAAAAAGAAGGAACAGTATGTGCTAATCCAGGCTTTCTCCAACTTTAATATGCCCAGGAGTCCCTTGGGGGGTTCTTGTTAAAATGCAGATTCCCGTTAAGTAGGTCTGGGGTGGGCCTGAGTGTCTTCATTACTAACAACCTCCCAGGTGATGCTGCTCGGCACCAATCTGAGAGGCAAGGTGCTAAGGTGTGAAAACGTGGGGTCTTAGAGGAATTGTGAACAGCAAGAAATAAGGCTGAAAAGGTATCAGAGGTCAACTCACACTAAGGCATTTGGATTTTATTCTGGAAGTACGAGAGAGCCAAGGAAGGTTCTATCAGGGTGTGCCTGATCAGATTTATCATTTAAAAGGATCACTTTGGCAACGGTACGGGGATCCAGGACTGGGGGCATGGAGACTAATTAGGAGTTTGTTGAGAGGTGATGGCCTAAGAGCCTTATTTAAGGCAGTTGAGTGGGCGTGGTAAAAAAGAAATAGAATAATGTTTAAGGAGGCAAAATCAACTGGACATGACCACTGATCGAATGCATGGAGTAAGTAAAAAGAGGGACAAAGATGAGTTGACAAACCAGTACAGCTCAGGGGACCGGTCATCCTGTGTGTTTCAATCGTCCAGCACCCCTTTTCTCCCCCCCCACCCCTCCCCCGCACTCACATCTTCTCTGACAGATCCTCATCCTCAGGGAAGGCCAAGTTCCGCTTAGTGATAAGGGCTTCAGTAATGCACACTCCCCCTTCCTCTGGACTCTGGGCAAGCTTAGCTGTGAAAAGATGAGTCCGGTTGTTACATTTCTTATTCTTGGAAGCCTGACCCTACTGTTATCCAACTGTTCTACTCACCACCCCATCCCCTACTCACCTCCGGGCATGATTTAAACGTTACTGGCCTGGCATGGGATTAGAACGAAGGGAAGCAGACCAACTTGGACAGTCCCGGGTATGGCGGAACCCAGGATGGTATGAGGAGAGAGACGCTCGGAGACTCGAAGGACAAGGGAAAGTGGTTGATTCAGAGCCAATTAATGAGGTGGGGTAGAAGACAAAAGTAAATCGAGGCGAGGGCTCTGGAGTTTGAGGGGTGCAAAAGGGCTAGTAAAACTGGGGGATTGTGGGTAGAGAGTGGCGGGTACGGATCGAAAGAAAAGAGCTGTGCCCAAGAGTCTAAGCGTCGTTGCTAGGAGACTGGACGCCAGGTTGGGCGTCGGGGAGGGCGGGCTCACAGGCCCCGGGCTCAGCGCATGCGGATTAGTGCTCCAGCCGGCGGACCTGCCGGCTGCTTCCGGCCCCAGGACTTCCCACAATCCTTAGCTCCTTCTGTCTCTCCCGGCTCCCGTCTGTTCTTCCGGTGGCGATGGCTGCGGCCGTGGCTGGGATGCTGCGAGGGGGTCTCCTGCCCCAGGCGGGTAAGGAGCGGCCCAGGTCCTCACGGCGCGTTCCGGCCGGTGCTCTCTAGTTCTGTCTCCCCTCCTCCACTACTGATCCTCTCCCGCAATCTCTTACTCCAGACAGCTCCCGATGACCCCTGGCCCCAGCTAGATCGCTGGCCGCCTTCCTCCGTCTAAAATTCCCTGTGACTGCAGACACTAGTAGTAGGCGCAGTGCAGCAACAGCGTCGGCGACAACCACAGTCTTTCTTCCCTCCGCCCGAGTCCCCCTCCTTCTCTGGGTTTCTGTAATGCACCACCCAGCTCTTGGTCGCCTCCAGTTTCCTTTGCTTGAACCACTGCCCGCCCCGACCTTGGCGCTGTGCCACCTTTCCACGGTCTCAGGCTAAATGTCACCTGCTCAGGTCTGCCCTGGCCACCTTCTGCAAAGCAGGTTTCCCCTGTTAAATCTGTATTTTGCAGGTTGTTTATGGACCCCTTTCACTCTTACAGTCTGTAATTTTGCATTGGTTTATGTGGTGTCTCCTGTATTAGACTTCAAACTCCATAAGGGCAGAGCCGTGTTCATTCAGTATAGCCAGCAGGTGGCGTGGTGCCTGGCATTAGTAGGCATGCAATAGACATTTGTTTAATGAATGATTTTGCGCACATAATATAGGCCAGGCACAGTGGTAAATGATTGACATGTATTAGCTCATTTAAATCTTAGAGCAGGGCGCCTGGGTGGCTCAGTCATTAAGCGTCTGCCTTCGGCTCACGTCATGATCCCAGGGTCCTGGCATCGAGTCCCACATCGGGCTCCCTGTTCGGCGGGAAGCCTGCTTCTCCCTCTCCCACTCCCCCTGCTTGTGTTCCTGCTCTCGCTATCTCTCTCTCTGTCAAATAAATAAATAAAATCTTTAAAAAAAAAAAAATCTTAGAGCAGTCATGAAGAAGTCATTATCATCTCCTCTTTATAGGTGAAGAAATTCAAGTTTAGACCAGTTGAGTGACTGGTCAAGGTCACAGGTAGTAAGTGGCAGAAGAGATTAAAATCTGGTTCCATCTGTGGGGTGCCTGGGTGGCTCAGTCGATATAAGCATCCGGCTCTTGGTTTTAGCTCCGGTCCTGATCTCAGGGTCGTGAGATTGAGCCCTGCGTCCGGCTCAGTGCTGCTGAGCGTGGAGCCTGCTTGTCATTCTCGCTTTCCCTCTGCCCCCCCCCCCCGCCGCCGCCGCTTTTTCTCAGGAAAAAAAATCCGGTTCCATCTGATCCCAAACCTGTGTTCTTAACTTAGGTTTTGTGGCTGCTGGCAAGAAAACCTCTCACCCCAGCAAACCTCCGTGCTCTTTGTTAGAGCCACCTTCTAGCTGAACTTTTCCCTGAGACCCCATCCCAATCTTGGGAAGGGCTGAAAGTGGGAAGTGCTAGCTGGGTCCTTTCGTTGAAGATGAAGGGGTCACTTAGGCTTACAGCTTTCAAGTGGCTCCCTTGTCTTCTGAGGGTGCTCTGCACCGATGCCTGTAAACAAGAACGCAGGGAAGGGAGGCTTGTTTGGGGGAGCTGTGAGGAGCTGTGAGGGCCGTGGGTCTTCTCTTCTCTCTTCAAATCATGGGCGAAGGCTTCAGAGCAGTGCTTAGAGCAGTGGTTTTCAGACTTCAGCGTGTACCTGCAACACCCAGAGGGCTTCTTAGAACTGCTGTTTGCTGGGCTCCCCTCCAGTGCTTCTGACTCAGTAGGTCCAGGACAGGCCCTGAGAACTTGGGTTTCTAACAAGTTCCCAGGTGATGCCGATGTTGCTGCCTGGGTGGGGGGAGCACACCCTGAGAACCACTGGCTTAGACCAGGGCTTGGCATAGTGTGGCTGGACTGGCCACTATGTTTTATAAATAAAGTTTTATTGGAATACAGCCGTATGTGCTTGTTTCATATTGTCTAGGATTGCTTTCATGATACAATGGCACAGTTGAGTAGTAGAGACAGACTGTGCGGTTCTCAAACTTAAAATATTTACTGTTTGGCCATTTAAGAAAAAAATTTGCGGGGCGCCTGGGTGGCTCAGTGGGTTAAGCATCTGCCTTCAGCTCAGGTCATGATCCTGGGGTCCTGGGATTGAGCCCCGTGTCAGGCTTCCTGCTCAGCGGGGAGTCTGCTTCTCTCCCTCTGCCCCTCCACCCCCACTCGCGTTCTCCATTACTCTCTCTCAAATAAATAAATAAAATCTTTTAAAAAATTTTGCTCAACCCTCTCCCCCTTTTTTAATGTGTTCAAATATACTTTCTTCCTTGTTCTCATCTTTTTCTCCCATCTCTGTGCATATAGAAGAGCTGGAGAAATGGGAGCCTCAAAGGACTTAAGGTCACCCATTAAAGAGAAGGGGAGTTTGGGGGATTTAGGATTCCTAGCAGACAATTCCTTGTCCCACTCTTGTGCTGAGTCTAGCTCTCTGAGCCGTGGTTGTCTCGCCCAGAGGTGGGCTTTTTTGCCATCTGAGGCCAACTAAGGACTCCTAGAGGCTGCACATCACAGTGTTGCCATTTCCCCTGCCAGGCCGGCTGCCCACCCTCCAGACCGTCCGTTGTGGCTCCAAGGCTGTTACCCGCCATCGTCGTGTGATGCACTTCCAGCGGCAGAAGCTGATGGCTCTGACTGAGTATATCCCCCCAAAACCCGTGGTCAACCCGAGATGCCTACCGTGTCCTCCCAGTCCCCCACAGGAGGTAAGGAGGACACTGCCTGTCCTTGACGCTGGGATGGTGGATTGAAGTGATCTTGTCTCTGAAGCCATAATGAAGTAGCTCCCCAGGACCCAGCCCTCCACATCATTACTTCCCCTCTTTGACCCTGTGGGCCAGATGCTTTAAAATGAAATGTGCACTTGATTCTGCTTGGCATTTTGGGCTCTGGATCAGACGGGCTTCCTGGATTTCCTTCTTTCTTTACTTGTCTCCCCAAAATTATGTGAAGGTTATCCAAGCAGGTGGAGGTAGGGGAGGGTATCTCTCTTGTCTTGAAAGGACTTGAAGTTTCCCATGTTTGGGCATCACTGGGAGCCCCAGCACCAGTCCCCCAGGGAGAAAGGGGGACAAGGAGAAGGGCAGCTGATGTCCCCTTGGTCATCCCTTCCTGACTACAGGAGACAGGCCTTATCCGCCTCCTCCGTCGGGAGATAGATGCAGTTTTCCGAGAGAACCGAATGATAGCCGTCTGTCAGAATGTGGCTCTGAGTGCGGAGGACAAGCTTCTCATACGGCACCGGCTGCGGAAGCACAAGATCTTGATGAAGATCTTCCCCAACCAGGTAGGGAGCAGCCCTCTGGTACCGGCACCCTGATCCCCCGCCCCCGCCAACTCAGACCACAGGGGGCCCCTCCCCAGATCGGGTGTGTTCGACCCTCCCACCGCAAGCAACCCTCCAGTCTGGTGCCTACGCTGTGGTTGGGGGCCGAGGAGACTGTCGGCTTGCACCCTCAGCCTGACTTGGCCTGTGATCAGGGTGGGCAGCCCTTCCTCCCACTTGTCCCCAGGAAGCCCTCTTTCCTGCTGTTCCAGGTTCTGAAGCCCTTCCTAGAGGATTCCAAGTACCAAAACCTGCTGCCCCTCTTTGTGGGGCACAACTTCCTGCTGGTCAGCGAGGAGCCCAAGGTCAAGGAGATGGTGCGAGTCTTAAAGGGTGTGCCTTTCCTGCCACTGCTCGGTGAGCAAGCACCCTGCGGGTTGAGGATGGGGGTGAAGGGGAGCGGGTGCTACTGCAGCCTGGTGCCATCTGCTAAGTACATGGGGGTAAAACTGTGGACCTCCTTGGGGGGACATCCTCTCATGGGTGGGGCCTGAGTCAGTAACACCATTTGTTTTTTGGTGTTTTTTTAAAGATTGTATTTATTTATTTGACAGAGAGACACAGCGAGAGAGGGAACTCAAGCAGGGGGAGAGGGAGAGGGAGAAGCAGGCTTCCCGCTGAGCAGGGAGCCCGATGCGGGGCTCGATCCCAGGACCCCGGGATCATGACCTGAGCGGGAGGCAGACGCTTAACGACTGAGCCACCCAGGCGCCCCAGTAGCACCATTTGTTGAGGGCTGCCTGTGTCCCTCCAGAACCTGTGTTGGCTCACTGCCCTGCGTCCGTCCTCCCTCTCTCCCTCCCTCTCTCCCTCCCTCCCTCCCTCCCTCTCTCCCTCCCTCCCTCCCTCTCTCCCTCCCTCCCTCCCTCTCTCCCTTCCTCCCTCCCTCTTTCCCTTCCTCCCTCCCTCCCTCTCTCCCTCTCTCCCTCCCTCCCTTCCTCCCTCCCTCCCTCCCTCTCTCCCTTCCTCCCTCCCTCCCTCTCTCCCTCCCACCCTCTCTCCCTCCCTCCCTCCCTTCCTCCCTCCCTCTCTCCCTCCCTCCCTCCCTCTCTCCCTCCCTCCCTACCTTCCTCCCTTCCTCCCTCCCTCCCTCTCTCCCTCGCTCCCTTCCTTCTTTTTTAGATTTATTTATTTTAGGGAGAGAGAGAGCTCAGGCAGGGGGGCGGGGTGAGGGGCAGGGGCAGAGGGAGAGGGGGAAGGAGAGAAGCAGACTCTGCGCTGAGCGGGGAGCCCCATGCGGGGCTGGATCTCACAGCCCTGAGATCATGACCTGAGCCAACACCAAGAGTCGGATGCTTAACCACCTGAGCCACCCAGGCGCCCCAGTCCTGTGTCATTTCTGCACGGGCAGGGGGGAGGGGAGAGGAGGGAAAGCAGAGAGAGGGCTCTGCAGGGAGAGGAGGTTCAGACAGCTTGAGTCTAGCAGTGGGGTGCAGAAAGCCACACAGACGGAGATGCTTAAACAGCCCAGGGGAAGGGCACTGAGGGGCAGTGAGCAATGTTTCCCAGACTCCCCTAATGCTGGGGATCCCAGGAGATGATTCTTCTAGAGAAGACTGGTTTCATAGCTACCCCACTACACACACACACGCTCTGTGGTTCTTTCTTTCTTTCTTTTTTTTTTTTTTTTTAAGATTTTATTTATTTATTCGAGAGAGAGAGACAAGTGGGAGCGAGAGGGAGAGGGAGAGGCAGGCTCCCCGCTGAGCAGGGAGCCCGATGCGGGGCTTGATCCCAGGACCCTGGGATCATGACCTGAGCCGAAGGCAGATGCTCAAACTAACTGAGCCACCCAGGTACCCCTCTGCGGTTACAAAGGTTTAGGAAACCATGACTTAGTTGGGGGTGGGCCGGGTGGTTGTCTTATGTGAGTGTTTTTTAGGGAAGAGTTAGGAAGGAAGGGAGGGGATCAGTCCCAAACTGAGGGGGAGCTGGGTGGGACAGGTGTGGGAGCCAGATTCGGGGGAAGGCTGGGAGGTGGAGGAGGGTGGCAGAGCGTGCGTTGGAACCTTGAGTTGGACCGTTGGTTTCAGTGGAGAGAGGCATTTGTGGGGGCCCCGCTGAGCCTGTGTTCCTCCAGGTGGCTGCATCGACGGCACCATCCTCAGCAGGCAGGGCTTCATCAGCTACTCCCAGCTTCCCAGCCTGGCCATGGTGCACGGGGAGCTGGTAGGAGGACTCACCTTCCACGTGGCCCAGACCCACCTCTTGCTTCAGCACCAGCCCTTCCAGCTGACGGCCCTGCTGGACCAGTACATCAGACAGCAACAGGAGGGGGACTCCATCGCGCCAGCCAGCGGGCAGCCTGCTTCTCCTGACTCTGTCCCGAACTCCTAGCCAGCCTCTTGTACCCGGCCTGCCCGTAAACACACTCTACCCCTGTTGGCTGCGCCCTCATCCATCAATCAGAAATGTGGAAGCACTTGGGGTGGGGAGTGGCGTTCGTGACCTGACTTCACTGACCCCGACTTCCTCAGATACAGGGCCACCCAGGGATGCAGAGACATCCCATTTCCGAATGGAGGCTCTGAATTGCTGTCTTTGTCCCTAGTGTTCCCACCCTGGGACCTAACAGGAGCAGGCTTTTGGCTCTCCGGGTCCAGGGCAGAGAAGCTGACCAGATGAGGAGGTTGCCCTCTGCCTCCATGTCCACTGTCCCTTGCCGCACGTGTCTCCCGGCCTACCCCCTCGTGGGCCCGCCGTGCTGCAGTAGTCCCCCTCGGTACTTGTGCTGAGAATGGCATCTGTTGAGGGCCAGGCTCTGTGCTCACCACTTGACACACCTCCATTCTTCTCACCATGTCACCCTAACATTCGTCATTTCACAGAGAAGTTCAGGAGTCTGCCCAAGGTCATGTAGCTAATAAGAGACCGAACAGGTGCTTGAACCAGGCTCTCTGCTCTGAAGACCATGCCCTGGATTTCTGCCCTCAAGCTTCCTCATTAGGGTCTGGGGTGTGCCTGAATGTTAATTCTCCACCCTCAGGGTGTGTCACGTTATGGAAAGGTTGGGAGCACTGCTTGTTGATAAAATGAAATGCATTTTACTACCTCGGTTTTGCTGTTTGCAAGTTTATCCTCCGTGTAGACTTATTCTCAGGGCTGCCTCTGATTCTCACTTCTCCTCCTAGAAAATCCTTCCTCTTTCCGTGTCCAGGTCTCTTACCTCCCTGGACCAGTCCCACAAATGGCATCTCTTCCATGTTTGTCCTTTTGAAGGCAGCTGCCAACTTTGCCCGGTAGCTAACATGTCCCAGGTGATTCTGAGCAAGAGCTGGGCCAAACCAGAATTCTGTACTAATGAGGGGGTCTGGAGGCTCTTGAGTGGGAGGCCTCATTCCAATCTTGGAGAACCAGAAGTTCCTAATGAAGGAGAGAGAATGTTTAACTGGAAGCCTGCCCTTGTCCTTGATTGGAGTAGGGACGGTGGCTGTCGAACTTTCCTCCCAGACCTGGGGCAGTGCAACAGCTTCCTTAGTCCTGGACAGGCACCACTCTAGCAGTGACGATCTGCAGCTTTTCTGTGGCCTGGTCCAGGACCAATTTCCCACAGTGCCCAGGTCGGTGCCATATGCCCCAGGGATGCTTGATCGATAGGAAGTGAATTAAAAGGCCCCTAAGGCTCATGGATGTCAGAGCTGGTCTCGCCAGTGCTGCTCAGTGCCCTCCCTGACTCCCAGAACCCTGCCAGGTGCCAACAACACCCTCCTGGGGCAGCGGGAGCCGTGCTGAGGTTCTGAAGGGACAAGAGAACAGGCATCTCCCAAAGGATGTGTAAGATCCTGTAGGGTAAACCAAGGCCTGGGTGGGGGAGGTGGCCCACATCCTTTCTGGATCAAAGAATCCTGCACTGCATCCTTCACCTGCTGGCGATGCCTGAGGCCCCACCATTAAAACTCACTTTCCAGAAAGCAGCTTCACTGTCCTTAAAGCTGTCTGTCCATCTTGCATTCATTTTAATGAGGTTTAGACTTTTTTTTTTTAAGCTTTTATTTATTAAGAGAGCACATGCGCCCGAATGGGGGAGGGAACAGGGGGAGAGAGAGAATCTCAAGCAGATTCTGTGCTGAGCGCAGAGCCCTACACAGGGCTCGATTTCAAGACCCTGAGCCAAAAATCAAGAGTTGGATGCTTAACCGACTGGGCCACCCAGGTGTCCCATGTTTAGACCTTAAGAGCTGATTTTTAATTAGAATCAAGTACTGCGCTGAACACAGTACTCTGGCAGAAGAGGTGCTCAGAAAGGGAGGCCGGGGATACCCGAGTTGGTTCCAGCTAGCCCTAACGGCCACCTGGTCACTGCTGCAGACCTGCTCCTGATCCAGAGACTCTGCAAGCTGGGGATTTTATGCTACACACGGGTGCCTCCGGCCCCTTGGGTCCCGCCCTGGTGGGGCATCACCCGCAATGAGAGCCTCGGTGGGGGCCGCTGCCTGTCCCTCTCCAGCGGTGGCCGCCCTGCTCACTGTGCTGTTGGCACTGTCTGTTGTGGTCCCCCGGGGGCATCCGTCCCTTCCCGTCAACCTGATTCCTTTGCTGGCTCCAAATTTTGCAATCTATTTTCAGATGTAAAACGAGAGGGGGGCGGTTAATAAGGAAATGGCCTTGGGTACTCACTGGGGTCAAGGCCATGCTAGTCCGAGTAAACCCTTCACCACCACTGGCTTGAGGCCGGCGGCTCCCCAGTCCTCCGTGATCTGTCTGGAACTGCGCCCAGTGGGGACTCTGCCCCCACTCCCAAGCTACCTCGGTGCTGGGGAGTCCGCTCAGCCCTGAGTCCTCCCGGGAGCAGGGGGGCAGAGCTGAGCGGCTGCCCGGAGCTTGGCGGGAGGAGGGGCCGGGGAGGGGGGGAGGTGGGGAGATCCGGCTGGAGGGGAGGCTCCAACGTCTCCTTCCTTCCTGGTTCCTGCAGCAGCTGCTGCTACTGCTCAGCTCCGTGAGGAGGGAGCGGGCCACTCGGAGACGGTGACTCAGAGGCAGAGCGGTGCGCGGGCCAAGGAGCACGGGCGTCCATGGACCCTGGGGTAAGGGGACCACGCTGGCATCAGCTGACACCCCCTGGGCAGGCTTCCTCCCACCTGAAGCTGGCGGGTCTGCCCCTCCGGAGACGGGGGTGGGAATGGAAGTGGAGATGGGGCACCAACCTGGCTCACCTCGACCCCGCACCCCCTCCTGGCAGAGCCTCCCCCTCCGGGCGCCAGCAGCGAGGGGCCAGGAGCATCCGGGGCCAGGAAAAGGGCACAGAGGTACCCAAACACCGGAAGAGTTTGGGAACTTTCAATGGCCAAATGCAGGAGTTTTTACCCGCCCCCCCCACCCTGGGTCAGCCTCTTGCACTCCGGGCCCCTCCGTCCCGACCTCTTGGCCACCACGACCCCACCGCGTCCCTGTCCCTTCCTGGCCTCAGCTCCTCAGGTGCTTGCTGGCTCCATTGGAAGATCTGAGCTGTTTGCCCAGCCTCGGGCCAGCCTCGCCCCTCCAGTCCCCTCCCTGTCTCACACACTCAGAGCCTCATGCATTATTGATCTCCCCGTGGAGCCAGGGCAGCCAGGGCTGGTGCCAAGGGCGCCTGTGGGCACTGCTGCGGGACCTGTGTGGACCGTGGCATGTTCTTGGCCACCTCTTCTCCTGCACACGGTGCCTTCATGGGCCCAGTCCCCTGCTCTCTCCGGGTGGGTACTTATCAGGAGCCCCAAGGACTGGGATGATAGAAGGGAGGCTTCGGCGGGGGTCTGAGGGTCTCAGGTGGGCATCCTAGGGTAGAGGCACAGGGAACAATGGGGAGAGGGCTGTCTCAGGCCTCAGTTTCCCCATGCAGAAGATAGAGGATCTGGAGACCGATTGGTGGGGAGTTGGGATGAAGGGGTTAGGAGCACTCTGCAGAGGCATCGTGGCAGAGGCGTCTACAGCCCATGATGGCGGCAGGGTTGAGGGATGTCCAGGGGTCCTGAAGGAAGAGAAGCTGGACTGAGATCTTGCTTGTCCATTTTCTGAATTCCTCTGTCCTTTTTTAGAGCCTCTTTTTTCACTCCCATGCCTCATCTCTGATCATCCCCAGGGAATCCTCCAGAGAAAGCACTGAGTGTTTCCTAGAGCCTGAGAGTGTGGGCCCAAGGTGGGGCTGGGCGGACTTTTGTGGTTTTCTCTTGGCACCGGCCTGCGGGCTGCGTGCTAGTTCAGCTAGTTCACCTCTCTGAGCAGTGGCCGCAGCTGGCGGGTGTGGGCAGGGAAACCGGCCCAGGGTGGGGAAGGGACAGACTCGGAGAGGCCTGGCAGGTGAGCAGATGCGGGTGAGCTCTTATCTCAGACGATGCAGGAGGGGTGGGAGGTGGGGAGGTGAGAGCAGGGTCTGTGCTCATGGGGTCTCTCTCTTGCTTCAAGGGTCCCCTCAGGACAAGGTGACATCCTTCTCCTTCCACCCCGTTCTACTTCTCGGCAGGGAGTGGCCGCTCCCTTCTCCATGGACTTCCAAGAGAGGGTCCCTAACTTCTTGGCCGAGAGCACTCAGTCTGCAAAGCCAAGCAGTGCCCAGCAGGTCTGAGGGTGGGGAAGCAGGCAGTGGGGGGATAGAACTTGGCCCAAAAGTGGGGGCCAGATTTGGTCACCTTCCCAGCTGCTTTCCTACATCTCTGTCCTGGACGGCAGGCCTCTGAGCTGTGGGAGGTGGTGGAGGAGCCACGGAGCAGGCTGGGAGCAGAGGGCATCATGCCGGAGAGGCAGGAAGGCCACCTGCTCAAGAAAAGGAAGTGGCCTCTGAAGGGCTGGCACAAGGTAGGGTGGGCGGGGCCAAGGGAGGGGCCAGATGCAGGGGTGGGACGGGCACGTGGGAGAGTGTGTGGGCAGTACAGGGGCTGTGTGCATGGAGAAGAAGAAAAGTCCATGTGTGTGGTTGCTCTCTCCCCATACCCTTTCCTCTCGCCTCCTGGGTTCTCGTTCCTTCTGGGCCACGTCACAGAGATACTTTGTGCTCGAGGACGGGATCCTTCATTATGCAACCACTCGGCAAGACGTGAGTCAGGGCCTCTGCTGGGGGTCGTGGGAATGCGTGTGGCCCCAGAATGCTCCGAATAGGCAGGGGACTTCTGGAATCCACCAGAGCAGGGTCTGATCCCAGCTCCACCATTTCTGGGTGTGGGGTCTTGGGCAAGTTCCTTCCCATCTCTAAGATGGAGAGAGTACGACCCCCCATTTGTAGGGTAGTCTTCTTGGTGAGGGCCCTCGGGACAGTGCCTGGCACAAAAATTAGTGTCCAGGAAGCAGGAGCTTTCTCATCCGTGCCCTCCTCCTGTTCCTGGGCTGGGAACAGGAACCGAAGGCCTACGCGCTCAGGCTCACCATCCGTGAGGGTGTTTGCCTTCTCGGTCTTGCGGGTTCCTGAGAGCAGTTTTCCTGGCTCCGTGACTCCCTTGAGTTCAGAATGTGACTTGACATAGTGGGGTGTTCTGTGCACAGGCGGACAGCGGACAAGTCCCTGCTGATGCTGTGACTCAGGGATGAGAGTGAACCCACTGCCTGGCCCTGGAGCCTAGAGTCACCTCAGGAAGATGGTGGCTCTATGGTCCCCGGGGGCCTAAAAACAGTCCCATTTTCCCCCTGCTAACCCTCCACTCCAGATCACCAAGGGGAAGCTTCATGGCTCCATTGACGTCCGACTGTCTGTCATGTCCATCAACAAAAAGGCCCAGCGCATTGACCTTGACACCGAAGATAACATCTACCACCTCAAGGTGACATTCCTGGGAGCCAAGTGTGGCTTGGGTCCCAGCCTGGCGGAGACACAAGGGCACACCGGAGAGAGGGGCGGGGGCTGAGGGTCTGTCCCTGAGGTCGACAGCAAGGGCTTTCCCATCGTATACGATGGCCAACGGCAAACCGCCTTCTTGGTTGTTCTGTAAACGGGCACAGAGCTAAGGGCTCAGACTCCTGGGCTCTGCCTCCCCGCAAGGAGCCTTAGCACAAGCTGGGGACCACAGGGGGAGCCCACTTGCCTGGGGATCAGAGCCCCGACTTCCTGCCCCAGTGAAGCAGTCCTTCCTTTCATGCTTCCCTCCCCATCTCCATCGCCTCTGCAGATCAAATCCCAGGACCTGTTCCAGAGCTGGGTGGCCCAGCTTCGTGCCCACCGCCTGGCCCAGCGCCTGGACATGCCCCGAGGCTCGCTGCCCGGCACCACTCACCGGAAGGTAAGAAGGGCCCTGTGTGGGGGCAGGTGACAGGGGCACCCAGGGGTGGTGGCTTCAGGGAATCATGAGACCCAGGGATGTGGGCACTGTCCCGCCTCACCCTTGACGCACCCCGCAGGTTCCTGGTGCCCAGCTTCCAGCGGATACCAGCGCCTCGGCTCTACCTGGGGCTGGACCTCGGGAGAAGGTGTCTTCCTGGCCAAGGGACAGTGATGGGCTAGACCGCTGCTCTCATGGTGAGGGGCCCGTGGCACTGCGCCTATGATGTTGGCCCAGGAGAGGGAAGTGCCAGCAAGTGGGGACAGAGTCAGTCCGTGCGGGGGCAGCAGAGTTGAGGTGTGTTGTGGAGACAGTGGGGGTTGGGGTGCCAGCCCTCTCAGGAGACCCGTGTGAGGCCAGACCCGGGCTGAGACGTGGGAACTGCTTTGGGCTCCTGAGCCGAAGAGGGCGATCCAGGGTCAGGGTTTCTATGGCTGCCGGGTGAAGTGTTTGGAGGAGGAAGGGAAGCTGAGGGACAGACTTTGGGGTACCCGGTCAGTGTTGGGAGAGGGACTTCCTCATTCATTCTTCCCGCAGAGCTGTCTGAGTGTCAGGGGAAGCTCCAGGAACTACACAGACTCCTCCAGAGCCTGGAGTCCCTGCACCGAATCCCCTCAGCCCCAGTTATCCCCACGCACCAGGTGAGGGCCGGGGGGAGGAGGCAGGGGCCTGCCCAGGGGCCTCTCCCGCTTTATGCCTGCATGCCCACCGCTTCCCTGGGACAGATCCCCAGGCCCCCTTACATGCTGCAGCTCCCTGGAGAGCCATGCATCGGCCTAGCTGACTCACCTCCCATGTCCAGACTGTCTCAGGGTCGCGTCTCTGCCCCTTGGGGCCGACCCCTGCCTGCTGTGCCCACGCATCTACTAGGGCGTCTGTCTTCTTCCTCTGCGGTGTCAGATGTCTCTGTGCCCCCCTCCGGGGCCATCTGCCTCTCTCCTGGCTTTCATGGTTGCTGCCCTTCTCCCTGAGTGAACCCCCCCCCCCATGTGCCAGGCCTCAGTGACAACTGAGAGACCCAGGAAGGGGAAGCGGACCAGCCGCATGTGGTGCACACAGAGCTTTGCCAAGGACGACACTATTGGACGGGTGAGCTGGGGCGTGGACCCCAAGTCGCCGGGTGGGATGACCTGAAGGAGGCTGTCACCTTTGACCCCTGCCCTTCACCTACAGGTTGGTCGTCTCCACGGCTCTGTTCCCAACCTGTCTCGCTACCTGGAGTCCCGGGACCCCTCAGGCCCCCGCGGGCTGCCGCCGCCAGACTATGCCCACCTGCAGCGTACTTTCTGGGCCCTGGCGCAGAAGGGTGAGTGCATGCGGGAGGGGTGGCAGGGAGCAGGCAGGGGGAGGGAGAGGAAGAGGAGTCTGACGCCTGCCCCTGCCCCTACAGTGCACAACTCCCTCAGCAGCGTCCTGGCTGCCCTGACCGCCGAGTGGGACCAACTGAGGGACCTGCACCAGGGTTCAGAGCTGTCACAGGTGGGGTGAGGCTCAGGGACCGGGGAGCTGTGGGAGGAGAGGGCTTGAGGCCGAGGCCCGCAGGCCTGGGGGTGAGAGCAGAGCTGGGTCCAGGGCGAGAGTGGCTGGCAGAGGCAGTCTGTGCAGAGATCAGCGTGGTGGGGTGGGGAGGGCTTTGTCCTCCTGGCCCCTGGCCCCTCACCCTCTCCCTGCAGGTCTCCGAGGCCTCTGCTGGCCCGAGGCGCCTCCATTCGCTCTCCGTCTCCTCGGACACCACTGCAGACTCCTTCAGCTCCCTCAACCCCGAGGAGGTAGGAGCCAGGCTGGACTGTGGGGACCCTTTCTCCTGCACCTTCTTGCTCGGGGAAGTGAAGGCACCGTTGGTCTTCAGACCCAAAACAGGGCCAGAAGTCCTAGCTCCAACCCTTTCATGTAACACTGTCAGCAACCTCATCGTGGTCATTCCTGCCTGGCCAGTGTGTGCAGAGTGCTTTTACCTTTAGTTTTGGGTCCTATGAGGTCATGATCCTTACCCTCAAGTTCATGGTGGAGGATACAGAGACTCAAAGAATCTGACCGATGGGGGCCCAGGCTCCCACAATTGCGGATCGTGGGTTGGCTGAGCTGGGACTTAGGTGTTCTGAGCACAGACTCTGGGGCCGGGCTCCATGGGTTTCAATTTAGCTCCATTCCACGCCCGCTTTGTGACCCTGAGGCTCAGTGTCCTGATCTGCAAAGTGGGGGGTCATAATTGCGCCTGCTGCATAGGGTGAGCTTCAGGATGGATTGTGTTAATACACACGGAAGCCTTGGAGCCCGGCTCAGAGTCAGCGCCCAGGCAGGGTGAGCGGCTGTGGGGAACCTGTGTCTCCTTGCTCCCAGTTCCTTCCGTCACACCTTCCTATTCCACTGTGTTCTCTCCCCTGCCTGACACCCGTCCTTCCCACAGCAAGAAGCTCTGTACATGAAGGGGCGGGAGCTGACCCCCCAGCTGTCCCAGAGCAGCATCCTGTCTCTCGCTGAGTCCCACACAGAGTTCTTTGATGCCTGTGAGGTTCTCCTCTCTGCCAGCTCTTCTGAAAATGAGGTGAGGTGGTGGTGGGGGGCCTGGGAAAATTGGGATGGGGTCCAGAGAGACTAGAATTTGTAGATTCCCAAATCCTTTCTAACGCCTCGGCTCCTGTCTCTGGCAACACGTCCGGACCTGCTGGGTTGGTGTCCCTGCTCAGAAATCTCCACTGGGGACCCTTCTTCCAGTTCGATGTGCTTTATCCCCGTTGGTTCTCCAGCAAGACGGCTGCCTCAGTCCCACCCGCCATCTTCCTGAGAGCCCGTCAGCCCCAGCATTCCCCTGACCCCTGACCCGGACCCGGGGTCTCAGCAATGCCCTGCTGCCCTGTCCTTGTGTACCACCAAGTCCCTGAGCTTTCTCCCCAAAGTGAGAGGGCCAGGCGTCCCCCTCCCAAAGTGGCAGGGCACACTCCCTGATGCCGGTCTTAGGGCTCAGAGCCCCCCCCCCCACCCAAATACATGTCTTCCCCCTTCCCATCAAAGGACTGGCTGGGCAGAGTCTTGCCGGGCCCTGGGCACTGCCCAGCTGCCCGGGGAGGCCCAGTCTGCCCAGCCTCTCATCTGTCCCGGCCCAGGGCTCAGAGGAGGAGGAGTCGTGCACCAGTGAAATCACCACCAGCCTGTCCGAGGAGGTGCTGGACCTCAGGGGAGCTGAGCACTATCAGAAAGGTGCCCGCTGGGTGCGCAGCCATGGGGGCGCTGGGGAACAGGTAGAAATGGTGTTTGCCCACAGCCCAGGCCCCTTGGGAGGCAGTCTCTTGGGGTGACTGGTGGGCTGACAGCTTTGGGTGCTGACTCCAGAAGTGACCCCAGGAGATGAGGAAGGCTAAGCTGTGAGCTACAGAATGTTCCAGAAGTGGCTCCGGGGGTGGGTCAGGCTCATGCCTGAGAAGGTTCGAATAGGGCCTGATACAGAGGCAGAAACTCCCACCTTGCCACTCTTTACCAGTGTGGCTTTGGACATGTCATTTTACTTCTTGGAGCTTGCTTCCTCAGCTACAAAATGGGCCGAATAATCTATATCCTGACATCGGTTTCTGTGTTTATGGTAGGGAGCTGAAGATAAGGGTGGGGGGCTCAGGAGGGGCTTCTGGGGTGCAGGGTTTCCCCAGTGGGGACCGCCCTCTCGGAGTGGTTCTCGGCCCCGCTGCCCCCCTGAAATCCCCCAGGAGCTTATCTGCAATTGGCTCCCCAGCTGCCCCACCCTGCCCCGAGTCCAGAGGGGGCTTGGGAGTGAGTCTATCTAGGAGCCCCTCTGTTGGGGGGGGCACCTCGGGGCTGGCCTGTGCACCTGCTGGGTCTGGGTGCCGCACCCAGAGGGAGAGTGACGTGGCCGGGTGGGCCCCAGGGGCATGTGTTCCAGGGAGAGCTGCAGGGCCCCCGCGTCGCCGCTGCCTGCCAGCAGCCAGTGGGCCAGGAGCCGACGTGAGCCTGTGGAACATACTGCGGAACAACATCGGCAAGGACCTGTCCAAGGTGTCCATGCCCGTGCAGCTCAACGAGCCGCTCAACACCCTGCAGCGGCTGTGCGAGGAGCTGGAGTACAGCCGCCTCCTGGACCAGGCCAGCCGCACGGCTGACCCCTGCGAGCGCATGGTACCCCGCCAACTCCCGGCCGGCCCCCTCCTCGCTGCCGGACTTCCACCTCGGGCCCCCCAGTCCTTGCCTGCCGTGGGGTGGCACCTCCCCTTCTCTGACCCCCTCCCCCCCAGCGGCATCTCCCTGCCCTCCCCCCTGCAGGTGTACATCGCGGCCTTTGCTGTGTCTGCCTACTCGTCCACGTACCACCGAGCAGGCTGTAAGCCCTTCAACCCCGTCCTGGGGGAGACCTATGAGTGTGAGCGGCCTGACCGGGGCTTCCGCTTCATCAGTGAGCAGGTGTGGGCCTCATGGGGGCCTGGGGCCGGGAAGCGCCGGGGCTTTGGGGGGGTCGGGGCCTGGGGGAGAGCGCGGGGCGGCCGGCTCTGCGCCAGGCGCTGGGCCGCATGGTGGTGGCGCAAGGGGCTCTCTGCTCCGGGGAGCCCCCTGCCGAGTGTGCGGGCTGACTTGACCCAGGGAGTTTTACGGGGCATGTTCTAGAGCCGGGAGCCCGGAAGCTCATAGGCCGCTCCTCAGCCCTACCCGGGAAGGCAGGCTCTGGGGGCTGATCCTGAGCTAAGTCTTGAGGGAGGAATTGACGGGCACCAGGAGTACGGGCTGGGAGGGCGTGGGGAATGGGATGCTCCAGACAGTGTAAAGGAACAGATGGAGCATGTTTAGGAAGAGTAAGAGACGCAGCTGGAAGAACAGACAGGGCCAAACCCTGAGGAACCCTGTGAGCCAAGCGGTTGTTCTCAAATCCCGAAGGCGATGGGGAGTCGTCGGAGGGTTTTCGGCCGTAGAGGGACAGGCTCCGAATTGCACTCTATCAAGAGCACTCAGGCGGTCGCATGCGGATGGGTCAGAGAAGGTCACTCCTGTAAGAGCTGCTGAGGGCCTGCACTTGGCCGCTGGCAGCCGGATTGCGTGGACAGTGGATTCGGCAGCTGTGCATGTGTCGCTCTCGAC
Organism: Halichoerus grypus; assembly: GCF_964656455.1. Lineage (NCBI taxonomy): Eukaryota > Metazoa > Chordata > Mammalia > Carnivora > Phocidae > Halichoerus > Halichoerus grypus. Next base: position 186,187,994 of record NC_135713.1, read on the forward strand.
AGGACTCGGTGGTCAACAGAATGTTGTTACGCGTAAGGGATAGGGGAGGTGGTCGACAGGAGGGAGAAGTCGGAGGTGGCCTTGAATTTCTGGCTGTGTGGCCGTGCCAGTGAGCAAGATGGAAAGGACGAGAGGAGAGTGACTGAATTAGGGCGACTCCTTATCCACGTGGGCTTGACTTCCATGGGCAGATGTCCAGTAGGCCCTGGACCACGTGGGCATGGAGCTCCTTGGGGGGCACAGGGTGGGGCTAACGGACCTGGGAGTCACCAGCTTAGAGGACGGATGATGTCACAGGCTGCTCCGGGGGGAGGGTCCGGACAGGAGGGTGGGCAGGGAAGGTGGAGGAGCTCTGAGGTGAGGGGGTGGGCAGATGGTCCACAGGACTTCAAAAAGTGTCGTTGGTTTACTGAGTGAGGGATGTTTCAGAGGAAGGCTGGGGGCCGAGCCTGGATTACAGTGGGTGTGTAGTAAAATGAAGTAAAATAGAGAAAAGTGCTACTTAAAATTAAATGGGGCGCCTGGCTGGCTCAGTCAGTAGAGCATGTGACTCTTGATCTCAGGGTTGTGAGTTCAAGTCCCACACTGGGCATAGAGCTTACTTAAAAAAATAAAATTAGGGGCACGTGGGTGGCTCAGTCAAACAACTGATTCTTGGTTTCAGCTCAGGTCATAATCTCAGGGTCATGAGATCAAGCCCTGTGTGGGGCTTCTCTGCCCCCACCCCTTGTATGTGAGCTCTCTCTCAAAAAAAAAATTTAAAAAAATAAATTTTAAAAAATTAGATTAAATTAAAATAGAGACAAATGCAAATTGTTTCCAAAAAATTTTAGCTGGAGGGAAAGAAGAGGGAGAGAGGGTTTCAGCCAGAGGTGGGGATAAAGAGTTGAAGCAGGTTTTTTGTTTGTTTAGATTTTAAGTGTTTCTGGTTTTTTAAAAGATTTTATTTATTCATTTGAGAGAGAGAGAGAGAGAAGATGAGCAGGAGGAGGGGCAGAGGGTGAGGGGAAGCAGACTCCCTGCTGACTGAGCCACCCAGGCACCTTAGATTTTAAGTGTTTTTGAAAACATAGTGAAAAGTTAACATAGTCCAATAGTACAGTAGAAAATGACCCCCAGGGCGCCTGGGTGGCTCAGTCATTAAGTGTCTGCCTTCAGCTCAGGTCATGATCCCAGGGTCCGGGGATCGAGCCCCGCATCGGGCTCCCTGTTCGGCGGGAAGCTTGCTTCTCCCTCTCCCACTCCCCCTGCTTGTGTTCCCTCTCTCACTGTCTCTCTCTCTCTCTCTCTGTCAAATAAGTAAAAATCTTTTTTTTTTTTTTTAAAGATTTTATTTATTTATTTGAGAGAGAATGAGAGAGAGCACATGAGAGGGGGGAGGGTCAGAGGGAGAAGCAGACTCCCAGCTGAGCAGGGAGCCCGATGCGGGACTCGATCCAGGGACTCCAGGATCATGACCTGAGCCGAAGGCAGTCGCTTAACCAACTGAGCCACCCAGGCGCCCCAAATAAGTAAAAATCTTAAAAAAAAAAAAAAAAAAAAAAAAGACGTGACGGATTCCTCCCTCAGAAAGGTGGAATCTTTTTTTTTTTTAAGATTTTATTTATTTATTTTAGAGACAGAGAGAAGGGCAGAAGGGCAGGGGGGAGGAGCAGAGGGACAAGCAGACTCTGCGCTGAGTGCGGAGCCAGACGCGGGTCTCGATTTCAGGACCCTGAGATCATGACCTGAGCCGAAACTAACAGTCGGACGCTCTTAGTCGACTGAGCCACCCAGGTGCTCCAAGGTTTACTCTTGCTTAAGACGGAAGAAACAGGAGATATTTCTATTCAGAGAGAAAGAGAAATGGAGAGGGAAAGGCTGCAGGGCAGGGGGGATGGGGAGGGAGGAAGCCCGCAGGAAGGGGAGCGAGGCGGCAGGAGGAGGAGGAGGGGGGCTGGGCCTGGCAGTGGGTTTCGGGGGACTGGCGTCAGGGTGGGAGCCGTAAGTCGGTGGAAGGAGTCGCCATCTCTGCTCTCGCTCTGATTGTGGGGGGTTAATGTGTGAAGGGGATGGTTTGGGTGTCGGTCCCCGGAGGAGGACTGGGCCCAGGGCTGGACACAGTGTAGAATGAGAAGTTCCCAGTGTGTGCTGTGTGTTCTGCGGCCCAGTGGCTGTGTCTAAAGAGCAGGGAGCCAGGGGTGGGCACAGAGGAGGCCGATCGACGCTGAGCGTTGTGGCGGGTGGTGGCAGCAGGTTGTCAAGAGTGCCGGGTGAGAGGGTGCAGGTGACAGAGCAATCTCAACCAGGGGGGACGGAGGTGAAGCCGGGGCTGTCGGGCCACCACAAAGCAGAGCAGCTGGATGTCTTGGGAGGAGCCAGGGGCCACAGGGAATGGGGAGAGAGGCCAGGCTGTGGGCTGTGGGATACCCGAGTTCAAGTTCCAGATATGGAGCCGTTCCAAGGAGGACAAGGCCAGGTTTTTCCAGGGCCGTGGTGTGGAGGCTGTGACAATGGTGAGGGAGAAGACGATGAGGGGAGAGAGGGTCCTCGGCAGGGCTGGCTTCCAGGCAGGGCGCAGGAGGGGGCCCCAGCCGTCACTGCTAGAGGACTTCATAGGCTGGAACGGGGGTTCTGGGGCTCTCGGGGGTGTGAATGAGAAGGGGGAATGTGAGGCCTCATGGGAAAAGAAAGGACAACAGAGACAAGAGACCTGGAACTAACTGGTCTTCTGGGTTGAAGAGGAACTGGGAATGGGGGTCAGGGGCTTCAGGAAGCCGTGGGGTCAGGAGCAGACCCCACGGCCCTCAGGGGCAGCATCAAGAGCCCTTCTTTGCTCACAAGGTCTCCCACCACCCCCCCATCTCGGCGTGCCATGCGGAGTCTGAGAACTTCGTCTTCTGGCAAGGTGAGGAGTGGGGGGCATGGTGGGGTGGACATGGCGGTGAAGGGCATGTGGAGTGCTAGAACACTCTCTGGTCTCATTTCTCCCTCTCCCTCTCCCTCTCCAGACATGAAGTGGAAGAACAAGTTCTGGGGCAAATCCTTAGAGATTGTGCCTGTGGGGACAGTCAACGTCAGCCTGCCCAGGTGAGTATTCCTAAGTGCTCAGCGGCCAGGCCGGGCCCACAGGCCGTCCTCCAGGCTGGTGTGGGAGGTAGTAGGGACAGGATAGAAAGGTCTGGCCTGAGGCTGCTTGAGCCGGGGCAGTGTCTGTACATTTTACACCTGTATTTACAGTGTTGTGTATAAAGAAAGGTGAAAAATCTTAGAATAGTAGAGCGGGAAGGGCTCATCAGGGTCATGTGATGCAGTGGCTTTCACACTTTTTTGACCATGACTCACAGTAAGAAATGCATTTGAGACTTCAAGCCAATGCACGGATACACCCAGACAGACAGACAGACAGACACACACACACACACACACACACACACACACAGAAACCTAAACTGACCTCAGGATCCATCACAAGCCACGTTTGAAACACCCTCATTAGCTCCTGTCGTTTTAGAAGTGCGGACTGCAGCCAGAGGGGGCGGGGGCTTAGCCGGCCCGGGCCAGGCATCAGCTAGAGGCCGCTGCACAAGCGGGAAGCTCCTGGACTTCAGAGTCAGAAGTCCCGGCTGGGAGTCTTGATCCTGCCACTTAATAATTATGCAAGCGGCGAAGGGACTTGACGCCCCAGGGCCTTGAGTCTGCTCTCCTATAAAATAAGAGTAGTGAGTAGTACCCAGGAGAAGTGGGAAGTGAACCGGGTAATATGTGTGAACAGAGCTACCCTGGTCCCTGGCACCTGAGGGCCGGGACCCTGTCTATGTATTTATTCCCATGACTTAGGCCCTCAGGAGATTTATCAAATGAGTGGAGACGTGTTGGCTCAAAATTTTCTGCGAAGGCTGCCCTGCTTGATAAATACGTCCTCCTTCACGGCAGAGGCAAAACCAGGACCCCCGTGCTCCTTCCACAGACCCCCACGACCTGCTCCCTGGCTCAGGGTGGCACTTGCACCCCAGGGCCGGCCAGCTGCCCTCCCCCGCTCTGTCTCTCTCAGGTTCGGGGACCACTTTGAGTGGAACAAGGTGACGTCCTGCATTCACAACATCCTGAGTGGCCAGCGCTGGATCGAGCACTATGGGGAGGTGCTCATCCGGAACACGCAGGACAGCTCCTGCCACTGCAAGATCACCTTCTGCAAGGTGGGCACGCCACCCCGACCCTGCCTGTCCGCCCCCAGCGGCGCACCTGGGGGAAGGGGAGGGGCACACCCCTAAGTGCCCTGCCCCCACCCCCACCCCAGGCCAAGTACTGGAGCTCCAACATCCACGAGGTGCAGGGTGCCGTGTTCAGCCGGAGTGGCCGCGTCCTCCACCGACTCTCTGGGAAGTGGCACGAGGGGCTCTACCGGGGGACCCTGCCGGGCGGTCAGTGCATCTGGAAACCCAGTAAGTGGGGCGGTCGGGGAGGGCTGGGCAGGGGTGAGGGTGGCTCTGGCACGGTCCACCTGCCCCAGCCCCTTGCCTTCCCCCCAGACTCAATGCCCCCAGACCATGAGCGAAACTTCGGCTTCACTCAGTTTGCCTTGGAGCTGAATGAGCTGACGGCAGAGCTGAAACGGTCACTGCCTTCCACGGACACGCGGCTCCGGCCAGACCAGAGGTCAGTGTCCGGCAGGCCTCACCCTGGAACCGTGGGCTCCTCCCTCCCCAACATGGGTTTCCACACAGAGCTGGGCCTGCCCTTCCTTCTTGGAGTTGCCTCAGGGAGATGGGTCCTGTGTGTGGAGGGAGCTGGGCAGGGGATAGAGGCCTTGGGTCTGGAGGGGGCAGTTCCGCTGACTGCCGTCTGGAAGCTCAGGTACCTGGAGGAGGGGAACATACAGGCTGCTGAGGCCCAGAAGAGAAGGATCGAGCAGCTTCAGCGGGACAGGCGCAGAGTGATGGAGGAGAACAACATCGTCCACCAGGCTCGCTTCTTCAGGTACCTCTGCCCTCTCCCGGGGTCTCTGCCATCCAGGCTCCCCTCCAGCTCCCTGAGCGGGGGCATGGGGGGGGGCGCAGCTGTGGGAGGCAGCATCCGGGAACCCTGGCCTTAATTCTGCCTGTTCACCCCTCTCCTTCCCCCAGGCGGCAGACAGACAGCAGTGGGAAGGAGTGGTGGGTGACTAACAACACGTACTGGAGGCTTCGGGCCGAGCCAGGCTACGGGAACCTGGACGGGGCCGTGCTCTGGTAGCCCCGGCCCTCAGGGGCAGGAGGCTCGGATTCCTCCCTCCTGCCTCTGCCCCCCACGGACACACGGGTGAGGCCAGGCTCCCCCGCTCACTGCCCTGGAGACCAAAGGGGCAGCTCTGGCTCCGTCCCCTCTGCCGGCCAGAGGGGCTGCCTCTCAGCCCATTGCCCACCCCCTGTTTGGGGTGGGAAGCAGGATCTGTGCTTCCCCAGTCTTGTTTCCCTGGACAACCAGCATGTAAGCCCCTTCTCGCTCCGTCATTTCCCCTTCTGTCCCCCTTGGGGTACTTGGGGGAGACTCAAGGCTCTCCAGGATCTGTTCCCCATTTAGTGCCTTCCTAGGACACAGGGGACCCCTTGATGCTCCCCAGGCTTCCTATGCCCAGGGCTCTGGCCCCAGCTGTGCAGTTGGAGTGAGTGAAGGAGAAGAGATGGCGTTTTCTTCCACCCCCTGTCCCTCCCATGCCCCTCTCCAGCATCTTCTGCCCCATGCCCTGGCCCAGCGGGGCTCCCTTTGCTTGGTCCTTGGCAATCTCTCCCATCTTCCTGGATCCCCTTCTCCCAAACTGCTAAATGCCTGCGGCTTCCAGCTCTTTCGGCCTTGTCCTCGAGCGGTTTCCTTCCGTCGCAGCTCAGCAGGTCCCCCCAGAGTGGAAGAGGCCTGTCCCGGAGGCAGGGAGCCAACGGAGCAGGCAGGGCGCCCGGCCTCAGACCCCCTGGGAGTGAGTGAGCACGCGTGAGTGTGAGTTTGTGTAGGAGTATGTGCGTGTGTGCGTGTGCCCGTGTACTGCTTGCAGGCGAGCAGGGTCCTCCACATAGCCCAGACGGCCCGTGCCGCGTGTCCGCCGCCGTTGCGGCTCATTTCCACACGGTCTGCCTCTGGGGAAGGTGAATCGCAGTGACATTCCAAGCTCCAATAAAGACTGTCCCAAATTTTGGCCTGAGACCATTCATTTAAAAACACATAACCTCGGGGCACCTGGGTGGCTCAGTGGGTTAAGCGTCTGAGTCTTGATTTCGGCTCAGGTCATGATCTCGGGCTCGTGAGCTTGAGCCCCACTCAAGGGATTCTCTCTCCCTCTGCCTCTGCCCCTCCCCATCCCATATTATAAATAATAAATAAAAATAAAAACACATCTGCTCGAGTTCAGTGAAGGCCCACAGCTACCCACTCACCCGGACTAAACATCCCATGTCTTCTCTCTGCCTTAATCCTCACACCCTGTCCATTCTGTCTCAGATGCCTCAGCTCTGGCTCCTTCTCTGGATTGCCCCTGGTTTAGGCTGGGCCTTTAGCAACCCTTACCTGGATTATCGCCTTGAAGCCGTTCTAATGCTGACTTTTAGGGTGATATTTTAGAAGAAGAGATAGGCTGCCTCGTGCCTGTTCCAAATACATCCATTGCTTCCGAGTACCGAAAGGAAAAACCTACACTCTCAACCAGGCTGAAAACTGTGTGGTCCCCGCCCCCCTCTGGCATAGAGTGCTGACCCCCGCACCCAGAATCCGTGGTCAGGTCTCCTCCCCACCCCAGACTGATGAGTGTCCAAGGAGAGGTGGAAGTTGGGGGCCGGGGTTAGAAGGGACCAGAGAACAAGTTCTGCTCCCCCACCCGAACCAAAACTGAGTCCAAATCCCAGCTCTGTTACCACAGCTGTGTGGTCTCAGTCAAGTGCCTTCCCCTTTCAGTTTAGAGACTTTGTTCCTTCATTCGGCTTCTCTTCTGTCAGAGGAGAATGTATGGGAAGTGGCCCACGCTCCGGATTTCATTAGCTGTCCCTTAGCCCCTCACCCTGTCTCACTGCGACAACAGGCCCCCAAGCCCGGCTCTGGTTTGATGGATGTGCCCAGAGCAAGTCACACGTTCTCTGGGTGGGGGGGGGGGGTGTGTATGGCAAGAACAGAGGGGACCCCTGAACTATGGCAGCCCTTCCAACCTTACTCCTTTTCTTCTCCCCTCCCCCTCCACATTTCCACAGTTTATGTCGAGAGTGTGAAAGTTAAAACAAATACACTCATCCTGACACCGTGTACCAGAGAGAACCTCAACCCATTCCAAAAAAAGCCAAAGCAGGCACACATTGAGGATTTTTAAATCCAAGGTCCACTGCCCTCCCCCCTCACCCTTTCCACCCGGAGCAACACAGCACCTGACTGACCAGCACATGTTCTACTTGCACATATTTTGAGAAACAGAGTTTCGAACAGACCAAATTCCAAAGTTATTTTTCAACTTCTTTGCCCACAGGAACCAGGCCCTCGGTGGCCTGACCAGCATCCTCTCCCAGACCCGGGTGCCAACTCCCTGGCAGGAAGATGGTTCAGATTGGTTTTGCTCCTGTTGGGGCATTCTCTGCTGGAGGACTGTTGTCTCCTTAGAAACCCCCTCCTCCGGCCCAGGTTTGGTGGGTCCTTACTGCCAGGGCGCTCAGGCTAGGCCTAGGGGAGTCCGGAGTTCTAGCCCTGGGCTGTGCTCTGGGGACGGTATGTGCAGGGCCCAAAGCAGCTGTGGGTCCAGAGGACCGTGGCCACCTTTCAGAAGCAGGGAAGATGGGTGTGTGGGTGCTCAAGTCTGGTCTGATGAAGGAATAATGGGCCCCATTCTCAAGCCTATCTCAGTCTAGTCCGGGACACACAGGAGCACTGCTCACCACTGGGCTTGGGGCAGCCCCCCACAGACCTGGACCCCCAGTCTGGGTTGGAGGATATGGCGGGCATAGGGCAAAGGGGAGGAGTATGGGCCTAGTGGCCCCACATCTCGTCTTGGGAAAGGTGCGAGGCATGTACCTGGTTTGTAAATCCAGAGACCTGCTTCCCTGGATGAGTAAAAGTCAGAGCTTGAGAAGCAGGGAAACACGGGCCCAACAATGGTGGCAGAGGGAGAGGGAGGTGGACGGGAGGTGTCAGTCCTCACCTCACCAACTTTGGGCCCTCCGACCCCAACCTCTCCATCCAGAGAGAGGTAAAAATGGTCTTTTTCAATTTAGCCATTGAATAGCTGATGGGGACACCTGGGTTGCCAGGGCCAAAAAGGCCAAGAATACTTATAACCTCCAAATTTCCGGAATCTTCTGAATAAAGGGTGGTTTAGGGGATGTATGCATATGTGTTTATAATAAACCAGAGAAGGGAAAGACTGCTGAGCCAGCCAGGGAGCTAGGTGTCAAAGATAAACACAGCCAGACATTAAAGGGGTGAAAACAGATTTTATTCAGTAACCACTGCCAGTGGGGGGAAGAGCTGAGCTTGGTTCGATTCCCGCAGAGGTGACGGGGCATCTCAAGGAAGGAGGGAGGGGCAAGCGGGGGCTCCCGTAGTCAGAGAAGTGATAAATGACAAAGGATTGGCCAGTGTAAATGCAATTAGGCCAGGGGTGCCTTCTAGCTGGTGATGATCAAAGTCTGGATTCTATCCTCCCACAGAGACCGGGAGACAGGCCCTATCCTTCCTGATGATCACATTTCAAAGGAATGGCTTTCAGGTCCTTGAGAAAGACACTCCTGAGTTGTAGGAGATACGTGTATACCTCAAAGGGACAGAGGAAGGAGTCATCATCATAAACCCTTTTAGGGAAATGTTCTCAGAAAGGTAAATCAGGGGCCTATCAGGAGGTGTTTGGCAGAACGAACACTAAATTCTCTCCAACAAGCCCTATGCTTCTAGAAGCTGTGCTAGAGTCTGGTGCAGGGGGTTAAATGGATTTGTTATACGCTGGGTTCTGCAATTCTCACGGGCACTTCACATCCCCTCCTTGAGATCAGGGTGAGGGCCTGATCCCCCTGAAGCTGGAGTGGGTGTTCACGGCGGAAGGAGGCCAACCTGCCTCCCTGCTTCCGATGGTGTGTGTCTGAGACGGATGGTGTGGGGCCCCCCCACTCTGCAGCAGAAGAAAGACAAGTCGTGGGAGCAATGGTGGGTGCCCACAGCTCCTGACTGACACCATGGTACAAAATCCTCAGTTTGCAGAAAGGACTCCCTCCATATACACTAGGGTTCTGGAAGCACCTTCAGCAACCCCAGGTAAGCCCAAACCGCCGTCACTTAGCCCCATGATGCCAGGACCCTAAGGATGCTGGGTCCTCCTGGTTCCTAATATGAGGGGCCTCTCGAAATGATGGGGGAGTGGATTATGGGAAAGGTGGGGGTGGAAGAAGAAATCAGAAGGTCGGGCGGGAGCAGGAAGGAGAGGGAATGGGGATGAGAGTTGGCTTCAGAGCCTGTGTGACCAGAACCAAGGTGGTGAAATTCTTCCAGCATCCTCCAGAGGGCGCCTGGGTCTCTCGAAAGGACCAATTCAGGCACATCCTGAACCCACCGCGCAGATGGCTGCACCCACCGTCCACTCCGAGTAGAGGCCCCCAAGAATCTGGCCGTGGCGGGGGCACGGCCCCGCAGTGATAAGTGACGATGTAGACACTGTCCTGCCCACATTCCAGCAGACCACCAGTGCACTCAACCACTGGCCCCCTACACTTTTCAGAGAACACTAGGTCAGGAAACCCCTTCTCGGGGAGACCCAGGTGTCCTCCACCACTCCTAGCAGCTGCCCAGGTGGGCTGGGGGAGAGTGGTCAGGCCCCCTCTGCCTCATCCCCGCCAAGTAACTGCCTGCCAAGGACAGCTGGTCCAGGACCCCCCTCCCCCCAACAGAGCCATCAGAAGAGAACCTTCCCCGTCTCCACTAACACCCCTCCCGCTTCCTCCCGCTTCTGCAGCCCCTAGAACTATGACACACTGGAGCGGGGCCCATGACAGTGCCTCATGGGGCTAGGATCCGAGGGGCTGAGGGAATGTGCTATCGACCCCTCACAGATAACATTCTGGATACCTGGACCCTGAACTTCTAGATCTTTCCCAGTACACCCTGTCAAGGATTGACTGTGCCCGCCACTGTGTTTCCCCCCTCCCGATGCATGACAGATGTGGGGGTCAGCCATTAGCCTAGGGCCAGGTCTCCCTACACTGGCGAGGAGCTCAGGGGAGTGTGAGAATCCTAAATTCCAACCAGCCTTCTCCGGTCATAATGAAGTTATATTTTGTGAAGGCTGGAAGACAGAACATAGTTTAAGCTGTTAGCTCGGTTTGTCATCTTTCAGTATTTAGCATAGGATATATGGGCCCATGTTTTACTCCTGTCCTGGGCCCTCCCAATGTTAAGGGCAGGCCTCAGAAGATCCCTTGCGTAGTGCTCCTGAAGGGTATGGCGGGGAGGGTCCCCCTGTGGCCTCCTGGGAGGGATGAGACTGGGGACGAGAAGGAAGCTGGGCCAGGGCCAGCTTGGCTGGTGCGGGAAGCCAACTCAGCAAGGACCCCTGGAGAGAGCCAGCGAAGGCGGGAGGCAGGGAAGGCAGGTCCCGTTGGCCCTCTCTTGCTTCTCTGTCATTAGCAAGGCATTCAGGCACAGGGTAGCCTCCCCCCTCCTAGCTGGGCCACCAGAGGCCACCACACTTCCCTTCTGCTGCCTGCCAGGCAGGGTGGGCAGGGGAGAGCACCGGACTAAGAGCCAGGGGGTCTGAGTTCAGGGCCTGGCTCTGCAGTTTCTCCCCGTTTTTCCCTTTGCAGAGTGGCCATAATCCTAAGAGTTCAGCTCCTCCTTGGGTTTTCCTCTCCTTTGTCAAAGGAGAACTTGGGTCGCAGCGTTGTGCCAGCAGGGGAGCACCAGGCAACGGTGGCCAGTGTCGCCCCTGGCTCCGCTGCCCCCGCACTGGAGCCCCCCACCCCACCCCCTGGCAGCGGCAGGTCCTCCCTGAGACGGGGAAGCAGAGTTCCAAGTGTGGCTGTGCGGACGCCAGTTGCTGCCCTAAGCTTCCCAATACTTTTGCCAAGAAAAGATACAAAGCATCTCCCCCAAATGGTGAGGGGGCTCACACATGGGTCAAGGGAGAGGGGGCAGCACCCCTCAACTCTGTGGCGCCCTCACCACCCGTCTCTGAGACAGAACACAGCATCCTTCTGCCCGTGAGCTGTCGGATCCCCTCCCTAGTTAGGGGGCCCCGGGCCGCGGAGCTCCTGCCGCCCCCCGACACACACACACACGCCCCGGGACACCTGGCTAAAACCCGCCAGACAGTCCTCAAGGCCAGCAAGTCCCGGCGGACCAAGGTGAAGGTCGACGGGGCAGAAATGGGCAGATGCTCCCGGGCATCACCTTCAGCGCGCGCGCGGGCACCCCCACCGGGTGGCCGGGGCCGGCGCGGGACCGGGGCGCGTGCGGACGGCCGGCGTCGCGGGAGCCCGGGGCCCAGAGCCGCGCCGCCCAGCCCGGCGATCGGCTGCAGCCGGCCCGGTGGCCGCGGGGCGGAGCCCGAGGACCGGAGACGCCCGAGCGCGGAGGGAGCGGGCGCGCCGCGTCCTCGGTCGCCTCTGCCCGTTGCCCCGGTTGCCCCGGAGCCGGGCTGCAGGGCTGCGGGGCTGCCGCGCTCGGGCCGCGCGGGGTGGCGGGGCGGCAGTCCTCGGACCCGGTGGCCCGCGGCGGGGAAGCCCGGCTGCGACGCGGGACCGAGGGCGCGGGGAGCCCCGGCTCCGGGGCGGGACCGAGGGGGCCGGAGTCTCTGCGCACACGAAGGCGGCTCCCCTCCCCATCACCGGCACCCGGGGACCGCGCCCCCGGCCGGCACCCCCTGCAGAGAGAGCAGGCCCACGGCACCGCAATCCTCTAACGGCCTCCCCCAACACAACACCCTCTACCCCTCGCCCCCTCCTCCATCTCAATGGCTTCTGGGTGTGTCCGGGGATGACTATCTGAAAAAGAGTGTCCTGGCTGAGGGGAGGATGGAAAAGGGGAAGCATGCGGCCGAAGAGCCACAGGGGGTGAGAACAAGAGGTGTGGGTGCGGGGATGTCTGAAGGCAGAATAATTTAGGGCCCCGTGTCTGGAGAGGAGGTGGTGACCAAGTTCTCTTTCTAGGTTGTGAGTGTCTCCTTGTATTTCTTTTCTTTCCTTTCCTTTTCTTTCTTTCTTCTTCTTTTTTTTCTTTACTATTACAAATGTTTATTTGACAAAAAAGTTCAACAGAAAATGCACGTAACCTGATTTTTATATTGTATTAAAACAGGTGTTATGGAGAGGGGACATGTGGAAGCAGTTGATTTTTCTGCTGAACACACTCATTGTTTACATTCGGTCCAAGGCTTCTAAAATGATGAGACTATTTCCTCGTATTATCACCCCATTATTCTGTTGCCCACTAGCTGCCATCTCCACACGTTCATCTAGCACAAGATTCATAAGGGTATGGAATCCCTGCCACCATTTAATTTCAATGATAATTTCTTGTCCATAAATTTTTTCAACTCGGGGTGGGGGAGCTTTGCTCATGGTGTCTACTTTGCTCATGGTGTCAAAGATGCCGCCAAATGGAATTCGTGGCATCCTTCATGCTCTCCTTGTATTTCTTTAAAAGGACGACATAGGGACGCCTGGGTGGCTCAGTGGGTTGAGCATCTGACTCTTGATTTCGGCTCAGGGCATGATCTCAGGTTTGTGGGATCAAGTCCGGATGGGGGCCGGGGTTGGGCTCCATGTGGGGCTCCACCCTGAGCAGGGAGTCTGTTTGAGATTCTCTCCCTCCCTCTGCCCCTCCCCCTGCTCCCACTCCCACACTCTAAATAAATAAATGCATACATACATTAAAAAATCTTTTTAAAAAGACAACATAGCACAAGATTTTTGTTTTACCCCTCCTCACCCCTGTTAAAAATAATGCATGTTCATTGTTGGACAATTAGAAAATAACAAAAAGAGAAAAGCAAAAATACAAATAGCTCACAATCTCATATCCCAGGGAGGGTCTTTCTCTTTTTCTTTCTTTCTTTCAAGATTTTATTTAATTATTTGACAGAGAGAGAGAGTACAGCCAGGGGGAGGGGCAGAGGGAGAAGCAGATTTCCCCACTGAGCAGGGAGCCCTACATGGGGCTCCATGCCAGGAGCCTGGTATCATGACCCCAGCCAAAGGCAGACGCTTAACCTACTGAGACACCCAGGTGCCCCATCTTTTTTTTCTTTTAAAAGATTTTATTTTTAAGTAATCTCTGTACCCAACGGGGGCTCGAACTCACAACCCCGACATCAAGAGTCATAGGCTCCACAGACTGAGCCAGGCAGGCATCCCCAGGGACTTTCAGTCATTAACATTTTCTTCTATAAATGTTACATGATCACACCATACATGGTTTTGCATCCTAGTCTTCAAAAACATGATTTTTAAAGTATATGGAATATTCCATTGGAGAATAAGAGGCTTAGATTGATAAACTTTAAAATATATCATAATAATATAGTAATGAAAATCCTTGAATCTTTATCCTCATCTGACTTCTTAGGCTAAATTACTAAAAATGGAATTATTAGATCTAATGCAGTGGTTTCAAGCCTGGCTGCACATTCCACTGCTCTGAGAAGTTTTACAAAAGGCCTTGGGTGGGGTCTGGCCCTGGTTTTGTTTGTTTGTTTGTTTTGTTTTGTTTCGTTTTGTTTTTTAAGTAAGCTCACCACAGAAGGTGGGGCTTGAACTCACCACCCAGAGATCAAGAGTCACACCGGGGCGCCTGGGTGGATCAGTCATTAAGCGTCTGCCTTCGGCACAGGTCATGGTCCCAGGGTCCTGGGATCGAGCCCCGCATCAGGCTCCCTGCTCCACGGGAAGCCTGCTTCTCCCTCTCCCACTCCCCCTGCTTGTGTTCCCCCTCTCGCTGTGTCTCTCTCTGTCAAATAAATAAAATCTTAAAAAAAAAAAAAAAAAGAGTCACATGGTCTACTGACAGCCAGCCAGGCACGCCTGGGTCTTGTTATTTTTGAAAATGTTCCTCAGGTGATTCTCACGCGCAGTCCTGGTTTGCAACCCCTGGTTTAAGGGTAGGAACATTTTATCTCCATTTATTTTTATTCTGAAAGTAACATAACCTCCTAGAAAAATATTCAAACAAAAAGGAAGGTATAAAAGACCTCAGACATGATAAACATCCTGCCCCCACATTCTCTCCTACTCCTGGGGGTCCCCATTAGTTGTTTGGTGTTGGTGGCCCTGCCTTTTTCTGTGTGTGTATGTGTATAAATACATGTATATGTTCAAAACCAAATACGTATGTGATGGAGACATGGCATATCAGGCAAACAACAGCGCCCCCCATACAAATAAACAAATAAAATAATACATACTCATTATAAAAACAAATCAAATAATATCATAGTACAATAGTGTACCCCAAAAGAAATAGATTCTGGCAGATGGCAACCTGAGCCTAATACCATTGAAACTAAACCACAATTCCAACCATTATCAGAATTGCATTTTGGGTTTTGTGAGAAGACAGAACGAAGGGGCACCACAAATTTTTTGGGGAGAGCAGCAAAGAGCAAACTGCACTACTTCCGGCAAAAGCACTCGCTCAGCTAGTGCTATAAACAATGTTTTTGTCCCCTCTCACCAAAATTCATATGTTGAGACCCAATCCCCACTGTGATGGGATTAGGAAGTGGGGGGACGCCTGGCTGGCTCAGTTGATAGAGCATGCAACTCTTGAGTTTGAGCCTCATGTTGGGTGGAGAGATTACTTAAAAAAAAAAAAAAAAAAAGAAGTGAAGCCTTTGAGAGGTAATTAGGTGATGAGGGTGGAGTCCTCATAAATGGGATTAGTGCCCTTATACAAGCAATCCCAGAGAGTTGGCTTGCCCCATCCCCCAATGTGAGAACACAGCAAGAAGATGGCCGTCTATGAACGCAGAAGTGGGCTCTCACCAGACACCGAGTCTGCTGCTGCATTGATCCTGCACTTCCCAGCCTCCAGAACTTTCTGTGGTTGATAAGCCAGCCACCCAGTCTATGGTACTCTGTTACGGCACCTGAAGGACTGAGCTGGGGTGGTGGCACTGATGTCCCTATCCACCAACCCCATCCACACCTTGCTTCCGTCTCAGCCCCTAGACTCCGCCTTCACTGATTGGACCAGCCTCCCTCTGGAACCCTCTGCTTGCTAGTCCCTCTCTTTCCTACTGGCCTCCAACCTTGGATCTTCCCACAGTCTGCTCCTGCATGTGGAGCACTACTGTATGATAATTATACCTCAATTAATATTGTTGAAATAAATTCATTTGAGAGAGAAAAAGTATGTGCGTATATTCAATCTGTGGTCTTTACCTGAAAACCACTCCATACACATTTTTAAAGTAACTTTATAATTTCTATTGTTATTTATTCATTCATTTGTTCCTGGGTGGGACACTAAGTTGTTGCTATTAAAACCAATACTGCAGTAAATATCCGTTCCTCTTTTGTGCTTTTATATGGGATAGTTTCAAGACTGGGGTGCCAGAGTCAAAGGGCATTTCTCTCCATGAGTGAGTGAAAGCAGGGGGTGAAGCTCCAAAGCCTGAGGGACCTGGTAGGAGTGAATGCTGCTCAGGACAAGAGCAAAACTCTCCATTGTCACCCCTCACCCTCCAACCCTCCAACCCCCAGCCTTGGAGAAATCAAGCCTCTTCCTTCCCTATTGCCTGCCAGCCTTACCCTACTCAGGCTCAGAGGTTTTAGTAACGCCAACAATTAGTACATTGCTGCAATTAAAGTAACATTCATAAAGTTTTAGTAATGCCTGAAAGTGCTCCTGTGGAATATAAAATTTTACATCAGTATGACCACAGCAAGGAAAAATGAATGCACTAAATGGAAAGAAATTATCTAAAAGGCAACATTTATCATGGTCTTCGGTGGCAGGAACGTGAATGAGTATTTTCTCCTTTTTGCATTTCCACATTTTTCTATGCATTAAGAGGATCAGGTTATTTTTTAAATCATGGCATCAATGAAAAGTTGATGAGCAACTTTATTGTTCAGAGGCTTCAAGTGATTACCAACCAAAGCCACAGATCAACACTGGCATCACTAAGAATGGGACAACCTGACATTATGTGCCTTCTGGGGACATGCAATGTGAAGTATTTAGCACCACCACTTTGCACCACTGAAATGTCCTTATCCAGTAGAAGAGTCAAAGTTGAATCTAATCAAGCCTTTAGACCTAACTTCGTGTTCACAGGAAATACAGAGGCTAAAGGAACAAGTTCAATACCATCACAAAGGCACAAAACAGCCAAACCGGGAATATGGGACATTGTATAGGATAACTGGCCTGGTTTCTTCAACAAGATAATAGCATGAAGAAGGGTGAGAGCAAGTAATACTCTAGATTAAAAGTGTGTGGACTTGAACAAAATGTAAAAAAAAAAAAAGAACTTAAAAAAATTTTGAAAAACTAAAGGAAGCTTAGAGGCTGAGGGGGAAAAAAAGTGTGTGGACTTGGGGTGCCTGGCTGACTCCCTAGTGCAACACAAGACTCTTGATCTCGGGGTTGTGAATTTGAGCCCCATGTTGGTGTAGATGTTACTTAAATAAATAAATATATACATAAATAAACAAACTTAAAAAAAAAGGATATCCCTCACCTCCAAATAAATTCTTAAATAAAATAAAAGCGTGCGGACTTGGTGCATCTGGGTGGCTCAGTCGGTTAAGTGTCTGTCTTCGGCTCAGGTCATGATCCCAGGGTCCTGGGATCAGGCCCTGGGTCAGGATCCCTGCTCAGCGGGGATTCTTCTCCCTCTCCCTCTGCTCGCCCCGCCTCAATTGCGCTCTCTCTCTCACTCACTGGTCAAGTGTGTGGACTTGACCAGATCCAGATTCAAATGAGCCAACTGTAAAAAGAGATTCTTGGAACACTTGGAAAATCTGGAAAGAAATGGACTAGGTGTTAGATGACACAGATAATTACTATTATTTTTTTTTAGGCATCATAATGGCACTGTGGTTTTGAAAAAAAAAATCCGTATGTTAGAAATGTAGAGTTAGGCGTGCCTGGGTGGCTCTGTTGGTTGGGCGACTGCCTTCTGCTCAGGTCGTGATCCTGGAGTCCCAGGATCGAGTCCCGCCTCGGGCTCCCTGCTCAGCAGGGAGTCTGCTTCTCCCTCTGACCCTCCCCCCTCTCATGCGCTCTCTCTCTCTCATTCTCTCTCTCAAATAAATAAATAAAATCTTAAAAAAAAAATGTAGAGTTGAAGAGATGTGAATTCTGGACTTCAAAACAATAATAACAGAAAGAATAGATTAGGCAAGTATGCCAAAAGCTTGATAATTGCTAATTTTGAGGGACGAGAATATGGGGTTTCATTATACGCCCTCTCTACATTTTCCGTTTTATATTTTCATAGTAAAAATTAATAATTTACAAAACAGGTGAAGATCACAAATAGTTGGTGGGTATCTTGGGATAAAATTTCCAGGGACAGCATCCCGCATGATGCAAAAATGGCTTATTTTCAAGTAGCTCAGATGAAAGTGCTCAAACAGTCCCAGCAGTGAAAACAAGAATAATGATACCAAAGGAGCAATTTGGATCAAATAGTTTCATAAAATGGGAGAGTGACAAAGCAGTATTTCTAAATGTCTATGATATATTGTATTATCCCATATAATGCTTTTCAATATAAAAGTGTAGTAAAACTAACAATAGAAATTATGAAGCTACGTTTAAAATGCGTATGGAATGGTTTTCAGGTAAAGACTACGGATTGAGCACAGGTACGTAATTTTTCTCCCTGCGAAAGCACCTCTAAATGAAGTGAAATGCATTTAATTGGAGTATAATTATCATATCTAAAATTTACTCTTTTTAGAGTGCAGTTCTATTATTTTTGACAAATGCATACAACCGTGAAACCGCCACCACGATCACCTCCCAGAATTCTCTGTGTCTTTGTGTTGTCAACTCATCCCCCCACCCCCAGCCCCCAACAATCACTGATAGTTTTGCCTGGTCCCGAATGGCATATACGTGGAATAATACAACACATAGCCCTTTGAGCCTGGCTTCTTTCACTTAACCATAATGCATTTGAAATCCACGTGGTTGTATGTATCCACAATTCATTTCTTTGTGTAACTGGGGTGTTTTCCCTTGTGTGGATGTATCATCATTTATCTATTCACTAGTTGAAGGGCATTTGGGTTATTTCCAGTTCTTGGTAATTATGAATGAAGCCACAATAGACATCCTTGTATAGATTTTTGTGTGAACTTGAGTTTTCCCTTCACTTGGATTAATATTGAAGAGTGGAGGGGCGCCTGGGTGGCTCAGTTGGTTAAGCATCTGACTCTTGATTTTGGCTGGGGTCATAATCTTGGGGTCATAAGATTGAGCCTTGTGTCTCCTTCGTGCTGGGCATGGAGTCTGAGATTCTCTCTTTTCCTCTTCCTCTGCCCCTCCCCACACCTCTCTCTCTCTATAAATATATATATATATATAGAGAGAGAGAGAGAGAGAGAGAGAGGAGTGAAATTGCTGAACCTTATGCTAGGTGTATGCTTAACTTTACAAAAAATTGTTGAGTGTATGTTTAACTTTATTAGAAACTGCCAAACCATTTCCCAGAGTGGCTGCACCATTTTGCATTCCCACTAAGAATATGTGAGATCTCTAACTGTTCCACATCTTCATCAACAGTTGTTATTGTCAAGAATTTGGTTTTTATGTTTTTAGCTATTTTTTAAAAATATTATTTATTTATTTGTCAGAGAGCACAAGCAGGGAAAGCGGCAGGCAGAGGGAGAAACAGTCCCTCTGCCCTTCCCCCCTGCTTGTGTACTTGCTCTCTATCTCTCTCTCTCACAAAAATAAATAAAATATTTTTAAATTTATTTTTTATTTTTTTAAAAGATTTTATTTATTTATTTGAGAGAGAGAGAGAGCATGAGAGGGGGGAGGGTCAGAGGGAGAAGCAGATTCCCCGCAGAGCAGGGAGCCTGATGTGGGGCTCGATCCCAGGACCCTGGGATCATGACCCGAGCTGAAGGCAGGCGCTTAACTGACTGAGCCACCCAGGCATCCCCAGTGTAAGTTTTTAAGTTTGATGAGATCCAGTTTTTTCTCTGACAAATCACGCTTTTGGTGTGGTATTTAGTAGATTTCTGCCTATCCTAAAATAAAAAATATTGTCTCCTGTGTTTTCTTCTAGATGTTTTTATAGTTTTACACTTATGTCTGTGATCTGTTCTGAACTAATCTTTATAGTAAATGCTCTTTAGAGGGATTAAAAATAAGGAAAAAATTAATCTTACTGTCATTTGAATTTTTACCATTTCCACCACACTCCATTTCTTTAGCTGGAGCCAAATTTCTGTCTATCACATCCAAAGGGTTGTTTTTATTTTTTTTATTTTTTTTTAAAGATTTTGTTTATTTATCAGAGAGAGAAAGAGAGAGCACACACAAGCAGGGGGAGCAGCCGGCAGAGGGAGAAGCAGGCTCCCGCTGAGCAAGGAGCCCGATGTGGGACTCGATCCCAGGACCCCGGGATCATGACCTGAGCCGAAGGCAGACGCTTAACGGGCTGAACCACCCAGGTGTCCCTAAAGGGTTGTTTTTAAAAGACATTTACAGACAGTAAAAGACGAGCATAGTGATCAAGACGGGAGACAGGATCCATGACATTTTGGAAGCTGAAAACCAACAGTGAGTGATATCTGACCCAAGAAGGCTGCCTGAGGACCTGGCAGTGGAAAAAGCCTAGGGTGACCCTGATTTTTACATGGGTCCCCAAAAGCTCTGGCATGGAAGTTGCCAGGTACTTCTGGAAATGGGGGAGAAGGTGAGGTTGGAAAAAATAGGGAGGGAGGATGATTTAAGAGACTGTTTAAGAAATAGGTGCATCCTCCGGGCCCCTGGGTGGCTCGGTGCATTAAGCATCTGCCTTTGGCTCCTTTCGTGGTCCCGGACCAAGATCAAGCCCCCCATCGGGCTCCCTGCTCAGCGGGGAGTCTGCTTCTCTCTCTGCCTCTTCCCCCCTGCTTGTGTACTTGCTCTCTTTCGCCCTCTCTCACAAAAATAAATAAAATACTTTTTAATTTATTTTTTATTTTTTTAAAAGATTTTATATATTTATTTGAGAGAGAGAGCATGAGAGCGGGGAGGGTCAGAGAGAGAAGCAGATTCCCCGCCGAGCAGGGAGCCTGAGGCGGGACTTGATCCCGGGACTCCAGGATCACGACCTGAGCCGAAGGCGGTTGCCCAACCGAGTCACCCAGGCGCCCCCAAAATAAATAAAATCTTAAAAAAAAAAAAAAAAGGGAAAGAAACAGGTACATCCTCAGGTTCTCTTCACACTCTACACAGCTGAAGAAACTTTCCCTTCCAATTCCCCAAAGAAAACTGGGGGCTTACTGTGTGGAGAGATCAGAATAAATGGTCTCTGAGCTGCAAGATGCAAGATGTAGCTGAGGGCAGGACCACCCTTCAAGAACCAGGAGGATAAGCGACGTCTACGTGTTAAGTTTTAAAACTGCCTTCCCAAACCTCTTCTTCCACTTAGTGCCCAGGCTCTGGCCATGAGGCTTAAGCCCTATGGGCGAAGGGTCAAACGGTCCTTCTTAGAGAGTCCAACTAGCTCATGAGGAAAGACCCAAAAGGGTTCCCCACAAAAGGTCCAGCCTGACCTCTACACGAGTCCGCTGTGATAAGCCCACTCATGAACTCAGCTCTTCCAGTACATTTTTAGTGCCCTGTTCTCAAACAGAAGCAGACAAAAGGGTCACTCAGTCTGCAAACCTGGTAGCAAGTCTTTCCCAGGCTTTAGCCCATCCCCAAATGTGGACTTTTGACCCTCTCATGTTGGAGCAGGCCAAAAACTTTCAGAAGAGATTTCTTCAGCGAAGATAAAATAGATTCGTCTCAAAGTACATCATCACAAAACACACAGGCTAGTGATCCAGAAAAGACCCTACAAGCTTCCTGAGAGAGAGGGAAAAAAGAGTTCACAGATGAAAGATCAAAAGTCAGAAAGTCTTCGGACCCCTCAAGAGTAACACTGGAAGTTAGAAGGCAATGAACCATAATTTCTCCGAGGGAAAGTTATTTCTTAGAATTTTGTACCCAGGAAAACGCGTAGTTTCCTGTGAACTGAATGAAAAAAATTTGAAATGTGCAAATTCTGAAAATACTTACCTGCCACATAAGCTTTCTCAGGAAGCTACCGGAGCATATACTCTACCGAAACAAGGGCAGAAGCCAAGAAAGAAAAGACACGGGACAGAGGAATCAGGACTCCAACTCAAGAGAAAAGCTACAGGACTCGCTAGGGTGACGATGGGCTGCAGTGTGGACAGCAGTAGGCCCAGATCAGAGCAGGAGGGAAGATTTGGTTCAGGAAAGATACTTCTAGCAGATGAAATGGACAAAAATATCTGATGTGTCCAAAAGTATTAAGAAGCAATTTAGATAATTGGCAAAGAGTTTGGGATTGGAGTAGTGATATATATATTAATAGAACAGGCAAACAAAAACAACTACTAACTTCAAAGGAAAAAAAAATTGGGATGCCTGGGTAGCTCAGTCGTTGAGCGTCTGCCTTCAGCTCAGGTCATGATACCAGGGTCCTGGGATCGAGCCACCGCATCGGGCTCCTTGCTCCACGGGAAGCCTGCTTCTCTCTCTCCCTCTTGCTGTGTCTCTCTCTGTCAAATAAATAAATAAAATCTTTAAAAAAAAAAAGGGAAAAAATTGTTTTGGGGCGCCTGGCTGGCTCAGTTGGTTAAGCATCTGCCTTTGGCTCAGGTCATGGTCTCGGGGTCCTGGGATCGAGCCCACATCGGGCTCCTGCTCAGTGGGGAGTCTGCTTCTCCCTTTCCCTCTGCCTCTCTCCACTGTTGTTGCTCTTTCTCACTCTCTCTCAAATGAATAAATAAAATCTTTATATTAAATAAATAAATAAATAGATACTGTCTCCAAATTGGAAAATGAATAAATAGCTATATAAACATGTTATTTTGGGGCGCCTGGGTGGCTCAGTCGGTTAAGCGGCTGCCTTCGGCTCAGGTCATGATCCCGGGGTCCTGGGATCGAGTTCCGCATCGGGCTCCCTGCTCAGCAGAGAGCCTGCTTCTCCCTTTCCCTCTGCCTGCCACTCTGCCTACTTGTGCTATCTCTCTGTCAAATAATGAAATTAAAAAAAAAATCTTTAAACATGTTATTTTGAGCTAAAGGAATTGAGGAAGGTTGCCTCGAGAACAACAAAGCTTTTCACAAGCTTTCCAGAATAGTTGAGCTCTTTAAACTACTGTATGATGAGTTAGAAAGGAAAGCTAAATTTAAAAAAAATAAATGATGAAAAAGATTTATATTTATTGACCAGGAAGCATTTTTATGATTTACTCTTGAATAAGAAAAGCAAATTTCATAGTAATGTCAACTATATGATCCAATATTCATTATTTTAAAGTGAAAAGAAAAAAATCATGACCACATGTATATATTTTCATGTTTCTAGAAGCATAAAGAATGGTATACAAGGATATACACTAAACTCTAAACAGTGGTTGTGTCGGGGGGGATGGAATAGGGTGGGAAGAGAGAGAGATCATTATAATCATCTTTATGCCTTTTGCATTGTTTGGCTTGTTATTATGAACATATACATATATTACCTTTGTAATAAATTTTAATGGCATCGTCTTTGCAACTTGACAATGTGATTCTAAATGTTATTGGTATTCTAGAAGAATAAACACATGAGACCACTTAAGAAAAAAAAAATGGAAACATAGTTTCTCCCCTACCCCCAACAATCAAATGTTTAATTTCCAGGACTTCTGGGTGTGTGTGTGTGTGTGTGTGTGATGTTATCTTGTACCCTGTTTCAGACACTCGCTGCTGTTTAACAAACTACCCGAAACTAAATGGCTTCAAACAACTATTTGCTCGTGGTTCTGTACTCTTGCAGGCTCAGTGGTAGTTCTCTTGGTCTTGCTGGTAGCCCATATAGCTGCATTCAGCTGGCAGGTCAGTCGAGGGGGGGTCAGCCGGGACAGCCAGGCTTCTCTCTGTCCATGCAGCCTAGGGGCCTTTCTGTTCCCTCCATACTTCATCTCGCCAGCGGGGGGTATCTGGACTTCTTAAATGGTGACTCAGGGCTGCCAAGAGCACAAACACAGAACACAAGATTGAAACCCAGAGCTGGCACACTTCTGCCAGAGTGGACTGATTCAAGCAGGTCATAGGCTAGCCCAGGGCCAATGCGAGAGGGGGACTACCAAGGACGCAGACATCAGGAGGTATGGTTCACTGGGGACTGCCCACGTGTCTCACTGCCAGTCAGCCTTCTGGAGGCACTAACTGCACTTCTTGATGCATCTCTTGTTTGCTCAGTTAACTCTTAGGATGTTAGACCTTCCACTGGCAGCAAATGTGCTGCCCGGAGGGATGAGCTGAGAGTTGGTCTTTGGCACGCGAGGACACCTAGATCCTGCCTTTCCCATCATGGGGCCCACACTCTGCTTCCACAGTTCTGCAAGTGTCACTCACGCCCGCTGCTCAGTTGCAGTGACTAAGGGGGAGCACGGTGCTGCTCACTGCTCCAGATGCAGCGCCTACCAGCTACCCTGACTCGTGTTCCAGAGCAGTCTTCTCCATAAATGTGTGTTGTGAGTTTCTTCCTCAGGGAGGCTGATCTTGACTGATTTCCATATTATAGAAATTCTTCAGCATTTCTAGTTTGCACACACTATCCCTGCACCCCTGCATCTTTCCTGTCCTTCCCTGGGATTTGGTGTGAAAAGGGGTGCAGAAGTGTGCTTAATCTACCATGCCAGTGCACCTCCAACGCAGATTTGCCCTAACCTATGCGATCAGTTTCCTGCACAAAGCCCTGGCCATGGGTACTCCGAGGACAGTCAGTTTCTCAGCTCTGTCTGACCCAGCCTTAAATCCTGATCCCTCCTCCCACCCCCCCCCCAAAGCTGACAGACGTGTCTAAGAGGGCGGTGACACTGAGCAGAATATAAACTATTGGGGGTCAAACAAGCAGTAAATGAACTTCTAGTCTAGACACTAGACTAGAGATCTTACCAGCCTGGACAGTCCTCCCTTCCGCTGCCCACAGTGCCTCCCGGCCAGGTTCCCATTCCCTCTGGTGGTCAGGCGGGGACACCAAACCCCGACTTCAACACAGTGCCTCGACGAAGAAAACACATCTTTACATCTAATATCCTATGTCGGATCCCCTCCCTAGTTAGGGGGCCCCGGGCCGCGGAGCTCCTGCCGCCCCCCCCCCCCACACGCCCCGGGACACCTGGCTAAAACCCGCCAGACAGTCCTCAAGGCCAGCAAGTCCCAGCGGACCAAGGTGAAGGTCGACGGGACAGAAATGGGCAGGTGCTCCCGGGCATCACCTTCAGCGCGCGCGGGCACCCCCACCGGGTGGCCGGGGCCGGCGCGGGACCGGGGCGCGTGCGGACGGCCGGCGTCGCGGGAGCCCGGGGCCCAGAGCCGCGCCGCCCAGCCCGGCGATCGGCTGCAGCCGGCCCGGTGGCCGCGGGGCGGAGCCCGAGGACCGGAGACGCCCGAGCGCGGAGGGAGCGGACGCGCCGCGTCCTCGGTCGCCTCTGCCCGTTGCCCCGGTTGCCCCGGTTGCCCCGGAGCCGGGCTGCAGGGCTGCGGGGCTGCCGCGCTCGGGCCGCGCGGGGTGGCGGGGCGGCCGTCCTCGGACCCGGTGGCCCGCGGCGGGGAAGCCCGGCTGCGACGCGGGACCGAGGGCGCGGGGAGCCCCGGCTCCGGGGCGGGACCGAGGGGGCCGGAGTCTCCGCGCACACGAAGGCGGCTCCCCTCCCCATCACCGGCACCCGGGACCGCGCCCCCGGCCGGCACCCCCTGCAGAGAGAGCAGGCCCACGGCACCCCTCCCACTGAGAGTTACTGACGCGAGGGGGGAGGCTATGGGACCAGACGGAAAGGCACCTCAGCTCCCACAGATTAAAGGACTGAGGGTCAAGGGGTGGTTGGATTAGGGGCGGGGCACTTTGGAAAAAAAGGGGGGTGTGTGGGCGGGAGGGGGTGGAGGGAGGTGTGGGGGACACGAGCCACTGCGAACATCATTTTATACAGGCTGAAATTCTCTTTGCACGTATTTAATTAAGTCGCTGCTGGTTTTTTTCTTGCAGATAAAAGCGATGCAAACCGATTGCCGAAAATCTGAAAATTTGCGACAAAATTCAGAAAAGTATAAGCTGCTCCTGATCTTATCACCCAGAGACAGTCCCTTGTCACCAAACTGTATTTCAATCCATATCCTGCTTTCAAGCTGGAACAGGATATCAAGATCACTTCCCCATATCATCAAATAATTTGTGAAAGCATGATTTTTGAAGTTGTATCATATTTAAGTGGAAGAGTACATGACCACTTGTTTAGCCAAGTCTTTATTTGCTGGAAGGTGAGGCTGTCAATCTCTAAATAGTCTCCCGCTGCTGCAGCCAACATCCTCCCACGTGAATCTGTGCCAATGTGTAAGCTTAGTCTTTTAGCATAAGAGCTAAGAGTAGGATCATTGAGTGAATATACAAATTCTCTTTCTCAAACTTATTTGAATTCTAAAAGAAGTACCAGCTCCTTGTGAAATATAAAAGCAGTCCTAAGGGTACAAAAGAGAACACGAAGTCTCACCCCCCCCCTTTGTGTAACTGCCCCCCCGCCCCGGGTGACACTCACTGTTCAAGCTTTTGTAGTGAAGATTCAAGAGTTTCCCACAGGCACTGTGAGAGAGACATACCCTAAGGTGTAGGTGTGTGTATGATAGGGCAACCGCAGATCACACAACCAAAGTCAGATTTATTTGAAATTAAATCAATCATTGTAAGAAAAATACAAATTCCCTGTAGACAGAAAAAACTAATCAAATAACATTAGGAAAGAAAGAACATAATTGTTATGATAATGATGAACACCTGAGAACTTACTTAGGCACAAGCTAAGTTGAGGCTTGTAGTCACTTCCCCTTTCTCCTGCCTTGTTGGGGGGGTGACCCCACCCTAGGGGTTCACTGGGGGGATGTCTACTCTGCCTACAGAGCTAAGGAGCAAGAGGGAGCCCACCTCATCAGACCTACCACTGTCAACAGGCAGTGTGAAAAACTCACATCTCTGCAAGCACGGTCATAGGCATTATCCAAAAGTCCCTTAAGTAGGAGGTGGAAAGACATTCCAGAAAGGGAAGGAACACACTGGGGAGGAGCTGAAGCACCTCATATGCCTTTTTGTTTCTAATCCTTGTACCAGTCTACTTGGTGAACACTATTGCCCCATTTTACAAAGAAAAAGTACAAAATCAAGGCCAAGTTCTCCCACACCCAGGACCTCTTCATCTATCTTGGCACCTCCCTAGAATACCAGCCCTGAGTGGCAGGGCGCAGCCAGACACAGGCAGGGGCACCTGGAACATGGTGGATAAGGGGACACAATGTAGACTTCTAAGGGGATTTCTGGCCTGAAGGACAGGTTAGGGTGTGCTCAGAGCCGGGGTGAGAGGGCATCAGAGGACACTGGCCTCAGTCCTGGCACAGTGAGTGAGGCCCGGGGCGCTGTCCTAGGCTCAGCTCTGAACCGGTCCAGAGCCAGGCCCTGGGAACGGCCTGCGGGAGGGTGCTGTCCTGTATGCAGTGAGGGTTGGGACAGGATGGGCGTCCCTTGCACAAACACAGACACAGACAGACACCCCCGAGCACGTCAGAAGCCCAGACTTGCCTGTTGAAAGGGGAGGCCCCCCACTGACAACTCAGAGCACAGGGTGCTGGTGGCCCCGGCTGACCTGCTGGGCATCTGCTGCCATCCCGGGTCCCTGATGCAGATGCTGAGGGTAGTTTAGGGTTCAAGAGCATGGGGGTCCCCTTCATTGGTGACCCACTGCTGCAGCCTTCCCCAGGACCCTGCTGCATGATCTCTCAAACTACTGGGTCATCTTAAATGACCCGTAACCTTTCTTTGCCCACATACACCAAACGCTGTGGGTCCTCCCAGCTTGCTGGTCCAGTTGCTGGGTTGACATACAGACAGTTGTCTTTCTGCCTGAGGAAAGTGGGCTTTCATACTACTATGGCAGTTACTTCCCAGCCACATGGAGGAGAGAAGTTCGGTCCAGCAGGGCTGGGTGGGTCAGGGGCAGCCATATCTGGGCAGGGAAGATGCCTCTTGGCTTGGAAGGCCAGGCTCCCAGGAGGGCCAAGAACTTGCAAGTCTTTGCTCCGGGTCCCACAAAAAGGCCAGTCCTTCCCCAGGCCCTTCAGGCCCCTGTCCTCTAGAACCATGAACCATAATGGCTCTGGCATCAAAGCTTCCATCCAACCTGCAGTCGCCCACTCTGGGGTCTCCCCTCCAGCACCCCAGCTTCGAGGGTCTGATGGCCTTTCCGCTAGACCTTCACGGAGAGTGGGCCAGGGTTTATCGCCATGACCACCAAAGCAGACGTGGGGACAGTGGGAGTCAGGAACAGGCCCTCAGTCCTGACTCTGCTTGTTTCCTAATGTATTTGATTAGTTGTTTCTGTCTACAGGGAATTTGTATTTTTCTTACAATGATTGATTAATTTCAAATAAATCTGACTTTGGTTGTGTGATCTGCGGTTGCCCTATCATACACACACCTACACCTCAGGGTATGTCTCTCTCACAGTGCCTGTGGGAAACTCTTGAATCTTCACTACAAAAGCTTGAACAGTGAGTGTCACCCGGGGCGGGGGGGCAGTTACACAAAGGGGGGGTGGGTGGGACTTCGTGTTCTCTTTTGTACCCTTAGGACTGCTTTTATATTTCACAAGGAGCTGGTACTTCTTTTAGAATTCAAATAAGTTTGAGAAAGAGAATTTGTATATTCACTCAATGATCCTACTCTTAGCTCTTATGCTAAAAGACTAAGCTTACACATTGGCACAGATTCACGTGGGAGGATGTTGGCTGCAGCAGCGGGAGACTATTTAGAGATTGACAGCCTCACCTTCCAGCAAATAAAGACTTGGCTAAACAAGTGGTCATGTACTCTTCCACTTAAATATGATACAACTTCAAAAATCATGCTTTCACAAATTATTTGATGATATGGGGAAGTGATCTTGATATCCTGTTCCAGCTTGAAAGCAGGATATGGATTGAAATACAGTTTGGTGACAAGGGACTGTCTCTGGGTGATAAGATCAGGAGCAGCTTATACTTTTCTGAATTTTGTCGCAAATTTTCAGATTTTCGGCAATCGGTTTGCATCGCTTTTATCTGCAAGAAAAAAACCAGCAGCGACTTAATTAAATACGTGCAAAGAGAATTTCAGCCTGTATAAAATGATGTTCGCAGTGGCTCGTGTCTCCCACACCTCCCCCCACCCCCTCCCGCCCACACACCCCCTTTTTTTCCAAAGTGCCCCCGCCCCTAATCCAACCACCCCTTGACCCTCAGTCCTTTAATCTGTGGGAGCTGAGGTGCCTTTCCGTCTGGTCCCATAGCCTCCCCACTCGCGTCAGTAACTCTCAGTGGGAGGGGTGCCGTGGGCCTGCTCTCTCTGCAGGGGGTGCCGGCCGGGGGCGCGGTCCCGGGTGCCGGTGATGGGGAGGGGAGCCGCCTTCGTGTGCGCGGAGACTCCGGCCCCCTCGGTCCCGCCCCGGAGCCGGGGCTCCCCGCGCCCTCGGTCCCGCGTCGCAGCCGGGCTTCCCCGCCGCGGGCCACCGGGTCCGAGGACGGCCGCCCCGCCACCCCGCGCGGCCCGAGCGCGGCAGCCCCGCAGCCCTGCAGCCCGGCTCCGGGGCAACCGGGGCAACCGGGGCAACGGGCAGAGGCGACCGAGGACGCGGCGCGTCCGCTCCCTCCGCGCTCGGGCGTCTCTGGTCCTCGGGCTCCGCCCCGCGGCCACCGGGCCGGCTGCAGCCGATCGCCGGGCTGGGCGGCGCGGCTCTGGGCCCCGGGCTCCCGCGACGCCGGCCGTCCGCCCGCGCCCCGATCCCGCGCCGGCCCCGGCCACCCGGTGGGGGTGCCCGCGCGCGCTGAAGGTGATGCCCGGGAGCACCTGCCCATTTCTGTCCCGTCGACCTTCACCTTGGTCCGCCGGGACTTGCTGGCCTTGAGGACTGTCTGGCGGGTTTTAGCCAGGTGTCCCGGGGCGTGTGTGTGTGTGTGTGTGTGTGTGTCGGGGGGGGGGGGGCGGCAGGAGCTCCGCGGCCCGGGGCCCCCTAACTAGGGAAGGGATCCGACAGCTCACGGACAGAAGGATGCTGTGTTCTGTCTCAGAGACGGGTGGTGAGGGCGCCACAGAGATGAGGGACCCGGTCTTTTGAGAGGGAACTTAGGTTTCCACTGTCTTCTCTGTTCCCGTCCCAACTATTAGGTCGTTTTAGGAACTATTTTTGATTCCCACCTCTGCCTGGCAAGATTCCTGTTCCTCTCAACCTTCCAAGCACGACTCCATCTCCTGCAGGAACCAGTGTGCCGCTGCATTGCCTGAGCTGGTGGCTTCGTTCTCCCCCCACCCACCCCGACTTACAGATGAGGAGACAGGCTCAGGGAGGTGACAGTGGCCAGGTGTGGAAGCCGGGTCTCTTCTAGAGCCGGTGCTTTTCCCTCTGCCCCTGACTCTCTCTGTGCGGAGGAGTCGTGGAGGGCAGGGGTCAGGAGTGGTTCTGCCCTCTCTGGGCTGCAGGGCTGCATCCTTGCATTGCTGGGTGCTGGAAAGGTGGCCTTGGGCCTGGATTGTGGGAGGAAGGGAGAGGAGGAGAGAGAGTGTGCGAGACCTCCCTTCCCCATCCTCCACCTTCCCAACCCCTTGTGACCCAGGGGCAGTGATGTCTCTTGGCAGTCATGAGTTCTGTACAGATTCAGGCCCTGGGCTTGTTCTCCCCATCTCAGCCATCACCCTCTCAGGGGGCAGACAGAAGTCTCTGGTCCCACCACCTCCCCCCCACCCCCTTACAGCTCTCTCTGAAAAACCAAGGATGAGGACCAGAGCTGGAGCCAAGTAACCCAGCCCAGACTCTGGTCAGCCTCCAGTAGCTAGGGGACGGGTAGGAGAAGAATCCATGATGGACCATTTGAGGACCCAATGGGTGAGGCTAGTGACGGGTCTGACTCCTGGGGGTGGGGGTCGGAGTGAGGGGACCATCATATCTCGGCATAGAAGCACCTGACACTCCTTTTCCTAAATATCCAGACAGTCCTCAGGATAGCATGTTCAGGAACAGTGCTAAAGGTTGGGGATATCTGGGTCTCTGAGGACTGAAAATGGTGTGTATTGGGGTACACACAGCCTGAATTTGGAGATGTTTCCATACGAGTCATTTATCATGACTGAGCAGCACTGTCAGCCATTATCACACCCTTGTGGTCTGGGTCTGACTGACCTGCTTTGGAGCAGATACTCAAGTCGAAGTAAATGAAGGCAATAAGGCCCATGGGCTCTCCAATACGAAGTGGGCTCTTTTGGGCAATTGGGTGCCCTCTTGTGGATACTTGAGAAATTTCACTGTCTCTTTTCCACCCCTCAGGTAGTTCCAGGACCATTTCCACCACCACCACCACCTCCACTACACCCACAGGCCTCTCAAGGGGTCTCTTTATTAAGGGCAAAAAGTGTTCTGGGATCCCCAAATTGGATTTCAATGCATGAAATCCTAATATAATCTAAACAAACATTTACATAGTACTTATTTTGGACTTCACAAATATCAGCTCATTTATTCCTCACAGCTAGCCTGTGAGGTAAATACTATTATCATCCTTACTTTACAGATGAGGAAATTGTGGCCCAGAGAAGTTAAGTGCCTTACCTAAGGTCACACAGCCACTCTGGATTCTAGACTGTCGCCATGCTGCCTCTCACTGGTGTGGGAAGTCACACAGAACAACACAGAAGTACACTCAGAGGACAGGTGTGCATGCAACAGGAAGAATCTCCCCAGGCTTCTTCTCTGACTTCCCCAAAGCTCATCCCATGCCCCCCGGGGATGCGTCTGTCCTACCACGTGAATAGAGAGTTGGGAGATTTACAAGAACCCCTCTTTTTTGACCTTCTTGTTTCTTTCTAACACTGCTGGGAGGTGGAAAGTGAGGGAGGAGGCAGGGCTGCTCAAAACTCAGAATCTCAGGGAGACAATATGGTGCCATCAGAAGCCAGTGTAGACGAAGGCCACTCAGGTGGCATCCACACTGCCTTCCTGCTCTCTACCCTCTCGGCATGGAATGGGTCCCGGTGAATGATCATAGGACTTGCCTCTCTTCTGAAACCTGAAACATGGGGGTGTGTGGGATCAGCACTCCATTTCTACCATCTACAGATAACGAAATGAAGCTTCTTCCTAAGACCTCCACTCACTCACCACATGTTAGCTGACAACCCGCTGTGGGTGTTGGGAGAGGGGGATACAGAGGTGGGTGAGGAGTAGCTCTCTGCCCTTGAGGAACTCTGTCTAGCAAGGGAGGGACAGATGAGGAAACCATCATAGCAGTCAGTGTGCTGGTATACAAGGTGGTGACTGCTACAGCAAAGGAGACTGGACTCTGCTTGGGGGGGCAGGGAGGCAGTGAAGGAGGTACCCCTCAGGACTGGTCTTGGAGGGTGGATCGGGCTTCATGGAGGGAAGAAGCATACTCCTGGTTGAGGCTCATGCATACATTCAGCAGCTTGGAACAACAGGACAAGTGCACGCAGTGGGGAGCGTTTATCTGGCTGGCCCGGAGGCTGCGTGGGAAGAGGACAGGACGTCGGCTGGCAGTTGGGGTCAGCTGGCAAAGGTCTCGCTTGCCAGGCTGAGGAGTTCTGACTCGATGCCGTTAAGTGCAGGCAAGGGGGGGCGGGTATCGCCCTTTCCAAAGAGCATAGTTGAGGAGGTGTCCCGCCATGCTCAGAGGGAGCAGGGGTCAGGCAGAGAGGCAGTGGGGACAGTTCACTTCGTCTATCCAGGTTTTCATTAAACTGTTACGGAGTTCTCTATTAGAACTCTTTCACTTACAAGTGTTAGAAACCCACTCAAAGCAATTTAAACACAAAGGGAATTTGTTGGTTCGCATAACTGGAGAAGGTACTGGGAGAGAAGGAGTGAGGGAAGGAACACAAGAGCTGACGGACCTGGCGGGACTCAAGGCCATCAGAACTCCATCCCTGCCCATGTCTTTTCTCCGCTCATCTCTGCCTGGCTGTGTTCTGCAGAGACTCCTCCCACGTGGAGGGAGGATGGTCACCCATGGCCCCGTGCCTGTATCATCTCAACTAGCAATCCCAGCGTGAAGAGGACCCCCTTCCCTGCGTCTGACCCCAAGGAAGAGTCTGACTGGTCCTGCTCTGGTCACTGATACCTGTAGCCAGGGGTGCGGGAGACTGTGACTATCCACTGCTGTAGAGGAGGCAGAAGCAGAGGCAGAAGTCCAGCTTATAGCTCCTCAAGACCAGAGGAAGGAGGGAGTTCCCCCAAAGAAAAAGGGGTGCAGTTAGCAGGAAGTATGTGGGAAATGAGCCAGATTGCAAAAAATGGAAGCTCCCACTTCTGTGTGCCAAGTGCTCTACTAGATATTGGGGATTCAGAAACAAGATTTTGTCTCTACCATCAAATAGCTCACAATCCAGACAAGGGTTTGGACAATTAGAAAGTATCATGATGATGATGGGATACAGGGACACTCCAGATCCCGTGGGAATCCAAGAAAGGGGCACCCCACGGAGACTGAGGTAGAAAGAACCCAGGAAACACTTTCCCAAAAACGTGTCCCTCAAACTAGTGATGTAAGATGAATGAGAATTAGCCAAGGGAAGGGGGCATCCCGGGGGGGGGTGCAGTTGGTTAAGCATCCGACTCTTGGTTTCGGCTTAGGTCATGATCTCAGGGTCGTGAGATCCAGCCCCTCATTGGGCTCCAGGTTCAGCAGGGAGTCTGCTTGTCTCTCTTCCTCTGCTCCCCTCTCCCTCTCTCTCAAATAAAAAAAAATTAGTCAAGGGAAGAAAGGAAGAAAGAAGTTCAAGTAGAAGGAGGAACATACAGAGGCATAGACCACACAGAAATGGCAGGTTTCTGTCATGGGCAAAAGGGCAAAGTGTTCTGTGGTTCCTCGAAAGAGCGACACAGAAGAATGTTCTGTGCAGTGAGAGGAAGTGGCAAGTTCAGATGGCATGTTTGGTGGGGGTGGTGGGGTGGCCGAGGGTCAATCAAGTCGGTAGATGACTGGATGTTTTGGATCCAGAGGTTGAAGGAAAAGATTAAGCTATGGAGATCATTAGGATTCATCCCAATGGTTGGTAGCGAGAGCCCCAGGAGGAGGCTGTCACCCAGGGAGAGTGAGAGGAAAGCTGCAGACACAAAGCTGGCGAACACCCACATGGGCTGAGTGGGTGAACACAGAGGGCACAGGAAGGAAGGCGTCTGAGAAAAGCACAAGTGTAGGTTAGTAGCAAATTGTGAGCAAATGATTTGTCCTCTGCA
Organism: Halichoerus grypus; assembly: GCF_964656455.1. Lineage (NCBI taxonomy): Eukaryota > Metazoa > Chordata > Mammalia > Carnivora > Phocidae > Halichoerus > Halichoerus grypus. The sequence goes on from NC_135713.1 coordinate 186,221,458, forward strand.
GATGCACTTCTCTCTCATTTGAAACCATCCATGGGAAAGAACAGATTACCCTCAAAGGAACGAAAATCAGATGATCATCAGACATCTTACCAGCAACCCCGATGCAAGAAGACGGTGGAGCAAAACCTGCAGGTGGCAAAGGGAATGGCAAGACTGCTAGTTGTTCCCAGCATCTGTCCCCCCAGAGGTAGGCCAACAGGAGGGTGGACAGTTGCTGCAGCATGCACGCAATTCTTCTTTAGTAATATAATCTTGGATTTTTAGCTGGGCACATAGCCATCCAGAATCAAAGTTACATTTCCAGCCTCCCTTGAAGCTAAGTGTGTCCATGTGACTAAGTTCCGGCTGTCCCTTTCCTTCTTTGCACCTTCCTCCATCCATCCTGCTGCCTGTAAAGCCAATATGAGGCCATCATCTTGGACCGTGAGGACAAGGACCACATCTTACATGTGTCAGAGTAGAAAACTGGGAGGAGCTTATTCCCCAGAAGTCTTTTACATGAGAAAAAAATAAACTTCAACTTGTTTGAGCCACTGCTATTTTGGGTATCTTCTTTATAACTAAACTTAATCCTCACTGATAGTAGGGGGGAATTATACCCAGCCAAAATATCGATCAAGAGTGAGAATAAAATAAAGTCATTTTTATACAGGTAACAATCCAAAGAGAAGTTAGGAAATAGACATTTAAATATATTATTTAAAGCCCTAAAAGTAAATGATAAAAGAAGTAAATAAATATGTGAGTGGCAGGGATTAGGGAAAGAAGGGAAGCAGTGGAAGAAAGCTAAATTCATCACCTTTCACTGCAGGGAGTCAGGAGATACTGTTTAAATTTGATGAATTAGGCACAGAGATATTAATATATTTTCTGGCATTATGGAAGTACTATCAGAAGGCTAAAAAGAGAAATGGTTGAAAATGATGACTTCTAGGGAATGGGCCTTGGAATTGATAGAGGGAGACTTTAATTTTTCAATTTTACTGTCTTCCACAGTTTAGATGTATGTTCCTACTTGTATGTATGTAGGAGAACCTCTGAAGGACACATACCCAACTCTTAATGGTGTAACCCTTCAAGGCGTAGGAGTGGACCAATGGAGGAGGGTCTGGGAAACAGACAAAGGTCTCACTTAATAACCTTTTATTTTTTTATTTGGTGTTATAAAAATGAGCACTTATTATTTTTATAAAAAAATTTAAACATATATTTTTTAAAGAAAATGAGGAAGGGAAAATAACAGAGGTCTGCAGTCTAGAAAATACCACAGGCAGAAGGACAGGATCTGCTAGGACTCACTTCCCTGGCAGTGAAATTAGGTGTCTCTTAGCAAGTCTGATTGCCCCTGATTTTGGCTGCTGCCTGGATTTATCTCATCCGTTGTCCTCCATGGCCAGTTTAAAGAGAATTCTCCTCTTGGGAGGTGTCCTGCTCAAGTGCCCCACTTCCTACTGGCATAGTTAGAGTTGGAATTATCTCAGGGCTGAGCAATCAGAGGCCCCCATTTGCCAGGCTTGGGATTTCTCTAGTGATACAGCTCCCTTAAATCCTAGTTGGCTGTCTGCCATTTCAATTCCTAGGGATGCCATGTGCAAGTAACCAATGCCAGAAATCTTGCCCAGTCATGAAACTTGATTCTGAGCCGGTCTCTTGTGGTTTGTCTCTTAGCAACAGGCTCTGACTATCCATCTAGGCCTTAAGTTAAGATTCTTCCTTAGTATATGGACTTCTGGGGTTTACTGTTCAGCATCCATTCTGGACTGAGACCTTGACTTTCCTTTAAGAACCATCTCTGCACACCCCCATTCTTTGTCAAGAGATTTAATCCGGGATTGTTTTCTACCACCAAATCAAGGGGTATGCCAATCAGTATGTTCTCATCTACCAAGCCGAAATGATTGTTCAGGGATGGACACATGCTCTGTAGCAGCCAATCAGAGTGAATCACAGGACTTTTGCTGAAAATGCTGGGACGTTGTCTTGCTCTTTCTTCATGATATTGAATAAGGAAGCTTGCAGCCCCAGGAGCTGCTGTCAGCCAAGAGGGTTGTCAAGACTATGAGGCAAGTTACCCAACACTGAGGTAGCATAAAAGAAAGATGGGGAAGATGGGGGAAAAAATAAACAGATTACGATTACAATGGATTGTTTTCTCTGGCTCCTCCTAACTTTAGCATAGAAAATAAAATTCAGCTTTTGCAATTACTTGTAGCACAGAATTATCTCTCAGTGGTCTTAGATCATTGGTCACAAAGAGACTAGATCTTTCTTAACAAAGCTAATTTTCCAACCTCCTCTGATGGTCCAGTTTAAAAGAAAGATTTTTGTTATCTTGCAGCACCATTCTGAAGACTGCCAGTAGTATATCACATTCAATATCTGATATTTTTCTATCAAATCCCCAGTGACTTCAATACGATTGGGCACATAGTCTGAACCCACAACAGGAGATTAAACTAGGTGATCCAGGCATGCCTGGTGGACTCAGTTGGTAGAGCGTGCAACACTTGATCTCAGGGTTGTCAATTCGAGCCCCATGTTGGGTGTAGAGATTACTTGAAAATAAAAAATCTTTAAAAAAATAAGCTAGATGATCCATTTCCATGAGGATAATAATCTTCCCAGATTGGAAAGAAATGATTTCTTATTGCTTTCCACACCACTTAGCCAGGTCCACCTTTTAAATTCTGTTGCTTACAACACCCCACTTCTGGTATCAGTTGTATATGGTCAAGATTCTTTTAGTTGCAGATAAAGCAACTAGAGTCAGAGTAGTTTAAAGAAGAGGTGGTTTATTGGCTCATGGAATAGGAATGGCAGGAGTATACTGGAAACAAGGATAAATACTGCTCTCTCTCTCTTTCTCTTAATTGTCTTGGTTTCATACTGCATATCAGTTTCATTGTCTTCCAAATTAGAATGGCTTTCTCTGTGCAATTAGGGAACATCGGCTACTGGTGGCATCCACAATTGTATCTGATAACTCCATGACCAGAGAAGAAACAAACTTCTTCCCTGTCAACTAAGCCATAAAAATTCCAGAAAGGGTTTTGACTGGTTTGTCTGGCTCATGTGCCCACCTTTCACTCAGGAGCATGAGATGTTGTGATTGACTTGTACCAGATTACACATGCACTTTAGAAGTTACTCGAAGAAATGAGGTGGGGAGTTACCTGAAGAACTGTTACCAGAAGAAATGTGGGGGAAGGGGATGCCTAGTAGAGGAAAAAAAAATAGCCACTGAAAGAATTAAAGATTGAGTACAGTGGCAAAATATAAGATAAATATATAGAAACTGATGACATTAACACTTACCAATTACAAGTGCTAGTTAATATCCCATTTATAATTTAAAAAAAAACTGTAACTATGTAAGAATAAATCCAGTAAGAATTGCACAGGGGTGCCTGGGTGGCTCAGTCGGTTCAGCATCTGTCTTCAGCTCAGGTCATGATCTCAATGTCCTGGGATTGAGCCCCATGTCTCTCCCTGCTCAGCAGGGAGTCTGTTTCTCCCCCTCCCTTTGCACCTCCCCTCCACTCATGCTCTCTCTCAAATAAATAAACAAAATCTTTAAAAAAAATTGTACAAGAAAACTATGAATCTTCAATGAGGGACATAAAATACAGCATGAATAAAAGTAGAGACCTTGGTCTTAGATGGAATGATTCAATATTCTAAAGCAGTACATCCCTCCCTCCAATAATCTATAAATTTAACATAACCCCAATCAAAATCCCAATGGGATTTTTAAAAGGGAATGTGAAATATTGAGTCTAAAGTTAATCTGGAAGATAAGTGCATGGGGATAACCAAAACAATGAAAGAAAGAAGGAAGGAAAGAAAAAAAGAAAGAGAGAAAAGAAAAGAAATAAGGGAAGAGTTGCTACCAAATGTCAAAACATAATATAAAATACAGTAATTAAAAGTATGTTATTGGCGACGGTTCAGTTTCCAGGTAGATGGAGTACAGCAAATAACAAAACAAAACAAAACAAAAAACCCCTGGATCTTATATATAAAACAAACATTAAAAGGCTCTGAAAGATGGAGGCAGAGTGGCATAGGGAGATTGTGATCTGAAAAATGACATGGTGGTGAGGTCTCTGGGTTTTCTTTTTGCTCCATATATTCCTGACTGGATGCTGAAGCAGCCAGCAACCTGGAAACACCAACAGACACAAACAAATAAACCCTGTGAAAGATTGCTCTCTTGAGCTAAAGGATATCAGGAAAAGGATAACTTAGCAGATAATTTACTAGAGCCAGACAATGCAGTAAAAACTGTGGCCTAATTCCCACACATGCCAGCAAAGATCGAGTGGGGAGTCTAGACTTCCAACCTTGCCAGGCTGTAAAGAAGTGACTGACTCTTCTATTCTCCAACCCATTGGACTGGTGTCAAGGCAAAGCTAAATATAGAGTCAGAAATTTCATCTCTGCTGAGGGCAGTCCCCACCCCCAACATACACAGTATCAGCGGAAATGATGTACAGAACCTGGACATTCACCTCCACCTGGAAGTAAGGAAGGGATACCACCTCTTTCCTTGTGGAGCAGTGTCAGAAGAAGTCAGATAAAACGGAAAGTTTAAATAAGATCCAGCGTATCAGAACATAAGACCCAAAGGTAGAAATTTCAGTAGAAAGTCACTTGTCATATCAAGAACCAGATAGTTGTCAAACTGAATGGAAAAAGAAAATCAGTAGATGCCAACACAGACGACAGACATGTTAATATCATCTGACAAAGATTTTAAAGCAGCCATGATAAAAAATATCTCAACAAACACACTTGAAACAAATGAAAAAATAGAAAACTTCATTAAAGAAACAGAAATGTTTATTTATTTATTTATTTATTTATTTATTTATTTATTTATTTTGAGAAAGAGAGAGAGAGAGGGAGGGAGGGGCAGAGGGAGAAGGAGAAAGAAAATCTTAAGCAGGCTCCACCCTCAGTGCTGAGCCCAATGTGGGGCTCAATCTCACAACCCTGAGATCATGACCTGAGCTGAAATGAAGAGTCAGACACTCAACCAACTGAGCCACCTAGGCGCCCCAAGAAATAGAAAGTTTTAGCAAGAAATAGAAGACATTAAGAAGAACAAGATGAGGGGCACCTGGGTGGCTCAGTCAGTTAAGCGTCTGCCTTCGGCTCAGGTCATAATCCCAGGGTCCTGGGATCGAGCCCCACATCGGGCTCCCTGCTCAGTGGAGAGCCTGCTTCTCTCTTTCCCTCTGCCTGCTGCTCTGCCTACTTGTGCTATCTCTCTGTCAAATAAATAAATTTAAAAAAAAAATCTTAAAAAAAAAAAGAAGAACAAGATGGAAATTTTGAACTGAGAAGTATAATAACAGAAATTTTAAAATCTCAATGAGAAGCAGGCCCCCTGCTGAGCAGGGAGCCCGATGAGGGGATCATAGGATCATGACCTGAGCCAAAGGCAGATGCTCAACCGACTGAGCCACCCAGGTGCCCCAGAACAGGTTCTTTGAAAAGATAAATAGAATTAACAAAACTCTAGCAAGAGAAAAAGAAAAGTCAAATTACCAATATCAGGAACAAAACAGAGCATACCTCTATAGACACTGCAGACATTAAAAGTATAATACAGAATACTATGAATAACTCTACACACATAAATTTGATAACATAGGTAAACTGGACTGATTCCTCAAAAAAAAAAAAATCTACAACTAGCCCAATATAAAATAGGAAATTTAAATTGACCTACAACTGTTAAGTTCATTTATAATATTAAAACTTCTAAAAAAGAAATCTCCAAGCCCAGATCGTTTCACTGGAGAATTCTATCAAAAATTCAAAGAAGAAGGGGCACCTGGGTGGCTCAGTTGTTAAGCATCTGCCTTCGGCTCGGGTCATGGTCCCAGGGTCCTGGGATCGAGCCCCGCATGGGGCTCCCCGCTCGGCGGGAAGCCTGCTTCTCCCTCCTCCACTCCCCCTGCTTGTGTTCCCTCCCTCGCTGTCTCTCTCTCTCTGTCAAATAAATTTAAAAAAAAAAAAAAAAAAAATTCAAAGAAGAATTAATATCAATTTCATACAATCTCTTCCAAAAAATAGAAGAGGAGGAAACACTTCTCAATTCATTTTCAGCAAATATATCAGTAATTACACTAAATTTAAATGGCCTAAATAGAGCAATTAAAAGACAGAGATTATAAAAGGGACTGAAAAAATATGATCCATCTATATGCTGTCTCCAAGAGATTCATGTTAGATATAAGGACATAAAGAGGTCAACGTGAAAGGATGGAAAAAATTTTCTATGCAAATGGTAACAAAAGAGAACTGGTGTGGCTATATTATTGTCAAAGTAGATTTTTTGTTTTGTTTTGTTTTGTTTTGTTTTACGAGAGAAAAAATCTACACCTTTATTTATTTGCTTTTCATTAAATTTAAATCCTTGAGGGGTACAGCATCACACGGATTCTGTGGCCAATGGCTTTAGCAGGAAGGTTGCTTCGGAATTTGGCACGAACTATGCCACTGTTTCCATGAGCACGAGTTACTTTTCCCCAGATTACTCTGGTTTTGTTTGGTTTGCCACCAGGAGTCACTGTGTTGTTCTTTGCTTTGTACACATAAGCACATCTCTTGCCTAGATAGAATTCTGTTTCATCTCGAGCATACACACCTTTGATTTTAAGAAGAGCTGTGTGCTCCCTCTGGTTCCGGAGACCCCGCAAAAGCCAGCAAAGCCAGACTCCAAGATGGCGGAAAAAGAAAGGCCCAGACAAAGTAGATTTTAAATTGTTTTTTAAAAGTTTATAAGAGACAAAGAACGTTATATACTGATAAAAGTTTCAATAATGATAATAAACATATACACACCTGATAACAGAGTCCCCTAAATATATGAAGGAAAAATTGACAGCAAACTAATTAGTGGGTAACTCTCAGAGGTTAAGGAGGTGGTGGGGTCTGGAGAGAAGTGAGCATGTCTATAAAAGGGCATCATGAGGGATCCTTGTGGTCATGGAAATGTTCTGTCTTTTGACTGTATTAATGTTGATATTCAAGCTGTAATATTGTATTATAGTTTTGCCAGTGTTGCCATTGGAAGAACTGGGTAAAGGGTATATGAAATCTCTATGATTTCTTACAATGGCATATGAATCTACAATTATTGCAAAGTAAAATATTTCATTTAAAAAGTGTATTATTGGCATAGTAACAGGCAAATAGATGAATAAAAGGAAGAAAATATCTAGAAAGATACCCATGTATACCTTGGAATTTAACATATGATCATGATGACATTGCAAGTGGGGAACTAATGGACTAGTTAGTAAATGTGAATAGGGACTTAATATGGGAGCATATTAGGAATTATTGTTGGTTTTGTTAGATTTGATAATGACATTGTGGCTGTGTAAGGAAATGTCATTCTTTTTAAAGATTTTATTTTTAAGTAATCTCTAACCAAATGTAGAGTTCAAACTTACAACCCTGAGACCAAGAGTTGCATGCTCTACCAACTGAGCCAGATAGGTGCCCCAAAAATATCCTTATTTTTAAGAGATGCAGACCACAGTTTTTGGTGAAATATCATGAAGTTCATAAATAACTTTAAAATACACCTGGTGGTGGTCTTCACCAGCAAGCTAGAAGCTTTGCTTTCTCTCATCTTTAACCCCGTGATCAGGAATTGGTCATAAGCTAAGCTTTACAAGCTTTTGCTACTCATATGGAACCTGCACTTTAATACTTTACTGAGACCTAGGAATGACAGGATCAACCTTCTCACAGATCAGAAAATAATTTCCACAGGGGCAAAATGAGGATGTGGTCTCCGTCTCCCCACCCTAACGCACTCCCACAACTTTTTACCTTGTTTCCTAATCATCTAATCATCTAATATTACTTTGAAGATTACATCCTCCCACTATAGGAACTGAATGTGCAGCATTTTCTTCATCCTCTTACTCACAATGATGTGATTTGCTTATTATGACTGGGAATGGATGTCTTAATCAAAGTTCCCTTAGTAGTCCCAGACTCCCACTCCAAACTAAAGGAAAATTGTTAACACATGGGTGTGGCTCAGAGGACAAAGAGAGGAAGTTTAGTAGGACCTTAAGAGGAACTGGAACCAGGAAGTTCTTCCTCACTCTCATTCTTGCTCTTGCTATCACTCCCTCCTTCTCTCATATTTTATCACTTTATCTCTTTGCACATCTTCTTCTGCTCCTGTCCCCACACACTGCATTCTCTGCATCTTCATATATTTGGCTGCCTTGTTGCACCACAGTTTATACAACCCAAACTCTAGCGATATCCCAAACTAATGATTCTTTTTTTTTTAAAGCTTTGTATTGTTATTTTTTTAAGATTTGTATTTATTTATTAGAGAGAGAGGGAGAGAGAGCACAATCGGGGGAGCGACATTACAAGATCCAAAAGAAAATTCCAGGGAAATATTCATTATCAAAGAAATTTAAAAATATATAAGAAATCTTTAGGAGAGATACAAAAATACAGGCCAGGATAAAGGGGAGATAGATGAGATAACATGGGATTGAAAAGAAAACTAAAATTCAATCGCAGAATTTAAGCCCTCAATGAAGGCTCTAAAGAGCACAATTGAATTGAAGGAAAACCAAGTCAGTGTAGTCAAAGACATTCTGATTTGGTGTGTAGATATGATTCAGCCACATATCTATGCCACAATTCCTCTTTCATCACATAAGGATACTTGTCATAGGGGGCACCTGGCTGGCTCAGTTGGAAGAGCATGCGACTCTTGATCTCAGCGTAGTGAGTTCGAGCCCCACATTGGGAGTAGGGATTACTTAAATAAATAAAACTTTTTAGAAAAAGGATACTTGTCACATAAGGATATGAGCATAGACAGCTGTGTTTTCTTAGATATTTCCTGAAATAATTCCTGTGTCCCACTTTCCTACTTGGAGAAAGCATTGGTAATTTAAGTATAGGTAACTCATACAAGCTGGGTTTGGCTGAGTCTGAGAAAAGATTAAACTCGTGCTTAATCTAGTTTCACATCTTAACCCCAGCAGTTACTTTTAAACCCAGCTATTTATAACTCTTGTTATCATTAGCTCTTATAAAACAACATTTAAGACATAGCTACAACACTAATGAGCTAAGACACTCATAAGGCATTCATATAAACCATAAGTACAGGCGTTTAAACTTCTGGATCACTGTCTCCTTAGAAATTAGTCTTCAATCACATCCAAGTTAATATTCCATTACTAAGATAAATTTAGAATTCGTTCCTAGAACACAGAATATGTTTTAAAAGATGAAAATAAAGGAATAGAAAGAGAACAAAGGGTAGAGATCAAGCCAAAGAATTACACATGTCCCTGAAAATAAATACTAACTGGATAAGAGGTAATCAGAGACAAAATTAAATAAAAGTTTCCTAAAATGCAGAGGAAGGCTTATGAAGGCTGAAAGATTTACAAGTTTTCATTCAAAATCAATGAAGAGTATTTAGTTTAAATTTTGTATATTGGTTACAAACACAATAATATAGGGATTTTCTTAATGTATGGAACCACAGAAACAAAGAGAGGAAAAAAGAAGCAGACAACAGATTTCAACAAATTTTTGGAATATAGGAAGCAGATGGAAGAGTAGTATCTGATTAAGTAAGATGGAACAACAACGTAAAATGTAGCTACACCCTGAAATGCCTACGAACAGGACGAAAAATAGGTGAGCTGATTTACCACCAAATAACTCATAAGAGGCTCAGGATTTGGAGGTATCAGGCACAATGGCAGGTGGAGTTGAGGCATGGTGCTGAAAATTGGTGGGTTGGCTAAAAGTCTGAAATTATGGGTATTGAGGTGCCCATGACTGCTTCCTACCCTGAGCAGGCACATATGTCCTAAAAGAACAGTATTATTCTCTGAAGAAAATGAGAACAGACATGGAACTTGGGTATGCCAAAGACAGTGGCTGAGAAAGGTGAGTCAAAGCTGAAAGCAGAAAGTTTGTAAAAGAAAAAATTGGACCCCCAATTTCTCTTTTCATATCCCATTCTTAGAATGCTGTCAGCCAGGGAGAAATTTGAAAGGAGAACTGAGGAGAATTGAATAATACCTTAGGAGAAAAGACTTCTCTACAGTCCTCTCAGGTTTCATTGTGAGGGCCCCAACCTAATAAACCAGCTCCCAGTGGTGTGACAATAAATGTTTAACAACCAGCAATCTGGGAGGAAGTATGCCCTCACTTGTAGCATTTGCTGATGTGCATGGAAATGTTCATGGACAATTTCAATCTACCAAAATGATGTCACTGAATGCAGAATTGGGACATAGGTATACATTTAGCTTTTGCAAGCTGATATAAGCCAGCCCCAGCACACCATTGACAGTTCCCCCATCTGATCATCCTGAAGCTCACTGGTTGATTAATCCCTCCCCCCCATACACACACAAGAGCTTTTGTACAAGATCTAGTACCTTGTTCTTTTTAAAATTATTATTATTATTGTTTTGTTCTGAAACATGAACAGTCAAAGATCACCAAATATTTGAGCAAAACCTCCAATATGAAAGAGTCTAAACAAGCAGAAAAATAGAACTTGAAAAACAGAGATACTGCAAGAAGCAAAAGAAAAACTCCCTCTTCCAGTGAATATACTTAGAGATATGAGAAGATCTTTCACCCGTAAAACAAGTATAAAAACATTTGGAGAACAAGAAAGAATTCTTAGAACTGAAAACAAGATACGAGAAATTTAAAAGTCAATAACAGAATTGGAAGATAAAGAGTAGAAACTCTCTAAAAAATAGTAATAGAGAAAAAATTAAAGTTAGGAAATAAAATTAGAGAATCAGTGAAAGATATCTACCATGTGATTAAAAAGAGTTAAGGAAAGGGGCACACCTGACTATCTCAGTTGGTAGAGCATGCAATTCTTTATCTCAGTGTCATGAGTTCAAGCCCCATGGTGGGCATAGAGCTTACTTTAAAAAAAAATAAAAGAGTTGAGGAAAAAAAAGAATGGATAAAAGGGAAACTTTCTACGAGTGAAGAACAGAGTTTCTGAATTGATAGGTTTCATTCAGTGCCCCAGAATAATAGATGGGGGAAAAGTACTTTAGACCAAGTCATAAAATCTAGAATGTTCAAAACACTGGAGTTAAGGAGAGGATCCAAAAACATAACACAAAGAATCATTAATCAAAATGACATCAGACTTTTTAAGAGCAATACTGAAAACTAAAAAATGGAGACATGGACAAAGGAGAAATGCCTTGAAAATTCCAAGAAAAAAAACAAAGCTTTTATACACAGTCAAGCTATCATTCAGATGTGCAAGTGAACTATAGACATTTTCGGACATGTTAAAAGCTCAGAAGTTTTACCTCCTGTGTACCAGAAAGCTCCTTCAGAAAAATAAAAGAACAAACAAACAAAAAGACGTGTGATCCAGGATACAGGAAATCCAATACAAGAGAGATGTGAAGGGAATCCCCAGATTGATGGTGAAGGAAAAATCCTAGGGTAATGGCTATGCAGTACATGCCACTGTTATTATCCAGCAAGAAAATTATTTCCCCTCTCCTTGTATATGTGCTGGCCTTAACCAATAGAATGTAGTGGGAGTGATGCAGTTTCAGTTCCAGACCTACCCTTTGGAAGCTTCTGTCTCACTCTTTTGGAGCCCTGAGCCAAGAAATTTGAATACATTGCTAGAGGGCAAAGTCCAGCCATAATTTGGTATTTTCCATCTGTTGAATTAGAGGCAACATCTGTAGAGGAAATTTCCCCCAAGTTAGTCTTACAAGACTTCCATGGGTTAAAAATCAGACGTAACTTTACAAAGACCACCAAGTGTGAAAGAAGGCAAATCCACTATGAGTGATAATCAGAAGAATCAACATATTTAGAGAACACTCTTACCACACCCTCCACAAACAGCCTCCAGTGTTATCTGGAATTGTCAAATACAAATATAGAATGGTTGTGTGTAGAATGTTTACAGAAATAAAGAATGCAGTTACAAGGGAAAACATATAATGGGAAATCATTGGGATTATACAATTTGGAAAAAAAATAGAACTCATAGAAATACAAAGCATGGGCGCCTGGCTGGCTCAGTCAGAAGAGCATGCAACTCTTGGTCTCAGGGTTGTGAGTTTGAGCCCCACGTTGGGTGTAGAGATTACTTAAAAATAATAAAATTTTAAAGAGGGCGCCTGGGTGGCTCAGTCAGTTAAGCATCTGCCTTCGGCTCATGTCATGATTCTGGAGTCCCAGGATCGAGTCCCGCATGGGGCTCCCTGCTCAGCAGGGAGCCTGCTTCTCCCTCTGCCCTTCACCCCACTTGTGCTCTCTCTAGTTCTCTCTCTAGCTCTCTCTCTGTCAAATAAATAAATAAAATCTTAAAAAATTTTTAAAAAAGAAAGAAATGCAAAGCACAACATTAAAAAAAAACTTAATGGAGATGTACAAAATATTATGAAAAATACCTTGTAAACTGTGAAAAGAAATTTCAGTGAGTGGGCTAATCAGCATATTAGATATTGTTGAAAGTAGAATTAAACTAAAAGATATATCTCAAGAATTTATACAGAATGCAGCAAAGAGAGACAAGGAGAAAAAACATAAGAGAGTTGTGAGACATGAATAATAATAGAATGAGAATGTCTGACATCCATCTGATTGGAGTCCCAAATGGTGAAATTGGAGAGAATGGAAAGAAGTAATGTTTAAAGAAATAAGGATTGGGAAATGTCAGAATTAATGAAAACCATGAATATACAGATTCAGGAAGTAAAATGTATCCCAAATATGATCAAGAAAAATAAATTCATACCTTGTCACATCTTAGCGAATCTGTTGCACATCAAATATATCTAGAAGATCTGGAAAGCAGAAAGAAAAAGACAGATAACCTACAAAAGAATGATAATTAGAGTAGCAGCAGATTTCACAACAGAAGCCAGAAAATGGTGGAATAGCTTCTAAAAAATAAGAAAAAAATTACTATCCACTTAAAATTGTTTACTCAGCAAAATACTATCCAATAACGGGGGAAAAATAATAATTTTTGTAAGAAACAAGCTTATGAGGAATTTACAAAGATACCATCTCTATAAGAAGTTATAAAGGATTTAGTTTAAGAAGTAGGAAAGTGATCCCAGAAAAAAAAAGATAGAAATGCAAAAAGGAATAGTGAACAAAGAGAATGGTGATAGAAAGTTAAACCCAAGCAACTACTATCTCAACAAAGTAATACAGGAGTATAATTTGTGGGGATTAAAAAAGAACTGAAGGGGTGCCTGGCTGGCTCAGTCAGTAGAACATTCAGCTATTGATCTCAGGATTGTGAGTTTGAGCCCCACGCTGGGCATAGAGTTTACTTTAAACATATATAGAGAGAGAACTGAAATGTTCAAAATCAGTAAATTAAGAGAGAAAACAATAGCAAATCAGGAGAGGGAAGATAAGAGCTAATCCAAAATTGTTTTATTGACCAGAAGGCAGGGCAAAATATCATTCGACATTAAGATTTTGTTAGGTTAAATGTACATATTAAGATGTATGAAGTCACCACTAAAATAATAGAAATAGATTACAGAAATGCCAAACCAACATAAGGGGAAAAGTGGAATAAATCGGGTGGGGGGAATTAGCCACCAAAAGGCAAGAAACTAGCACTTGAAGTTCTGGCCAGGACAATAAAGTAAGAAGAAGAAATTAGAAGCATGCTGATTAGAAAGGAAGAAATAAAACTGTCATTATTTGAAATAATCTGATCGGCCATAAAGAAAGTGATGAATTTATAGCAAATCACTAAAAGATAATAATAGTTTTAGCAAGGTGGCTGCATCTTATGATCAGCATACAAAAATTAGTTGTAATAAACAATCAGAGGGGTGCCTGTCTGGCTCAGTCAATAGAGTATATGACTCTTGATCTCAGGGTGGTGCATTTGAGCCCCATGTTGGGGGTAGAGATTACTTTTAAAAAATTTAGAAAACACGCATTTTTAGAAGATACCCTTTATAGAGAAAAATACCTTAACACTTAGGAATAAATATAATAAAAGATATACAAGATCTATCCCTACAAATTGTAAAACTTTACTGAAGGACCTTAAGAATGACCCAAATAAATGAAGAAATACCCCATGTTCATGCATAGAAAGATAATATAAAGATATATTTTAGTATTTTGTATTTTACCTTTTCAGTAAATGGTACATTTAATAGTGAACAAATGATAGTAATGAACCTTTATGAGTCAAATAACAAAGCATCAAAACATATGCTCCCACACTTCCGGAAAAAGTAAAGTGTGTAAAGACAACTCCCCTCACTTATATCTAATGTAGCGAACAAAAACCATTTAAAAACAGTGGGGGATGGGGCACCTGGCTGGCTCAGTCAGAAGAGCATGGAACTCTTGATCTCAGGGTCATGAGTTCGAGCTTCACGTTGGGTGTTGGGTGTAGAGATTACTAAAAGTAAATAAATAAACTTTAAAATTTAAAAATAAAAACAATGGGGGAGAAGAGTACTGTAATTACCAACAACAGTTCCCAAGGTCCAATTTAATACCAATACTTAATAACTTCAGAGAGTGACAGCCAACGGGGTGGGGCTGGGGAGGAATAATCTGCACTCACAGAGCTCAGTATAACGGAACTCCTAATGTCATTTACAAAGTTATGAGCGTCCAAATCCAAGGAGGATGGAACCAACTATGCCTTCCTATCTTTTCCTTCTTCTGACTATAAAGTGATGAAAATGGCCTCTGGAGAGAGACCAAGAAAGGAGGGGATGTGAACTGTGACAGAAATGAAATTTTCCAAGCTCCAACAGAAGTGAGAGAACACCCGCCCCCCCGCCTCCGCCGCCTCATTAGAATAGGGTATGCCCTGAACTGGGGTGAGGCAAACGCTAATTCCACCCTTGTAAGAAAGGAGCTCCTTTCTTAACCTTAGAGTGCTCTTCCAGGAAATAGCTCTTAATCGTCGAAAACAAACAAAAAAACCCAACTTATCTCGAGGCCTGCGATCTCTTTGTTCACTTGAGAGTTTTTCAGTTTCTGACGCTTTGCTTGATGAGGTTTTTATTTTTATATTATTAAATCCTGTGAACTAAAATTCAATAGTTTTCATGAAGAAAAAGCATTTTCAGGGGCACCTGGCTGGCTCAGTCGGTGGAGCGTGCAACTCTTGATTTCAGGGTGGGGAGTTTGAGCCCCACACTGGGTGTAGAGATGACTTAGAAATAAAATCTTTAAAAAAAAAAAGTACTTTCCGTATGATTCCAATGTTATAAAAATATATTTCTGTCTATTTAACCCATTTAACATTAAATGATAATTATGGATGGGTGGCAAGATTTGGGGAAATTTACTGCTGTCTTTTTACTTTTCTGCCTTGCTTACGTTCTTTAAAAAAAGCAGATGTCATTTTACGAACATAATTTAGTATGTGCGTAAAAAGAGAGAAAAAAACAAAGCTAGAGAATTACAGCAACAGTAATGTACAGATTGATAGCTTACTGTTTACCAGGCACTGTTCTAAACCCTTTAGAGATGCTAGTTTGAATCATGTGAAATTGCCAATATTTGGCTGTTCTTGACCATCAAAAAGAGCAATTTCATGGGATCCAATTTACATTTACTTCTTTAACCTTTGAACACCCTTAAGATGAAGATGGAGAACCAAAGCTGCTAGACATGCCGAGAGAAATCAAGGCTGTTCTTCCGCGCAGAGCCCCTAGGCCCCCACCGGCCCAGCCCTCCGGTCTTGCCCTCTCTCCCCTCCTCCACAGGTCAGGTGCTACATGGACAGAGGGACCGTTCTCTGTCCCAAGATGCCTTACGAGGTGGAATCAACCGTCAACCTGAGCACCAATGGTAACACACGTGGCCTTGCTTTGACTCCCTTTGTCCCCTGAATGAAGCCACTCCAGATTTCTAGGAGGCTCCAGTTCTTGGGAGCTTCAGCTGCAGCCGGAGAGCGATGGCGCCCCTCACAATTCCCACTGGAGTCCCCATCCATGTCCCCTTCCAGGGCACTGAAGCAGGACACATTCTACAGTTTCATTTTTATTTTCAGAAAGTGATGAAGACAAAAGAGATATATCCAGACACCACTCTCCGTACAATAAATAGCCTCCCCGTTCCAAAAAAAAAGAAAAAAGCGTGCACGCACACACACAACCAACCCCCACCCCAAGACGTTGCTTCTTGAGATGTGCACCAACCCCCCCCCAAGCCCCTTCCTCGGGACCCCACTGTCTCTGAGTGGGCGGGGCCCAGGCCAGCTGCCCCAAAGTCATCCGAGTCCTCTCGCTGACCCTGGCTGGCTGGCTGGCTGTCATCAAATCCACGGTATCTTTATTTTCACACACGCAAACAGAACTGCCGAAAGTACATTCTACGAAGGAAGACAGCCGAGTCTGCAGTGCCCAGCCTGCCCCACCTGACCCCTACCCCACCCCACAGAAGAGAGGAAGCTCCTTTGTGTCCAAGACCTTCTTGTTCTGTCTGTTCTCCAGCTGGGAGCCCACAGCCAGAAGCAGCACCAGGTAAGTGACCGTAGTTAGGGCAAAGGAAGGGGCAGGGGACATGCCTCTCAGGTTTCCTTGTGGGCCCAAAGCAGCAAGTGAACCCCAGAAGCCTTCTTGCCCCCCTCTTCCTCAACCAACTACAAAAGGAGAAGGGACAGAGGGAGCTGGGGCCTCCCAGTCCTGAGTCGGCTGTCTGCGTTAGTTGGCGTCCTCCAACCCGATGACCCTGTTTCTGTCATGTCAACTGCTCAATTGGGAAAATAGCTATAAAACTGGCCTTCAGTTTCCTTATCAAAAGGAGAAGCGGCCCCAGCAGGGGAGGAACTGTCGCCACTGGAAGGATAGGGGGACACACGCCTCCTCTTAGAGTCTCCTTCACCCAGTCCTGAGTCACTGGACTCTGGCCGGATGGGGGTGATCTCAGTCCACACCGAAGGGGAGCCCTGGTCCTCTGGCCCCCGTCCCTCTGAAGCTCCGGGACCAGGTTCCATGGGCAGAGTCCGCATGGGGCGGAACCAGCTGCCTGGGCCCATCTTGGGAGGGTACTGGGGGGCCACCGGCCAGCCCGCTCCAGGCGCCAGGACGTCCTGGCCTCGGTAGTAGGACATGGTGGGTCCAGGGGCGGAGGGCAGGAACGCAGGCTTCATGGTGACTGCTCGAAACTCAGCCTCATAGCTGTGGTCCCGGGGGGCCCCCAACCAATAAGGCTGGGAAGCCACATCCTTTGCCTGCCCAGGAAGGTCGGGGTAGAAGCGGCTGGGAACGGGATACTGGTTGGGTAGGAGAGGAGAGTAGTGGTCTCCCCCAAGCAATTGACAGTTGGGTCCAGGCGGGGAGGGCACGCTGGTGTCAACAGATGCATACATGCTAAAACAAACAAAACAAAACAGAAGGCAAGATCACAGGGGTCACAAACGGAACCGGTCATCTGTGAGCCTGCCTGTTGTACGTCCCTCCCTGGACCCTCTTTCCCCGGCCTTACCGCCCTCCAAGCCTCCATCCCATCTCTTCCCACCCCCAGGGGCAGAGAGGAGACATGCTCAGCACATGTCTGGAGTCAAGGCTCAGGAGATACCAAGAGGAGGCCCTTGGTGAGCTGAACCCAGCGGCACTTACGACTCAAAGTTCTCCCGGAATCCTTTGGCAAAAGGGTTATTATCAATTTTCAGCTGAGTAATCTAGAGAGAGGGGAAATAGAGGCACCTGAGTCCTGAGTCTAGGGCTAGGGAACTTCCGAATTCCCCACCGAGGAAGACCGTGGGCCCCACTCTCCCCCTCCCGCCCCTCGCAGCTCAGGGGGACCGGTGGCCCTCACCTCCGCATTCTGGTAGGCGGTCACGGCAATGAACTGGGTCTCTTGGAAGGTGAAGATATGCGTGTTGGAAGTGTTGCCGGCCACCTCCGGCTCCCCATCGTTCACCTCGACGATGTGCAGCCGAGGCTGGTACTTATGGAGCGACTGGAGCACGATCATCTACGAGAGAGCCGGATGCTTGTGGG
Organism: Halichoerus grypus; assembly: GCF_964656455.1. Taxonomy (NCBI): domain Eukaryota; kingdom Metazoa; phylum Chordata; class Mammalia; order Carnivora; family Phocidae; genus Halichoerus; species Halichoerus grypus. The sequence goes on from NC_135713.1 coordinate 186,239,496, forward strand.
GGTCGAAGGGTCCTCTACCCCACCCGTGGCTGGCCCGATGGCCAGGCTAGAAGGGACCTTGAGGTCATCGTGTCCATTGCCCTGCTCTGCTACCATGCCACTTCCCAGGTGCTCTAGCTCCGGTCCCCAGCCTCCCCAGGGCACCAGCTCTGCCCTCTTGCCCCGTTTCCTACCACCCAGATGTGCATCGTAACCAAGATATTAGCACAAGCGGGGCTTTTCAGGGATGGGGCTCTGTTAACAGTATTGCTCAACTCAGAGAGACTCTGCATCCATTCCCTGGGGCAACTGGCACCAACTCTATGCCCAGCATGGTGTGCAAGCGATGGCAGCCTGGGGTTCGGTGAAGAAACCCCCAGGCTGGCTTGGCCCATGTCATCCTGAATGTGAGCCCATGTCTGCCCCTGAGATTCAGCTTCCTCCCACCTCATCTCCACACCTCCTCAGGTGTGTGGAAAAGAACGAGCCAGAGAGGAAGAAAAATACTTTTACAGAACAGAATCAGCCAGGAGGGGTGGGGGGTGGCAAGGATTCTCACCTGGGTCACATTGTTAGAGGCCCCTTTGTTGTTCGTGAGCTTTAGTTTCCCAAATGAAACTTCCTGGCGCATCCAGTGGGCTCCAGTATTGGGGGAATCTGGGTGGACGTACAGGCGGTTTCCTGTGGACAGTTAACTTCTTTGGCACGCAGCCCCCTTGGGGACCAGACCCCCTGGCGATGTGGGGCTTCTTTGCCTGTTCTGAGGGGGATGTCAAAAAGGCTGCAGGGGGAGGACCAGATGGGGCAGGGCAAGGGGGGATGTGGGCAGGGGACTGAGCAGAAGACAGGCTAACGCAGAATAGAGAAAAGAGGACAGACAGAATGGGAGTGAGAAGTGGGAGGGGATAAGGGTGGGATGGGGAATTAAATCTCAGGTGTAGGGGGCAAGGGCTTGGGGGTTCCTCCTGGATCCACCAGGGGGCGCCCAGCCTCGGTGAAAAAGAGTGCCCACCACTCCCCAGGGCGCTCCTACCTGGCATGCTGCCCTCAGCCTTTCCACACTGCACCCATTTGCCGCTCTGATACCGCCAGTGGTGCTGGTCCACCAAGACCACGTCCACGAACATCCGGTAATGGCTGGTGGGCTCCAGCCCCGCCACAGTAAACGACAAGAATGGGAACATCCGCCTGAGGAGAACAGAGAGACCCACCGACATCCGTCAGCCCCCCAACCGCGCAGACGGCCACCCCCCGTGCAAAGGCTTTCGGTGGTGTGCTGGAGTCGGCTTGCATCCCGCGAGAGAACCGACTGGAAGTGACCAAGAAGTGTGCCAGCCAGTGGTTATATGCCGCCATATTTAAAAATTAAATTATATAAACTTACAATTAAATACATTGCATTATAAGCCAAGGTAATAAGTACTCAAAAATCATCACTTCTCAGTTCGTTTCCTACATTTCACTATTATCTCTGCTCTTGAAGTGACTTACATCTTTTGTTCCTGCAAGACGGAAATACTAGACAGCTGCATGACTGCCCGGCTCTTCCCGACTCTGCATTCAGTGACACCACGTGCACAGCTCGAAACCAGCCATCACAGGAGTATTTACACCATGGAAATCAGCAAACGCTATGAATCGGGGCTTTTTCAATGCTTTTCTTTCAGAGGGTCAGTTGCTAGATATTAACTGCACGCCACTGTCTCTAACCTTAGTTTGCTTCCTAGTGGGGAGCAAAGCCACAAGCCAGCCCCCCAGAGGCACTTCCCAGTAGGCCCTCATGCCTCAGTCCCCCAAACCCTGGGGTGGTCCCAGGCCCCGACCCATCCTCTCCACTGCAGCCCTCACGGTGCTCACACACTCTCGGCCCTGTGGCGCCCGGCTCTCCCTGCCCCATCCTCCTGGGCCTGAGTTCTGTAGTATGGCCTGCCCCGGGCCTGAGCCTTCAGAGAAGTACCTAAACTCCTAGATGGAACTTTCCATCCACCTGAAAGAGAACTCTGTTAAGCATAATCCTCACACTCAAAGTCCTGCTTCCCGGGAAAAGTGGAGGAAGTTGAGGTTGGGATACTGCATTATCCTCCATTGTGCCAGAGGAATAGATTCAGAGAAGGAAGCACTTCCCCACCACAGCCAGCTCCACCACCTCCACCATCACCACCCCCATCACCACCATCACTACGACCGCCACCTCCACCAACACCCCCATCACCACCATCACTACGACCGCCACCTCCACCAACACCCCCATCACCACCATCACTACGACCGCCACCTCCACCAACACCCCCATCACCACCATCACTACGACCGCCACCTCCACCAACACCCCCATCACCACCATCACTACGACCGCCACCTCCACCATCACCACCACTTCCATCACCATCACTACAACCACCACCTACACGAACACCCCCATCACCACCATCACTACGACCGCCATCACCACCCCCACCTGCACCATCACTACAACCACCACCTCCACCAACACCCCCATCACCACGACCCCATCACCACTATCACCACGACCACCATCTCCACTATCACCACCACTTCCATCACCATCACTACAACCACCACCTACACGAACACCCCCATCACCACGACCCCATCACCACTATCACCACGACCACCGTCTCCACCATCACCACCACTTCCATCACCATCACTACAACCACCACTTACACGAACACCCCTATCACCACCATCACTACGACCGCCATCACCACCCCTACCTGCACCATCACTACAACCACCACCTCCACCAACACCCCCATCACCACCATCACTACGACCTCCACCTCCACCAACACCCCCATCACCACGACCCCATCACCACCATCACCACGACCACCGTTTCCACCATCACCACCACCTCCATCACCATCACTACAACCACACCTCCACCATCACTGCCCCCATCACCAAACCATCACCTCCATTATCACCCTCACTGCAATGGTCCCCTCCACCATCACTGCCACTACTACCACTACTCCCTCTACCAGCACCAGTCCCATCACCAATTCCAATGGCCTAGGTTTTCTCTTCCAACCCAAGCAGGAAGAGCAGAATTTGCAGGATGGCAGAATCAGACCCTCATCAGAACAACTTTGCATTCCCACATACCTCTCCCCTCCTCCTACGAGAAGTCATGCCGATGGGAAGAAAGACACCAGTCCATGAGTCAGGAAACCTGGAGGAGGGAGAGTTCTAGAGGCCTGGGAACACTTTTGGGTGCACCCTAGTCCCCAGAAGATCCCAGAGCAACACCCTTAATAACCTTGGGAAGGTCTCCCCACATTCCTGTCTTCTCCAGACTCTCCTATGCTGAGAAAAAAAAAAAGAGACTTACTGGTCCCATCCCCTGGAGTAAGTTAATTCCCGAACCAAACCTCAGTTTCTTCACCTGTAAATGGAGACCATAACTCCTATCCATTTTTCCTTTGAGAGCTGTGAAGAAGTTTGAAAGATGTGAAACTCGGCTCATCCGGTCCCTCTTCCACCCCACCCTCTCTCAAGCCCAGAGCGATCAAAGCCTGCTGGCCCTGTGGAAGGACCCCAAGCAAGAGTCCAGAGCTCTAGCTCCAGCCTCCAGGTCCCAGAGGCTCAGCAGGCCAGTTACTTGAGAAATCAAAGGTTAGGGATGAGACCGTGAACAATTAAGGCTGAGACAATTTTTTCTTTTTTTTTTTTTAAGATTTTATTTATTTATTTGACAGAGAGAGACACAGTGAGAGAAGGAACACAAGCAGGGGGAGTGGGAGAGGGAGAAGCAGGCTTCCTGCTGAGCAGGGAGCCCGATGTGGGGCTCGATTCCAGGACCCCGGGATCATGACCTGAGCCGAAGGCAGACACTTAACGACTGAGCCACCCAGGTGCCCCTGAGACAATATTTTCAATACATCTCTACGACCAGCTCATTGTATGACAGTGGTTGGGTTGCCCACATTTTCTGCATCATAACCAGTTCTTATCCAAACTTGTAGGACTAAAGGAAGGGAAAGAATATATTCATTGCGCCTCTACTTAGCAGCAACCAGTTTACCTGAGATGTAAAATGTTCTTTCCAATTCTATACTTGAAGGAACTGAGGATCGGAGAGCCGAGCTGACGGCTCCTTGGTGAGAGAGCAGAGTCGGGGTCTCCCATGCTGTGTGTCCATCTCTCTACCCTGCTTATCTCTGCTGGAGGGGAATGAAGGAGACGCCGGAAGAGGACGGGGGAAAGAGGGACAAGGAGGGAGGTCTCACTTCACCCTAAAAGTCTAGAATCACCACCAGCTGGAATCCCAAAATAGCCCCTGATTTACATGACACTTTGCTGGGAAGGAACAGTCTGGTGCCAACCTAAGCGCTCTCTAAAAAGACCACTCACCATTCTGCCCTCCGAGGACAGGGCCCAAGACTCTAAATTCCTCCGCTGCCGCTCAGGACTAGTCCATCTTGAAATGATTTGCAGGGTCATCCTACCCTCCCCCATCCTGAACACCTCTGATAGGCTCTAACTCACCATCATGACGTACAAATTACAAGGAGGTCGTTTTTGATCAGTCGTGTTGGCAGGATGTTTTAAAATTGACCTCTAATGCTGATGAGTCTGTGGGAAAATGGGTCCTCTCACACACTATTCGTGGGGATGTAAATTAGCAGCACCTTTTAGGAGGATATTCCAGCAGTGCCTTGGACCCATCGAGATGTAAACTGCGCTCGGGCATCAGAGGATCTCCTCCTCCCACCAACCTCAGACCCAACTTAGTGGAAATCGGACAGCCGCTAGCAAATGGGCCAACGGAAAGTAAAGCTGTTTTCACCTGCCCTGAGAGAAATGAAGCCAGTGAGTCCAAATTAAAGCCCCCTCCCCAAAAAAGAAAATTGTTTTAAAGATCTAAGAAGTTCTCGGAGTTGGGATTGTAGGGAAGTCTACAATGGCTGTGAGGCCGGTGATCTGGGATTGGGAGGCATTGAAATTGTTTTCTCCACCGCTAAATTCACACACACACACACACACACACACACACACACACACACAAATGCAAATTGAGCTACTTAACAACAGAGCTACCCAAAGTTATCTTAATTATAATAATCAACTAATCACACCCAGAAAAGTGGGGATTGCCAGCAATGAATGCACACCCACACACCCACGCACACAGACACCCGCCTCTCTCTTCCTCTACTGAGAATGTCTACCATCAACTATTCTATGCACACCAACACATTCACAATACACACTCACTGCCACACAGAAACACAGCACAAGTCCGGGGTGGGCTCCCCGAATCTCCACAAACGCACCAGTTTGAGCTCCAACCTTTCCAGTTGGCCAGTCCCACATTTTATCTCACGGCCCCGGGGTCAGTCTCTGGCGCTGGGAATTGCCACCCACCCCCCACGCCCCACCCGTTGCTGCCCATGGAGGAGAGAGTGACTGTGTCACTGGTCCATACTGAGGGATGGGTCTAGGGTGGGTGGGAGAGGAAGGATCTGGGAGGGAGTGAGTCAGCCCAAGGCAAAAGGCCATGGGGCTGTGGGTGGGCCTGGACTGGAAGAATTTTTCAAAAAGGAAGAAGGCCGTGGGTGATGTGGTGGTGACTGGTAGGTCACTGGAGCCCCGGGAGGGACAGGCCAGCCCTCCACACAGGAGAGAAAGGGTGCTGTTCTCTGAACCCAAGCCTTGCTCTTCAGAAGCCAGTAGCGGAAGGAAATGGCCGCCAAGTTCCCAGATCACTGGAGCCCAAGCTCAGCACCTGGGCGATGCGGGCTGGTGGGACTGAATGGGGGGCAACGTGTTCTCTGTCCCCACCACCCCACCATGGGGCCCCCGAGGTCTGATTCAAGGGGAGGCATCAAAGAAAATGGTGAGGGGCCACTGCCCCCTTCCAACGGGGACCCCACAGTGTCCAAGAAGCAGTCCTTCCGGGTGGACAGAAAGCAGGATTAACACACACACCACACACACACACACACATGCGTGCACACGCAATTAGGAAATGATAGGGAAATTTGATGATATTTATGAATTTCTTCTCAGGTTTGTTAATGGTATTGTGTTTACTTTTAAAAAACCATTTTTAGGGGCGCCGGGGTGGCTCAGTCAGTTGACCATCCAACTCTTGATTTCGGCTCAGGTCATGATCTCAGAGTCATGAGATCGAGCCCCGCGTCCAGCTCTGTGCTAGGTCTGGAGCCTGCTTAGGATTCTCTCTTTCCCCCACCCCCCAATAAATAAATAAATACATACATACATACATACATAAATTTATAAATTTTTAAAAAGCCATTTTTAGACATGCATAGAGAAATTTTAAGGATGAAAGAATATAGTGGCTAGGATTTACTTACTAAATACTTAACACCATCACTAATATAATTGCAGACTAGGGGGTGGGAGGTGGAAGCGGGGTGAGTGAGGATAAAGAAGAAACAAGATTGGACCAGCAATAACAACTGTTGAAACTGGGTGATGGGTAGGTGGAGGTTTTTCCTGTACTTTTGTATATATTGGAATTTTTCCTAATAAGAAAAGTAGGTTTATGGTTCTAAAAGGGAGACAACAAGACTTGTCAAGAGAGAATTATTCAGCAAGAACATAAAGGAAAGAAGGAAGCCACAGGGTAGTGACAGCGACCTCACAGAGATGCATCCCCGTGAGACACCCCCCAACCAGGCCGCAGGCAGCCCGCAGCCAGCCCCGCACCCACCGGATCCCCGAAGCGCTCGCCAATGCTCTGTCCACCCCGCCCCTCAAGACTGGAAGGGCAGGGGCCTGGCAGCAGGTGGCAGGGAGACCTGGGCCGGTCTCCAGGGTGGGAGGCCTTCCTGAGCACCCAAGAGTAGAGGCCCGAGTTCAGGTCTGCTGTGTGACCGAGTGCAAGGCACCAGCCATCCGTGCCTCAGTGCCCTTAGCTGTGACTGGGGACACTTCTTGGCTTTCGTAGCACACAGTGAAAGAAGGGAAGTGAAAGCACTCTGAGCACAGCAAGGCCTTTGGACGGTGTAGGTGGCTGTTTTTACTCCTGGCCGTGACCGGCTGGAGAAAGAAACCCAGGCAGATACCGTCTGGGTTCAGGTGCCCGTCCTGCCAGCGACAGGTGGGCTGCGTAACCTCAGAAGAGCCTCTTCCTGTCTCTGAGCCCATTTCCCTGTCTGTGCAGGAAGGGGCCTGGATAGGATCTTCTGGGTCCCCTCCAATACAGACTTGATAGGACTAGAAGCCTGGGCCGTGCCTGGGAGCACTCAGAGAGGGCTGGGGTTGGGGGACGCAGAGAGGAATTCTCAGGAAGCTTAGGGGATAAATGCCACACCTTAAAAGAAAATGCCAACTTTCCTGGGTTCATCCTAGAGAAAGAGGAACAGCTCAGCAACTTGAAGCTATTTGCCGTTGGTGGACGGATCCCTCAATCCCAGGCTACCCCACAGAAATCACTGGAAAGGAAGACTGTCCTAGCAATGCCTAGATTGAATGCCACCACCACCACCACCACCCCCCCCGGGGCTGGCAGGGCCTCTCCCCTCTCCCTCCTCAAGCCCCACACTGGGTATCTGCCCTTCGACACCTCCCAGCTGTGCTGATGACACAGCCCCCCCCACACACAGCGGTCCTCCCGGGTCCCCAGCCTGAGCAGGCCCCCGCAGGGAAGGATGGGTGCACACTCTCACATGCCAGACCCAGGCAGGGCCCACTCAGCATTGCTTACTAAACAAATACCAGTGGCAAGTTTCTCTTCCTTTCCCCACGCAGGAGGCTGTCTCCGGAAGCAGCACCCTTGGCCCCAAACCCTACCCCACATGCACTGGGCTCAAGAGACCCTGAGCTATGGAGCCAGGGGCTCCCCAGGCTGGATCCTACGCTGGAAAGTATCTGGCCAGGGGGGAGGCAGACTTTCAGGGGACAGACCTGGGAGGCAGCAGAGTGGGACTGGCTGCCCTCTCGGACCCGCAGGTTAGCTTCACCTGCTCAGGCCCATGGGCATGTGTGCTCTCCGGCAGGGCCTGTGCCTGGACGGGATCTGAGCCCCCACACACACTTTACCCCCCCCAAAACACGATCACACCAGACATATGATCTCGAAGTACTACCGGAAAGGAAACTTGGCGACTGCTTCTCCATGTCACCAAATCCCAGGCTTACCCACCTCCCAAAACTGACCTGTGCACAACAGCGCAAAAAGACTAGGAGAGGTGGGCGGTGGGAGGGTTGGGGTAGGAGAGGTGGGGGGGGGGTTGCGCTGGGTTATTGTCCACCTCACCAAGACCCTGCCCTCTCCTTCATTTCCCCAAACATAGGGGCTAAGAGGGGTCCTGCCCTATCAAATCCAAAACACAGTCCCCCTCTGCCCACTGAGACCCCCACTGAGGTAGAGAGTGGGGCAAGGGCACACCCCAATCCTGGGTGAAACCGTAGGTACCCTCCCCCTAAACCACGATAACTTCTCATTGCACCCGCTCTCCTCCATCTCCCTTCTGAGTTCTGCCTGCTGGTGTAATGTCCCGGGAGAAAACAACCCCTAGAACTTTCCTGTTCTCACTACAACTCCCTCCCCGCTCCCCCCAGAGCCTAAGCCAAACTGTTGAGGGGCGCCGAGACTCGAGCAGCGTCTAGACAGAAGAAAAAAACCACGTCCTTGTTCCGGGCGGGCGGGTCCGAGGCTCCCACCCGCTCGCCTCGCCGGGCGCGCGTCTCACTCACCGTCCCTGCTTGGTGATGATCATCTCCGTCTGGTGCTGATTAAACTTGGACCACAACAGGTGGTTGTTGAGCGCCACTCTCAGCTTCCCGGACACCTCCAGCCCCGCCGGCGGCGCGTAGTCCTCGCGCGGCCCCGGGTAGAGTCCCGAGCGCGGGTCCGGGGCCGCGTAGCCGTCCCCAGGCTGGTAGCCCTCGGCGCTCGCCGTCGGCGGGAAGGGCTCGCCCACCCCGGGGAAGCCGGCGGCCTGGGGCCGGGGCGGGTAGGCGTAGGCTCCGAGGAAGCGGCCCGGCGGAGCGGGCACTAGGGCGCCCCCGGCGTAGGGCGCCCCCAGGCTGGCGCCCCCGCGACGGTCGGCCGCGTCCTGGGCGCCGGGCTCCGGGTAGAAGTAGCGGTTCTGCGGGTCGGCGCCAGGCGCCCGGCCCTCGTCGCTCGCCGTCATCGGCTCGGTGCCCGTCAGCATGTCTCCGCAGCCCCGCGCCACGATGCCCATCCGGGGCGGGCTGGCACCTTCCCGCAGCCGTCGGGGACCGGCCCCTCTCCGCGCGGGGGGGAGGGGAGGAGGCAGGCGCGGGGGTCGCGAGGGGCGGGGCGCCGGGGGCGGGGGTTGCGGGTGGGGGGTGGGGGGCCCCACCGGAGCCCGGCCTCGGACGCCTGGGTCCTGCGCCCGCGTTCGGCGGGCGCGCGGCAGCTGCCGGGCTCCCTCTCCAGCGGGCCGCTGTCACTAGCGTCGCGGCGCCTTTGCTGTGGCTTTATGAAGCTCTCCGGGCTCCCCCCACCCCACCACCTCGGCGCCGCCCCGCCTCACCCCGCCCCCTCGTGGCTAATACTCGGCAAATTCTGTGCAGTCGCCGAGGACCGGAGGCCCCCGCGGTGTGTGGCGAGTCCCCGCACGCGCCGCGAAGTTCGCGCTTAAAGACTTGCCTTCTGGAAGAGTCCACCGTCCACCAGCCCTTTTCTCTCCTCTGGACCCTCGTGGAAAGTCCACCCATCCTTCCAGGCTCAGCTCAAAGGTCCCCTCCTACAGGAAGCCTTCGGTGATGGCGATGGCCCGGATGGGACTCACTCACAGGGCCTTCTGGCAGCACACGCGGCTCGGAGCAACTAGCAGGGTCTGCACTCAGTCCGAGCTGCTTACACCGCGAACATTCAGCAGATCCACTGATGCCCACCGTGCACCCAGGCTCGGTGCTAAGCGGCTTTGCCTGACGTGTTTGTGTTCTTCCTCCAGGCCAGAGACCCAGGTGGGCTGTGTCCTAGGCATCTCGTTCCCGCAGCCCCCAGGCAGACCGGGCCGCGGGTGGGCAGCGGGCAGAGATCCCGGAAGGGACTGCATGGCTGCTGCTGCAGATTTGCGGGGCCCTGGGCGGGCGGGGCCGCGAAGGCTCTGGAAGCAGCACTGACATGCCGCCGCTCAGTCCTGGCACTGGCTCTGCCTGTCACTCAGGTATGTGTGACCTGGACAAGCCACTTCCCTTGCCTGGAAGTCAGCCTCACGTGCCTCATCCGTAGAATGGGGGAGACACACTGTTGCGCTTTTCCGAGGGGCTGGGCGCCTCACCTGAGAGGGTGCACGTGTGCAGGGCTTACCCCTGCGGGGAAAGCTGCCCTGCGCGGATTCAGAGCCTGGGGACAGGAAGGACACCCACTCGTTCTGGGGGCTGCCTGCGTGAGGGGACGAGCACACCAGAGCTTTTCTTCCTCTATTTTCCTTTTCTGTTGACTAACACAGAGTCTTCTTATGAAGAAAACAAGCCCCCCCCCACCCCAGCTGAAAATAGTATCTTTGGAAGTTTTCCTGCATACAAAGATAAAATATACTCATAAAAAATTTAAGCAGTAAAAGTAAAAATGGGGCTGTATAAACCACCCCAAATTCCACCCCCCAGAGGCAAACAGGATTAACATTTTGGTGAATACCCCTGCGGACATCACTCCCTGCACGCAGCCTTTCTGTCTTTCGTGTGCACGCACACACACGCACACACACACACACACACACACACACACAATTTTATATAAACACCACACGTGCTGCTTTGTAATGTGTATTTTTTTTTCACTCAACAAGGTGTCATGGAATTTTTTACATGTCAATATATAAAGATTTACATTTTTAAGAGTGTTTTGAAAAATACTTTCACATTTTCATCGTGTTAAAGGTTAACCTCTCCTCTCGAGTACCCTCCCAGACCTCCTCACTTCTCCGCTGGGGGCTGGCCCCATCTCCCATCTCTGTCCCAGCCCAACAGAACTTCACCCTTAGGGGTCCATGGGGACTCTCTGCTCCCAACTAGAGCTGAACCAAGAGGCAGGTTGGCAGGCGAAGGGGAAGCTGGGGACCCCAGGAGGCGGGCATGACCCAGGGAGGGTGGGGGAAGAGAGAAGTCAACACATCCCCTGAGGATGGAGACCAGATCTGGGCACTGGCCCCTCCCACCCCAGTACCCACCATCCACCCACGCCCCCACCCCCACCCCCACCCCCCTCCCGCCCCACCGTGCCTTAGGGAGGCAGGAAGTTTCTGCCTGCTGTTCCAAGTGAGGCAGCCTTGCCTGAAAGAGATGGTGACCTTGGGACCCTTGGCTACTTTTTGAGAAACATGAGAGATTTCAGTATGACTTCCCTGAATGACTAATTTCCCCAGGAGGTTTGAATGCTGACATCTCTTTTGGGGGACATTTTTGCTAAGTACTTGGCTGTGGAAGGCCAAATGGAGTCTTGTTCCTCCCTCCCTGACCCTCCTCTTTCCCACATTAATACTCAGGTCGAGATGGATCCATCATCCCTCTGCCTCTGAACAGAATGACCTGAGCTCCCACCCAGGTTTCCAGGGCAGGAGGGATTATGAATCTCAGAATCAGGTGGACCTGGGGACATGTCCCTGGAGGAAGAGGGTGGCTGGGGGCGGTCTCTCTGTAACCTGATGGGCTGTCAGGGGGCCATCAACCCCAGATTCCTCACCCCCTCACTCCAATTTCTTCCACCCAAAAAAGAAAGTGCTTGTGAAAAGCGGGGGCAGAGTGGCCCTCGTGTCACACTGCCAGTCCCGCCCCTCCGCCGGCTTGGGTGAGAAGAACCCTAGCAGTGACACCTTCTCCTCCTGTCGCTCCTCACCCTCTTCCCAGGCCCCGGGGCTGGAGAGGTGGGAAAGGAGGAGCGGGAGACCAGGCCCCCTGGGATTCCCTCACTTCTCCATCACTGCCCCTCCCGGCCCCTTTCCCATCCCATCGACCTGCTGAGCTTCCAGAAGGCTGGTCTACCAGGAGAAGCTACACAGGGTGTGTGTCCAGGATTTGAGAGGCCTGGTCTCCAACACATACCACGTGTTATGACACAAGCTGGATGGTGACGATGGGAAACTGAACGACCCGACAAACTCACACACCCTACTCATGGCCGAGCCAGGGCTGGAACCCTGGTCTCTTGATTCCCTGGTCCAGTGTTCTTCCCACGAGAGTGTCTGCCTCCCCATTTCGAGTCAGAACAATAATAATAAATGAAAAGTCATGCAATCATGTTGGAAGAGGTTTGGAAAACAGGAAAGAAAATTGCCCCTCACCCACCAGCTTGGACACTAGTTTTCTTCACCCTGGTGTCCCATGCCCGTTTTCAAGGCTCCTTTTTCAAGCCGTTCCAAGACTCAAAATGAGTGAGGCCCCCTTGATGTCACTCAGCCGCACCTGTGGGTCACACACTGTGCCAGAAGGCTCTGACAATGTGCATTCCTGGGGCCTGCTTCTGGAGATTCTGATTCCCAGGCCTGTGGCAGGTCCCCAGAATCTGTGTGTTCAAGGAGGACTCCAGGTGACACTGGGCTCCAGGGAGTCCACACATCGCACTCTGGGCTCCCCTCCCCTCCGCTCTTCCACCCCCGAGCCCGGCGCCATAGAACGACCTTCCGCGTGCCCGATCTTGCTGGCGTGTGCCTCCCTACGGTGGGTGGAAGGGCTTCAGTATGCCCCAGGACAGCTGCCACCAGCATAAAGACTTTCTTATCAAAGCTTCAGGACCAGATGATTCCCTCCTCACTGCAGAATCTAAGTGCCACGCAGGGTCCTCTCCTTAAAATGTGTGGAGTGTCGGGGCGCCTGGGTGGCTCAGTCGGTTAAGCGTCTGCTTTCTGCTCAGGTCATGATCCCGGGGTCCTGGGATCGAGCCCTGCATCGGGCTCCCTGCTCGGCAGGAAGCTGCTTCTCCCTCTCCCTCTCCTTCTGCCCCCGCCCCCCACCCTCATGCTCTCTCTCACTCTCTCTCTCTCTAAATAAATTTTTTTTTAAATGTGTGGAGTCGGGCGCCTGGGTGGCTCAGTTGGTTAAGCAACTGCCTTCGGCTCAGGTCATGATCCTGGAGTCCCGGGATCGAGTCCCACATCGGGCTCCCTGCTCGGCAGGGAGTCTGCTTCTCCCTCTGACCCTCCTCCCTCTCACTCCCTCTCATGCTCTCTGTCTCTCGTTCTCTCTCTCTCGCAAATAAATAAAATCTTAAAAAAAAAAAAAAAATTTAAAAAAAAAAAAAATGTGTGGAGTGTTGAGCTCCCCCAGGACGCAGAAGGCTCCTGAATGGGCTCACAGTGCACAGTGCAAGGAGGGCTGGGCAGCCAGCTGGGGGCAGGGGGCGGGGGGGAAGCTGGGGGCTGTGGAGACTCAGAGGCAGGACCCAGGATGTCTCCCCTCCACCCTGCTGGGCCCCAGGCTGAGAAGGTAGTTGCGTGAAGGAGAGGGAGACAGCATTTTGGGGATGAGGCAAGAAAGGAAGGAGCGCCAGTGTGAGGCTTGGGCCATTCTGAAAGAGGCATTTAGAGATGGAGAGAGGCAGGGGCCACAAAGTCCACACATGCCTCAGTGAGGAAGTCTCAGGTGGGGCGACAGGGGGTGCAAGGGGCGCCTGGGTGGCTCAGTTGGTTAAGTGTCTGCCTTCAGGTCATGATCCCAGGGTCCTGGGATCAAACCCCACATCGGGCTCCCTGCTCAGTGGGGAGCCTACTTCCCCCTCTACCTCTGCTGCTCCCCCTTCTTGTGTGCTCTCTCTCTCTCTGTCAAATAAATAAATAAAATCTTTTAAAAAAAGAGGGGGTGCAAGACAGAAGAGAGGGAGACGGGTCAGAGAGAGGGAGGTCTACATAGGCAAAGCTGCCTGTGAGTGCTGGGGGTGGGGCAGAGGGAGTTGGGGGGCGGGCTTAGAACCCCAATTCCAACCCTCGCATGCTGTGTGGCCTGTTCCAGTAGCTTAACCTCTCTGGTTTCCTTGTCAGCAAAAAGAGCCAGTAGACCTTCTACAAGGACAAACTGGGTGAACTGGATCTCAAGGGAGCTGTGAGGTCGTGTAAAGGGGAGGGGTTTGGCCCCAAGACAGGCACGGATCAGAGGCACAGGCTGGGCTAAACTGCCTCTTCTTCCCTCTCTTCCAAGCTGTCCGCATCCTACTCTCCTCCCTCCAGTGTCCATGCGTCCCTCACGAATCGTTCTTCAGGCCAGCCTCCAGCCTTCCACTAAGGGCCGTGGGCCTAATGAGAGCTTCTCGGTAAGACTCCACCTCAGAAAGGACAGGCTTCCCCTCCTGAAATGCCCATCCACCATTCCCTGGAGGCCCGTGTCTCTGAGATGGGCCAGCCCCCCCCCCCCCCGGGGACTCTGGGGTCACAGAGATCAATTAGGCTCAACCCCTTACCCCAAAGAGCTCCTAGCAGTGTGAGGCCAGGGCCAGAGTTGTTGAGCCCCTCAGCCCACTTGGCCCTGGAAACCCACCAGCCTGTGCGGATACATGACCCACAAGTGCGCACACAGCCCACAGAGCTCCGCTAGACAAACCTGTGAGCCAGTCCCCACAGCCTCACCCCTTCTCTTGTCCTACATCCAGCCTCCCCGGGCTCCTCGGGCATCTGCCTCTGCTCACCCCTCACCCGCTCTAAACGCCCTCCCCCTTGGGGCCCAGATTGCCAGTCCTTCAGAGAGCATGGCCGGAACCATCGGATTAACAGCCAGGGAGGGCAGGAGGGGAGCGACAAGCACCTGTAGGATCCCCTCCCCCCATGACAGCTGCAGGAGCTCCGTGTCCCCAGCACCCAGCACCCGGTGGTCAGTGAGGACTCATCTCAAGGTCAAAGGCTCTAGGTTCTCACCCCTAGGCTGCCTCACCCTTCCCTGCCCCACACCCCTCAAGGCTAGACAGCCCTTACCCTTTGGCTCCAGGCCATGCCTGGGTCTTTCTGCATTTCGGTCCTTCACCCTCTGTGGGCACCTATCAGGGACCATCTCTTCTCTTGGTCGCTAACTGTTCTCACCCCCGCCCCAGCTCTTCACACAAGACCCACACCCCACACACCCCACATGCATCCACACAGTACCCCGCCCCCATGGGGCTCCTAGGCCAGGGCCCCTGTGAAGGGACACTCCTGAAGGGACACTAAGCTGTTGGGTACCTGAGCAGTCATGGGGGCATGCCAGGTTGTGGATGGGCAAGCCCGAGCTTCAGGGAGGCCCTGGGAAGAGAGGCTGTGTCCTCCCCCCCTCCTTCCTGGGGAATCTCAGCAGACAGGCCCTTAATCTCAGGCAGGAAGCAGGGTCCGGTTACCAGGAGGGGAGGGGAATACCCTGGGCTTTGGGTTAAGGGAGCCTGGGGGGGGGCAGTGTGGGGAGATGAGGGAAGAAAAGAACGGTGAGTGGGGTCCAATCAAGTTAACCCTTCACAGCCAGGCTCCTGCGCTCTTGGAGACAGTACAACTCCTGGTCATAGTCAGGCTCGGCCAGCCAGGGGGCCTCTCTTATGAGGCCACCCCCAGGGCCCCTGGCCACAGGACAGCAAACTCCCTGCTCGGCCACCATCTCTCCAAGGCCTTCTTCTGGCTTCCTGGGAGCCGTATGCACCCTTGTTTGTCCTGTGCTTCTATCAGTCTCTAGGGCTTCCAAGGCTCTGGTGCTCTGCTATGTTTGTCTGCTTCTCGGCCTCTCAGGGTCCCTGTGTCCCCGCCTGCGTTGTGGTGTGTCTTCTCTACATCCAGCTGTCTCTGGGCTCTGTAAGGCCTTGTGTGCTTGGCCTGAGGGAGCTCCGTACCGACCGCATCTCCTCTCTCTGGGCCTCCGAGTCTGCTTGTCTCCACATCTCTACATCTCTCTTTATCAGTATCTTGAGGTCTGTCTCCATCTCGGTGTGGCTGCCGTCTGGCTGGCTGGCTGTCTGTCTGGGACAGGACCTCCATCTGTGAGTCTGCGCTGGGCCTGTTGTCTCTGGCCTGAGGCCCTTTGACTTGGCCCTCTGGTTAACGTGGTGCGGTGGAGACGAGATGGGGCAGGCTTATGGGCTGGACCAGGGCTGGACCAGGGATGGCTGAAAGAAGGAGGGAAAAGGGGAACGTGGGCAGTAGCGGGGGAAAGAGATGAAGGGACAAATCCGTTTCTAACTGGTGCCTGAAGCAAGCCGGGAGAGCCCTGGAGCGCCAGATGAAGCTCCACAGGCTGAGGGAGTGGACATGGGAGAGGGACATGGCAGGGAGCACCCCTGGTCGGGCCCGGGAGCAGAGCTGCACAGAAACTGAAACAGACATCAATGGGGAGGACCCAGAAGTAAATGGAAAGACAAACGGGGAGCTCCAGGTTCTGATCCTGACTCCACCACAAGTCCCTGATGACCCTTTCGGTGCAGGGAGTGCCGGGGAGGGGGCAGAAGACTTCCCTAAACCCAGCACAGGAGACCGCTTGACCCCTTCTGTCGCTCAAGGGGTATCCCAAAGTCCCATCCAGTCCCAACATCCTCTGTGTCTGGGATTAGGCCAGCGGCAGGTCAGAGGGAAGAATGGAGGTTAGACAGCAGGAAGGACTTCCTGCCACACAGCAGGAGGGTGAGGAGGCCCAGCTTCTCCCCCCCACCCCACCCCACCCCCGTGGTCCTGGGCCCCTTCGTTGGGGCTGGGGGTGGAGGGGCAGGGGGGTGGGGGCTCAGCAGCTGGGTAATTAGCCCTTGCTCTCAGGCCCTGGGGGAGGGGCCAGCTGGATTGAGAAACCAACGCAAAGTGACAGGGGCAGTTTTGACACGCCGTGGAGCTGACGGGCCCAGGGGGGCCAGGGCTTTGGTTTGGGGGGGTGAAATCCCATCAGATGATTAAAAAATAGGTCAGAGGGAAGAAGCGCAGCCGGCACTGGGTCCGTGGTGAGAACGCCATATAGCTTCCCCCAGGGGCTTCAGGCCAAAATGGGGTGGGGGAGCTGGGGAGCATTTGCAGGGGCGGGGGAGCTGAGAGTGAGGACGAGAAGGCTTCGGGCCCAGCAGCTGGCCCTCTGTCTCCCTCAGCCCTGTCTCATGGGGACACTGGGGAATCTTACCTGCCGTCCACCTTGTGGCCTCTTCCTGAGGTACCACCTTCCTTCTCAAAGGCGGGAAGATGCAGCCCAGCCCCACCCCGCTCACGAGATATGCACAAATTCTGTTCCAGAGACTGAGACTGTTGCCCCCCTGGAAGCCCTTCTCACCTTCTTGCCTCAAGCCCTCCTGCTGCAAAGGCAGCATGCTGACTTACCCTGCATTTCTTGACCCGCTGAAAAATTCTCCTACCACCGCATCCTCTTCATCACCTTGACGACGCTGCATCCTGCTTGGGGTCCACTTGGCCCTCCAGCTTGTTCTCAGAGCTTCCATTTCCTTCTTTCCCTCCTTCTTCTCCTTCTCAAATCCTGCCATGAAACACAATAGGGATCTGGGAAAGGCATAAGACAAAGAAAGGGCAAGGAGGAGCAAGGGAGGGGGGCCCAGGAATCCGGCACAGGCCGCTGATCTCCACGCACTTCATAGATAGAAGAGAAGTGACTGTCTGGGTTGTACAGAACTCGGAGACACCTGGGAATGTTCTCTCCCTTAAAGCGGCGTAGAGCCGCCTCCCACTTCATCTACCTATGGTTGGGAAGTTCTTTCTGTTGTCTTCCCACAGCCCCTCATACTGCAGCTCAATCCCATTTCCTTTTCTGAGATCCCCAGAGCCTATGCAGATGGGAGGACCGGCTCGGTGGTAGTGGAGCAGCAGCTCTCCAGGCGGTGTCCTGTTCTTCACCGATCCCAGGCGCACGCAGGAGGCAGGCAGGCGACCAGTGTCCAGGCAGCAGGACAAACCAGGCATCCACAGCGCCATCTTCAGCGAGGCGGACACCTGGGTCCCTCTCACAGCAATGGAGGACACCCAAGACCATGTTGGCATGAAAATGGATTTGGCTGGGTCTGACCTTGAGTTTAACCCCACTTACCACCCCAGACACAGATCCGCTCTGACACGCAAGTCTGAGATTTCCCCGGGAGCCTGTCATCGGCGGCCCACCCCCCTCAGGCACACACAAAGTGTCACAAGGCGTCCTGCCCACCTCCTTCCACCAGGG
The DNA here is from genome assembly GCF_964656455.1 of Halichoerus grypus. Classification (NCBI taxonomy): domain Eukaryota; kingdom Metazoa; phylum Chordata; class Mammalia; order Carnivora; family Phocidae; genus Halichoerus; species Halichoerus grypus. The sequence goes on from NC_135713.1 coordinate 186,257,529, forward strand.
CCATGGGCAGCTGACACTCCATGCACGGTCCTGAGGCAGCCCCTGGACCCACGGCTCCAGCCACAGGGGGCACGAAGCTGCTGTGGCCACCCATCACTGCCCCCCTGCCCATGCCTGCTTCCATTTCTTTCCAGTCACTGGACCAGAACCTGACGTGTTCGGTGGGCTGGGGAGGGACGGCTATGGTCAGGCAAGTCCTTAGCAACCGGACGAGAGGCTGCAAATTGAGATAGCGAGCCCCCCGTCTTTACCTCTCTCTCTCTCACACACACACACACACACATACCCTGACCTAAGGCCACCACCCAAGGCTCAGGGGCCCAGGAACGGGCTGTGCACCAGAGTTCCCAGGTTCCCGCTACCCTAGACATACTGCTGAGTCCAGCTTGTATTTTGTCTCATCCCTGGACTCCCAGTGAATTTGGAAATTGGAAAAACCCAAATCCTCCCTGATTATCCCACTCCCCCCACCACACTGCTGCTTGGGCAGGGAGGATGAGACAAGAGAACACCCCAAGCAATTCATACCCTTGACTTCACTAGACGTCCCAATGCTGTGAGGTCAGCTGGGCAGGGATCATGGTCCTCGTTCTGCAGACAAGGAAACTGAGGTAGAAGTTAAGTACCTGGTTAAGGTCACAGAACTAGTGACCCAATGCCCAGCCCTATGCTCGCACTGTGCCATTCCCATGACGGCAGCTGCAAAGAAGATTCGGCTGTTCTTCCCATTTTACAGATGAGGAAACTGACGCTTAATTTTTCCCAGGCTCTTAATTTGTTTGGATCCCCTCTCCTCTCCTCCCAAGGTATCCTACCCAACGCAATTCTGGCTCAGAGTCCTTCCCCTTCCTCTGGAGAAGGGCAAGACCCTAAGGCCTCCCCGGTCACCTGGTGAGCTCTCCCCTGTACTTTGGGAAGTCATTCCTTATGTCCTTTTCCATCTGATGACCCTGCAGAATTGAACCTCATTACTCAGCCAATCCCATCCCACTTCGAGTCAGGAGGGGTGGGAAGTAGGACAGGGGTGGGAACTGGAAGGGACAGGGACTGGCTCAGATGCACAGCCAAAGCCGGATCGGGCATGGCAGTGGTGGGGGAAAGCGGGTCCAGACAGGAAGAATCCAGGAGTCCTGGTTTCCAGGTGCAAGGGTGGGGGGCAGGGGCATTCCTCACTTCTCTGAACTCCCTACCCCTGGCAACGGGGCTCCCTGCCAGACATCCAAGCTGTTAGGTGCTTCTGTCTGCGTCGGGAGGGGACCTGGGCAGCTCTTAGAAATGGGAGGAGGACGCCACTGGGCATGCTCCCTGCCAGGCAGTGCCGTCTCCTGCCCTCTGTCCACTCTGAGGTTCATCACACCTTCAGCTCGCCCTTCTGCTAACAGAACCCACGCTCCCTCTCCCTCTCCCTCCTGCTCTCACCTTGGGACCTGTGAGCCAGTGGGCAAGAGGGGAGCAGCAGAGCCAGCTGGAGCTGTCTCCTGCCCCCCCATGCCAACCCAACTGTCTATGATCCTAGGGAGCCCTGCATGCCCCCGGAACCGCCTCTGCAGCGGCTCTGAAGACAGCAAGTGGGACTTAAGAACTCCCGATCTAGGCTGAAAGTGAGGAGGGGGCTTTCTTTGACGACTTATATGGGGGAAATCTAGGGTCCCATCCTCTGGCCCCAGATCTTCTCAAGGTCTAAAACCCCCTGAAGTTGCCATCCTTCTTTCACAAGCCCAGGGCAGATTTCCAAAAAGATAATCTGGGGCAAAGTCTCTTCCTTGCCTGGGCTGTAAGTTCTTCTTCGAGTCTAACCTTGGTCCCTTGCAGAGGGGTGGAAGGGGGCAGAGATGAATCGCAGTTTCTTATAAACCTGGTGGCTTCTTGTTCCCCGACGACAATACAGCGGAGGAGCTCTGTGGTTCTGGCTCTGAGTCAGGACCCATCGCCTGGGCGTCCCCAGTGCCATCTCTCTCCGCCCCCCCCCCAGACTGGAAAATCAGGCTCATGCCTCTGCCCCAGAGTCAGTGCTTCCCCTTCTTCCCCTCACGATCTCGCTTTCCCCTAAAGGGAGGTATTTCTTCGAAGCTGGGAAAAGTCAAGGGGGCAGAGGACTTGCCAGCTACGGGAGACGGGGAGGCGGGGAGGCAGCCGGTGGGCATGGGGCAGGGGGCAGGGGTGGGGCTACCCTGCCTTCCCTGTCCTCCCCCTCCCCCACTGCGCCCAGCTCCCCAGAACTGCTCTTCTAGCTCAGGATGTGTGCGCGAGAGTGCCGAGCTTGGTGTGTGTGTTCACACACTGAACACACAGGCACGGTTGGTATTGGGGGTTGGCCCTCCCAACCCCCAACGGTTGAGGATGGGGTGGAGGAGGGGACGTGTCATGCTTTGGGGTGCCTGTGAGTGGCACATATCTTTTCCACATGTATGTTCTTTATATGTTCCATGTCCACACGTGCTCTGCATCCCTCCCAGAATCACAAGTCGGGTCAGTACCCACCTCCCCACCTTGCAGCCTGGGTCAGTAAACGGATTCCCTCCCCCTCCTTGAGCGAGAAGAAGCCCCTTGCCTTGGGCCGCTGCAAAGGTTGGGGGATTCAGGGATCAGAGAGGAGGTAGGCACTTCCCTTCTCAGAAAACCGACTCCTCCTCCGCCCACCAGGGGACCCCCAGCCCTCAGCTGCTGGGGGCAGTTCACAGAGGGGTCCATGCAGACTCTCAACCTTCCCAGCTGCACAAAGGCTCAAAGGGACGAGAACGCAGTCATGGCTCCCAGACCCTAGGTGAGGGCAGGGGAGTTTGGGGAAAGCGAATCCTGGGGACAGTGTGGTTAGATGGCCTGAGTCAGCAATCTAGAACTCACGTGTGCCCACCCCCAGCCTGGGGCAGGCAGGGGTAATGCGGAGCACCGAAACAGAAAGAAAGATGGGGAGACAGAATGAGAGCAGGAGAGAGAGAGAAACTGAGACAATGGCCAGTCAGAAAGAGAGTGAGGGGCAGAACGGGGATGAGGCTGGGCACCGGGGGCTGCGAGAACCCAGGTGACAGGGGTGTGGGCAGAAGGGTGAAGGGTCCAGTTGCCCGTCTCTTTCTTCATTAGCAGTGCAGAGGCACCAAAGGTCAGCACTGAAAGAATCCAAGTCTTTCATCTCAAGAAGGGGAAATGAAGCTTAATGATAAAGTCACCGAAAGGGAAAACGGAGCAGGGATAGGACCCACCCCCCTGCTGCCCAGAGCCGGCTCCTTTCCTAAGCCCGGGATGGAATTGGGAGGACCAGGAAGGGGGGGATGCTCAGTCTCAGCCTTCTCGATAGGTGAGGCTGGGGGTGGGGGGGGGATGGAGACTTGTCATGACATGTACTTGCTTGGCAAGGGCACTTCTTCCTTAGAGATGTTACAGATCAATAAAAATAGCTAAACTTTCTAAAGGATGCTTTTACTCCACTTTACATAATATTGACATGAAGGGAGCCGACCTCCTCCCTTGTGGATGCACAGGAAGGAGGAGGGAGGAAAACGGGCCAAGACTGTTTTATCCAAAAGAAAAAAAGATAGTACGGCTCTTACCCGCCCCACCTCCACCTGGAACTCAGGATCGTCTGGGTTCTCTCATCCTGACTCGAGTAAGGATGGAGAGGTAGACCCTGTCAACTCTAGAACTATCTGTCTAGATGACACGGGCTGTGGGCCTGGGGCTGGGCATTCCCATTCACAGCCTTGGCTTCTCCCATCTCCACTGCCCCTGCCTGAAAGACCACCAGCAGAACTTGGCCCAGAGAGCAGAGGGGACCTGTCTCCAGGTCGCATGGCCACCTGGGGGTGGGGGAGAGGAGGGGAATTCCAAGTGAGCACTCTGGTCCCAAGCCCAGGCACCAGCTGGGCTGCCAAGCTGATACCCAGGCCCTGCCCAGGGGACCCGCTGTGCCCAGCCCCGCCCTCAGCAACCGCTTGGCTCCTGGCTCCCTTGAGAATTGGAGCTGGAAAAGGCAGATTGAGAGGAGAACCCTCTGGGGGACCTGAGTGTCCTCATCCCCAGCCCTTCCCTGCTCCAAGCTGTTGGATGAGGGCAGTCTGGGAATGGTGTTACCCCCTAACTTGGCGACGCCGCCCCAAGCCCCCGGGGCCCACAGACATGCTTGGGACACAGCGCCTGCAGCCCACCATGTGGGAGCTCAGATCCCATCCAAAATAAACCACTTTTCCATCTCTGCCTCTGACTCCTCCAAAAATTGGGGGTCTACTAAGGGGGGCTTCCAACCCCATTAGTCATCCTAAGAAGCCAAGCTGAATAGTCGTGACTGATATTCACCCAACCACAAGCCAATTTTGTGGTTTGGGTTGTTTTCAGAGGAGTGGCAATGCAGCAGCCAGGGGCCCAGGGCAGAGGGCGGGATGCCTCCTGGACCCCTGCCCCTGCCCAGGGCCGCGCCCCCTCCCAGATGCACAGGGAAGGCTCGGTAACCACAGGAACCCCTCGCTCTCCCATCCCCTGCAAGCCCGCCTGGCACCTTGACCGGTTAGGTTGGCTGCTTCTTGCATCCATGGTGAACATTTTTCTTCTCTTCCCTTTTCATTTTGTCTCATCCCATGGTTTTCCCCCTTTCATTTCCTTTCCTTTTCCTTTCTTCCCTCCCTCCCTTCCTTCCTTCTCCCCTCCCTCCCCCCTTTCCCACCCTGTTTCCTCTTATATGTGTGTGTGTGGCAGGAATAATTTAGGAGCCATAGCAAAGGGAGCAGAGGCTGCTGGAAGGTCTCCCAAATGTATGTGGCCCGCCAGGCCCCAAAACCAAACCTACAGACACCCAGGCCCAGGCTCCAGCTCCTTCGGCTGTGGTACCCACTGCCCCCCAATCCTGAACCACATCTGTTCACCTCCTTCATGTGCTGGGAGAAGATCAGGATTAGCAACAAGGGATCCTTCCCACAGAACAGATTTTAGAAGACTCTCTGAAACATAGAATGCCAAAATGTCAGAGCCAAGAAAGAAATTAAAACTACCTGGTCCGGACCCTTTTTTTTTTTTTTTTTTTTCCTAATTGAGAAGCGGAAGCTCTGAGAAGTGATGCAATGTTCCCAGAGCATGGTTAGAACCAGAGGTCCTCACTCTCAGAACGCGCTCTAACCGCCTCCCCTCACTGTCCCGCAAGCTGCAGCTTCTCTCGCCTTTGGTTAGCAGCGTTGATGTTGATCAGACTCTTTGTGCTGATGACCAGGGAGAAGAATAAGCTGACCAGGGACAGGCCAGGCACAAGGAGGCAGAGAGGTTTATGTTTTTTCCGGAAACACACAGCATCCCTCTCCTTGTCCTCTTCCTCCTGGAAGCCTGCCTGGATTAGCTATGGGCCTGTCACCCTCCATACCTGGAGGGAGAGAAGGAGGAAGCAAGGGTAAAAGAGATGGGCCTGAGTACCAAACCCAGCTCAAAGCCCCGAGTGCAGGGAAGGAGGAGAAGTGAGAGGGGCAGGAAGTGGGATCTGGACAGGAGGCCGGGTGGTGAGAGAAGGTAGGGAAAGGAGGCACCCCCAGGGGAAAGAAGCCCTGCCTGAATGAGTCACTGCTGCTCAGGTGCAGCCCTCCTGGGGGTGCCCATTTGCAGTTAAGCTTTATCATGTGATTTCTAGGAGTAGTGGGCTGGAGCTGGCTTGAACCAGCTTGAAAGAGTAGATTATGTTGCCCTCTTCCCAGAGCTCGGTGCCATCATAATGGCCGCTGAAACTGGAGAGCCGGTTGTTCGACCTTACCAGCACAGCACTGGCTAATGGGGGCGACTTCCAAACCAGGAGCCCGTGCCTGTGTGTGTGTGTTGGCCGTCATGCATGTGTCGGTATGCACCATTCCCAGGGCCCACACGGGGCCCTGTGTGAGTGCGAGGCAGTGCGTGGTTATATCCCTGTGGCACCTGGGCCATACCCGTGTGGCACTGCGCTCCCGGTGGTGTGAGATTCTCTGTGTGTTTGCCGTGTGTGTTGGGAGGAGTGCAGCTGTCCCTGGGAGCCTGGAAAGTGAGGAAGGGTGTGTGTGTGTGTGTGTAACTGGGACTGTGCTTTGTGCATCTGGGGCTAAGTGTGACAGGGTGAGTCTGCTGGATGGTGAGGAAGAGACCCCCGTGTCCCCGCTGGGGGATTAGGACAGTGCCTGAGACCAGAGGCCCATAAATCCCAGAGTTCTGAGGACTCACGGTGGGTGGTGGCTGAGAGCCCCTCTGCCAAGTCCCACCCAGCGCTCTGTCCCTGCCAGTCCAAGAGGGAGTGGGATGCCAAGGCAGGCGAGGAGCTCTCTGACCCCAGGGGGAAATGGTCCTCTTCCCTGCCCCTCACCCATGTTTCTGGCTGAACCATCCCCTTCACACCATCTCCGGATCCTCCTGGTCACCTCACCTCCTATCCACGCTTTGCTTTTGCCATCTGGGGAGCAGGAGAGCTCGGGGCCTGCAGCACCCACGAGGCCAAGGGTCCCAGGAAGGGGGAGGGATGTGATGGGCACACAATCAGCCCGCTCCACCTACCTCTCTTTGGGCTGAAAGATTGGGCCGGGTGTCCCTCTGGAGCAGGGGACTCTGGCTGGAAAGACACGGGCTCCCTGTGTCCCTTGGCCCCTCTGCTGAGCACCTCCACCCAGTCCCTCTGCCCCAGGGAATTTGAGTCCACTACCCCAGTCCCCCTGCAAGAGGTCCTGCAGGCCTCTGGCTCAGGCACGGGGGAGGGGCCAGGCCCCTTCACCACAGCTCCCCTCCCCCTGTCCCTCCCTGGTCTAAGGTCATTGGAAGAAAAGCAAGACAGGACAGTGGGAGGAGGACTAAGAGGAGAGACAGCGTTCTCACCTGTGGCTTCCTAACTCAAACCCCACCCCCACAGTCTGGCTCGGGGACATAGGTCTTCTGCCCCTGAACCCACCCTCCTTCCTCCCCCTCCTCCTTGCAGCCTTCAGACCCCCACCGCCTGCAGAGGGTGACCCCTCATCTGTTGCCTCTGGCCTGCACCGCCCCATGGCAGCCCAGACTCCCCAGGCTTAGAGAGAGGGAGGCATCCACTGTGGAAAACATCCAAGGAACCAGATCCGTCCGTTCATCCGGGAAATGTGCCTGAGTGTCTTCACCAGAAGGTCTTCCTAAAGTCGACCCTAACATTCCCTCTCCGTGCCCTGCACCTTACTGGCTCCAAGGCGGGCCTTCTTCCCGGCTCAGCCAGCCCTGCTTCTTCCGCGGAAGCTGGACCATCAGGCAGAGAAAGAGCCAGGCTCCAAAAACCAAAGTCTCCGCTCATCCCCAGCGCTCACCTTCTCTGCGCACCTTGTCCGCCCCCTGCCCCCAGCCACCACAGAAACCCACAGGGCATTGGAGCCTTCATCCCAGAATGAGTCAAGTCCCCTCAGAGGGGTTGAACTGGGGCACAGGAATTTCCCTTCATGTCAAGCAAGGGCTCTACTGGACACCAACCTCTGTCCAGCCTTCTTGGCCCATGGAGCCAAGATTGGCTTCCCCGCCCAGAGGGGCCAGAGCTCCTGTGGGCAAACGCAGCTGGCCCTGGAAGCGCCTGGCCTCTGGTAACACCAAACTCACTCCCTAAGTTTGATGTTAATGGGGCGACCCTAAGTACGGGTTTGGGGGCGAGAGGCGCTCAGACTCGCTGAGCTGTACTTGGCACCTGCCTCACCTCGGGTCCCACAGTACCCTCCACATCTTCTTTCCAGGGAAGCATTGGAAATAGAAGCTTCTCCCTAGGTCTGAGGCCTCAGGGGACTCTCAAATGGGGGGCCAAGAGGCCAGCTGCAGATCCCCTAGCTCGTTCTTTCTCCCCTTGTGCTCAAGAGAGCAAGAAGCTATTTTCCAACAGGGAGGCAGTGCTTGGAGGTGGGGAGAGGCTCCAGGGCCAGTGGGGATGGTGGGCAGGAGTGGAGGCAGCAGGTGGTCCGGCTGACCCCCGTGGGAGCGGGCATACCCCCCCCGCCCCCTGCGCTGCATATATTCTCTCCCTCCAAAATAGCATCTCTGGAGGGGGGAAGGGGGGGGAGTTCTCAGTTCACTGTTCGCTCCTTCCCACATCGTGTTCACAGCTCTCTGGGCTGTCTCTCGCGACCTGGTTTCCCTGCCAGGCCCTTCTGCTCTGCCTCCACCCTCACCACTTGGCTCTTCCAGGTCCCGGGCCCCTCTGGCCAAGGGGGAGCTCCTTCTCCTGGCTCGGCCCGTCTCCCCCCTGCAGGCTGAGGCTGCCACAGCATTCTCTACGCCGTCCGTGACAGACGTGAATTCAATGCACATACACGAGCACCAAACGCGTTTGTGGGGGTCTATGTGGTGGTCACCGGGACAGGAAGGAAATGTGTCTAAACGGCACAGTCCTGGTCCTTTCCTCCACGGAACTCACAAAGGAGAGGCCTGGCGCGGGAACCGCCTCCAAGTAAAGGTGGACCCCAGGCCTCTCACAGAGCTGGGAGGCCCCGCGCCCTCTCACCCAATAGCCCTCGGGCCAGGGTCTCACACTGGACCCTGGTCCACCTCACGCCACTTCTAGAATCTACTCACGAGCCCCCCTGCTAATGTTTGGACTATTTCTCATGCAGAATGTTCCCTTGAGCAGCTCCCAGGTTGGGCCTGCCCTGGGAAGTGCCCAATCTGACAGAGCAGCAGGACCCAGACTGAAGAGAACAGGGTAGGCAGAGCTGGGGTCATGAGAGCTGCAAGAGGGCCCCCAGGGAGAGGGTTCCCAGAGGAGGGAAGGCCGAGGGGACGCTGCTCCAAAGGACTGAGGCAGGACTGGGCGTCTGAGGTGTGTGAGCCAAAGGAAGTGGGAGGTCGGGATGGGGTGTCTGCCCCATCTGAGGGAGGAGGAGCGACAGCGGGTGCATTGCCCCTGCGAGGGGCCAGCTATGGGGCTGGAAAAGGCCTGACCTCCTGCCTCCCTCACCGCACTGTGGGGGTTTTGGAGGCAAGGAAAGAGAACCTCCAAGAGCCCCCCAGGGAACACCTCCCCCCCTTGTTATTTCTGGCTCCATTTTCTTGGTCAAGAAGGGTGTCAGTGGTAATGCAAATTAGGAGGTGTTGGCCGACACCCATCCTGTCCCCACTCCCAGCCTCTCCCCTCCCTCCCCCCATGCCCACACTCACACAGCCAACTGGAACAGCTGCGAGGCACGCCTGGTGCCCTTGCCCTTGGCTCAATTAGCGTGGAGGGTGGGTGAAGCTGTGGGTTCTCAGGGGCATCTGCCTCTGCCACAAGGACAGGGCCAGCTGATGCCCAGGTCCTCCCCCCACCCTGGCCCCCTCCAGCCCTCGACCTGGCCAGGCCTCCCTGGGTCATTACCATCCGTAGAGACAGCCAATGCCCCAAACCAAAGCCTTCTCTCCAGGCTGCCATGGGAGCGGCAGAGACTGGAGCATCCGCCCCAGCACCCACCGGGCCCTGCAGCTGTGGTTAGACCTCAGAGGCACTTGGGCAACCCGGGAGCACAGCCCTGAGAGCCCAGAATTTCTCTGGAATCAATACAGAGAAACTGGAGGAAGGGCAGGAATAGGAGCAGGGCGCTGGAGGATCTCTCACATTTCCCCCACAGGAGCGGGCCTCTGCCCCCAGACACCTTGTCCCACCCCTTCCCAATTAGAATCCCCCTTGTTCTCGAGGGCTCATCCTTGCGTCTGACCTCAATTCCTCCTGCGGAAGCCAAAGTTGCTGTTCTTGTCCTTGCTGAGGGAGAAGTGGGACTGGGGGAGCTGTTCTGCTCCCCCCTACCCTATATAAAGATGTCACCCCCTCTGTTCTTCTTCATTAGTCCTAATCAGCGGGGTGAGTTGTTTCTCATTAACACGGCTGACTCACCCACACACCCCTCCTCTTTGTTAGCGATCAGCTTCTCCCCTGACACACACACACACACACACACACACACACACACACACACACACGGGCCTGCGTGCACTCCCGCGCGGGAGCTCACACACACCAGCTTCTGGAAGGAGCTGACAGCCTGCACAGGGACCCAGAAGAGGGGCAGTGGTCTCTATGGGGGTGGGCAGGGTCCCCAGAGAGGAGGCGGCTCGTGGGTGAAGGACAGACTGAAGGCAGAGGGGCCAGAGCTGGGGAGGACGTTACTGGGCACTGGCCCTTCACTGAGCCACTTGAAGATAGACCCGTGACGGCTTTGGTCCCTGGGCAACTCCCCGACCCCTACCACGTCTGGCTCTGGGTTTGTGCTGGCAAGAGCCAGTGGGTCCCTTGGGTGTCTTCTCCTGCCTCAACAGTGGTCTTCCCCCCACTCTGCCCCTGTGAAAGTTGCCCCAGCCTCCTCATCTTTCCAGAAGCCTGGTGACCTGGATCCCTTTGCCCCCACACTTTCTCAGGCCCTAGTGCCCCCCACATTACTCCCACAGAGTAACAGGTAACCAGAGTAGCCACTGCCCTGTCTGATCACCATCCTACCTGGGAGGAGAGGGATGAGTGTTGGCAGGGCTCCCCAGCCCTCCTCCAGCTCCCCCACCTCTCATGTCCTCTCCTTTCGGGGGACATTAAATGAAAGCCGGTGGCTCTGGAGGACATGGGCTAGGGACACACTAGCTTTCCCCTTTCCCCTCCCTTCCCTTCCAGCCCCCAGCAACTTTCTGCCCTGCACCTGAGCCCTGTCCCAGGTCCCTAGAAATCAAGGAGACAAACTGCCAGAATATGCACCCTATGTCCCCATGCACCCCTCACCCCGGTGATCGGGAAGATGTCCAGGCTGTAGGAGACCTGGGTTACCTCTTACCTTCAGACATGCCAAGGACCGGAAGTGGTTTACCCAGGTCATGCCCCTGCCTATAGTTCATTCCCAGGTCATCCTTTGCCCTTTTTCTCAACGACTGGGATTTCTCTTTGCCTCATGTCCTTGTACCACCCCTAATTCATTCAAATGCTAGCAAATGCTTCCAGAGATCCAGAAACCTGGGTGCTGCCTTATTCCACGGGAGCTGACTGAAGTGGAAGAGCACCAGGGTGCACTGAGTGCCCATGTTCCAGAAAGTTCCAGAACCTTCTTTTCCATGGTCTATGAAGCCATGTCCCATAGGGATGGCTATTCTCACCTTTCTTGGCACTCAGGATTTGGCTGCAGGTGGAATCAAGGTAGGAAGAACTTTTAGAAGCCAGCTGTAGCTGGTAACTGCAACAGAGGAGCAGGGAAAGCTGGGACATCTCCCCACTGGGGTTTGAACCTTGGCACTGAATGGGGAGGAATGTTTGCCCTGGATCTGGAGCTGAACCTCAGCCTTCGATGAGCAATTGCCCCAGCCTTTTAAGTGAATCCTTGGGCTGCAGGGGTCTTGTGGAAATGAAAGGCACCCAGAGTTGGTGAATAGAGCTCAGGCCTTTTCTGCAGACAGAGGGCACAGCCCTGACTGGAGCAGAAGTCACAGGTTCATGACCTGGCTTTGACTTCTCAGGTTGTGGGGCTTTCAATGCAGTTGCTGAGCCTGGAGCCCAGCCCCTCCCCCCGCTCTCAGAACCATAAGGACGTGGAACAGAGATTCCTCCTCTTTGAGGCCCAGCCTGGTTCCTGGCATGCTGAAATCACCGCAGGAAGACATAGGGGCTACCGAACCCCCACGGCTTCGGAACCTCTACCTGCCGGACCTGCTGGGAGGGGAAGTTCAACAGTCCCTGACACTGGCTCAGGGCTGGGCTGGCTGCTTTGTCACAAAGACAGCCTCTACCGGGGTGCCTGGGGGGCTCAAGGGGTGAAGCGGCTGCCTTCGGCTCAGGTCATGGTCCCGGAGTCCTGGGATCGAGCCCCGCATCGGGCTCCCTGCTCAGCCAGGAGCCTGCTTCTCCCTCTCCCTCTGCTCCTCCCCCTGCTCGAGCTCTCTCTGCCTGAAATAAATAAATAAAATCTTTAAAAAAGATATCTTTTTTCTTAAGATTTTATTTATTTATTTGAGAGAGAGAGAGAGAGGGAGAGGGAGAGAGAGAGAGATCATGAGCAGGGAGGAAGGGTAGAGGGAGAAGCAGACTCCCCGCTGAGCAGGGAGCCCGATGCGGGGCTTGATCCCAAGACCCCGAGATCATGACCTGAGCTGCAGGCAGACGCTCAACGACTGAGCCACCCAGGCGCCCAAGATATCTGTTTTAAATAAACTCCATGTCACAAGTTATCTGTGGCCACTTGCATACCCACGTCTCCAGAATCACCCTAAAACACGGACGCCCTATGCATCCCCTGCTTGTCCAGTGCCCGCCTTGCCGTGGTTGTGGTTCCTTGAGAGAGTCTGAGAGACCTCCTGCTACCAAGGGTTTTCTCCCCGCCCCAGCCAGGGAGGGCACAGACCAAGAGCAGATGGAACAGGTAAGTTTTATTTGGACTTTCAACTTGTTCAGAGAGCTCAGGGGCCCCCACCTCCCTCTCCAGGCCCCCTTTCCCATTTCCCCTCCCGGGAGGGAACACTCAAGATACAATGCCACGTGTCTCTGGAGTCCTCGGTCCCTCCCTGCCTGACACACCTCTTCACTCCCCTGCACTGAGGAGGAGGGGAGGGGTGTGAGGAGGCGGGGGGGCCTGGAAGTGTTGGATCAGAATGGTACATGCACTGACGGTAGCGCCCACGGCCACCAGCCCAGGGCTGAGACCTGGGAGAGGCTCGCAGTGGGGAGCGGGGGTGGGGGGGGGAGTTGGATTCATCGTGGGGCAGCAGGCTCTTGCCATAGGAAGCTCCCCACCTCAGCCCTGGGGACCCCCTGGCCTCCTGCTTACCCATCCTTCTGAGGGTACGACTCTGAGGTAGATTTCACAGAGGGAATGTGGGTCGCTGGGGTACAGGAAGGGGGTTAGCTCTTTTGAAGTTGATCTCCAACAGCACCCTGGGCCCATCTGCAGGTTCTGGCCTGGGAGGCAGGGCTGATGACACCCCCCCAGCTAACCGAGGCCAAGTCACACACGGGCTCCAGGGCACCTGTGGTGTTAGGGACTCGAGTAGGGTAAGGGTGGAGGGGAGCATCTATCTTAACAAATCTGCGTCTTGGTGCAGGGGCTCCGGGGGATGCAGGGGCCTGGGAGGCTAGCACAGATACTCCCCTGGCCTGGGGGTCATAGTGCAGGGTGACCCCCGCACCCCCTGCCCTCCGGGCAGCCTCTTTAGGCTGAATCCTCCCAGTCCTGTAGGGTCCTCCCTCTCCACTCCCACCCTCCCTATTCCCCAGGGGGGCAGAGGAGGAGAACAAGACTGGCCTGCAGGGAATGGCAAGAAACAAGATGCCTCCTTCCCCCAAGGAGGGGGGGGCGTGCCAAGAGCCCCGAGCTGGCCATGGGATGGAGGAACTGGTATCAGTGTGCAAGGCAGGCTCTGGGACCCCACAGGGAGGTGCTCCCTGGACAGAGCAGAGCCTGAGAAAAATGGACATCTGGGGAGAGGCTAGGGGAGCTCCCAGAGTCCTCTGATACCCTCCCCCTCCCCCAGGCCCAAGCACTAGACACCTTCTTGGATCCAACCCTGTCTTGAGAACAGAAAGGCAAAGGGAGAGGCTGGGTGGGGTATGCCCCTCCCCATCCCAGCCCAGATCCCCACCCACCCCCAGCAGAAGCCAGGGAGCTGGGGAGAACCTCGGCTGGCCTTCCAGGAAGAGCCAGGGCTGAGTGGTGCCTAGACCAGGGAAGACGGCACACACGTTGACTCGGTAGCTAGTGGAGGTATCTGGGGGTCGCAAGGGGCAGGGGCCCCCCACGAGATTCATGCAGCATTCAAAGTGAGTGAGTGTTTGGGGGTGATGAGAGAAGATGGACAAACAGCCAGTGGGTGGGGGACGCACCCTAGATCTTGCTGTTCTCCAGGTGGGAGTCAATGTGTTTGATGAGGGCATCATCTGGGTACCCAACAGGGAAACCGAGCTGGCAGAGGGGGCAGCTGCGGATATCTGAGCCCACAGTCTCCATCAGCAGCTGTGGAGAGAGAGGGGAGTCACTTACGGTCCCCAACCCTCCCTCGTGATCCCCACAGCCCAGCCTGCCCTTTCCCGAAACCCAGGGCCGGGAAGACTGTACCATGCAGAGAAGGCCTGGTTACCTTTTGTCCAGCACCATCCCTCCTCCTCCGCCCTCCCTGCCCACCTTCCACCAGCTCAGCATCCACTCCCCCAACCCAGGGCCTAGGACCCCAGGAGGTGTGTATGCTCAGCCTGCCAGGGCATCTGCAGTAATGAGGGAAGCCAAGACCCAGACATGGCCCCAGAGTGACTAAGACACGGCTCGCAGATAACTCAAAGCGATGGATAATCCCAAACAATGTACAACCCAAAAATAATTTTCTATCTCGCTTTAGAATATATTTTGGTCCTTCCAGGCGGCAAGGGTTGGCTCTGACATTCAGGAAACTCATTATTCCAGTGAAATGATAGAGCCCGAGACAGGCTGTCTTCTAGGACAGCAGGTAAAGAGCAGGGGCTCTGAGGCCAGATGGAGGGAACTTGGGTGAGCAGGCCCGACCCCGTGTGGGCCCCAGACCTGTGGCGGTCACCATGGCCTCCATCACTAGAGTCACAGCAGAGGGCTTTAGGCTCCCTGCCTCCCTCTCAGGAACCCTCTAACGGAATTAGATCATAGAATCACTGCCCTCATCTGGCAGATAAGAAAACTGAGGATCAGAGAGGGTAAGTAACTCGTCCAACGCCTCACAGCGGCTAAGCGGTGAGGCCCGGAATCAAACGCAGGCCTGTCGCTCGGGCACCGACCGGCCGGAGCCCACCCCCGCGGGCGCCCCGCTCACGTTGATGGACGGCCAGGACTGCGCGTGCTCGGCGTGGGCGTAGGCGGCGGCGGCGGGCGACTCGGGGATGGGGAAGCCCGCGCAGAACGAGGCGCAGCGGATGGTGCCCGCCTCGGGGCTGGGCGGGCTGGTGGGCACGGCCCACTCCTCCTCCTCCGACGGCTGCTTCTCGAAGCGCAGCCGGATGCCCTCGAAGGCGCGCCGCGGGCTGAGCGGCCGGCCGGGCCCGTAGAGCTCGCTCGCCCCGTAGGCCCGCGGCTTGGGCAGCGTGGCCGCCTCGGCCTGCAGCCAGGCCGGGGAGGCGCCCGCGTAGCCCGCGCCCTCCGCCATCTCCGAGTAGCTGCGGCGGCCCTGGAAGCAGGCCTTCACGTGGTGGCTGGGCGGCTTGGCGTAGGCGCGCTCGGCCGCCGTCCTCTCGCCCGGCGGCGGGGGCGGCGGGGGCCGGGGCTGCGGGGCCGGGCAGGCGGGGGGCCCCGGGGAGCGGCGCTGCGGGCTGGGGGGCTGGCACGGCGGCGGCACCGGCGAGCGGCGCTGCGGGACGGGCGACGGGCAGGAGGGCGAGGCCGGCGAGCGGCGCTGCTGGGGCGAGGGGCACGGGGGCCCGGGGGAGCGGCGCTGGGGGGCGGGGGACTGGCACGGGGGGCAGGGGGGCGCCGCTCGGGCAGGCGGGGATGGTGAGGGGCACTGGGGGGCCGGGGAGTGGCGCTGCGACAGCGGCGAGTGCCTCTGGCCTGGAAGAGAAGCAGGAAGGACCGCGGTGGGGGGAGAGAAGGCGTCAGAACTGGGGGAGCCAGGGGCTTGCCGGCGCCCAGCGCCCACCCGCTCTCCTCGGAACGCGGGTGAGGAAAGAGCCGGCGGCGAAGGGAAGGCAAGCGTGGCCCCAGGACGCGGGACGGTAGCCACAGCTGCCCCACTCCCTTCGGACCCAGCTCCCCGGCCTCCCCTTCCCCACCCCCCATCTCACCGGGGCTCCGGGCCTGCTCCTGCAGCAGAGTCCTCAAGATCCTCCCCTGCAGGGAACTCAACTCCCGCAGCCGGCCCAGCTCCTCTGTCAGCTCCGTGTAAGCCAGCGCCAAGTTCACCCTAAAGGACACCCCAGCACCACCCCCCCCAGGCAAGGCTTGACTCCAGCCGGCCCTGACCCTGTGGTCGAAGGGCACGGAGTGAGGGAGAGAAGGGAAGTGGGTGTACTGTCCAGCTGTGGACGGAGAGCTGGCTGTGCCCCAGTCTCTGGCTCTCCCTTCCCTCCAGGGCCCTCCTACCCCAAGGGCAGAAGGTCTGCCTCAAACACCACCTCTTCCAGGGAGCCTCCCTCTCTTCCCAGTGAACCTTACCTGGGGCTAGGGCAGGGGCTGGGGCTGGGGAGCTCAGTGAGGCCAAGGGGTCCCTGAATCCATGTGCTCACCAGGGACTGCCTATGGCCCGAACACATCTGCCACACGTGTGTGTGAATGTTTTCTAATCTGTGCAGAAGCTGTGCTGACAGATAAAACAGATTCATCCAAAACCAGCACTGAACTTATAGTCGCTTTAGTTACTGTGAATTTTCTCAAAGAGCAAATACTAAAAGTGTTTAACTGCAACCCGTGTGTTGGGGGCAGGGGGTCCATGAGGAGTCCTCAGCTTTGTAGGACTGGAGACCCGTGCTCTACAGCCTGAGCCCCATCCCGTAGATGAGGACACGGCCTTCTGGCTTGCCAGAGGAGCCAAGTGACAAACTGGAACCCAGGTCCGCCAAGTGCCAAGTCCACTGCCCTTGCTTCTGCCTCAGACCTGCCCCTGAGCTTTCAGTCTCGCACCTCCCAGAGTCTCCAGGGAGCCCTTCACGTGGAGAGCTTTGTGGGCAGCTGCTGTCCCGCACACCTCCACAGGGCGCCACCCACGATAAGCACTTAGCAGAAGTGGCATTGTTCTGGAACTGCCCTGGGAGTTCTTCGAAAGGGAGCATTACGTTGCTGTATCTATATTCCCAGCACCCTGTCCAGGCCTGGCACCCAGTAGATGTTCAGGAAGTGAAGAATGAATGGAGCCTCCCCATCCATTTGCCTTTCTTCTTCCCTTTCTTCCTCCCACTTCCTCCTGGGCACCCACCTGCACGGAGCTGGAACAGGCTCTGAACTTAGCAAAGACTTCACCCACTTCCTTTTCTCTTCCTTTCTCTTAGGGTCACTTTGTTCAGAACTACAGAAGGTTCTCTCTCTCTCTCTCTCTCTCTCTCTCTCTCTCTCTCTCTCTCTCTCGGCACTGCCCCTCCCCTCTCCCAGCCTGGGCTGCACCCCTCCAGGGAGCCCTTCCTGACCTCACATGCCACTCTGTGGTCGCCTTGGGTCACTGCTTTCATCTCTGTCCCAGGCTTGGACATAGCCTGGGAGGCAGGGGTTTGGTTTCTTCGGATCTCCCGCCCCCTTCCCAAGTCCAGAAGGGACTCCTGAGCTTTGTGGAAGTTGGAGCTGGAGGGAGGTGGCAGGGAGAGGCTCAGTCATTCCAGATGGATCTCCTCCCAGGGGAGGCCCTCTTGCTCTAGGAGCTGTAGGGTGCTAGGCATGAATAGGGTTGGGGGGGTGTCTCCAGACCTGAGGGCCCTGTCTCCATCCCAAGGTAATGGTCATGGGAGAGAGGATGCATGTGGAAGGGAGGGAGTGAAGGTAGGAGTGAGCCCAGTTGAGTGTGAGGGACGGTGTGAGTGAGTGAGTATGTGTCTCTGACCGTAGAGGAGAGAAGGGGAAGTCTTGAGGTTAGGGCTTCAGAGGGCAGGAAAAGCAGAGGTGCAGAGGGTAGATAATGACTGAGCTCCTTCACTCTACACTCTCTGCTCACTGGCTGGTTCTCTCTTGCTAATCCTGGGGCGAGCTGGGTGATGGGGGGGCAAAAGCCCCTCCCACAACAAAACTATTTTTAACCCATTTGGGCCAAAGCCAAATTATTGCAAAGAGGCTGGGATTCTGGGGGACAAGTCCACTTCCTAGGAAGAGAGAGTGCTCCCTCCCCATCTGAGGGTGCACAGGGATGGATGGGAGCAGAGAGGAGGGAGTCCTTCGGGGAACCCTGGCCGAGGTGCTGGAACCTCAGTTCTATCACGTCTCAGCTCTTATGTGATGTGTCCTGTGCTCCCCCATCTTCATCCCACGGGTCTGTGGGAAGAAATGGCATCGCCCCCATCACACCGGAGGGTGCAGCCTGTGTGTCCCACATCAAATTGGGGACTCCCCAGTGACAGGCTCCCCTCTGAGTGCAGGAGCTGTGTCTCCCCCACCAGACTGGGGGCTTCGGAGGCTCATGCCGACCCTCAGTGGCAGGAGCAGGAGGGGGCGGCCCTGAGCAGGGCACCGACAGAGCGTCCCCCTCTGACAGAGCAGCGAGGCGGCTGCTAGTCCTCTCCCCATCCGCCTTCACTGCTGTATCTCAGGTGACAGATACAGGTCGGCGCCTTCACACCCCGCCTTGGAGATCTCACCTGCCACACTCAGTTCCCAAGCCCCTATCTCTCCCCTACTTGCCTTCCTCCTCTTGTCAGGAGCTACCCCAGTTTCCACCGCCCTGTTCCGGGCACCCTCCTCACGAAAAAACAGGTCAGCAGGAAGCCCCTAGCCCAGAATGCCCAGCCCCTCTCCCAGCTCTGATGAGGTGCAGGGAGGGGGGCATTGGCGGGGGAGCCCCAGGCAGCCTCACAAAGACCTCTAAGTCCCCAGGCAAGGTGGTGGGGCCAGATCTCTTGACGTCCCATGGCCCTTCCGGACCGCCCCTTTCATCAAGCATCTCTTCCTACCTCAAGACGCACAGGCCCGGGCTGCTAAAGATGCTAACGACCTGAATGACTCACATTAGAAAACACTGCCAATTCAGTGGAAAAAAAATCTCAACTTCACAACACAATCAAGGCTTGCACACGTGCACCTGAATGCACATTCCATTTCCTGGTTCCTGGCCCACACCTGAATGCTAGTCCCCACCATCGCGACTGTTTGGGAAGCATGGGTCAGGTGAACGGCAGCAGATGGCTGCTCTGGACACTTCTTGATTGCTTAAGTTATGGGGGGGAGTTCTGTCTGCATCTCTCAGAACCTGGGAGGGACCTAGGGAGAAAAGAATGATAGGTAACCTTGAGGAGGGCTTACCACGGGGCTGGGCATCATGCTAAAGAACGTTCCTGAATCTTCAAAACAACCCCACAATGTGGCCACTCCTGTCTCCATGTTACAGATGACAGGACTGAGGCTTACAGAGTCATCACGCCTAGGAGCAGTGCAGGACTGGCCCCCTGGACTCTAAGAAGGTCCAGGCTACTGACCACTAAGCTATGTACTGCCTTCCAAGAGGATCAGGAAAGTGGGGGAATGGGGGCTGGGAGGGTGGCAGAAGGGAAAGATGAGGAGGAGGAGGAAGCTAGGGAGCTCCTGAGCACCACCACCCATGCCCTGGAAGGGGAGAGGAAGGTGCTAGACATATGTGGAAGATCAGAGCTATGAAGAAGCTGGCTCAAGGTCATAGAGCAGTGGTGGCACAGAGCAGGGACTCAAACCTGCTCTTGGCACCTCAGCCTGCTGAGCTGGCACCTTCGGAGGAGCCAGAGAACAAATGGCGTGCTGGCAGGAAGGAGGACTCCCTCCGCTGCAAATCTTCCCACCCTTCATTGACTTATCCTTCCATTCATTCCACGAATAATTCAGGGATCTCAAAATTTCATCTGGGAACAATAATCTTCACTGTGATTGATAAAGCAACTGAGATGAGGAAGGTCAGGGAGACCGAAGCCTCCCTCTGTAAAGGGGCTCTTTCTACCCCAAACCAGCTGGGAGGCACATGGACTCGGCAGCGCCTTCCCCAGGGAAGTTCACTGGGGGCCCATGCTGGGCTGGCCACACGGAGGGCCAGCACTGAGCCATGGCTTTGGAACTAGGGATGGACTTGAGGTCAGGATTAAGGCTGGGGTCAGAGTCAGATTAGGGCTGGGGCTGATAGTTCATTTTCCATCAGGATTGTGGACACAGCTGGGGTCAGGATGAGGGATAGGACTAAAGTCAGGGATGGGATCAGTATTAGGGTAGGATTGGCGTCAGGACCACACAGAGCTGGTCGTGTGATCAGAATCACCAGCTGACTCAGAATCAGGAGGAAAACAGAAATCCAGCATTCCCAGCCCTTCCATCTTTGCCCAGAGCTGCCCCCAGCTGCCCCCAGCCACCTCACCCTCGTGGGGGAATTTTGGGACCAAACTTTCCACCACCCACGGGCACACCCAGCATCAGTCTTCCCGCCCGACCCTCGGGGAGGGAACCACAGGCACCGGGCCGTGGAGCGGACTTGAGGTCGCGGGCCAGGGGCAGGAGGAAGTCGCTCTGCAACAACCCAGTGCTCTACCACTTCCTTTTAGGCGCCTTGAGCCCCTTCACTCTCCTCGACCAGCTATGACTTGCGGTCCACAGAGCCTGGCTCTTCATGGCAGCCCTGCCATGCTCCCAGCAAGCTAGATGCTTGCTGCGTCTGGAAAGCTCCTGAGAGACAGCCATGCTGAGCAGCTCACGCCGGGGCTGGGGACCAGAGTGCCTGGGCGGGGGGGGGGGGGGGGGGGCATGCATCCCATTGGTCCAGGACTATCCTGGTTCACACGAGTTGCCCCAGCAGAATTATGAAGATTTTTGAAATGCTAACATATCGAAATTTTCACTTTCAAAACTGACCAGGTTTGGTCAACAAGTCATCCGATCATCCCTCATAGAAGAGCCTCCTACCTGAGGAAGAACCTGAACCAGAAAAACACCACAGAGGCACTATCGCCCCATCTGCTCAGGACCTGCTTGGTAGTCACACTTAACTTCTCTCTTAACTTCTCCAGTTACTTAACTTCTTTGTACCTCAGTTTGCTCAGCAGTAAAAGGGGACAATACCTTCACGTCTTTGGTGAGAATGAAATAAGAGTTTGCAGGTAAACTGCCTCACACAGTGTCCGGCCTGGACGAAGGATCGGGAGTGCCCAGGAGACAGGTGGAGGAAGAAAGGTCGTTTTGATCCTTTTTTGGAGATACCAGCTCAATGACTTTGGTTTAAGAATGAGGGGAGGATGTGCAATTTCCCATCGAGGGAGACAGTGTGGGTAAGAGCTGCTCTCAGCCTTCCTGGCAAGGAAAGAGTCAGAGACAGATTCAAAGCCCACTGATCCCTCAGACCACAATGAGGAGGGAGTGCTGGGAGCCAACTTCAGAGCTGCTCCCCACCCTCGGGGAGTCCCAAGGCTGCAAGTGCTCAGGGGTTAATTCCTGTGAGCACCCCTGCCCTGGCTGGAGGAGATTTGAAAGAAAGGAAGTAGGGAGGGTGAGAAGTGTGAAGGGGGAGGCCCTGGGCCTGCTGGTTCTGGGGCATGAGGCTAAGTTCAGGGTACACGGGGGTCTCCGACTTCCGTCCTGACCCACCCCACACTGCCCTTGACCTCTGTGCAGAGTTTCCATCCTCTCTCTCCGAGTTCACACTTCTCCCCCACCACTAACCGCAGCCCACGCAGAGGCTTGTGGGCGGAGAGAGGGGTGTGGGGCGGGGGGCGGAAAAGGGCCAGGGCTGCAACACTGAGCCCCCCACGTTGGGAAAAAAGCAAGCCCTATAGTTCTCTGCCTCATCACTCATACTGAGCCCCCATCTTCTCACAGGGGGGCTCCCATCCCTCACTGCGCCCTCACTCCCTTCACTGAGCCTGCCCACCTGAGCCCTCAGCCCCCTCAAGGAACCCCCACTCCACAATTTCCCCTCCACCCTCAGCACTAGCCACGCCCTCAGAAAGGCCACCCTCAGGACCTGTGACTCTGAGCTGGGCTCAGAGGGGAGGGGGCTATGGGTTCTGCAGCCCTCCCACCCTGGGCTGAGACCCTCCGGGGTCCTTACCTCCCTGTGCATCCTAAGGAGCAGGCTGGTCTCCACTCCCACCCTCCCTCATCATTGCCTTTGGCCCCTGACTGACCTCCAACAGCTCTTCCTCTGGTACAGTCTGTCCCCTGGGCACCAGCCACCAAGCGCTGGGCTGACCAAATAGCAGGGCAATCTTGCCCAGAGGTGAGATCTGGAGGGTGGCAGAGTGGCCTGGTCTGGTTTGGATGGCCACTTTCAGAGGAACACTGATGACCAGAGCAGGTGGGCTGGGGGCTGGGATGGGAAGGACTGGGAATCCTTGGGGCCAGGGCTGCCTCAAAGGCCTGTCCCCTCAGCATGGGTAGGACCCCTGGGGGGAGGGGGGCGGGTAGGATTAGCAGAGGCAGTGGCAGTATAAGGGGGGATATTTTAACAGCCAGGACCCCCACAATAAAACTGGCTGCCCTGGAGGTGTCCAAACGGAGATAGGTAAGTACCTTTCAGGAACACACAAGACTCCTCCGGAGGGCTAGCCTGGATCCAGGAATTTCCCTGACCCCCATGTGGATAACCCAGCCCTGCATTCCTCTCCTGGGAAAGCCCACAGGTAAAATTCCCACTAGCCTGGAGGGTCTGGACAAAATGGAAGGAAGAGGAGGGGCTCGTGGGGGAAAGTGAGCTGAGAGCAGGTGACTGAGGCCTCCGGTGGAAGGACAGGGGAGGGAGCACTAGGGAAGCAATTACCAAAAGGAGCTGAGTTTATAAGAAAATAAAACTGCCGGGGGAGTGAGGACTTCCTCTGAGAATTAACTCTTGCCAAGCTGGGGCTGTCCAGAGATGCTCTGCATGAAAAGAAGTGTGAGGCTAGGCAGGCAGAGCCTGGCAGAGAGGTCCAGGAGGCGCCGAGGCAGAGTCCCAACCATCCAGGGACGGAGGGGAGGAGCCGGAGGTCACCTCTGGTAAGAGTGGCTCCAGCCAGCCTCTGGCCAAAGGGCCTGGGTGGGGCAGGCGCCTCGGGTGGGAAGAAGAGGGGCTGTCCTGGCCACAGGGGCAGCATGGACACTCGACCCCCACAAGCGCCTTATGGGAGGAGTTCTCCTTCACTCACTCACTTACAGCCTTGGCCCCCTGCGATTCGATCCGCTGTTCCTTCTCTGGCCTCCCACCCTTATCACCTTCCTCCCACATCTCTCAGTAACAAGTGACCTCTGAGTCCAGGACAGAAACCTGAGGCCGCAGAGGTACCAGTAAAGCAAAGCCACTCAGCATCCCTGG
Organism: Halichoerus grypus; assembly: GCF_964656455.1. Taxonomy (NCBI): domain Eukaryota; kingdom Metazoa; phylum Chordata; class Mammalia; order Carnivora; family Phocidae; genus Halichoerus; species Halichoerus grypus. Next base: position 186,280,335 of record NC_135713.1, read on the forward strand.
AAGGATTCAAAGCTTTGCTGTTCCGATTCCAGCCCTGCCAAAAAAAGTCCTCTCTCTGGATTCAACCAATTGGAGGGAGCCTTCACTGCTGGTCGGCTAAGAGGGGGTGGGACTCAGTGAGCCATAAAGGGCCCTACGCTGTAACTTTTGAGGCAGGCTAGGCTTCTAGAAAGTGTGTGTGTGTTCTGCGTTTGGGCACATGGGTTAGGATGTGCCCAGACCCACAAGCTAGGGCGGACACGCTGCACAAGCAGCCCCGACCCCCCTCCCGGCAGCCTAGCTGAGGGGTCCCACCCACCAGTCCCACAAACTGGGTTCTCACCCCCCAGCTAACAGCTCCACCCAGGCCCTCACATCAGGGTGCAGAGGGAGCTGAGGGGTATCCCCAACTGGCCAGAAGCTGGGAGGAATGTGAGAAGGAAGCCTGCTGGAAGGAGGACCCCTGGGGTCCTCGTGCGATGGAGAGTTAGTTCCTGCCCCTCTCTGGGCCTCAGTCTTCCCCTCCAATGAAAGTAGGGAGTCTGTGCCACCCGACTGGCTTCAGGGGAGAAGGCTTAGGCGGAAGGAGGTTTGCGCTCTGTTTCTCAGAAAGTGGGAGAGGATGAGTTCAGGGTGCGGATGTGAAAAGCACCAGGCTCGCTGCTGTCAGGCTGCCGCTCGCCCTCTCCCTGGCTGCCCAGTGCTGCCCCAGAGGACCCCACCATGAGACTCCCCACCGACAGAGCTCCCTCCCTACTTCCTGCTGCCCTTCCTTCCCAGCACGATTCCCAAGGGACACCCCAGCAGAGCATGTTCTAACTCCCCTCCCTGCTGCCATAGAACTCGAGTAAGCCCCTCTTCATCTCAGCCTCAGCTTTCTCCTGACACAGAAAACAAGGCACCACAAATCCTGAAAGAGACCACCTCCTTCCTCCTCACCAGGGAGGGGACAGCCAACCCAACTAACTGGCCCTCTTACTGGGACAGAAAATGGGGCCCCAGAGAGGCCCAGAAGCTCACCGGGGGACACAGAACAGAGCAACAAAGCTGCTGAGATCTCTCAACCCCTGACACCGCAAGGAGGCATAAGCTTGGGTGCCAGAAGAAAGCAAAGGGAACATCCCAGAACGCCACCTCCTTCCTGTGAAGCATGCAGAGCCACACAAGCAAGCCAAACCCCACAACCCTGATGCTGGAAGAGAGGTCCTACAAGCAACGCAGAGCAGGAGAAGTGAACCGAAGGGGGGACCTGGGAAATGCCACCCCCAGGGCACAGAGGTTAAGAGAGAGAGGATTTCAGATGTGACTTACTGATCATCCCCGACTCTTTTTACCCACGCCATGTCCCGCTCTGACTGGTTGGAGGCAAGATCCTAGGGAGGAAGACTGAGGTCAGATGCCAACGGTCACCTTGCCCGGACCCCCCACCCCTTTACCACTCCCAGGGCCAGTCTATACCCAGGGAGGAAGTCCTGGGCCTCGAAAGGCTATTTCCAGCGGCCCCCAGGCCTCCATGGAGCTGTGGGCAGGGTCCTGGGCTCCGGCGCCCCTGCCCCTTACCTGGGCCCTGCTCTCCTGCAGCTGCTTCAGCTCCCCCTGCAGCCGCTCGCACTCAGCCTGGAGCTGCTCCTCCCGAAGCTGAGCCCCCCGGGCCTCGCCCTGGGCAGCCTCCAGAGCCTCTTCCAACCGCCGCCGCTCCAGCTCGCTCACGCTGGCTGCGGGGCCCGGCCAGCCTGCTGGCAGGACAGAGGATAATGTCAGGCTGGGTCCGGCTGCTGGGCATCCTCCACTGACTCCCAGACCAGCAGAGACTGAAACAGGTGAGCACCACATCAAGAGAGATCCAAAAGGGCCAGCCAGAGGCCAAGTACCCCGAGGTGCCTCTACTGAGGTCTATGAGGAAGGATGGCCTGAGCTGCTGCTTCTAATCTTCCCGCAGGCCAGGGACAAAATAAGAGGGCCTCAGGAATCCCGGGCCACATTCAAATCTCCAAGCATCCTCTGGCCTCTGCTAATCACCTAGGACAGGCATGGGGACTCTGAGTGGAGGTGCCCTCTGCTGACACAAACGGGAACTGCATGGGAGGGTAGCGGGGGGGGCGGGGGAGCGGGTGGCAAGGGGAGGGGGTGTCAGTGGGAGAAACTGGGTAAGGGAACAGGTGGTAAAGAGGGATAGGGTAATTATGGGAGAAATTTAAGACATTATAATGGGGTGTTGACTCTCAATCCCAGAAGGGAGAGGTATCCAATGATGCTGAAACGGAGGTTAGGCTTGGGGACTTTGGGCTAGGGACATCGGGGGTCAGGGAGATCTCACCGTGACTCAGGCCAGATCCCCCTCTCAGTGCCAAGTAGTGCAGGTCCAGATCAGCACACGGTGGGGCAGGGGCGGGCGGGGGGCTGGGGCTGGAGAAGGCGGCGTCCCGGAGGCCTTGCTGCTGCTGCAGTTGCTGTTCCAGGCCGCAGATCTGCCGCAGGTGGGTCTCCACCAGGGCCCGCTGCCGGGACAGACCACAGGGTGGGGTCTGCACAGGACCAGGGAACCCCTGAGGGCCCCCCAAGCCCAGGACTCCCGCACATCTGGGAAGCCATCCCCCCTACACCGAGCCGAGACCCCAGGTCACACATCCCGGCTGCACTCTCAGGGGCCAGGAGTGTGAGGTCTCCCAGCACCTGCACTGCAGACGCTTCTGCCCGTTGCCCCTTGCACGGTCAGTGTTAACGCCTCTTCCCTGCCATGAACACACAGGACACTTATAAGACCACACGGCCCCCTCCGTCCAGGCACACCACCCCAAAAGAAGTGTAACGACTTCTATTCGCCACTCTGGGCTTCACCCGTCTCATCTACAACATGGGGACAGTCACCCTTACCTCGTGGGGTTGTTCGAAAGACTAAAATCAGTAAATGTATCTAAACAGATCACAGCGGTGCCTGGCACACAGTATGGGCCGCGTGAGTGTTTATGATGATTAAGGCAAAGCATTTTTACACAAATGCCCCACAATGCAGCACTGTGGTCAGCGAGTGCCCTCTTCACAGGAGGGACAAGGCTAAGTGACGTGACCCAGGTCACAGGTAGGAGCTGGCCGAGACGGCGTCTCCTGACTCTGACGCCCACCCCCCTGCTCACACGCGTGGCCATGCCCCTACCCAGAATCACACACACGCCGGACCCATCCCAGCAGTCACAGAGACCCGATTCCCTCTGCCCTCACCCACACAGCCTTCCAGGCACAGGGCCAGAGGCACAGAGTCAACCCAGCACGAGACCCAAACGCGCGCACAGAGACACGGCGTCTGCAGGGTCACCGAATGGCCAGGGTGTCCCGGGAGTCACTCACAACTGGTATGACACATTCAGCCCCACTCACGAGGGCGACGGGCACTCGAAGACGCACAGGAACCCACTGGGGTCCACACCACAGACATACACACGTGGGGTCGCACACCATCACACCACAAGGGTCACACCCTCAAGCACCCCCAGCTCCCTGGGCCTCACCATCTCCCCCAGCTCTGTCTCCAGGTCGTTCTTCTCCACGCAAAGTTTCTCATAAGCCTGGATCATCTCCCCAAGCTGTTCTTCCTGCTCCTTATTCTTCTGCAACTGGATGGGGCCCGGAGGGAGTGGAGGGCACGCCACAGTCAGGTCCATCCTTGACGTGGGGGCTGAGCAGATCCCCGAGCCTCCCCCCAACACACATCCAGCACCCAGCGGAGGGGTGGGCGAGGCTGCAGCCCATTCTAGGGAAGACTGCAGCCATCTCTGATCAAGGAGACAGAGCCTGGGGGTCAGGGGCGGGAGGGGTTAGAAATACACTGGAGCAAGGAGCTCAGGGAGCCCAGCCTGGGCTGGGAGGGCAGCAAGGGGCTCACCTCATGCTGGAACTGGTTGAGCTGTTGCTGTAGGCTGACCTTCTCCATCTCCAGCAGGGAGCCATCCTTGATTTCATACAGAGAGAAGCCGTGCTCCTCTCCAAAGTCATTGATCAGCGGGTACTGTGGGCAGGCAGGCCCTCAGGAGAGCTGGCGCCCAACTCCCTGCCCAGGCTTCAGGCCTCCACCCCACAACCTGCCTTGAAGTCTGGGTCCCTCCCTCCCCTGCTCAAGTGGGAACCACAGGACCCGGAGGCATCTCCCACCAACCAGATCTTGTTTAGATCCAAGATCCCACCCCTTTGGCCCTTAGGATCCCTTCCTCACCCTTCCCATCCAGAGCAGCCAAATCCCTCATGGGAGACCCTCAAGTTCCCAAGAGTGTGGATCCTGATCCCTCTTTGGGATTCCTGGGATCCCCAGTTCCTGCCCCTCGGGAACCCCCACCATAACACACACACAGCCAAACCCCCATCATTTCCAAGTCCTGACCTTGATCTCATAGACTTTGAGACGGCGGCGGAGGGTGGCATTCTCCCTCTCCAGACCTCCCAGGCGCTCTTTAATGTCCCCATAGGCTGTGATGAGGGCAAAGTGGGAGGCGGAGCACATGTCCCCCCCCAGTGAGGGGTCTCCGGGGGCATCCAGCCACACCTCACTGGGCCCCAGTGCCTCCTGGGTCAGGATGCTGATGTCATCTTCAAACATGGACTCCATGGCAAGGGCCCGGGCCTCGGCCCCCACTGGGCCTCCTGGGAGAGCAGGAGCAATGGTGGAGAGGGAAGCCTGGAGGCTGTCCCTGATACCCCTCAACCTGGCCCGAGGAACACTGTGGCCAGCCCGAGAGGCAGCTTGGAAGCTCCCACCCCCCCCCCCCCGTCTCCCCCCCGGACTAATAAGCCCTGTCTTCTCTGCTGCCTTTGGGGTAAGGGGCTGGAACCAGCTAAAGACTTGGAGGGAGGGGGGAAGACAAGTAGGGACGAGTAAGCCAGGCCAGCAGCAGGGAAGGGTTCCTTCCAGAACCCAGGGAGACCTGTGGACAAGAGAGGACTGCCTTCCCAAGTCAGGGCCCAGCCGGGGCTGCCCTGACACTCCTCAACCCCTCTCCACCCCCAGGCCTCGCTTCCCCAAGTACCTCTCTGCCAAGCTCCTCATCCCAGGCCGCTGCACCCCGGCTCCTCCCTAAGGCCCAGTGCGTCTGGGAGAGTCAGCCCCACCACTGTCAGGACGTCCTCTGTGGGGCCCCCGCCCAACTTCCCAGCTTCTTCCTGCAGGATCCCGGAGTTCAGGAAAAGGAAGTACCTCCCCCACTCACACCAGCGCTGTGGCAACCCTCCAGGCCCTCCTCGCCCCTGACCTGGGACCCACAGGAAGTCCTCCCAGAGTGTCAGAGGGAACACACAGTGCGGAGGGGGGGGGTCCTGGGAAGGGACCGCCAAAGAATTCCCTAGCCCGCCAATGTGCGCTCACACAGGGAAATGGGGAGCCCTGGGAGGGGGCAGGAATGACTCAGGGCTCCGAAAGAGTAGGCGAGGGGGTGCGTGTGTACTTCTCCGGGCCCTGTTTATGAATGTGTGTCTGTGGTTGGCATGTGTGGGGGGAGTGTGTGTGTCTGTGAATGGGTGTAGGTGTGTCACAGTCAATGAGTGCCTTTGCAGGGCTGCGGCTGGTGGTCAGGGATAGAGTTGGGAAGTGGCCGAGAGGCCGTGTGTGTTTGTGTGTGCGCGTGTGTGCACGCGTGCGTGAGCGTGTGTGAAGGGTAGCACGTTCGGGGCCGTGTGTCACGTGAGGCACTATGGGAATGTCCGAGGTGTGTGTGCGCGCGCGCCCCGGAGCGTGTGTGCGCGTAGGAGAGGGGGCTCGGCGTGAGGTGTGAGTTGAGACGGTGGGGTCCGCGACCTCCCAAAGCCGGGCGGCAGGAGCCTGGAGTGCAGAGGGCTCAGGCCCGGGCCCCAACACCCCCCACCCCCCATTAAGTGCCAGGGAAACGCGTGTGACCGGGTCTGAGTAAGGAGTGTGTGCGCGTGTTTGTAGGGCTGGCCCCACCTTTAACCCCTTCCTCTCCAGGCGCATCCCCTTCCCCCTCAACTCCGCCCGCCAGCGCTCACCACACCCCCCCCCAGCCCCCCAGCCCCCCAGCCCGCCAGCTCGGGCCCAGCCCCGCCGGTGGGGGGTCTGTCCCCTGGGCCGCCCCGACAGACGCTCCCTTCCTCCGCATTCTCACCCCCCCCTCCGCCCCGGCCCGGCGGCCCCGGGTGAGAGCCGCGGAAGGCGGATGGGGAGGGGGGTGCCTCCTCGGCCCCGGGCCCCTACTGCGGCCCCTTTAAGAGCCGCCCTTTAAACCCCTTTAGCTCGGCCGACAGAAATTGTCGCCCCTCCCCTCTCGGGGGCCGAGACCACGCAGCCCCCTCCCCCACCGCTGGCCAAGCCCCGGGCCCCGAGTCGGCCGTCCCCGGACCGGAGAAGGGGGCTCCGGAGGCGCTGCGGCCTGAGGAGCGGCGGCGGAGGGGGAAAGGCGGGGGGGCGCTGAACGCGGGCGGCCGGCGCCGGACCCTTCCCCTCCCCGGCCCGCCGGGGCCAACTGCTGGCCCACCTCCCGCCCCCTCCTCCGGCCCACCCTGCGACCCCGGGGGGTGGGGGGGTCGGCCCCCGGGCGCCGCTCCCCTCCCCCCGCCCCAGCCCCGCCGGGGACTCACAGCTGCTGCCGGTTCCTGCTTGTAATCGCAGCTTACCCCCTCCGCCTGCTCCCTCCCCAGACGGGCACCAGTGCCCCCACCCCCCTGGCACCGCGCTCCGCTCTCGCCCTGTCGCCGCCGCCGGGTCTCTCCCCACCCCCCACCCCTCCCCCCAGCCCCCCTCCCTCCCGCCCGCCCCGCTCCTCCTCCGCCGCCGCCGCTGCCTCCTCCTCCTCCCCGGCTGCTCCGGGTTTCTCCAGCTGGGAAGGCGCCCGGGACCCCGCCGCTGCCACCACCACGTGGCGAGGGGCTACCAGCCCCCGCGGTGCGGCGCGGCCTGGCAGAGCGCCCGGCGTCCCCCCCCCACCCCGCCGCCCCGGCTCCCCGCCGCGCCCGGCCCGCGCTCCGCGCCCCCTCCCCGACGCCTCCCTAACGCAGTGTGGCGTGGCGTGGCGTGTGTCGGGGGCGCCTGCGGCCGCGCAAGGACTCGGGTGGCGCTTTGGGCTTTGCTTGGCGGCTGTATGTTTGGGGGGAAAGGGAAGCTATTTATTGGGATTTGGGCTTTGGTTTTGGTCTTTGTCCTCTTGAGAAGGAAAATATTAGACTTACTCTTCATTGCTCTTGGGGGTGGGAGCCTTGCTCTGATAAAAGATACACTGACCATAGGGTCTAGTCGGAGAGATTAAAGCTAAATTTGTTAACTTCTTCGGAAGTGAGAGTGAACTAAGGAGGTCAAAGGTTCATTTAGAAGGGACACCTCTTTCCTCCCCCCAACACAATCCCCTCACCACCCCCCAGGCCAGTGACATGAAGAAACAGCACATTTCGCCCTTCCACAAAGATTATTTGAGCACCTGCCAGACTGCTGGGCAGGAGACAGGAGTTGTTTTTGTTTTTGTTTTGTTTTGTCATTTTCCCACTGTGTGACCTTGGGCAAGTTACTTAACCTCTCTGAATACAGTTGGAAATAATTCCCAGCCGGGGCAACCATAGGAGGAAGAATGGGGAATCAGAACTAAAAGTGCTCTGTGAATCCTCAGGAGGTGTCAATGAGTCATTTCTATTATAACTTGATGGATTAAAAAACGTGGGCAGAGGCATGGTCAGCCTGGCTGCAGGTAGTGAATGATCAGGGGAAATGCTGAAGGACTCTGGCTAACTCCTGACAGGCCAGCCCTGGAAGCAGGGTATAGGCTTTTGGTAGGCTCAGCATTTAGCTGTGAAGCCTCCCATCTGGAGGGAAGGTTCAGGCTGCTGGGAACCAGAGCCTACTTTTCTGGCCCCTGGAGGGAGGAGGGATGAATCTGGAAAGGGGAGAGGAGGAAAGAAAAGGCTTCATCCTTGTGAGCTTTGAGAAGCCGCCGCCGCAGCAGGATCTGCTTCGCTCTTGCCCCACTGTAAGGAGGAGATTGGATTTAGGGGTGAGCTTGGCCTCTTGGGAGAGCCAGCAGGGGCTGTGGACTCTCTCTACAAAGAGGGGGATTTTTAACTGGCTTCCTTCCTCCTCCTCCTGCTGGGTTCCTTTTATAGTCTAGAACAGGAAGGCAGGTCAGCCACTTGGTCTCTGAGGCACAAGCTTTCTCAGAGCCAAATGGGACAATCCACCTGTCCTCTAGGTATGTGAAGGCTGCTGGGCTGGGACATCCATCGCCGCACTAATCCCGACGGATAGCTGCACAAGGTTCTCTTCTGAAGCAGAAGACCAGGCAAAAGATCAGAGGCTAGGCTAGAAGGTGTGGGATTGGCCACCACTGGGCCTGTGAGCCTGGCAAGCCCTCCCTCACTGGAAAGGGTAATGGGTCCAGGTACCCATCTGAGCACTCACTCCACAAAATAAGTTGTCCACCCTTAATGCTGTTGGGCTGCTCAGGGTACAGGCCTAAATCACAGCTAAATAGTTTATCCTGGGTTCTAGGTAGTTGGTGGCAAAAGCCCAACAGAGATTAGGCCTGGTTTCAGTGATCCTAAAATGCCACCCCACCCCACCCCCTCACTCTGGACCTGATCTCATTGCATTCTCCCTGTTTCTGGTTCTGCTGCTCCAAACAGTTGTGAGAGCAGGGACTGTATCCTATCCATCTTCATATCCCCAATGCCCTGATGGTACCTGCTCACTATAGATCAATTAAGTGAAGAATTTACTGCTGCTCATTTTTCTTTTAAGATTTTATTTTTAAGGAATCTCCACACCCAACAGGGGGCTCGAACTCATGACCCCGAGATCAAGTCCCATGCTCCACGGACTGAGGCAGCCAGGCGCCCCAAGTGTCAGGTTTTTTTGGTTTGTCTCTTTCTCTCCCTTTTGTTTTTTTTCCTTCGCTCATTTGTTTTGTTTCTTAATTCCAATATGAGTGAAATCACACAGTATTTGTGTTTCTCTGACTGGCTTATATTTTACTTAGCATTATGCTCTTTAGATCCATCCATGTTGTTGCAAATGGCGAAATTTTATTCTTTTTTTATGGTTGAATAATATTCGTGTGTGTGTGTGTGTGTGTCTGTGTGTGTGTGTGTGTGTGTGTGTGTGTCTGTGTATCTTTATCCATTCATCTATCGATGGACACTTGGGCTGTTAAGCTAAATCTTTAAGGGTAAGAAGGAGTGCTCTTGGTTGAATGAATAAATGGATGAAGCAGTGTGACTTTGGATTAGTTAGCTCACCTCTCCAGGCCTTTTTCTTCATCTGAGAAAGCTAGAGATTGGTTTGAATTCCTTCTAAGCACCCATGATCTTATCAGGGCTCATCATAGCAGAGACAGGAAAAGGTAAAAACCTTTGGTGACGGGGGAAGTGAGGTGGAGGGAAGAAGGGAGTGTGTTGGGCAGCTGGTCAGGCTCAAATGGTGAAATATCTCTAAATGGCACCCACAGGCCCAGTAGGAGAGGGCCGCAAAAGCAGGACCGAGTTGCCCTTGCCTATTTCCTCCTTGGAAACTGTCAGGGAGAGCCTGTCTCCCACTCCCAGGACTCTTGCTCTGGAGAAAAACTTTGTCGTTTCTGTCCCAACCTTGCCTGAAAAGAGTAGGAGGAAGTGGTACTAGTGGCCGGCAAAGAGATTGAATCAAAATAAAACCCAGCTGACTCAAACAGAAGCAGGAGGGCAGGAAAATTGATTAGACACATGTGACAATGCAGGATCCGGGTGCCACCTTAGCCCCCCGGTTCTAAACCTTAGAAAATTAGGGTTTGCTGCGGAACTGTCCTGGGCCTCCACCTGCAGCTGCTGGTCTTCCATCACATCAGAGGTTTGGGCGGTGATGGAAAGACTCCTTCCTTCAGCAAATTCCCAAGTTCCTGTGGAGGTCATACACATCCTCTAATCAAATGATCAAGGCTTGGGTGGAAATAGTTTTTGTTTTGTTTTAAATAACTAGTTGTGCTCCATATTGTCCATGACCATGTTCATTTCTGCTGTTTCCCAGATTTCTTTTTCAGGATTTTTAAAAACGATTACATTGATTTTTGACTACTACTGTTTCTTATTATTCATTAGCCTGTGCGCTCCATCGGAAGGAGAGTTTATTTGCTTCATTCACTGCTGTATCCCCAGCGCCTTGAACGGCGCCTGGCACGTACTCAGTAATAGTTGTTGACCAATTAATGTAATGAGTGCCTGATGAAGCACTGGGCTGAGAACTTTGTATGGGTTCCCTTCCACTGGGATCTCTATCTTACACATGATGAACCTGAGGATCAGGAAAGGGGGAAGACTTTGCCCAAGGTCAGACTCAAAAGGCTGGACAGTATTTTGAAGGGCAGTGCTCAGAAAATAACAGGCACCACTCTAGAGACCTTATTCACCCGGAGTCATTTCTTAATTCTCTCTCCCTCCTGGATGGTGACAGGCTGCCCCCTGCACTCAGAGCGCAGGCCAGGTGCCAAAGCTGAGATGTACTTCCCTTTCACGCAAGGGACTTTTCACACCGAGGAGAGCTCAGCTCAGAAACTTCTGGCCTCGGGGCACCTGGGAGAGGGAGCCGCTCAGGCTGTGCTGCCCAGGATCAGCCGGGTAGTTCGGATGTGGAGCTTACTCAGCAGCCCTGTGGCCTTTCGGGGCCCCTCCCCCAGCCCCGGTTCCCAAAAAGCTTCCAGCTCAGTGGGAAGACAGGTGAGTGCAAGGAGATGGTTCAAACTCCAAGTGGGAGGGAAGTTGACCTTAGGGAAAAATGTCACCCCCGACACCTAAATTAAGAGTTTGACCATCGTCCAAAGGTGTACAGTGGATCTCATTATTGAACTAAGGCAAATGGCTTTGCTGTTTAATTCCAATAACGCTTCCTCCCGGGCTCTCCTTGCTCGCACAGGGTAAGGTCGCGGGGAACCGAGGCTCCTGTGCTCATCCTCTAACCTGCACCCCACCCGGTCTGCAACAGCGCAGCGGGACAAGCACAGCTTGTGGGGTCAGCACCGCTTGATGGCCGCATGACTTTCGGCAAGGTTCTCAGCCCCTGTGCTTGTTTCTCCACCTGTAAAATGGGACTAAAATGGTACCTTTGTTAGTGCTCAAGAGGATTACTTTTACCCCTCTACGTAAGATGCTTGATTACGAGCCTGGCATTGGGTCAGTGCATGAAATAACCACCAACATAACGACTAACCCTGCGCTAATCCTGTTCCCATTCCTCCAATTAACCCAAGGCTGAGGCTGGCCTGAAGTCGTCCAGCAAATGAGGAGGGGGGGGGGAAGAGCTAGGAGCCCAGATCTCCCAAGGCCCTGCCGTTCCCAAGCTTCTGGATACTCTGCCTTTCAAAGGCTAAGTGATGTTATTCCAGAAAGTCCCCGAACTGTACTGACAAACATTTACTGAAGGTCTACTATATGGCAGGCACTGCTCTAGACGGGATACAGCGGATGCCAGCCAGCCAAGGTCACTGCATCAGGGTGCTTACGTTATAGCTGGGAAAACTGGCAATAAATAACAATTTAAAATACATTTTTAGATAGCGCTATGAAGGAGATGGATGGCGCATCATAAATACAGACAGCACAGACCCTTGTTTTGTGTCCCTGAGATGCTGACAGCATCTAAGGCATGTGTGAGAAAAGCTTGGGTTCTGGTATCTGACAGACCTGGGTTGGAATTCGAGCTCCATGTGACCTTGGTCTGACAAATCAGTCTGTGTGCGCCTCTTCTCTCATCAGTAAAACGGGAACAGGGATCGTTAAGGTTGCTGTGACAAGTGATAATACATGTAACATTTTCTCAGTGTTTATAGTGTTTTTCACTTCCGACAAGTCAAGCTGGAACCCTTGATGGGGCCACGTGGGAACTGCAACCTCATAGTGTGTGTTCTTTTTGAGTGTTTGTTGGGGAGGGGGTATGTGGGAATGGGGAGTTACCTGGAGAACTATTGAAAAGGATAAAAAAAGTTCCTGGGAGAAGCAGCCCCTCCCCGCGTAATGAACTGATATAGCCTTCTTTCCTCTCGGTTACCTTCAGTGGAGAAACGTTCTTGGCCCACTGCCATCACTCAGGATTTAATGCAGTCTTAGAATTACAAGTTACCCTTTATAACCCAGTCATCTCCAAAATTGGGCATAGAAATAAAATATTAGAACTTCTATTTGTATTTATTTTTCATATAACCGCCTTTTAATATCTATTTTTGTGTCTTATGTTACACAATATATGGGTACAGTAGTACAGGTTTATAATTTATAAACACAGGGGGGTATGCATGATCAAAAATTTCTGACGGGGGTGCAATCAGAAAAGTGAAAGGCCACGTGGAGGCTAAGGGAAGAAAATTATGGTCAGCCCTCATTATACTTGCCCAACATAAACTAAGAAAGTGCATTATTTCCAGAAAGTAGCCTGCAGGCGCCACTAGGCTAATAAGCAACAGAGTGAAGGAATGGACCTAGTTCTTAAATCCCAAGTTAGTGTTCTCTCTGCTACAAATTTCTGGGCGAAATAAAGTGGAAGTAGAAATTAAATACACACTGCAAGCTACGTAAAAAGCCAATTTTGGATGAGCCATTAAACAAACCAGATTAGCCTGAAGACTATGCACAAGACAGAAGCCGATCTCCAGCAGTTCCAGAAGCACTCGGAGCAGAAGCCTCCTCCCCACAGCTTGCGCACGACCGCCCTGGAGGCCAGCGCTCATTCACTTCCCGTCACACCGTGTGGAGTCCGTTTTCCAGACCGACGTGTCCTCCTTCCTTTCCCCAGCGCACATGCACACCAGCACCGCACACTCCAGCTCCTTTCAAACCATTCATTTCACCTCCAAGGTGACACCATGTGGAACCAAAAATGAAGCGGCAAAATGTTGAAAATAAAAATAAAGCGGACTTTATTTAGAAGATAAAGGTGGTGGTATCAGTTTTGGTTAATAAAGTTGGGCTCAAGTGTTTTAACAGGTCTTTAATGCCATCACAGACTGGCATGCCAAGGGCATTCTGAATGCCAATTACAGACTGAAGTTGTTTCGAAACCAAGATGCTATCAGAAGCTGATGGAGTTGAAATTTCTCTTAAAAGTCGGACTAACACACTTCTTAAATATCAGAGTGACTGGATTACTTGGTTCTGAAAGTGAAAACACTACACTGAGCAATCCCCCTCCCTTTCTCCACAAGTCCCTAAGGCAATATTACAGTTGCCTCTGACAGTCAAAATTTCAACATTTCAACGGAGGGGAGCAGAGGGGAACCGGGAAAATGAAAAGCGGAATCACGAAGTGTAATTGTAATCGATACAGGCAGCTGCCACCTGTGGTAGACCAAAGCCTAGTCCGATGCCCCTTTTCCTCGCATCTGCACTGACCTCTTCCCAAGCGGACGGTAACTACGTTCTTGAAGGAATGTGCCAAGACTAGGGTGGGGAAGGCCCAGTGAGTGGACAGAATGCATTTTGCATCCAGTTGCCTTGGGTGGTACAATTAAGGAACATACCCAGACTCTGGAAAGCCCACTAGCCAAAGGTAACTGGGAGAGAGGATTAAATGCATAACCAGTGTAGAACGCCTGCAAGGCACCAAGACCACAGTCCAACCAGCCCACTTTCCTCCTCCATCACTGAATGGATCTGGGAGAAAGCGTTAGTAACAGCACTTGTCAACTGCTTCCCTGGAACAAAACATGACAAAACACACGGAAGGTTTTGTTTCCATTATGGTTCTTGGTGTACTTTATTCTCCTGCTGTCTAGCTAAGCAGCCCACACAGGACAGAAACGGGTAGCACTGAGGAATGATCAGATTTTTTTTCTCCCCAATATTCCTGCACCCTCCTAAGCCCTCACCAACCCCTACCTATCAGGAATGGTTAGTGTATCATCCTCTCCTTCAAGAAACAACTAGAATTTAAACAAGGCATTAGAGGGTCAGGTCTCTTCTTAGTAGGGCTTAGGAGGTGGTGCAAACTCTTTATTCACATGGAGTCTTTCCTTCAAACACCTGTTTTGTTTTGTTTTTTTGTACACTGGTTCATAGATCGGCACTTGACTTTGAACCTGGCACCAAAAGGCACAATATCTGATACCCTGTACAAGAGCTATTAGAGATGCTGCCATATGGATGAGCAAAACTGAGCCTATCCCACTTATGAATGGAAGGCTTAGACAGGGGAGGGAAAATGGCAAAGAGAAAAAACGTAAGCCCACATTTTTTGCTAGAATGGAAATGAAAGTGGGAATTTAAGGTCTTGTGTTTTAATCCTCCAAATACCAGGAAGCAATTAAAAATCTTCCTTGGGGTTTTTGAAAGCAGCATATTCAAAATGCCAGCAAAAAATCCTAATAACTGCAAAACCAAAAGGGGATCAAAGCTCACCGACATCCCTCCTTATTGCTGAAAGATTCTAAAACCAAAATTCAGGGTGCCCTATTCCCTTGTAAAAGGGAAAATAACTTAGTCTGATTTATGGTTCTCATAACACATCACACTTCCAAAAAAATATTAGTGTGTGTGACCAGGGGAATGTTTGACACCATTTTATTAATCTTCACCTTCAGTGGAAAAATTAAACCCTTTCCAAGTGCCATTTTCATCACAAGAGTTCTAGTATATATATATACATATATATACTTCTGTTTTTTGCGTTTTCTTGGTTAGTTGGTTTTGAAGTGCAGCAAGAGACCAATACCGCATTGTAGTCAATCAAATAAAAGAGAACAGAAGGCCAAGCAGTTTCCAAATGGTTATTTTATCAGATTGTTTGAACATTAAATTTATCCTCGTTTGCAATCCAAAATAGTTACCTGAAGTTTGCTGTGTGTGCAGGTTTGCGTGCATGTGTGTACTTTTATTGTGTATTTGTTTTCTAAACTCTTTGGCACAATTTTCTGGGGGTGTTCAGACTACCACGATACCTGTCAGGAGAGAACTTTTCTTTTGTGCTGCCAATTCTGAGCATCTAAAATTTTGGTTTGTTTGGGTTGTGGCTCTCTTTTGTTTTTGAAGTTTGCGTCCTTTATTTGTAACAACTGTATCTGAATTTGTTCTAGATCCTCTAACTCCAGAGTTTTCTTTTTCTCCCCCCTCCCCCCCACTTCTACATTCACAGTTGAACCATATTATTTAGGAAAGGCGCCTTGATGAAAAGATCAGGATACGGGAGCTCTGACCATTCGTCAGTGTTTTCCCTAGAAGATAATTAAAAACAAAACAAAAAAAGAAAACAAAACAAAAAACAAAACCTAAAGAGCGTCTTTCCTTTTTTTCTTTTCTTTTTTTTTTTTTTTTTTTTTACACATCTCTTGTGCTGCATCAGTAGACAGAACTTCGGTTAGTTTTATGAAATGCAACATCTAACCCCTTTTTTTCTGGGAAAAAGAAACTGCAATGACTTGAAGTTGAGAATGTGGATACCGCCTCACTCACACACACTCATTCTCAGACTGTAAAGAATCCCTCACCCTCCTTTTAGCCAGCACGCAAACAGTACCGTGCGGCAAAGGTACACCAAAGGGGGGCTTGAGACCCAGGCTCCATCTTTCTTATCAGTAGCAAAGGCCAGGCTGCCTTTTACAACAAAGCACCACAGCTGAACCCAGTCCCTCCTCCTCTCCCAAACCAGTCACTCCACTTGGCACCGGCCAAAAGACAGAAAAGCTAGTTCTAGCCTCTCCTGGGAAGAGATAACTTTCTTTTTTTTTTTTTCTAAGCAAGTAAATCCATCGTTTTGCTCTTTTCCGAGATGGCCGACGTTACGGTTTTCTACGAAGCCAGTGCTTACTTAGCTCACTAACAGCGCTGCTGTCGGCGGCCAGTGGCTGCGGCAGGATGTTCAGTGTGGTGTGTTTTCAAGCCTCACTCACTCATCCTCTCATTCCCAAACATTCAGCATCCGTGCACACTCCTCACTTCCGGGTTTTTCAAAAGATTGGAGATTTCCAGTGGGGGTCTCAGGTTATCATCCCAATGGTAACAGATCTAAAAACACAGATGGAAAACAGGTCAACTTTGAGATCACAGATAGCCAGGAGAGCCAATGCCTCTCTGATTCCCACAATTAAGTGCTCATAAACCCGAAATCAATCTGTTAACTTTTCGAGAATTATTTTTCTTGTTTTCCTATGCGCCAACTACCTTTTCTCATTTGCACCTACATTAGAGGGTGGCAGGGACACTAAAAAGATAAATCTCAAGATAGCCAGTTTTACTGCGCTCTTTGGAGTAAGATGATGAGCATGTGAGAGGAAAATAAATTAAAACTACATTTGAAAGCAGGGGTCAGACAACCCTTGACTGTGGCTATCTTCTGCAGAGCCACACAATGTCTAAAAGCACTGCAGTAAAAAAAAGTAAAGAGCAGAAGGAAGGGAATAGAAAGTAGAAAAGAGAATTCTGGGAAAATGCCATTACCGGTAACTTTATTAGGGCCCAAAAATCATTTGGGGACTTCACTAAATTCTTGTTACATAAGTTCTGTTCTTCATCACCATGAGTAATCAAACATTTCGCTCAAGGAAAGATTGAGGATGCCTGACCCTTCCACTAGTACAAGCCTGAGGAACAAAGGCTTGGCTCAAAAGCACTTATATGGGAAAGGGTACAAAACAAAATACCAAGAGAAAGGCAGCCCTTGTCCGAACAGTCTGAAGAAACTGTGCCTCCTCCCCGAGAAAGAAAGAAAGGGCAATGGAGACAAGCTCTTACCAAGCTTGGTTCTTCAGTTTCCTCAGTTCTTTTGTTGCCCATGTAGCAAGGGTTTTTGCTTTGTTAGTCTTCGATCTCCGTCCTTCCGTTAACAGTTCATGGATCATTGGCCTAGCTTCTACTAATTTCAGTACATCCTTCCCAAATGCTGTACACAAGTCCCTGTGCAAAATAAACACACCTGAGAATGAGCTCCCAGCCTCATCCCGCTATCCTGTTTTCAGCCAGTGCTAAGCTAGTTTGGGTCTCTTAGAATTCACCTACTTTTTAAAGCTGGAAGAAATTTTAGGGATAAGTTCAGCACCTTCCCTAAACAGATGTAAAAACTGAGGTCTAAAGAGTCAGGATGACTTACTCTGAGTTCCACAACTAATTCATGGTTCTTTCTTCTAATGATGCCTCAAACTTTCCGTAGAGCCTAAACATAGGCAATCTGTTGACCAACCTCAATATAGGAGGGACACAGATCTGATGCTGCGTCTATACCTCTGAGAACTCCACAGAGTTCAGCGAAGAGAAATTAGAAATTTGGAGGGTCTGGAATGAGACTAGAGCTAAGGTCTGGAATGAATGATCATCTGTGAGAACTCTAAACAGGACACCTTGGGTTCTATTAAAGAAATATCTGTATCAAAGAAGGGGGTAATTACCATCCAGGCTACTCTCAAAGTTCTTTACCACAGGTCTTCTCATTTTCCAAGAGAAATTCTATTCAGCTGTTGGAAATAGGATTTAACCTACCCTATCAGTCCAGCAGCACAAGCTACTACTCCGTCTGTATGATCCTCATCTCCAGCAATGTGGTCAATGAAAGACAGAATAAATTCTACTCTGGGTTGTACCAGCATGACATCCGCTATAATAGAAAGAGAAGGTCTGATGAAGCTGTCCCACCTTTGGCAGGACCACCCATTTCAAAATTTCCAAATACACTACCCCCCATCAGGCAGGTGTTTCAGGCTGGAGAATTAGTTGCATATAGTTATACTGAACTACGCTTCCTGAAATTAAAAGGTCATTCTTTATGCCAACAGAAGAGGCAGATATTCATTCCTCTTATTACAAGCAGAAATCATAAAGAAGGAACAAATGGAACCCTCCCTCTAAGCCCATATCAAAAGAGTTTAGTAAAAGACAAATATTTCCCCAATCAATAATAGAAACATCAGGTGAAAGAGAAAATGATTTCCCAATCCTTTAATTCAACTGCACTGGAGGTGTGTAATGTGTGGTGTGTGTGTGTGCTCAACAACTGCCACTCAGGGTTGGTGCAGATTATGACCAGCACCAACAGCCTTGCTGGATCCCATCCCTTCCGATGCTCAAGAAAGGTGAGACAAAACGGGGGGCGGGGGGGGAGAGAAACAGGAAAGCCTGTTATCTTCTTCCAAAGCTACTCTCTCTTCATGAGGGTACTGTTCCTTCTCTGCTTCTTTTAAGCAATAGGTGCTAGTTCACAAGCTACAGAACCGAAGACACAGCCCATTTGGCTACATGAACTCTGGACTAAGTCCATTGGGTTTTATACTCAACGGTGCACATTCTCCTGGTCTCCCTTCAATCCCTGGACAATTCCGGTATAGGCCTCCAAGCAGCCTTCTCTTAGCTCATTCAGATAATCCACCATGTCATAGTCTGACTGTAAGAGACAAACAGAATCTCCATCATACCAAGAGCCTTTAGTTGTATGACTGTCAGAAGTCCCACTCATCCAATCAGGGCTGGACTTAAAAGACAGCTTGAAGCTTACCTTGTCCACCTGGGCTTGGGAGGCCTGCTGAAGAGTATTCAAGACAACCTCGAGATATTTTTTAAACTCTCCACCAATAGCAAGAGCAATATCACCAAACACTGACAGAATCTGTGGCTTCACAGACCTGTGGACATTTTCATTCTGACCAGGAAAAAAAAAGAAAGAGAGAGCAGAGCAAATTAATAAAAGCTAAAATATTCTGTCCAAACGTTAAAGAAACATTATTTATAATAAACAGTTACTAATATGCTTTGTACAGACCTTAAGGGCATACACAAAAATTAATAGTCTCTCTGGACACATACACTTTACTGGCCTCCCTGCCCCCCGTTTCATGTATTGAGCACGCCTTCCTTTAATTAACTTTACAACCTTACTTTATAGAATCATCTTGTGAAAATGAACAATTCCCTTCTTCATGAGTCTACAGCCAACATTCTGGCAACTGACAGCTCCCTCTCACTTAATTTTAAGCATCTTTTCAGATTTCTTCAAACACTCGTAAATTAGCCCGTGTGTGCACACTCACCCCCAGGTTCTCCAGTAGGAGCTGCATCACCTCGTCACAGAACGGTAAGATGTTGGACTGCAGAGCACGGCATAAATCTCCCACTAAGCCCACAGCTGCCAAACAAACCTGCAATGAATCAAGAAAATGATCTTCCAAACAGAAAAGGCCACCTACAGGGTAAGGTGTTATTTTTATTTAGCCGCTGGTCCTTTATCACTTGAGCCTAGAGTTGAAGAAGAAAACATCCTCCCTCTCTCAGATTAGTTTGGTTTTGGTTTGGTTTGGTTTTTTTAAAGTATGCTGCATGCACAGTGTGGAACCCAATGCAGGGCTTGAACTTACAACCCTGAGATCAAGACCTGAGCTGAGATCAAGACTCAGACGCTTAACTGACTGAGCCACCCAGGCGCCCTGAGATTAGTTCGTTAATAACAATCCGTACGGCAGGAAAAGAGCTAATGCTCTCCAAGATATCATTAACAAAGGACGGAAATGACAATAATCACCGGGAATAATGGTGGCAAGAGCACGGTGGTTAAAAAAAAAGAGAGAGAGACAGAAGGAAAAAGCCCTGCTCTCAAGGTGCTATGCTGGGGCATCTCCTATCCTGGTTTTTTCACCGACTACTTCTAGTTCCACACCTGCAGACAATACAGACACTACCTGGACTTTGTACCATGAGGTAATCAGGGATAAATGAGAATACAAATGTATTCTTTTGAAAAGCAAAGATTACCTGGTATTCAGCATAATTTTTCAATCCAATGCCCAGGAAGGGTTTAAAGGCCTCCATGTACTTTAGGAATTCACCACCCAACACTGTAGAGAAACAAACTGTTAGTACCACGGGGTATCACAGAAGTGAGCGAAAATAACCACGCCAGCTCTGCCAAAATGTCTTCACTCCAATCAGCAGGTTGGGTGGAGTGTGAGTTAATTACTGATTCTATCACAAAAACAATAAGGTTGTCTCAGACAAGCCAACTCCTTAAGTGCTGGAAGGGCCTAACTCTTATGCCCTGAAGATAATGCCAAATCTCCACAGAGTGGGATTTCACTTTGGCTAAAACAAACCAACAAACCGATGGGTTTTTTTCAAGGGTTAATTTTGATTGGATGAGCTAATGATACTGCCTCTTGGCCACCTCTTCATCTGATTATAACATGTCTTCTCTGGTGGCCAGCTTTAAAACAGGGTCCATCCCTGGGCAAGTCCGTCAAGGACTTATTTTACAAGCTAGCCAGGGAAAGCAGACTGGGCTTCTTTCTGAATTAGCCACTCCAGGGGGCCAAAGTGAACCTCCTGATGCTAGAAATAGGTCTGGTCCTCAGGAATGGTCCTTAGGTAGCAGCCTTGGTCAGTGTATACACCATACAGGCGGCCAACCCCGAAGAAGCATTCCAGGTTTCTTAAGTGCTCTTTAATGCGCTTTTAATGGCCCTTCAAAGAGCCTTAAGCAGACATGGCTTCCTCAAAGCAATTTTGTATAGTCTGACATATAACAACCAGAAAACCAATTAATTCCTAGAACTCTCAATGTTTCACTCCATCCTATTCTGAGCACCACAATGTGTCAACCTGGAGTCCAAAGCATTACAACCCAAACTAGGAGGTACCAAGTGCCAGGAAAGAAAATGGAAACCTTTGTTTCCTCGCTCCTCGGAAGGAGCCAAACATCAAGAAAGTGAGTAGACTTTCAGGGGAAAAAAGGAACCTGCTGATCTCAGCTGCTGCTGGCTCCCCATTCATTTCAAGGAGAGTGGCAAGGCACTTATGCACAAATTTACACTTATACTCAATCCAACTTTGCACTCAAGTCATGCCCCAATAAATGAGAAGACAGGACTATGCTTTCTGTGGTCAAAAATTCCCCGTGGCTATTGAAACTCTTGCATCCTGAAGACATTCCCTGCCCAATTTTGGCTCACTGACCTTCCACCAGTGTGCTAACTGCCATTAGGGCATCCTCTTGCACTCCCCCAGACCCAGCTGTGCTTTGGAACATCCTTAACAGGGAGGCCATGACCACATCAGAGATCTGCAAAGCATCTTGATGTTGCACTTTTCGGAGAACGTTCTGTGAAATGAAAAAGAGTTCAGGATCTGTTGATTCCAAACCCGCCAATCAGAACACTATATATACCTTTTTAAAAAAATCAACTGAACCCCGTGGCTTTTTTTGGAAAGTCCAAACACACTTTTTGGGCTCAAAAGCTTTGACAGTGTAAATCATCTGCAACAAAACATACATTTTAATATCCCTTCTATTTCCCAACTCAGAACAAACACGAGATGATCTTCCACGGTACACAAAGTCGGAAGCAATCCTTCCAATGATATCTTATTTACTGATGATGGTCAAGAAATAGTTTTTTTTTTTTAATTTTTAAATTTTTTTTTTTTTTAAGATTTTATTTATTTGACAGAGAAAGAGACAGCCAGAGAGGGAACATAAGCAGGGGAGTGGGAGAGGGAGAAGCAGGCCTCCCACCGAGCAGCGAGCCCGATGTGGAGATCAATCCCAGAACCCTGGGATCATGACCTGAGCCAAAGGCAGACGCCTAACGAATGAGCCACCCAGGCGCCCCAAGAAATAGTTCTGATAAAATAAAGCCAACCTGAATTCTCCTAATTCCATATTCCTCAAACCTCCCTCTTACCCTTTAATTTGTTTCAACTAATGTTACCAGATCATTCCTGTATTTGTCTGATGACTAAGGAAAGACCTTAACAGTCAAGATTTTAAAAAAGCAGGCGGGCTTTTTTAAGTTTGGCTAAGAATGAGAACGGAGTTCACAGGGAACGTGACCTAGTTAGCATCACTCAATACTAAAACCTAGTACCCACCTAAGCCTTAGACAAATTCTAGGGTTTTCCTGATTTTTGGTAAAATAAGGAATAGCACCTCAGTCACTTCAGGAGTCCAGTCATGAATGAGGAGTGATTTTAATCTTCCCAGTCTCCCCTCAAAAAAGTCTACTCTGAACAAGTGGTACAATAAATGATTTGAATTATAATAAAGCTTCCAACAGGAACTGTTGTTTCACAAGATGATGGTAGAAACTCAAGGCTATATTTTTAGCCGAGTGAACCACAGCTGGGAACCAAATCTGACTGGGCTACATCTGGACAACCCAATAAAAACCACAGACTAGAAGCTGCCAGCACAAAATCGCTGTACAGCTGGGAGGACCACCACCAACCAAATAGTTTCCTTCCCTACTCTGTGCAAAAGACAAATTCTTTTTACGGAGAGAGAAGAAAGGAAAACTGAAAATCACTCTCCCAATCAACCACAGACGAAAGCCTTTCGAGAAGAGTTTCTGATCAGCATCAGAACTGGTAAGTAATAAAGCGCCACTGTACCTGAAGAGTTGCGCAGAGCAAAGACTGAAGGTCATTGAACTGGATCCTATCGGATGTGCTCTGGATATGTGACTGCAAGGAAAAGAACACCATCATATTCTGAATAAACACCTTCTAAAAGAGCTCTACACTCCCTCAATGCTTCTGTTTTTGCTGGGTTTGCCAGGACCATTAAATAATCTTTACTGATGCTAATGCAGGAAATAAAGAAAAAACTTACGTAAGTATATATTTTGATACATGTATAAGTAAACTGAAATGAGCAATGCAAATTTTAAATGGCAACAGTTTTTGTGTAAGCATTCTACCTTTCTGAGAGAAACACACTTCCACGTAAACGTGACCACCACCTAGAGAGGACATGGCCCCGTCCGGTCGCGCCAGCCCGGCCTCACCTCCATCTGGAGCACCTGCTGCAGTCGTTCCATGATAACCAGAGTAGTTTTCTGAACCGCAGGGTAACAATCCTTGGCACTATTTTTCACAATTTCCATCAGAGATTCATATGCAGAACTCCTCAGGTTGTTCTGGTGTCCATCAGGTCTGTAAGGAACACACAACAGCAATCTGAAAGTCTTACCCGAGAAAGAAGAGAGTTGTTACAACGCAGACCACGGAAAATAAGGAATCCAGAAATCGATATTGTTGTGAACATGGTTTGAGTGTGGCAACACAATACAACCAGGAACCAAAGTTTCAACTGCTGAGCCAATGGCTATGTTCGTTATATGGGTCTCCAGACCTGGTTACACTTTAGAATGGCTCTTACAGAAATGGGCTAAAATTATAGGGAAAAAAACTAGTTTAAAATGCTGAAGGACCCATGTGTACAACTGACAAGATCACCTACATAGCTAAGAGAAAGATAACTCAATTTTCTTCACTTGTCTGTGAGAGATGGTTATTATACCTAATCTTGGTCAGAGAAGCAGAGATGGAACTAGTTAAGCATGGAAGAGTTTATGCCTAGCCTCCTTCCTCATGGTTTCTTTTGAGCATGGCTTTCGGTAGAGCTCACTTAAAACCAAAATAATTAAAGGTTGTCCCAACTTATAACCCGCTGAAACTACATTTCAGGGGCGCCTGGCTGACTCAGTCGGTAGAGCATGTGACTCCTGATCTCGGGGTTGAGTTCGAGCCTCACACTGAGTGTAGAGATGACTTTAAAAAAAAACCTTAAAAAAATTTCAAAAACTCATCTATTAAACAACTGTATTTTATGCCAAATTCTTCATCTATTATCAGAAATAGTGATTAATGACCTGGCATGGCAACTAAATTCACGATGAGAGCTACTATTTATTTCCCTTATAGGATAATCAAATATTCCTGTTAACTATAGATATTGCAAAATGAAGGTACCTCTCCAGATCAATTCTTTTTTTTTTTTTTAAGAGAGAGGGAGCGGGGGGTGCCTGGGTGGCTGAGTCGGTTGAGCATCTGCCTTCCACTCAGGTCATGATCCTGGGGTCCTGGGATCGAGCCCCGCATTGGGCTCCTTGCTCAGCAGGGAGCCTGCTTCTCCCTCTCCTCCCCCCTCGTGTCTCTCTCTCTCTCTCAAATAAACGAATAAAATTTTAAAAGAAAGAGGGGAGTGGAGGGGAGAGAGAAATCGAAGCAGGCTCCACGCTCAGCGCATAGTCCCATGCAAGGCTCAATCCCACAACCGAGATCATGACCTGAGCCGAAATCAAGAGTTGGACACTCAACCACTCAACCAACTGAGCCACCCAGGTGCCCCAGATCAATCCCTCTTTATATGAGACTATCTTCTGACTTGACTTGTAACCTGAACATTCTAAGGTAGACATAGCATGTATTTTCTTCTCTCTGTTTTTATTTAAAAGTAATCTCTAAGCCCAATGTGGGGCTTCAACTCAGAACCCCAAGATCAAGAGTTGCATGCTCTAACAACTGAGCTGCCAAGTGCTCCTTTCTCTTACTTAAATCATCTACTACACGATTCTTTTAATGTTTCCTGTTACTATGTTCCTATGATTAGGCTAGATGCCCCTCATCCAGGGCAAAAGGAGTTGGATGCAAAGACACCACCCATTTCTGTGTAGTATCAGTCACCTGTCTGTGGTCTCCAGGAGCTTCTGAACTATGAGTTCAAAAGAAGAAGATAAGCAATAGGTAGCTGGTTCTTCCTGATCATCAGCCACATCTGCAGCTTCATAAGCAGCTTCAGCCAGACTGGAGAAAGCCTTAAGTCCAGACAGAGTTAATATTAGTCCTGAAAAGAACCCTACCCCAGGATAACCTCATTTTTCCTTAACATACCATGGGCAGTGTTCCTTTCCAATTGATCTAAGAACAAATCAATGCTAGTGAAACCTCAACTTTTTCTGTCAAGATCATCTCAATCTCTTTACAGACATCCTTAAAATTAAAATATTTATTTATATTGTTTGTCCCACCCCAAACTCTCTCAGCAGCAGAGTACTTTCATCTACCACAAACACCTCCCACTACTTCTTTTTCCACTTACAAAAAGGCTTTTAGCCCCACTCCTTCCTCTCTGAACTTCCTCCCCCACACCCCCAAAGGCCCTACTGAACTACCTTCAGCAGCCTGTACTGACTCAGCACTTGGGCCGCCTACCTTCCTTCTCTTTTGCCCTCTTCTCAGCAATGGTACTTTTTGTAGCAGCAACTCTCTACCTTAATCAAAATTTCTTGTCCCCAAGCAACTGAGAGAGAAAACCAGGTCCAGATAGTTTTCCCACTGGGTTAGCATGACTGTTCTAAATGGTTTGGGAACCAGTCACCATGAGTCAACAGCTCCCACTGGCTCATGCAATTGGCATCCCCCACATTTTAATTGAAGAAATTAGGAAGGAGATGCTATTCAAAAAAGGCCTTCCAGTGAGGGAGACCCATTTCTCTCCCACACCTCCCACCTCCTTGCGAATGGCTCAGCGCCGCTCCGGATCTCAGTAGGAAGAAAGCCTTACCCAGCACACATTGGAAGCCACTCTGGGCTCAGCACTGAGGCCCTCGATCAGACACTGCAGCAGGGGAGTCAAGTAGACATCATTGATGGCAGCTTCAGGGAGCAGTTCACAAATTCGGCCCACAGTCCATGCAGTTGTATCTCGAACAACTACACTGGGGTCTTTCATTAGTTCTATTAGGGTGGGCATAGCCTGCAAATACAGCAGTTATTAGCAGAGCAAAACAAAGATTAAAATTCATGTTGATGAAGAGAAAATACTGATGGCTGGGATGTTTTACAAGTTTTATTTAAATAATCTCTACACCCAACGTGGGGCTTGAACTCATGATCCCTAGAACAAGAGTCGCACACCCTCCCAACTGAGCCAGCCAGGTGCCCCCTGATGGTTGGGTTTTAACCCACAGCATCAAGATAGTTTGTCATTTTATAAAAGACACATCTGTCACCTATCGATCAGTATAATAAAATTAAAGTGAAAAGTGAAATAGTCCTCTCTTCACCAAATCCCAGCATAGAGTGTTATTAAAAGTCTAGTATGAATGCTTCCACCAGCCTTTTACTGAATCACTCAGGTGATGCATCTAGATGCAGCTGTGATGGCATCTGGCTACATTCT
The DNA here is from genome assembly GCF_964656455.1 of Halichoerus grypus. Classification (NCBI taxonomy): domain Eukaryota; kingdom Metazoa; phylum Chordata; class Mammalia; order Carnivora; family Phocidae; genus Halichoerus; species Halichoerus grypus. The sequence goes on from NC_135713.1 coordinate 186,306,178, forward strand.
GAAAGGCTGAGTTCCATGTGTGCTAAACTCAATTACAATGGAGCCTTGTATCACTTATAATAGTAAAATAAACACAGTATTTCCACAAGACTTTTCATTACAATAGATACTATTTTGTCCTTAAGGACAAAATCATCACATCACTAAAAAATCAAAGGAAGGTTTGTGATACAGCAGGAAGTGAAAAAACAAGTTCTAAGACTACTGCCCAGTAAGAACTCCATCCTGTTCCACCTACATATACGCACACAGAAGAACGCCACACAAATACTAAGAGTTAAGAATGTTTATCCCTGGGCAGTGGGATTAAAGGTGACTTCTTTTTAGCCTTTTCTGCATTTTTCCAAGTCATGATTTGTGTTTAAAAAAAAAGTCAAATACATTTTATCCTTCCTTCACTGACAGCAAACAACAATCCAGAATAACCTTTTTGGATGACTATGTACAGTTTTGCTTTTAAAATACGGGCACACTTTCAAGGAAAAAGTTCAAATAATAAATATCCCACTTTTCACCCCAAAACTCCCTCAGCTTCACCTGGATAACTAGTGGTTTGAGCTGATTGGGCTCTGGTCCTTCCAAGATACAGCCAAAAGCCATTACCGCCGCATCCCGGTACCGCCAGTCAGGGTTCTTGATGTGTTCTTTAATGAAGGGCAGGACGTGTGGGACGATGTCATCTTCACAGCAGGTGGCCAGGAGCATGAGGCACACGCCTGCCGCTTTGCAAGGGTTCCAGTCATCGTCGTCGTCATTCTCGTCCTGACCAGAGAGTGTAGCACTAGTTAAGTTTTTGTTCAAGAATCACTTTAACTCAAAAAAAAACCAAAAAAACAAAAAAAACCCCACCCAGAATTACTAACTCAAAAGGTCTTCTGACTACTCCCAAATGTCATTGGAACTTAAGTTTGGGAGATGTAAATAAAATATAAAACCTTTTTATTTTAATTTTTTCCACAAAGATTCATCACACATAGCCTTTGTTAAATAAGATGCAGATGGAGGGAAGTCCTACTTAGTACTATACAATGAGATGGGCCAACCTCCACTACACTCAACAAGGATGAAACTCGAACAGATACAGAGCAAAAGGCAGAACAAGAGTATATGCTGTATGATTCTGGTTATATGAAATCCAAAATCAATCAAAATTCATCTCTGGCAGTAAAGGGGAGACAATGAATGACTAGGAAGAAGGCATGAAGTGGCTTCTGGTGTGGTACTAATTATAGTTCGATGAGATGTTAAACAAACAAAATTAAGATTCCATTCAGATCTCCCCTGAAAGTAGAATTCAAGATTTATCTTCCTTATTGTGACTATTCATACCACACAGTAATTTAAGGTAGGCTACCTTACGCAGCTTCAGAACATTACATACCTAAAGAATGATTTGTCCCCAAATGTGAGAAGCACAACAAAAATATAAAAGCGAAGACACTAAGGTCAAAAGACACAAAAAAGTAACTGTAAAACTGAACAAAGAGATGAAAATTTGAGAGAACACCCAGTCCATTTCAAACCAAATACATCTCTACTTATCTTCTGAGACTGTTATATTGAAGAGTCATGTACTTTCCTAAACACAAATGACATTCCTGTGTACAGGGAAATTCTGCAATGCTCAAAGTCACAGCAATGTTTCCTCAGAGCACTGCCGACCCTCTGGGAATACTTCACATGTATCAGAGGAGAGGAGGGACAGAAAGAATCTTTCCAAACACCATACCAAGGAAAACTGTGATGCCTAAACTCAAAAGAGAACAATGACAACCAACATATACTTCTTATAAAAGAATTTCTAGGGCACCTGGGTGGCTCAGTAGGTTAAGCATCTGCCTCCGGCTCAGGTCATGATCCCAGGGTCCTGGGATTGAGCCCCGTATCGGACTCCCTGCTCCGCGGGAAGCCTGCTTCTCCCTCTGCCTCCCTCTCTCTCTCTGTCTCTCATGAATAAAGAAAATCTTTTTTTTTTTAAGATTTTATTTATTTGACAGAGAGAGAGAGATTGAGAGCAGGAATACAAGCAGGGGGAGTGGGAGAGGGAGAAGCAGGCCTCCTAGCAGGAGGCCCGATGTGGGGCTCGACCCCAGGACCCTGGGATCATGACTTGAGCTGAAGGCAGATGCTTAACCGACTGAGCCACCCAGGCGCCCCGAAAATCTTAAAAAAAAAAAAAAGAATTTCTATATTTACCCATTAGACCCACATCTTCGTGAAGTCTTGCTACTTTTATTTAGTCCTGAATCTTATTGATATTAATGATCATGAATGATCAGATTAATTTTGTGTTTTTTTTCTTTTAAAGATTTTATTGAGTTATTTGACACAGAGAGAGCAGGAGAGCACAGGCAGGGAGAGCAGCAGAGGGAGAGGGAGAAGCAGGCTCCCCGCTAAGCAAGGAGCTGGATGTGGGACTCGATCCCAGGACCCTGGGATCATGACCTGAGCTGAAGGCAGACGCTTAACGACTGAGCCACCCAGGTGCCCCTAAATTTTTTTTTTTTTTTAAAGAGAGAGAGAAAAACAGAGTGTGTGTGGGGGGGTGCAGAGGGAGAGGGAAAGGGAGAATCTCAAGCAGGCTCCACACCAAACATGGGAGCCCAACGTGGGGCTTAATGATCTCACCACCCTGAGATCATGACCTGAGCCAAAATCAAGAGTAGGGACACTCAATGGACTGAGCCACCCAGGTGACCCCAGAATAATTCTTACCCAACCTCATCAGCATTTTACTTCATTTTATTTTTTTTAAGATTTTTTTATTTATTTGACAGAGAGAGAGAAAGAGAGCACAAGCGGGGGGGGGGGGGGAGTGGGAGAAGCAGGTTCCCCGCCAAGCAGGGAGCCCTATGTGGGGCTTGATCCCATGACCCTGGGACCATGACCTGAACCGAAGGCAGATGCCCAACCAACTGAGCCACCCAAGCGCCCTTCATCAGCATTTTAAATGTATATACATACTGTGAACTCATGAAAATAATTCAAATATTAGCAGATATTCGAGTGGCCTAAGATTAGCACATCCCTCTTGCCAACCTTTCTTTACTGCAACTTTAATAGCGTGTGTCTCTTGCATTACTACGGACAAAGGAAAGCACTCAGGAATCTGTATGTGTAGCCTGTGCACAATCGAGGCTGAAATGTTCAACTCTCCTTCACAAACAACTCAGAGCCTAGAGGATCTTAGAGATCCAGTTCGGCTGTTCCGGTCATCTATAACCGAACAGCAACCAACTAAAGAGTTGCCGAGCTCCTTCATGGAAACTGTTCCACAGTAAACTAACCCTCAACAGTGTCTCACAGCTTAACCGGCTCGATTTGCAAGGTAACTCACCTGTTTAGTTAGCGTCTGTGTGAGGATTGGAACCAGGTACTGTAGTGCTCCCTTGGCATAAAACTTGCTGGTGTGCTCAGGGGGTCGTCCTTGTTCTGCTGCCTGAGGAGAAACATAAAAGCAAATTCTGGACAGCAGCAAACAGGCTGATACTAGAGGCATACAATGAGAGCTGCCCAGGGGTTTGAACAGAAATACACAGAGCAAATGTACCATCCACTGTGATCTTTTGGAGGTGCTCATTTCTTTGGTCTACTTCAATGGGATTCTTTTAGGCCATACATATAATCTACCTTAAAAGACCAAGGCAACCTTAAGAACTACCTTTCTTTTTCACAAGCTCAATTCGTATTAACAAGCTGCCATCTAACTAACCTTTGGATCAAGAGGTGTACTAAGTTTATGTAATGATGCCAAAAATAAAATCGTGTTTCTTAAAGTACGCAAGACAGTTTAAGGCTGGAAACAAAGCTTGAGTTCAGAGATTGCAAGTGCAGAACTAGCCACTTTGTCTCTATCAAACTTCTTCACCAGAGTTAGGAAGCTGTCAGTTATGCATCCCATGCTTTCATTAGGACTTCCAAAAGGAAGTAATTCAGCACTGGACGTCACCTTGTTAAACTGTGACTGCCTGCTGCCCCCTTGTGTTCATGGTACTAATATCAACATTTATAATAAATCACGTCTGGGTGATCGGTAAAGCATGAAATGCCTCATTACGGGTCTGTCTCCCTCCTGAGGGGCTCTGGATAGTAGAGAAAGCAAAATCTCTACAAATGGAGATGCCCTCTAAGCCCAGTCAGAATAAAGCTTTCCCAGAGGAGACTAATGCCCACAAAGGAGCTTTGTCAGAGAAACAACTCTCTCACCGCACCGACTCTCCCAGGCTCACCTCGGAAGCCTCAATGGCCAAGTCCATTTCCTCATCACACACATTGGACCAGAATTCTATCCCTTGTAGGGCCACCTCATCAATGTCACTTTTCATTGCTTCAATTGTGATCTTAAGAGGGGGAAAAAAAAAAAGACATCCCAGACCCCAAGTAAGTGCTGGTTCAAGTTAGACCCCCCCCCCCACTTCTAACCACAAATATTCAAGTGTCAAAAATGTAGATTTATGGAAGCTGGGTCTGAAATGAAAGGTAGAAATAGGAAAAGAACTTTTAAAATATATTCTTTCCCAGCACAAAGACAGTACAAGTCTTCTTGGCACATTATTGATGGCTTAAACATAATACTCAGACTCAAGGAATTTCCTTGATTTCATAATATTAAGTAAAAAAATTACAGAAGTGACAAAACAGCAAGAATGATGAGTTTTGCAACTAGCTATGCTCCCATACGTAAAACAGAAATACTTACAGCAAAAAGAGCGGGACCCATATACGTCTCCATGTACTGATAATACAAGGACATTATCTTTACCAGATTCTGTAAGGCAGCCACTCGTACCTTTTATAAAGAAAAGATTAGTTTGCTATTTAGTTTAACAATGTAGTCTGACAAAGGTTAAGTCACATAAATGAGTCAGTAATCTAAAGGGGTCAACTGAGGTACATTTGGGTAATGTCAACATTTCCCCCAAATCAATCTCTTCCTTTAATTTTTTTCACCATCCTTATTTATTTTTCCTCTCCTTTTTTTTTTTCCTTTAAAGGTGCCTGTGGAATCTACAGAGGACTAAACTCAGGAATGCCACTCAGACTGGATGTTACTCCCACCTGTTTCAAGTTTAGGTTACAGCAATATCAAAGCAGTTTCAATGGCTACAATGAAAAGCAGTCACTTGTATAACTTAGAGCAATTAAGTAGCAAGGGTGATCAAAAACCATTTCTTCCTTAAACCTTTTAAGAGGATGGCAACTTCCGTTATGTTAACTTTCCAAATACTGTTTTTTCCTCTTTTATTAAGAACGGTAGTAGCCAAACCTTATTTCTGAAGTCACCCGATTCCCAACATTTCAAACCACTATGCTGGAGATGACATTTCCCAGGAAAGATGGAAGACAGATTTCTCGTCAGAGCTCACACTCACCCTTGTATCCGGACACTGTGTGGCTTCACAGACCACCTGCATAATAAAGTGCCTTTCGGACTGCAGGAAGAACAAAGATCAAGAGAATAAGACTACCAACCATATATATGGAGACTGTTAGACTATCTCTTCAGGGAAAACCTTGTACTCCCCTCAGGGACCCCATAACCCTGAAGCAATCAAGCAGCTTTCCCCTGAACACAGTAATGGCACCATGAAGACCATCAAGAGCTTGCCCCCAGTGTCTGCTGTATGACCTGCCCTCTAAAAAGCTCCCTCATCTTTTAATCCCCAAAATGACCACTAACAAGACTCCAAGGAGGAAGTAAATAGGAAAATGTAGGTCACAGGGGTTTAAATAAAAATGGTAAACAAACACACACCTACATTAGGAAAACCCATTTCTTTGTATTTAAATTTACTTCAAAGACAAATTTGTTTTCTGGGAGGTGGCAAATCCCCATCAAACACGGGAAGATACAGGAGAACAGAGCAATGTAGTTATTTGCTACTATCCTAAGTCTTCTGAAATCTGAAAGGAAAAAGTCTGTTTTCTAAGCAATTAGAATTGCAATTTGCTTTGACTTCTTACACCTCCCGACTTTGTCCACAGTGAGACCAAGAAATGGCAAAAAGCACAGCTCAAGTGTCAACAAACAAATACACAAAAATACTTGCAGACCATATAATCCAGTGATTCCGCTTCTGAGTATAGATCTAAAAGAACTGAAAGCGGGCCTCAAAGACCTATTTGTACACCTATGTTCATAGCAGCATTATTCACAATAGTTAGAAGATGAAAGGAAGCAACCCCAAAGTCCACAGACAGAAAAATGGATAAACAAAATGTGGTCTATACACACAACAAAATATTATTCAGCCTGAAAAAGGAAATTCTGACACAGGCTACAACATGTATGAACCCAAGACATTATGCTAAATGAAATAAGCTAGTCATAAAAGACAAATCAAATACTGTATGATTGATTCCACTTAAATAAGGTATCTGGTGTAATCAAAAGCACAGAAACAGAAAGTAAAAAAAGCGGTTGCCACTGGGAAGGGGAAAATGGGGAGTTGTTCAATGCACAGAGTTTCAGTTTTGCAAAATGAAAAAGTCCTGGTGACTGGCTGTAAAACAACATGACTGTAACTTAACACTATTGAACTGTACACTTAAAAATGCTTAAAATGGTAAATTTTACGTTACTGCGTATTTTTACACAACTTAAATAATAAAGGGAAATATTTCCAGGCAAGATAAACTTTGTTTATATATTAATTTTCAAAAGCACCTTCCAAGGAGTTATGAACTAGCCCAACTTACATAATTTTTTTTAAATTAAACTCTATGCCCAACAAGGGGCTCAACTTCAAGACCCCGAGATCAAGAATCAGATGCGCCACTGACTGAGCCAGCCAGCCGCCAGTTTTGTTTTAAAGTAAGCTCTACAACCTTCTGTGTTTTTTAAGATTTTATTTATTTATTTGAGAGAGAGAACGTGTGGGTGCACGAGTGGGGAGAGGCACAGAGGGAGAGAATCTCAAGTACACTCACTGCTGAGCACGGAGCCAGCCGTGGGGCTCGATCTCAGGACCCTGAGATCATGACCTGAGCGGAAACCAAGAGTCAGAGGCTCAAATGACTGAGCCACCCAGTCGGGTGCCCCAACTTCCATGTTTTTTAAAATCCCAGAGCATACCCACACTTTGCTCTATAAAAGGAGAAACCTAAGCTTAGAAACACTTCAGATCACATTTTCCCCAAAAGCCTCCCAAAAGCAAACACACCTACTCCATGGCCATTTCTCACACAACAAAATCTCAACTAGAATGGAAATGAGTGCACCTAAACAAGATGGTACTTTCTAGACCACAAACTTAAAAACAACCTTTCATTTAACTCTTACTTCTTACCTTCTGAACCTACTACACCTTTTTGTCAAAAGAGACTCACCTCTTTGTCAAAGTTTGCTTTGGTGAACTCCAGTGAGTTCAGGAGTGCATTTGTAGCCGCCAGCTTCACATTATTACTGGGCTCTTCTTTCCTCATCCCCTGGATTATGGCAGTCAGAATCTCATTGGATTTATCCTGTAGCTGCTCTGGGTCCTGAAACAAGCAGAGAAGTGCAGTGAGTAAAATAATGAGCTCATGACTAATCAGCAGTCCTTTTAACTGTGAAATCCACTCGAGTGAGTATCATGACTTTCTCTGATCTTTTTCCACACATTTCCATTTAGGGACAAACCACCTGCAAAATATCCCGGGGCCTACTAGTCCAAAATTGAACCAAAACAAGTTAAATTCATCAACTTCATCTGATTTCTTAGCATAATGACTCTGGGCATGAGGTAATGCTGGCTTTTTCTTCCCCCTTCTGTGCAAAGGGAAATGGCAGTCTGGTGTTTTTTCCAGGCCATCTGTATCAACTGAAGTAAAGCTTCTGAGGGCCAAGGATCACTGCCTGGGCACAACACCTAGGTAGTCTAAGTCCAGGTCAAGTGTGGACTTCCTTGCTTCATCCAAAGTCTGTATATGGAAACAGACACCAAGGGTGGTAACCTCAGCAGCAGCCCCAGTCCCAGGAGGGCTGCATTTCACACACTACTGTGTCTCTGGTGGCTAAGCCAACTGCTGCAAGGGCTGGCAAAGGGTTTCTGTGCACGAGTAAACGAAAAGTAACACAGCATCCTGAGGTACACTGAGGATCGTGAGAAAGGGATCCAGATCAGGGATGCTCCACAACAGAGCATATCCTCTTTTAAAAGTCTAGAATCTATACCTCTCCAAGCCTACAGATTTCTACTCTGAGCTTGGGATCCTCAACTCTCTTTACTTTAGGGCATGATTAGCAATGTGAGGATAAGTTAGCTATCCAAATATGGAAGTCTAGATTAAATAAAGCAGTCCTACTTGCAAAACACTCTGCAGTAGCTTGGTTTTCTCCATCAGGTAAGAACAATCCTAATACTATGCATGGCACAACTAGAGGGAATCAGAGCTATGTTAAGTGAGATACAGAGGGCAGTACTTACTATGTCTTGGCAAATGTAACCGATAGCTTCCAATGTCGACTCTTTCATGTGCTCTGTGCTGTTGGGGTTTGTGACATTGGCCACCAGCTGAGGAATGAGTTCTGGCCACTGGTTCACTGGGATCTCTGCACAAGCAATACCAGCCACACACTGTGAGGCAGAACTAGGCCGGTAAGTTTCTGTGCCCAAAGTCTGCAAAACCTGCGCGCACACACACACACACACACAAAACAAGACGAAAGATATCAATTTCTAATACTATTTGAACACATTTTGCCTACCACCACACCTCTTACATCAGTCTGAATTTTCGGCAACACACAAAAGTAGAAAAAGGCATATACAGTATAGTCAGCTGTCAAAACAAAAACAAAACCAGCCTCACTACCAACACCAGCACAATCAACATTGTTCCAGAGCCTAGAAAACGAAACCAATTACTCCCTACTTCCAAAAGGACTCCTCCAAAGCCAAACATCTCACGTCAATGTTCAATGCAAGATAAGGAAGTGAGAGTCAGAAGGATGACAATGTTAGAAGGCAAAGGAGAGGACAAAATTCACCTTCCAGCTCCTTGTTAAAGGTACAATGGAAGGATGCTCACAGCCTTGTTTTATGGACAGAAAGTGTGGAACTTTAGAATGAGGCTAACTCTGGGCATTCAAATGGGTCTGATTCACAGTAGATCGTGGTCTAGCCTAATCCAAGGAAGAGATCTTCCAACTCATGAAATGTGGAACAAGCCTCCTTCCCTATGGTCAATGACAATTTAACACCTGGGGTGACTTTCATAAAAGGCCTTGGTCAGGGAACATCACTAGATGCAGATACAAAGTTAATGACGTTACCAACACCTAAGAATGAATCTTTACTTAACTTCCAATCTGGAAGGATTTGTTCTGTTTACCCAAGAATCAGAGAACTCTTCTCTCCACCATCAACAGATACCAAGAACTAGTTAGATATGCCAATTAAAATGAGATCCGCTTATCGTTAAACAGGTCTTGTTTGAAATGATAATCGTACAAGGATTTATGTAAAGGGTAAAGGCACAGGTAAAGATAAAGGATGAAGCCACAATTGACCTAAGGTTAATTATTACCATGATCAGCTAATTCAGTCAATGAACTCACTAAGAATCACCAGTCCACTCAAAAGGCAAATAGTTAACTGTTCCTGGCATGAACACAGGACAAAGCGTAGCTGCCAGATATTCAGGCCAGCTCTGCTGACTGGGTCAGGTCACTTAGTATCCTGCTTTGTAGCTAATAATAATGAACTCCCCATCTTTCCCCCATACTGTATATCATCATCCCTGCCCGCCCCCACTGCCAAAGCTCTGCCCAGTAACAAACTGTTCTGATTCTAAATGAAGGTTTTGCTCTCTAGGGCTACCACAGCTAGAATGGACTTTAAGAAAAACTGTATGTCAAAGACACGGAGCCGAGAGGCAGGGATAAGATGACCGGTCTAAAACAGCAGGAGCTTGGGGCACCTGGGTGGCTCAGCCATTAAGCGTCTGCCTTCGGTTCAGGTCATGATCCCAGGGTCCTGGGATCGAGCCCCGCATTAGGCTCCCTGCTCAGCGGGAAGCCTGCTTCTCCCTCTCCCACTCCCCCTACTTGTGTTCCCTCTCTCGCTGTCTCTGTCAAATAAAAAAAAATAATAAAAAAATAAAACAGCAAGAGCTGAACAGGTATTAACCCAAGTCTGACGAAGAGTTCCAGTTCAGGGTGCCTTTACACTCTACCACACCATCTCCTGGTACAGATGTCGAGAGCACCGCCTCCCACTGTACCTTTATCTTTCCTCCTTTAAATGGCTTCTGGAAGACCCCTAGTTAAATATTATTTGAGGTGATCTAGAGACCACAAAGGTACAACTCTTAAGTACAAAAAGATTGTTTTTGTTTTTTTTAAACCTAGGGGGTAACCCTAACGATAACAGTCAATTATTAGAAAGAAGAGGAATAAAGGAGTGACCCTCTACTGTGTCCAAGGCCCACATTTCAAAAAAATACCCATCAACACTGAGAAAGTATTCATTACCAGAGGTGCTATGAAAAGGGGAAAAAGGCCACGATTAACTTTCTTTCATGCAGAAGAGTTCAACAACACATATACAAAGTCTTGTCCAAATTTTAAAAAGTGTTAAGACTGATATGCCAAAAAGAGTCAATCACAGTTCCAATCATTTCTCATCTCATTTACTATCGCATGATTCGAGCAAGATGAGAAACTGAATGGGCACTACAAGCACCAAGATTTCCAGTGATTGATGGAATAAACTTCAATTGTACCAAATTACTGAAAGAAAGATTAAAATGTTATTACATAAGCAGACCCAATGTGGATAGAAATAGCTCTACATATTCCAAAGAACATTCAAAATAAGTTGGCTTTCATAACCTAGTTCCCACAGTCATGAGTACTTTCATGAAAGACTACAAAGAGAAGGGGTATATAACTTGAAAGAGATGTTGTTGCCCTTAAGGCGCACAAATTTACCTAACGCTGAGACCTCGAACCAGGAAACAGCAAATATGATGACATGTGCAAGTACGCATTTAGGAACCCCCCACCAATTTTCCCTCAAATACCAAGGACTAATTGCTTGACTTACCATTTTCTGTGCCTCATCCACATAAAACAAACCACTAAAGAAGCTCATTAACTGGGGGGTGGGGAGGACACCTGTCCATATATTCTGAGTATCTTTTGCTGCGGCTAGAATTACGGATTTTAACTCAACAACAAAGTCGTAAGACCTCCATGATGCAGAACAAGGGACATTCAATTTTCCGCAAAACTCATCAGTCCACTCTTTAAACGCCCTGATTAAGAGCCAGATGTTTCTAAACGAAGTTTTTCATAATTTGCTAAACAGATAAAAGCACCATTAACCTCATATTCTTATTTCACAAACTCTTTGGGCTTAAAAGCCCCAAGAGATTATTTAGTTCCCCTTTGAACTCCACATAGTGCCAACCCTAAACCACCAAAGAGTGAAAATTATCTACAACACAAGTTCAACAAGAGCAGGGACTGGATGACTATAAAAAAAATCACTTAGAAAGACAGGAATATCTAAAAAATATTCCTGAGCCTCACTCCAACAAAACAGAATCTCTGGAGGGAACCTGGAAATATATTATTGTTAGCAAATTCCCTAAGTGATTCTCAGAGTTCAAGTTTGGGAACCAACAATTTGTATACTATGCCAATTCACCACAGATTCTATAAATTCTGGCATCCAGTTAAAGTTCCCTAAACTGCTACAGTTTACCTTAGGTTTCTGATGCATTCATTAATGGGAAATGACAGCACAGTACAGAAAAGCTAAGATGAGAAAGAAAATTTAAATCAAATACAATTTTTATCTTCAAGTGAAGCTTAAGTCTCAGAAACCTATTACACTGTCAGCTCTATCCCATGTAAATGACAAAAACACTGACCAAGATGTCTCTTGTAGGGGGTCCAGGAGGAGAGGATGGGGTGGGTGGGTGGACGATGAGGTTTCTTATTCCCAGAGGCTAACACGACCAAAAGGAGATAAAGTTACTTACATAATTCTTGACTTCCCGTCGAGCATTAGCATCAATTGCAAGCCACCTCTGCTGATATTGTGCCTTGATATCTGGATCTTTAGATGTCAAAGAGTTCTTGATTTGTAGACCAGCTGCGACTCTGGCAACCTGACTGTTTCCTGGATTTGCCAGCACTCTGGACAGTTCCACAAGGAACGTGGGCTATTAAGAGAAGAGGCATTTGTGAATGAAAAGTATCTCTTGGGAATTTTACCAACTGAGGATAGCTTACGGAGCACCAAAACATTGGGGGAAACCTAAGTTTTTTAGAACATATCATAACATCTCGGAATATGCTACAATACCTACTTCAAGACTCCTATAAAAATGTTACATGGTACACAAGTAAGTTACCCTCTTCTCATGCATCCTCAGCATTTATTTAACAAGGAGGTACAGATTTTCCTATCAACATCATTCTTAGTGCTCAAATCTTCGCATTAGATCTCCCAGAAATAAAGGAAGTTTGACAATCTAGTAGTCAGAGGATTCTTCTATTTAACAATGCCTGACAATAAATATTTGTTAAATGAATGAATATGTGAAGACAGGGTAGAACATAAAATTGTTTCCCTAAATTTAAAATATCTTAGTCCAAAAAGAATAATATTCAGGGCGGCTTTTAATCTCATGCAGGCAGGTAATCTTGCCTTACAGAGGTAAATACTTACAAACCTGAAACATAGATTTAGGAGGCTAGTCCTCTGTTTTAACTTTAAGTGTTCAATGAGAGAAGAACAATGAAAAAAGACTTAGTTATAAATTTGATAATATTTAGAAACACGGAAAAAGTGAAAAGATAAAAATGCCAAGGCAAATTTGCCAAGAAAAAAGATTTTACATTTAACAGTCAACGGTTAACACACTAAAGGCTCCTACACATTTTGGACTTGAGCTGTCCACTGAACATAGTGCATTTCTGAAAACCTTACTCAACCTTTCATAATGCACAGGTCCCCAAAACTACTCCCTGTTTAAAAATTTTAAGATACACTCCTCTTCCCTGCAGAAAGCTCTGTCCAAATGGAAGTTAACAGGAAAAATCAAAAGCAGATAACAAGTCCTGCAATCACAGCAGAAGATAAATCTTAAAAGTTTTATTAATTATGTACCACTAAGGAATATTAGGAATGTCAGAAAGATAAAATGTTAAGAATAAGATAAAAGGCTTCTTGTAAAGGAGCAGAGGCAGAAACAGGAATATACCCCACATGGAAGTATTATTGGTCTATACTAGCAGAAAAGAAATCCTTTCTATGGAAAGTTAAGAATAAAAAGTAGTAAAAGCTAGCACATAAGAGCACAATAAAAGTCACTTAAGGCAGTTTGTATAAAATAAGCCTTGTCACTTTTTTGCTTGTATTTCGCCTGGATTACAAAGGAACATGTTGGGTTACAATGTTATTTAGGCTTATTACCTATTACCTTTAAAAGATGTCAAGTATCCTCCACCCTTCCATCTGCTCCCCATCCCCCGCAATAAGAGGGGCATCAAAGAGAAACGTTACTGGCACACAGGCTGTTTCAACCAATCCATCCCACGTTTTTATACAGAAGTCCAGTCTAGTGGACTTCTCTTCATTTTTTCTGTACACCTTAAATATGAAAATATGAAAACGAGGAACTTTCCTCTGTGATTTCATCTGGGAACAGGCCCGATCAAGGATGAAGCCTCAGCCTGTTGTATGGGTACAAATTCAGTCTCTACCCATCGAAGCAAAAACAAAACAAAGCCAAAAAAACCCAACCAACCCCCACCAAAAAATAAATAACCCATAGATGAATACCCAGGCAGTAAAGGGAGAAATATTGCCGGAGTGGGTTAGGAGGTATTCGGGTGCCAGGCCTGGCCATGAGCACAGTACCAAGGGGCATAGGAAAGGGTAGACTCTGGGAAGTAGGTGGAGAGAATAACAGGGGCCACGGGACAGGAAGGAGAAGCCGGCCCCGGTCAGAGCAGGGCGGGCAGCTGGGCTCAGAGCTTCCACATGGCCCCTAGGCCCGGCTCCCCCACCCCCACCCTTGCTGAACACGCAGCGCCGCGCAACCTAACTTCCCTTCCCTCCCTCTTTCTCCCTCCCGCTGCACCGCCGCCCTCAGGCCGCGCGGCGATTGGGCGGCAGTCACCCCGGCGCGCCGCGCCATTGGCCAGCTGCCGGGGCCCGGGGCGGGACACACCCACCGGCTTCCCGATGGCGGGGTTAGGTTGGACCGGGGTGGGGGAGGAGGGGGACGGGATGGGGCGGGGTGGGTTCCCGAGGCCTGGGCCTCCGGGAGGGCGGGAAGGCCCGCACGCAGGGGATGGGTGGACGGCGGGATGGGGGACGGCGGGGTGGCACGCACCAGGTTTTCCACGGCCGCACGCTCCAAGAACTTCTGCGCCGCTTCCAGTTCCAGCCGATCTAGGGGGAAGGAAAGTGGGAAGGGGACAGGGTCAGAGGGGCCAGGGCTTCCCCTCCCCCCACCCGGTCACCTCACCCCGACCCCCGGCCCCCGCGTCCTACCGGGAGACACGGTCTTCTCGAGGATGGTGATCAGCTCCATGGCGGAGGTGGTGGCGGGGACTCCTCCTAAGACGACGGTCCGGCTTCTCGGGAGGCGGCTCTAACTGGGGATGGGGGTTGGGGGTCGGGTGGGAAGGGAGGGTGGGGTGGGGGGCGGGGGTCACCACAAGCCCATTCACCGGCTCCCTCTTGGTAGTCGCCCCGGCTCCCTTTCCTTCCTCTTTTCCTTCCTTCCTCCCTCCTAATTTGTTGCTGGCGGCGGCAGCAGCTGCTCCTCTGGCGGCGGGGGAGGGACCCCGGGGGTAGCTCAGAGCGCGGCTGGTGCTCGGGTGGCGGAGGGAGAAAGAAGGAAGGGAGGCGGTAAGTGAACGGCGGCTCGCAGGGAGGGAGAGAGAGGGAGGGAGGAAGGCGGAGGGATATTCGGGCCGGACCTCTCCGCGGCGGCACCGCGCTCCATGTCGATTGGCTGCCGCCGTGGCCACGCGGAATCCCCAATTGGCCAGGCGGTCAGCGTTGAAGGGCCGCCCTGCGCCCATTCGCCCGCTAGTTTCAAGGCCCGGGTTGGCTGGGCGGGCAGCGGAATGAGGCGCGCGGATTGGTCGGAGGGAGGGAGATTGGGGTGGGGCAGGCGAGAGCCGGCCGCTGATTGGATTGGCCTGGTAAAGGCCTTGAGCACAGACCGGCTGAGCGCTGGGAGGAGGGTGGGCCAAAGGCGAGACTCCGGGCCCGCGTGATTGGCTGGGACAGTAGACGTTGATAGGATAGGGCGCCCAGAAGAACTGGGGAGAGGAGTTCGGGGTCGGGGCCGCGGAAAGGCGGGAGGCGCCCGCGGCTTCTGGAGCCTGGCGCGGGGCACGATGGGACGCCCCCGGGAAGGGGCGGAGCCGTGTTCGGGCTGCGGTTGGGAAAGCGCCGTCACTCTAAGGGGCGTGTTGAGGAGGGTTTCGCGGGCCTTAGCGGGGGAGGGGGGACCGTTAAAGCTTTGCACCGCGCCCACAGGAAGCTGCTTTCATGGCCAGGCCTACTTGGTACCAGGCTCTCAGCTGGGAAGGACCTTGAAGACCATGCGGTTCAACTTCCAATTTGCAGGTGTGGAAACTGAAGCCCAAAGAGGGTATGCAACTTGTCCAAGATTACACAGCCGGTTAGTGGCCTGCCCGGGACTGGCCTTAAGCTCCCCTGACTGCCCTTGGCCTTACACGCGGTTTCCCCCTTCAAGGAGGTGAATGCTAATGCAGTTTTGAGGCCTAACTAAGGAGGGTGGGCATTTGGATGCCCCCATCCATCGCTGCCAGCTATTTGAAGGAATAGAAATGTTTTCAGCCTGCGAAGGTACCCCTATAAAGGCACACTCGTGAGCCAGGAGGAATGGGTTTGCAGGCATAAAGGATTGTAGCTCTCTTAGCCTTTTTTAGCTCAAATCCTGCAAGAAATTAATGAAAGCCTTTCTGTAGCAAAATGCACATAAAGAAAATGTGCATACATTGATTTCCTCTGAGACTGATACATGGGCTCCTGGCGAAGAATTTCCTAAATTACTACATTTTCACCATATTGACTTAGAGTTAATTGGATGTAGCTAGTTTATAGAGCTCTTTACCGTATAGCTTGAGCTTGCAGAATAATTACCCTACTCTAGCCATACTGGGAAAACCTAGGAGGGACTCTGTCCTTGCTCAGAGGTTCTACCCAAGAATTAGGAAAGGTTGGCTAGCTACCCTCAATCCTTAAAAGAGGAAGAGGTCTTTCTCTGCTAGAGAAGTCTTTGCAGTTCTGCAGCTTAAAGTGTGGGGACCATTCTCACCCCATCCTATGACTGCTTGGTTTCCTATGGCTTAGCAGCCCTCCTAACCCCAGCCTTTTGCCTCATCTATTACCTAAGGGAGGTGCACTGTCCTGTGTGTGTAAATTATCTGGAATCAGTGAAGATTAAGTAAGATGACATCCATGAAAATCTTTTGAGTTGTCCTTATGTGGACTCCCCATACTACAAATGATCCACAATTCTGCCTCACTCCAACCCAACTTTCTCCTGCCCCCAAGCAGTTTGCTCCACATGATAGTACCAGTGAGGGCAAATGGATTTTTTTTTTTAAAGATTTTATTTATTTATTTGAGAGAGACTGAGAGAGAGAGCACATGAGAGGGGGGAGGGTCCGGAGGGTCAGAGGGAGAAGCAGACTCCCTGCCGAGCAGGGAGCCCGATGCGGGACTCGATCCAGGGACTCCAGGATCATGACCTGAGCCGAAGGCAGTCGCCTAACCAACTGAGCCACCCAGGCGCCCGAGGGCAAATGGATTTTTAAAGTACCTGGAATAAAATGCTGGGAAGAGAATATGTTTTGTAGCAAAGTTCTAGTCAAATATAAGATCCTTGCCGAAACCCAAGTGAAATTTTTTTTTTTTTTCAGTTGAACCAAGGTTCCTGATGGTGCTGTCTAGTCCCTTTCGAAAGCACTCAACACTAGCCTGCATTCAGCAAAGGCTAGTGAGGCACTGTAACACAAGTGTTTAGCACACAGACTCCAGAAACTGCCTGCATTCATATCCCAGCAGTGCCACTTCTTAGCTTGTGTGACTTACTTTGCTTACATGTAAAATGGGGCTAGGAATTGTACCTACTTCATATAGGGCTTTTGGGAGATCTTAAAGTGAGTTAATACATGTGAAGTGCTAGGAACACTGCCTGGCATGTTATATATGCCATATATACGTTGGCTATTATCTATTAAGCATGTATTTTGTACTAAGTGAGTGGTTCTTGGTCTTTGGCCTATTAGGAAAGAAAGATTTTAATTAATTAATCTCACAAGCAAATATAAAGTTGTAAAAGTGACAGATGCCAAAGAGTGACCCAGTCAGGGGGCTCAGGGAAAGTTTACTGAGAAGGGAAAGAGTTATTCAGGTGGAGAAGGGAGGAACAGCATGGGCAAAGGCCCTGTGATGGGAGGGAGCACAGGGATTATAAGGAACTGCAAGAGGCCCAGTAGCCCCAAAGCACAGAGAACAAGGGATTGAGATAAAGTTGGAATGTTGAGTAGGGGAAAGAGCATATGGGACTTTGCATGCCATGCATATGATTTTGTCTATATTATAAGATTAAAGGCAGCTACTCAAAGGTCTTAAGAAGATTGGTGGTTATAATGTGGAGATTAGACTGGAAACGGGGAAGAGGAGATTCAGGGAAACCAGTTAGGAGACCATTGAAATATTCTAGGTAAGAGAGGATACATGTAGAGAGGAGAGAGGTAGAAGTAATAGTGGAAATAGGAATAGGGATCAAAATTAATTGAACCTGGTAATTGAAGAAGGAAGGTGGCACTCAACCTCCTAGATTTCTGGCTGGCACTATGCAATGGAGGGTGATTTGATGCCCTTGCAGTGTTTCCCAAGGAGGAATTGGAGGCCACATGGTTTGGTAGAATGCACAGGCACACAGGGGCTTCAAGTTGTATTTCTTGAGCTGTGGATGGCGTCCATGGGTTTCAACATGTTATTCTCTGTAACTTTTTGAATATCAAGAATATTCATGTCCAATGGACAAATTCTGAAGTTAAAGAGGAAAACTGGGTTTCAGTCTTACCCTGCCGCTTCCTGCTGTATGATCTGGAACAAGTTACTTAACCTTTTGGATCTGTGAAATGGGAGAATCTCTGTCCCACCACTGGGTGATCTGAGCGCAAATGGGAGCCTCTCCGTGGAGCGCTCAGTGCAAGCATCTTGTGCCGGGAAACGCTCACTGGCGTCTTTGAAACCAGTATGTTCGTGAAGGGACAACACCTGCTGGCGTCTACCTGCCCAGTCACCCATCCCACAGGGCACATGAGTGAAAAGACCCGCTGCCAAGGGAGAAGCAGTCAGGCTGTGACCTGATGCCCTTTCCTCCTGAGCAAAACTAATGGACCCAAGAGGGGTCAGACCTTGGCCTCCTCAGTACTGAGGAAGAATGGAGGTGAATACCACATCTGGAGACCTGAGTGCCCCCCTGCTTAGTAATGGGGCAAACTTCATTGCCTTTTTCCTGACTTTCCACACCACACTCCTTCCAAGTAATTTAGAAAAGAGATCATTGGAGGGGCTTCTGAATGGCTCAGTTAAGCATCCAACTTGATTTTGGCTCAGGTCGTGATCTCAGGGCGCTGAGATGGGGCCCCGTGTTGGGCTCTGTGCTCAGCAGGGAGTCCGCTTGAGGCTTCTCCCTCTCCCTCTGCACCCACCCTGCTTGCACATGTGCGCACACGCTCCCTCTCTTTAAAATAAATAAAATCTTTTCATAAAATAAATAAAATCTTTTAAAAAGGAAGAAAAGAGATCATTTGCAGAAAAGCAGCTGAGACTTACTGCTCTTTCCTCTTCAATCCCCAGGGCAGAAATGCTATCATCATAAAATAATCCTCTTGCCTCCCCACAGCCCCTCCCTTTGCTCACTAGGCTCTAGCCTTGTTCCTTGAACACATCTCGATTTTTGAGTCTCAGGACCTTGGTATTTGCTGTCCCTTCCGCCCGGATCACTTTTCCCCCAACTGTTCCTTCCCATTCCTCTCTTAGTTCAGATGTCACTTCTTCAGAGAGGCGTTCCCTGATCAACCCATCAAAGATAGTTTCCACAGGTTCTCGTGATTTGATGATCATCAGAACTCTTCAATAACTGAAATGCTCTGTTGGCTCTGTGTGGCCCCATCCATGCTAGAACGATGATCCACAAAAGCAAGATCTTGCCCGTCTTGTTTGTTGCTTAAAATCGTGCCTCACACCATAGTAGGTGCTCAAATATTTGTGAAATGGATGAAGCAGTAAATAAGCATGTAACAGGTCCTTACGGCCTATGAGAAGTGACTGTCTAGTTGTGTTAAAGGTGCTTCATAATTTACCTCACCCTCTCTTCCAGTGTTATCCATGCTAGCTCCCACGTGTACCTTTGGTCCAATCAAGCCAGCCATGTCACTGTATCCTGCAGAAGTAGGTCGTCACTGTCCTAGGCCTGTCCCCCACCTGGAATTCCCTCTTTGTCCCTCTCTGTCTTCAAGGTGGTACTCTTGTTAATTTGTTCATTTGACTACATTCATTTTGGAGCTCCCCTCTCCCCGGGCATCTCAAGTATAACATGGGTCTATGATAATGGCCATAAGAAAGGTGTGAGCCAAATGCTGTCATGGAGCTAAAATCTCAGAGGAGGAAGAGACCTGGTTCCTGGCGTAGTTATGAGAACACTTAGTAGAAAAGAGAGGGTTTGAGCTGAACCTTGGAGGATTGGAGAGGATTAAAGATTATGAGGAAGCCTTCTCCAACCAAGGTTGATATCTCTGCTTACTAATAATGTTCACTTGGGAAGGTTTATTTGAGGCCTCTGTGTCTCAGTCTCCTCATCTGCAAGATGAGGATAAGAGTCCTAGCCAGGGTTGGCTTATGGGTACGAGACCTATACAGTCATACAGGCGCTTAGAAGGGCTGGCCCTTCCCTTGGTGTAATGCTCTGTTGTCCCCATGCCAAGTTCTTAATTTTTGAACAAGGGGTCCTGCAAATTGTGTTCTGACTGTGCTTCGAAGTGTTACTCAAAAGTCCTAGGAAGTTAGGGCGCCTGGGTGGCTCAGTCGGTTAAGCGACTGCCTTCGGCTCAGGTCATGATCCTGGAGTCCTGGGATCGAGTCCCACATCGGGCTCCCTGCTCAGCAGGGAGTCTGCTTCTCCCTCTGACCCTCCCCCCTCTCATGCTCTCTATCTCATTCTCTCTCTCAAATAAATAAATAAAATCTTAAAAAAAAAAAAAAGTCCTAGGAAGTTAATACACGAACATTTTTTAGAACAGTGAGGGCCTGGCATTTAATGAGGGTTTGGTAGCTGTCATTATTGGTATTGGTATTCTTAGAACTCTTTTAACAGTACAGCTCACAGCGCACCCCAGGTTAGCATTTGAACAACCCACAAATTTTTTTAAAAGATTTTTATTTATTTGAGAGAGAATGAGAGCAAGAGAGATCACAGAAGAAGAGGGAGAAACAGACTCGCCACTGAGCAGGGAGCCCAATGTGGGGGCTCAATCCCAGGACCCTGAGATCATGACCTGAGCTGAAGGCAGACGCTTAACTGACTGAGCCACTCAGGCACCCTAAAACCATACTTTAAAGATTAAATTTGGAGGCGCCTGGGTGGCTCAGTTGGGTAAGCATCTGACTCTTGATTTTGGCTCCGGTCATGCTCTCAGGGTCATGAGATTGAGCCCTGTGTTGGGCTCCATCCCTCTCCCTCTGCCCCTCCCCACCCATCACCACCCTCCCCCACTCATGTGCATATGCTCATGTGCTCTCTCTCTCTCAAAAATATAAAAACAAAAATAATTATAAAGATTAAATTTTTCAATGCTTGGAAAAGCTGAGCACATAGTGGATACTTAATTATGGATTACTTCCTCTGGAGGAGAAGATGGTATCCTAGGAAAGGGCAGTCACAGAGGGCTTCCTGGAGAAGATAATTCACCCCTACAAGTAGTATATTTGGATGGGAGAAAGGCTTCTGATTACACAGTCTAGGAACAGTCAAGATATTAGGTGGCCCTATTAGAAGAATGCTAAACCGCAAGGTAATTGATGGGAGTTCGTGGCTGGTTAGATATGGAGGAGAGGAAAGCTGGAAGGTGAGGCCTCGGTCTCCAGTTTGAGTGAGAGAGGGTCATTTTAAAAACAAGGTCAGGTATGGAAGCTGAGTTGGTGCAGCATGGTGGGGTAGAGGTTGTGGGGGAGGGGTCGTGAATCCAGTTTTAAAAACATTTCATTTTTAAGGTCACAAGGAGACATCCAAGGGAAACTAGACACTCTTGATTGGGACTTTGGGGAAAGGCTGGTGCTTCTGGAGTAAGAGGTTAGAAGTCAACAACAGCAAAAAATTGGAAGGTCAGATCAAGAGTCAAGAGTCAGATGCTTACCCAACTGAGCCACCCAGGCGCCCCCAAAATTTAATCTTTAAAGTATGGTTTTAGGGTGCCTGAGTGGCTCAGTCAGTTAAGCGTCTGCCTTCAGCTCAGGTCATGATCTCAGGGTCCTGGGATCGAGCCCCACATTGGGCTCCCTGCTCAGTGGCAAGTCTGTTTCTCCCTCTTCTTCTGTGATCTCTCTTGCTCTCATTCTCTCTCAAATAAATAAAAATCTTTTAAAAAGATTTCACAATCGGGCAACAGATCGGAAACAATCATTGAGATTATGTCTTGAAGGACATTGTGTAAAGACAAAAGCAAAAGATTTGGAGGATGGAAGTGGGGTTCCAAACTAGCAGGCAATAAAGTAAGAGGGAGAAGAGAAGGAACACCAGAGGTAGGAAAAGAAATGGGTGAGCGGGCTGTTTATAGTTGTAGGAGTCTGAATAATGTCCACGTGCTAATCCTTGGGACCTGAGAACGTGTTACCTTATAAGGCAAAAGGGACCCTGCAGAGGTGAATAAATTAAAAATTTTTGAGATGGGGAGATTTTCCTGGATTATCTGGGTGGACCCAACGTAATCACAACAGTCTTTATAAGAGGGAGGCAGGAGGATGAGTCAGGGAAGGTGAATTGGTGACAGCAGAGGCCAGAGTGATGGGCCGGGAGCCAAAGAATGTGGGCAGCCTCAAGAAGCTGCAAAAGGCAAGGAGCAGCTTTTCTCCTACAGCATTTAGAAGAAACATACGCTTCTTCCAGAACCATAAGAGGATAATTTGTGTTACTTTAAGGCACTGCTTACAGTAATTTGTTAGACCAGCAATAGGAAACGAATGCAAGAATAACAAATAGAAACAACCTAAATCTCCACCAATAATAGATGGGTTAAACAAGTCATGATACATTGGTACGGTGACTGTTATAATGGTAGTTAGCCATTAAAAATTAAGCTAGAAGATCATCTAATCACATAGAAAATGTTCCCAATAGATTGCCAAGTACAGACAGCAAGTTATAATATTAATGGTATTTATATTAAAAATTCATCAAGCTGTACACTTAAGATTCATGCATTTTATGCTTTGACTACAGGTAGGACATACGTCAATAAAAGTTTTGCACGTTGAATATAGATGTCCTGTTTTGTTCAAAGAAGGGAAGCTTGTGTTATATCTGTATATTCCCTGAGTAGGAAAAAGATTGGGAATGTATAAACCAAATGTTAATAACCTGATCATGGCCTGAACTGAAATCAAGAGTTGGATGCTTAACCGACTGAGCCACCCAGGCGCCCCAAGGGTAGGGAGAAAGTTTGAAGAAGTATGTGCAAGCCCACGGGAAAGGCCCCTGCAGCAGCTGGGCCAATCAAGCTGCTATAAACAGTTTCTGAAAATAGGTGATTTTTTTTTTAAGATTTATTTATTTATTTATTTATTTTTAGAGAGAGCGAGAGCACAAGTTGGGGGAGGGGCAGAGGGAGAGAGAGAGAATCTCAAGCAGACTCTGCGCTGAGCACAGAGCCCAACTCGAGGCTCAATCTCAGGACTCCGAGATTGTGACCTGAGCTGAGATCAGGAGTCAGATGCTTAACCGACTGAGCCACCCAGATGTGCCTAGGTGGTGATTTTTTTGTATTCTATGGCCCCCGCCCCAGAAGCAGAGAGGGACTAAGTACTGGGGAAATGGGAGGAAGAAGGAGAAGGAGAAAGGCATGAATGTAGAGATAAAAGCTTTGTGAACCTTGAGTCAGGAGGGCCTCTGAGAGAAGTGTGGAAAGTGCAGCAAATTCTTTAATCAGCCTTCCCCCGTCCCCTCCCATGTTTGTGGGCACACCAGGTACCCTCAGCCACTTTCTCCTTTCATTTCTTCAGTCCTCCTTTGTTCCCTTCCTTTGTTCTTTTTTTGATTACCAAAGTAACACATGGTCCTCACTGGGGAAATTTTGAAACGCATCAAAAGAAGCAAAAATCACCTGTAATCCCAAATTATATCCACAATGAAAACCCTGGCATATTTTTCCATTCAATTGAGAACCAAAACATTACTATGTAACATTTTTTTTTGTCACCACCTAAAAATGGACTTCTAAGATTTTTAAATTGGTTCAACTCTTTATCGGGTTGCATTAAAAAATAGTATGAACTAAATGTATTTGAACTGGCTCTGAATGGGTTTTCACACGGGTAGTGTAATGCAGAAGTCAAGGAGGCCTTTTAACTCTGACTTAAGCTGTTAAAATGCCAAGAGAATAAGCGAAAAAAAATTGAAGATCACTGAAGTATGCCCACCAACCCCGGAGCTCACGGAGGCTTCTCTTCCTGGCCAGGTGCTACGGGGAATCCTGTATTCTGGGCCCAGACTCTTCTCATCTTTCTGTTCTTCTTTTCTTTTTTTGAGTACATCCTCAATCTTGATGATCTGCTTTGTTGTTGGGGGAAAAACCCAGCTCTTCTCTTCCTCTGTTGTCTCCTTTATTCTCACATGACTGCCACACACAGACTTCTGATTCCAGATGTGGGTCATACCCCCCCAACCATGTGCGCCGTACCCCGCCCCCGCCCCCAGCAATGCTCTGACACCAGCTGGCTGTCCTACAATTTAACTCAATTCTGATACTGTCTACTTGCAGACAGCGTCAGATCCCACAGGGTAAGGGCTCAGTCCCATGAGACTGTCCCCACCCCACTTCAGATGTCAACTGCAAGTGGTAGGTCTCCAGGTCCTCCATAACTTCTGTTCTACTTGGCTACAAATCAGAGGTACCCACAACCCCTCCTAGGGTTCAGTTACTTTGCTAGAGCAGCTCAAAGAACTCAGGGAAAGGCATACATTAGCCAGTTTCGCAAAGGATATGGCAAAGGATACAGATAAACAGCCAGATGAAGAAGTACATAGGGAGGGTCCCGAGTGCAGGAGCTTCTGTCCCCATGGTTCATGAATGTGTTTGCCGACCTGGAAGCTCCCCAAACCCCCTACTATTGGGACTTCTATAGAGGTTTCCTCATGTAGGCATGATGAATTATTAGCTCCATATCCAGCCTCTCTCCCCTCTGGAGAAGGAGGGAGGAGGCCAGGGCTGAAAACTCTAAGCTTAAGATGGCTTGGTCTTTCTTTCTTTTTTTTTTTTAATGGGAGACAGCATGAGAGGGGAAGGGTCAGAGGGAGAAGCAGACCCCCTGCTGAGCAGGGAGCCCGATGTGGGACTCGATCCCAGGACTCCAGAATCATGACCTGAGCCGAAGGCAGTTGCTTAACCAACTGAGCCACCCAGGCGCCCCAGATGGCTTGGTCTTTCTGATGACCAGCTTCCACCCATGAGCCCAGAGGTACCCCATTAGAACAAAAGATGCTCCTAGTGCTCCTATCACTTAGGAATTTACAAGGGTTTTAGGAGCTCTGTGCCAAGAACCAGGGGCAGAGACAAATATATATATATATATATTTTTTTTTTTTTCCTATTATCCCGCATTTGTGCATTTTGTATGCACACATCTATCTTTCTCCCCCAGGGTTTCTCACACTTGGCACTATTGATACTTTGAGGCGAAGACTTCTTTGTTGGGTAGGGGGAGCTGTCCTGTGCCTCGTAGGATTTTGTAGTAGCATCCCTGGCTTCTACCCACTAGATGCCAGGAGCACTCCCTTCTTGCGTCATGACAATCACAAATATCTCCAGACCTTGCTTGATGTCCGCTGATGGCAAAAATTGCCCCCCGACCCCCTGCAGTTCAGAACACTGCTAGAGCTCCCTGAGGTCAGAGTCCGTGTCTTATAAATTCCTGTACTCCCTAAAATGCACAGCACATAGCATTTTTATTGTCCAGACAGTATCATTGCCTCATGAAAATGACAGCTAATATTTATAAAGCCCTTACTATTTTTCTTGTTCTAAGCTCTTCACCTACATTAACTAATCTAATCCTCATGACAACCCCATGAGATAAGTACTATTATTACACCCTTTCTACAGTCAAGAAACTAAGGCTCCAAGGGGTGTCTGGGTGGCTCAGTCAGTTAAGTGTTGGACTTTTGATTTCCGCTCAGGTCATGATCTCAGGGTCCTGAGATTAAGCCCCGCATCAGGCTCCGCTCTGAGCATGGAGTCTGCTTAGGATTCTCTCTCTCGCTCTGCCCCTCCCCCTCCCCCCGACTTGTGCTCTCTTTCTCTCCCTCTCTCTCTCTAAAACAAATAAATAAAATCTTAAAAAAAAGAAAAAAGAAATTAAGGCTCTAAGAGGTCACCCAGGGATGTGACACCTGGAATTTGAACCCTAACCCAGGCAGTCCAGTGGGGATTCTAGGTTCTCAACCATTTTTCTATCTACTGCTTTTAAATACACACAAAAATCAACTCATAAAAAAAAAACAACGAAAAAACGCCGGACATTATCCATCTGCCTACAGAATTTGCATAGGCAAACACATGATAAAAATAACATTTCCTGTTCTGCCTTTTTCACAAAACATGATACAGCAAAGCATTTTGTCATGTTGCTAAAATCTTCTAAGTTGTTTGAAGGGCTGCATCCTAACCAGTCTCTTTTTGTGGGCATTTTGGTTGTTGTTAATATTTTATTTGAAACATTCTAATCAATTTTTAAAGCATACTTTACATGCAATGAAGTGCACCCATTCTAAGGGTACAGTCTGATACGTTTTAACAAGTGGATAAACCCATGCTCCCACCAATACAATCATGATACAGAATATTTTTTTTTTTAAAGATTTTATTTATTTATTTGAGAGAGAGAGAATGAGATAAAGCATGAGAGGGGGGAGGGTCAGAGGGAGAAGCAGACTCCCCGCTGAGCAGGGAGCCTGATGCGGGACTCGATCCCAGGACTCCAGGATCATGACCTGAGCCGAAGGCAGTTGCTTAACCAACTGAGCCACCCAGGCGCCCCAGAATATTTTTCTAAAGATTTTTTTTTAAAGATTTTACTTATTTGTTTGAGAGAGAATGAGCACGAGAAGGGGGAGGGTCAGAGGGAGAAGCAGACTCCCCGCTGAACAAGGAGCCCAAGCACGGCTTGATCCTGGGACTTCAGGATCATGACCTGAGCCGAAGGCAGTCGCTTAACCAACTGAGCCACCCAGGTGCCCTTAAGATTTTATTTTTAAGTAATCTGTACACCCAACGTGGGGCTCGAACTCACCGCCCTGAGATCAAGAGTCACATGCTCCACCGACTGAGCCAACCAGGCACCCCAAGATACAGAACATTTTCTTTTCCTTTTTTTTTTAAGATTTATTAATACTTACTTTATTTTTTAAAAGATTTTATTTTATTTATTCGACAGAGAGACACAGCAAGAGAGGGAACACAAGCAGGGGCAGAGGGAGAAGCAGACTCCCCGCCGAGCAGGGAGCCCGATGCGGGGCTCGATCCCAGGACTCTGGGATCATGACCTGAGCTGAAAGCAGACGCCCAACGTCTGAGTCACCCAGGCGCCCACATTTTTCTTTTCTTTTTAAAAAGATTTTAAGTAATCTCTACACCCAATGCGGGGCTTGACCCCAGGACCGTGGGATTGATCATGGAACACTACATCAAAAACTAATGATGTGGGGCGCCTGGGTGGCTCAGTCGGTTGACCGTCTGCCTTCGGCTCAGGTCGTGATCTCGGGGTCCTGGGATCGAGCCCGCATCGGGCTCCCTGCTCGGCGGGAAGCCTGCTTCTCCCTCTCCCACCCTCCCTGCTTGTGTTCCCTCTCTCACTGTGTCTTTCTCTGTCAAATAAATAAAATCTTTAAAAAAACAAAAACAAAAACTAATGATGTAATGTATGGTGATTAACATAACAATAAAAGTTAAAAAAAAAAAAAAGGCTTGCTGAGGACAAAGCGGAAGCTGGCACCCTACAACACCCACCCCACCCACCCCCCTGCATTTGGTATGTGTGACATTCCTCAGGCACTCCTGGCTGCCCTAAAGGAAAAACAAATGGTTAACTGATAGAGATCACAGTCTTGCAGGACAGGAGTCTGTCTCAGTTTACAAATGTCCTAGTGATTTACAAGGAAGAAGCTTTCTCATCAATAGCCTAACTTCCAAGAGCCCCATAACTCAGTTTCCTGAAGCCCTAACATCACCCTCCCCTCCATAAAATTGAGGGAGGCTGAGGCGGAAGGAAATGTAAATGAAATTGGATTTCTTGGGGCGCCTGGGTGGCTCAGTCGGTTAAGCGACTGCCTTCGGCTCAGGTCATGATCCTGGAGTCCCAGGATCGAGTCCCATATCAGGCTCCCTGCTCTGCTGGGAGTCTGCTTCTCCCTCTGACCCTCCCCCTTCTCATGCTCTCTCTCTCTCTCTCTAATAAATAAAATATTAAAAAAAAAAAAAAAGAAATTGGATTTCTTTTGAACCTGAAGCCCATTGACAAGTACGTGTGATAGGAGGAATGTAACATTCCTCCAGGAAACTCCCAATTGTCTTCATGTTAGTGCCCCATTAGAGGGGGGGAAATAGCCTTGGCTTGACAATAACCAGGCCTCTAGGGGCGCCTGGGTGGCTCAGTTGGTTAAGCGACTGCCTTCGGCTCGGGTCGTGATCCTGGAGTCCTGGGATCGAGTCCCACATCGGACTCCCTGCTCAGCAGGGAGTCTGCTTCTCCCTCTGATCCTCCCCCGTCTCGTGCTCTCTCTCTGTCTCATTCTCTCTCTCAAATAAATAAATAAAAAAAAAAAAATTAAAAAAAAAAAAAAAACAAAACAAAAAACCAGGCCTCTAGTATTCTGAGAGTCTTTAGTATATGACAGTCCTTCTGGACACCCCCTTTTGTCCTCACCTCCCCAACTCCTGACTATATAATCACCACTCTCCAAGACCGCAGGGCAGCAGCTCTTTCTGCCCATGGGTTCTGTCCCCGTGCTTTAATAAACCACCACTTTGCACCAAAGACGCCTCAAAAATTCTTTCTTGGTCGTCGGCTCCAGACTCCACCCCTCTGAACCTCACCTATATTCCAAAACTGCATCAGGATCACGACCTGAGCCGAAGGCAGACGCTTAACTGACTGAGCCACCCAGGCGCCCCGATACAGAACATTTTCATCACCTTTGTTCCTTTCTGTGCGGTGTGTCAAAGCCGGCTAATACCCGAGTATCTGCTCGGGAGAGCCACATTATGTACATCTCTTCTCAAAACTACAGGTTTAGTGACATCACATAAGTAGCTCAAAATTGGCGATGGTGGAAGTGTTTCCACCGAAAAAAACCAGTAAAGTGCCATGAACCGGGTTTGCTTTTTTCTTTTTTTGAGAATCAGTTTGCTAGTGCCACCCCTCCCCTTGGCAGTCAACCTTCCATCCTGCAGCCACCGTCTTTCCGACATTTTTATCTTGTGGGTTTTTTTTTAGAACTCTATATAAATACAGTCATGCAGCACGTACTCTCCTGTGGCTAGCTTCTTAGCTCAGCATATTTTTGAGAGTCATCCATGTTGTTGTGCGTATCAATAGTTCGTTCCTTTTCATTGTATCCCATTGTATGGATACACATCCCGGCAAGAGCCTGTATTGTGGTTAACCCAGGAAGGAACAGGTGAGGTAGGGTAAACAGGTTTAGGATTGGCTAGTTTAACAACTTCAGTGGACCAGGGGTCATAGGGACTGTCTCTAATCGTCTGCTACCTGGCTTTGGAGTGATGAGGGCAAAGGAATAGTGACCCTTGTGGGAGCAAGGTGAAGTAGGTAGTCTAGGGAAGGGCTTTGGATTGTGGGTTTGTGGCTAAAAGGGGCACTGAAGGGAGAATAATTTACTATCTCTAAGAATTGGCTAGCCTGGGAGGGGCAGTCTCTCCAGAATCAGCAAGGTCCCAAGATGTCAAAGCGTCAGGAAATACATAAAGTTGTTTTCTTTCTTTTAAAGATTTTATTTATTTGACAGAGAGAGACACAGCGAGAGAGGGAACACAAGCAGGGGGAGTGGGGAGGGAGAAGCAGGCTTCCCGCGGAGCAGGGAGCCCGATGAGGGGCTCGATCCCAGGACCCTGGGATCACGACCTGAGCCGAACGCAGACGCTTAATGACTGAGCCACCCAGGTGCCCCAGAAAATACATAAAGTTAAAAAAAACCATGATTAATACACCTTCTTGAAAGGTTAATCTAGAAAAACTCTGAACTCCAGATGCTAAACATAGCTTAGACAAAGCCTTGTAGTGTACTGAAAAGCAAGGAATTAGGTAAAGACAACATAATACCAAACAGTGAGACCTCCTGGCCCCCTTTTCACCATGGCCCTAAGATTCTCCCAGACGAGCTAATAACCTACAACCAGTAGATTGGAGGATTTTTCTTTGGGAAAACTGACAAACCCTGGAGAAAATACCCATGGATACTGTATTTATTTCCTAGGGCTGCTGTAGCAAATTACAGCAAAACTTGGTGGCTTAAAACGAAAGAAATTTATTTTTTCACAGTTCTGGAGGTCAGAAGTTGGAAAGCAGGGACATCTGGATGGCTCAGTCAGTTAAGCATCTGCCTTCAGCTCAGGTCATGATCCCAGAGTCCTGGGATCGAGCCCCGCATCGGGCTCCCTGCTCAGTGGGGAGCCTGCTTCTCCCTCCCCCACTACCCCTGTTTGTGTTCCCTCTCTCACTGTATCTCTCTCTGTCAGATAAATAAATAAAATCTTAAAAAAAAAAAATATTCTCAGATAACGAGATGTTGCATCCATGAAACAAGAACAGAAGGTTATTTAAAAAGAACATTAGGGGATCGCCTGCATGGCTCAGTCGTTAAGCGTCTGCCTTCGGCTCAGGTCATGATCCCAGGGTCCTGGGATCGAGCCCTGCATTGGGCTCCCTGCTCCGAGGGAAGCCTGCTTCTCCCTCTCCCACTCCCCCTGCTTGGGTTCCCTCTCGCTGTGTCTCTCTCTGTCAAATAAATAAATAAAATCTTTAAAAAATAAAAATAAAATAAAAAATTTTTAAAAAGAACATTAGGGAGTAAAATATCTAAAGATATGAAAACCAGTAACTTCAATCAAAGTGTTGGGAGATAAAATTGAGGAAATAACCTAAAAAAAAAAAGTCAGAAAATAGGCATGAGGGGCGCCTGGGTGGCTCAGTCAGTTAAGCATCCCTCTCTTGATCTCAGCTCAGGTCTTGACCTCAGAGTCATGGGTTCAAGCCCCGTGTTGGGCTCCATGCTGGGCTCGGAGCCTACTTAAAAGAAAAAAAGAAAAGAAAGAGAAAAGAAAATAGGCATGAGAGGATTTTTAAAAGCTAGAGGTAGCCCAGGAGGACTAATATGCAACTCAGAAGAGTTACAGAGAACAATGGAGGGAAAGCATGGAAGGAATAATTCAAGAAATCATTGCAGAACCGAATGGCCTAGATCTCCAGAATGAGAGGCCCACTGAGTGCCCAACATAATGGATGAAAAAGAAATCATGACATTTCAGATCAGTGAGTAAATAGAGGAAGGTTACCAAAACCTCCCAGAGATAAAAAGCAGGTCACGTTCAAAGGAACAACCATCAGAATGGCGCCATGCCTCTCCTCAGCATGCTGGAAGACAGTGGAAGAACACTTTCACATTATTTATGACCTGTAGTTTTACAAATTAGTCACATTCTGAATTCAGGAAAGTAAGCACATTTTCAGACATGTGAAATCTTAAAAACTTTACTTCCTACCCATGGACGCTTTCTCAGGAAACCTCTTGGAGGATGTGGTACACCAAAATGAGAGAAAAAAAACCCAAGAAACAGGAAGACATGTGATCCTGGAAACAGAATATTCAACATAGGTGAGACATGAAGAGAACCCCCAAGATGATGATGAAGGGACATCCCAGGGTGACAGATGGCTTGGCAGCAGACCTAGTGAGTAATCAGTTAAGATTGGGACAGGAAGACAGAAGGACCCGGAAAGGATGTCTCCAAGAAAGAAGATGAAATGAATAGAAGAGGAGCGCCTGGGTGGCTCAGTCATTAAGCATCTGCCTTCGGCTCAGGTCATGATCCCAGGGTCCTGGGATCGAGCCCCGCATCAGGCTCCCTGCTCAGCGGGAAGCCTGCTTCTCCCTCTCCCACTCCCCCTGCTTGTGTTCCTGCTCTCGTGCTCTCTCTCTGTCAAATAAATAAATAAAATCTTTAAAAAAAAAAAAGAAATGAATAGAAGAAAAATTTACACTTTTAGTGATGGTGGAGGATGAATTCATTACAGCAATATGGAACACTGAGCAAATAAAAATGAATTTGTTTTTATTAATAATTAACTCCAACAAAGTTAAAAAAAAAAAAAAGCCTGAAAAGGAAACAAAGCTTAATCACAGTAGACTAACGAGTTTGGCTGTGAATAATATTTGTGGTGACATAATTGTGTAAACAGAGTATATTGATCTCCACCAACCCCAGCATGCATGGCTTTCGTCCTTGGGGACTTCCTGCCAGCCAGCAGGAACTCTCTCTGTCCCAGGTATCCCGGGGTTTCTTTTGGTTAAACAGGAATTGAGTTAGTTAAATCCAATTAGCAAATGAATACATTCACAAATTAAATTGTTGAATCAAAATGGCTATCAGAAAATTGGGTCTAGGGGCACCTGGGTGGCTCAGTCGTTAAGCGTCTGCCTCCGGCTCAGGTCCTGGGATTGAGGCCCGCATCGGGCTCCCTGCTCCGCGGGAGGCCTGCTGAAAAGAAAATTGGGTCTAAGCAAAAGGCTGTGGACAAAAGTATACACACACATATTTTTTTTCTTTTTTAAAACTAAACACTTGGAAAAGATTGTCTGAAGCTTTATTTATTTATTTTTAAAGATTTTATTTATTTATTTATTTGGCAGAGAGAGAGACAGCCAGAGAGGGAATACAAGCAGGGGGAGTGGGAGAGGGAGAAGCAGGCTTCCCGCAGAGCGGGGAGCCCGATGCGGAGCTCGATCCCAGGACCCTGGGACCAAGACCTGAGCGGAAGGCAGACGCTTAACGACTAAGCCACCCAGGCGCCCTGTCTGAAGCTTTAAATGTATGTTCTGCTAACTCATTTGAGAACTATTTTTGGGTTTTTTTTTAAAGTAAGCTCTATGCCCAGCATGGGGCTTGAACTCACCACCCCGAGATGGAGCATCTCCTACTCTACCAGCAGAACCAGCCAGGTGCCCCCAACAACATATCACTGTTTATACCCAACGTTCATCCCATCATAGGGAAGCTAAATCGTAGATACTTGCATTCAGCATACGTTAGACTGACCCTTAATACATTATATTGCAAATTTTTTTCTAGTTTCGTTTTTGTTTTTCCACTAGACTGTGAGCGATTTGAGGGCAGCCTCTTGTTCTTTCCTCTGCAAGGTTCTGGCACCTAATGCAGACCTTGGCTTTCTTTCTTTCTTTTTTTTTTTTTTAAACCTATCTAAGATTTATTGAGTCAAACTGAAAGCACAGTTTGAGATGGTGACCATTTATATCCAGAACGTTCTCTTACTCACATCAGCCTGCCCAGCACTGAGGTTAGTGTTTTTATTATCACCTCTTTCACCCTCCCGGTTTGCAAAAAAGGATCTGAGTTCCAGAGAGTGCCTTGCTCAAGGTCGTAGAAGTCAGCGTTGAAGCCTCTAGTGGAACCTAGGTCTCCTGACACCCAGTGATGCACTTTAAATATTAATTAATTAATTAATTAAAATAGATTGATTTTTGTTTTTTATCGTTCTATGTAACTTTAAAAAAAAATGTAATTGACGCACAATGTTGCATTAGTTTCCGGTGTAACAAGTATAGCGATGCCGCAGGTCTCCGCGTTGGGCTGTGCTGTGGCCACGAGAGCAGCTGCCACTGTGCCCACACAACGTTATTAAGTACCACTGACTGTGGTCCCTGTGCTGCACCTTTCATTTCAGTCCCCGCCGTGACTTATTCCATAAGGGGAAGCCTGTATCTCCCACTCCCCTTCACCCATTTTGCCTATCCCCCCAGGGATGCATTCCCCCCCCCCCCCCCCAGATTTTACTTATTGGAGAGAGAGAGCAGGAGGGAGGGACCGAGGGAGAGGGAGAGAGAGAATCCCAAGCAGACTCCCCCCGCCCTCCCAGCATGGAGCCCCACGTGGGACTCAACCTCATGACCCCAAGCTCATGACCTGAGCTGAAATCTAGAGTCGGAGGCTTAATCCACTGAGCCACCCAGGCGCCCTCTCCAGGGATGCACTTTTAAAAATGTAAGCGTGGTTAAAAAAATGATCATCTTAGCCATTTTCAAGAATATAGCTCAGTAGTGTTAAAAATATTCACACTGCTGTGCAACAGCTCTTCAGAACTTTTTTCTTTTTCTTTTTTCCCCAGAACTTTTTAATCTTGCAAAACTGGAACTCTGTATCTGCTGAACAACAACCCCCCATATTCCCCTCGGCCCCCAGCCCCGGGCAACCACCATTCCACTTTCTGTCTCTAGATTCCTGATGTGAATGGAATCATACAGTATACGTGCGGTTTGGTTTTGTTTTGTTTTTGTTTTGCGATTGGCTTATTTCACTTAGCATAATGTCCTCAAGGTTCATCTGTGTTGTAACCTGTGTCAGAATTTCCTTCATTTTTAAAGCTGAATAATATTCCATTGTGATGTATATATCGCATTGTGTTTATCCATTCATCCCTCAATAGACACTTGGGTTGCTTTCCCCTTTTGGCTATAGTGAATAATGCTGCCATGAATGAACGTGGGTGTGCACATATCTCTTTCAATTCTTTTGGGTATATACCCAAAAGTGGGATTCCAGTAACGGATTTTTAGTTATTTAATTAACTAATTAAGTAATTAATTAATCCTTCCCAAGCTGAGTGATTTTTATTAGGGCAAGTGTGTATTCGTTGTGTATCTGATTTCCCTTGCCAGCGTGGCTGACTGCTGAGGTGTCCTCCCCTCTGTGCACATGGCCCGGGGCCCAGTGTGCCCCCGCAGGTGCCGCAAATCCCCTTCCCTCCGGGCGGGGGGGCACAGCCGCAGGGTTGGGACCACCGAGCGCCCTTTCCTCCTGCGGCCGCCTCACCTCCCGCTCCCAGCTTTCCCTCCGCAGCTTCTTCCACTGCCCTCTCTCGGCAGAGTAGTCGGGACACCGCGCCTTCTCCGAGGGCTGCCGGTCCCCTAAGCACCGCTCAGGAACCTCGTAACACTCGCTCTCTCCGAGGAGGTCCCTCCTGGAGACTCGGGGAAGGTGTGTGGCTGAGGATGCCGACTGCGCCAGAATTCTTCCTCCGCCTCCCTCAGCAGTTGGCTGGCCTTCACCATATCCTTTTCATTCTTCTGTTCGTCACGCCGGGCTCTCCTCGAACAAGCCAAGTCCCGGTATTTGTCCCTGTGGACACAATCCGACTCCAGGTGGCTCCAGCGGCGGCACCTTCTGCTGGTGGGTCAGGTAGCGACCTGGGTGCAGAGGGCCGTGACCGCCTGCCTCCTCCAGCGGCCGCGGGGGCTCCCAGCAATGCATTTTATTTTTAAAAAATTCTCCACCCAAAAATGATTTGAGGACACTGCCCTACTACCTTCATAAGTATTACCAAAAAAAAAAAAAAAAAAGTTCTGAATCTTAAATGAATGAATGAAGGAAGGAAGGAAGGAACGAATGGAGGAGCCAGAATGGAAAAAGGGAGCCAATAGATTAACCTGTCTGTGATGGAATAAATTAAAGCTTTTATCCTTACCCTCCGGAAGTAGCTGCAACTAACTAACCTAAGATCCATCAGAGATGGACTGCAGTGGCCAAAGGTTCTTTCATATGTAAAGAGTGCACCCAGCACCGCAGCACTTTACTCTTTACATATGAAAGGGTCACAAAGGAGGGATATGATACTCATAATACTTGGTCCATATGGGAGCGGGTACACAAATTCAGATGTTCTGGGCCTGTCACTCCCTCTTCATGAAGGATGGAGGCAGACTGGGGACTGTGGTAGAATAGGCTGGTCATAAGTCAGTACTCAGCCCCTGACAATTTGCCAGATCTTCTCATTATTCAAGATAAGATGGAGGGGCGACTGGGTGGAAATCTGGATTTTTATGTAAAATGTTGTGATATTTATTTATTTTTAAAGATTTTATTTATTTGAGAGAGAGAGAGCGAGAGCATGCGGGGTGGGGGGGGTAGCAAAGAGAGAGGGACAGACTCCCTGCGGAGCAGGGAGCCCCACGCAGGGCTCATCCCAGGACCTTGAGATCATGACCTGAGCCGAAGGCAGACGCCCAACCAACTGAGCCACCCAGGCGCCCCAAATGTTGTGATTTTTAAAAACTGGCATTTACATTTTCAGAAATTTTTTTTTTAAATCTTTTTTTTTTTTTTTTTTAAGATTTTTTATTTATTTGACAGAGAGAGAGCGCAAGCAGGGGGGCAGCAGAGGGAGAGGGAGAAGCAGGCTTCCCGCGGAGCAGGGAGCCTGATGCGGGGCTCGATCCCAGGACCCCGGGACCACGACCTGGGCCGAAGGCAGATGCTTAAGCAACTGAGCCACCCAGGCGCCCCAAATGTTGTGATTTTTAAAAACTGGCATTTACATTTTCAGAAATATTTAAAAAGCATTATGTCGGTCAAAGGGAAAAAACAAGTTTGCAGCCTCTGGTGTGTAGTACTGTGGAGCATTTATGGTAGTCAGTTACCTCCGGGGAAGAATTGTGTCTGGTTTGTTCAACCAGAACTGGGAAGCGGGTTGTGGTGATGGGGCCTGTCACCTGCGGAAGCTCTGTCCTTCGGCACTGGGGTAATCGTTAATATGTCCCCTTCTGTACCTGCCTAATAGTTAATACATTTCAGGCAGAGAGGAAATGGCCCAGAATGAACCATTAAGTCCTCCATGGTAGTATATCAGTGCTGGTCACATTGGAGAGGCGAACCCCAGGTTTTGCATCCGTCCCGAGGTTTTGTTGTACCTACTTCGCAGAAGCATGGTAGGAATAAAATGTCACAGATTTGGAAAGGTGTTGAAATTTTCCTAAAATGTAATGCAGGTGCTAAGTGGGATCATTATTTTGCCATGAACAGCTCAGAGGAGTGTCATGTTTTTGAACGATGGCAGTTTCTACAAAAGCTGACTTAAGGAGATGCTGGGCACAGGATCTGACTGGAAGAAATCAAGAGGAAAGGGTGTCCGAGTGGTTCTGCTCTGGTAGGTTTGAGGAGGCAGCATGCTGATCTTTTCCGGAAGTGGTGCTGGGGAGCTGGGATGGAGTTGGGAAACACACATGGCCATAAATGGTGTGATCCTGCTCCAAACAACTGAGCTCATCCCTGGGCTTCAGGAACCCCATGCTGGAAATTTCGACTGAAATGAACTTCTGACCTTTCCATCAGTTCCCTTGAGTAAGTCAGGGTTTTATGGACTATTTCCTATTCCCACTTAGAAGGGGATTTGAGGGCGCCTGGGTGGCTCAGTCGTTAAGCGTCTGCCTTCAGCTCAGGTCATGATCCCAGGGTCCTGGGATCGAGTCCCACATCGGGCTCCCTGTTCGGCGGGAAGCCTGCTTCTCCCTCTCCCACTCCCCCTGGTTGTGTTCCTGCTCTTGCTATCTCTCTCTCTGTCAAATAAATAAATAAAATCTTTAAAAAAAAAAAAAAAAAAAAAAAGAAGGGGATTTGAGCTATTACTTCTATTACTTAAGAAGGCAGCCCAGCATAGTATTACCACTAATGATATTATATCAGTAGTTTTCCTAAAGTGCTAAAGACCTTTCACTTGTATTCTTCTAATTTTGTTCCCTGGGGACTCTAGGAGTATTATTATTCTCGTTGCACAGATGCAGAAACTCATGGTTTCCTGTTGTCCTTTACCTAAAGTATAGAATCTTTTTTCTTTCTTTTTTTTTTTTTTAAAGATTTTATTTATTTATTTGACAGAGAGAGACACAGCGAGAGGGAACCCAAGCAGGGGGAGTGGGAGAGGGAGAAGCAGGTTTCCCGCGGAGCAGGGAGCCCGATGCGGGGCTCGATCCCAGGACCCTGGGACCATGACCTGAGCCGAAGGCGGACGCTTAACGACTGAGCCACCCAGGTGCCCTCTTTCTTTCTTTCTTTTTTTTTTTAAAGTAATCTGTATGCCCAACTTGGGGCTCGAACTCACGACTCCGAGATCAAGAGCTGCACATTCTACCAACAGAGCCAGCCAGGTGCCCCAGTGTGGAATCTTTAATGTGGCCTGAGTCCCTCCCTCGTCTGGCCGTGGCCTGCCTCTCCAGATTTCTCTTCCACCACTTTTCCAAGAGTTCTCTTTGTTCCCTCTATTCTGGATTTCCTTTGGTTCCTTAAATAGGTCGGGTTCTTTTCGGCCACAGGCCCATCATACATGCTATTTCTTCTGCCTAGAACAGTTTTCCCTTTCCTCTTTGCCTGGCTAGCAACTACTCATCTTCCAGGCCTCGGTTTAACATCATTTCTTCATGGGAGCCTTTCCTGAACATCCAGGCGACATCAGATTCCCCAGTAATGGCCTCTTCTACCACCCTGCCCTTCCTATTCCAAAGACTCATCACACTTAGAAGTACTCATTCATTATTTCTCTTTCTTTCTTTCTTTTTTTAAAGATTTTATTTATTTGACAGAGAGAGATACAGCGAGAGAGGGAACACAAGCAGGGGGAGTGGGAGAGGGAGAAGCAGGCTTCCCGCGGAGCAGGGAGCCCGATGTGGGGCTCGATCCCAGGACCCTGGGACCATGACCTGAGCCGAAGGCAGACGCTTAACAACTGAGCCACCCAGGAGCCCCATCTTTTCTTTTTTTTTCTAAGATTGTATTTATTCATTTGACAGAGCGAGCGAGCACAAGCAGGGGGAGCGACAGAGGGGGAGGGAGAAGCAGACTCCCTGCTGAGCAGGTGGGGCTCCCGCGGCAGGTGTCCGGCAGGTAAGCCGGGCCCTTGGGACGAACCTGTGGCCTCGTCTCAACAACTGCAGCGAGCTGAAGTCCCTGCCGGCTGCAATCTGCGAGAAAGGGCACTTTTTTCTTCTTTTCCTTCCCCGCCCCCCAAGCCAGCTGCCTGTCCTCCCCAAAGTCTTTGTGACATCCATCACCGCAGCACTTCCGAAGTCCGGGTCATGGCGATATAACCACCCAATCTGTAACTAAACACGCAGGCGGCGGTGTAGGGGGTTCCAGATACAGGGCCGTTCGCATCTCCGGTGAGGAAAGAGCACTGAGTGAATTCATTACATGAACCACTTGAACTAATGGAGCGCGGAGCTTAAAGCCGCATTCCTCAAATGTGCGCGCCCCACAGAACGGGCGTTTCACGTCAGGCGGTCAGGCTGGAGAACACGCGTGAATCAGCGCATCTAAACAAGGAAGAAATGCTTCTCAAGGTGTGCGTTTGCCAACTGTTTATTTGTTCTCAACTCCTCAACTGAGAGCATGACATCAGGGGTCACAGGTCAGAGCCTAGCACACTTAGCTTCCTGAGGCGAAGACTGAAAGTGCGTGGCATCTGCTACAAAGAGGAGCAAGCAAAAGGGGCATAACCCATCTTGATTACTAAAAAGAATTAAATGCATAAACTAGAGTGTGAAAACATAGCTGGAGGAATATTTCCCAAACTCATCTGTAATCAGGATTGTCTTTGGGAGGCAGGTTTATAAGAGATAGTCACTTGTTTTTTCCCTTCAAAATTTAAAAAATGAGTATGTATTACATTTGTATTTTTTTAAAGATTTTATTTATTTATTTGACACAGAGAGAGAGAGAGAGCACAAGCAGGAGGCAGAGGGAGAAGCAGACTCTGCTGAGCAGAGAGCCCGATGCGGGGCTCGATCCCAGGACCCTGGGATCATGACCTGAGCCGAAGGTAGACGCTTAACCGACTGACCCACCCAGGTGCCCCATATATTTTTTAATTTTTTAATTTTTTTTAAGACTTGATACTTTTTTTTTTTTTAAAGATTTTATTTATTTGACAGAGAGAGACACAGCGAAAGGGAACACAAGCAGAGAGAGTGGGAGAGGGAGAAGCAGGCCTCCCGCCGAGCAGGGAGCCCAATGCAGGGTTCGATCCCAGGACCCTGGGATCATGACCTGAGCCGAAGGCAGACGCTTAACACTGAGCCACCCAGGAGCCCCTAATTCTTAATATTTTTTAAAGATTTTTATGTATTCGGGTGCCTGGGTGGCTCAGTTGGTTAAGCGACTGCCTTCGGCTCAGGTCATGATCCTGGAGTCCCTGGTCGAGTCCCGCATCGGGCTCCCTGCTCGGCGGGGAGCCTGCTTCTCCCTCTGACCCTCCCCCCTCTCGTGTGCTCTCTCTCTCTCTCATTCTCTCTGTCTCAAATAAATAAAATCTTTAAAAAAAAATAAAACAAAATAAAAAGATTTTTATGTATTCATTTGAGAGAGAGAGGAAGGGAATGAGTGGGGGGAGGGGCAGAGGGAGACAGAGGAGCAGACTCCCCGCTGAGCAGGCAGGCCCAACACAGGGCTCAATCCCAGGACCCTGGAATCATGACCTGAGCCGAAGGCAGACTCTTGACCAACTGAGCCACCCAGGCTCCCCTGTATTACATTTGTAAACAGAAATAAAATTTTAAGTCAATAGGGGTTAGTGATACAATGTTCTTAGACGAAGAGCAATGTTAAAATGAGGCTGGTAAAGAAGAACCTACATTAGGTAACTATTTTCTACCATAAACAAAAAATACACTTGCATACACTTGATGTAGAACCGGGTGGTCCAACAGAACTTTCTTCAGTGATGGAATATGATGTGTATCTGGTATTGTCCAATATAGTGGCCACTAGCTGTATGTGGCTAATGGAACACTTGAAATGTGGAACTTAGTTTTTAATTTATTTGAATTTAAACTTAAATAGCTACATATGGTTAGAGGCTACTGTACTTGGACACACAGCTCTAGAACCTTCCATCTTCTGGGAAGAGTGGCAGCAGGGGCAGGGAGAGCAGACCAGATTTGGTAGCCATGTTGTCTTACATAAGTCATGTACTGTGTTGTTGTCTATAGAGATCATCCGTATATTCTATTACTGTTCGAGGAATGAGGTGAGAAACCCTGAATGGCCAAAGCAATCTTGAGAAAGAAGAAAGCTGGAGGCATCATACTCCCTGATTTCAAACTATATTACAAAGCTATGATAATTAAAACAATATGGTATTGGCATTAAAACAGACACACAGATCAATGAAACAAGATAGAGAGCCCAGAAAAAAACACATTTATATATGGTCAACTAATTTATGACACGGGAGTTAAGAATATACAACAGGGAAAGGACAGTCTGTTCAATAAACCGTGTTGGGAAAATGGTAAGCCACATGCAAAAGAATGAAACTTGACCACTATCTTTCACCATACACCAAGATTAACTCAAGGTGGATTAAAGACTTGAATAGAACACCTGAAACCATAAAACTCCTAGAAGAAAACATAGTTAGCATAGGTCCTGGCAATGTTTTTTTAACCTGACACCAAAAGCAAAAGCAATAAAAGCAAAAATAAATAAGTGAGACTACATCATTTTAAAAAGCTTCTATACAGCAAAGGAAACCAACAAAACAAAAAGGCAAACTTTACGGAATGGGAGAAAATATTTGCAAATCATGTATTTATAAGGGGCTAATATCCAAAATATATAAAGAACTCATACAACTGAATAGCAAAAAACACTTCACAAATAATCCAATTAAAAATGGACATAAGATCTGAATAGACATTTTTTCAAAGATATGCAGATGACCAACAGGTGCATGAAATGATGTTCAACATCATTAATCATCAGTGAAATACATATCAAAACCACAATTAGCTTTCATTTTATACCTGTCAGGATGGCTAGTATCAAAAAGACAAGAAATAAGTGTTAGTGAGGATGTGGAGAAAATTGAACCCTTGTGCACTACTGGTGGGAATGTAAATTGGCATAGCCACTATGGAAAACAGTATGGAGGTTCTTTAAAAAATTAGAAATAAAACTACCATACGATCTAGCAATTCCCCTTTTGGGTATTTGTCTGAAGAAAATGAAAATACTAACTCAAAAAGATATATGCACCCCATCCATGTTCACTGCAGCATTATTTACAATAACCAAGATATGGAAACAACCTGTGTCCATCAATGGATGGATGAATAAGGAAACTGTAGCATGCACACACACACACACACACACACACACAGACACACACACACACACACTAGAATATTACTCAGCCATAAAAAAGAATGAAATCTTGCCATTTGCAACAACATGGATGGAACTTAAGGGCATTATGCTAAGTGAAATAAGCCAGATTGAGAAAGACAAATACTGAGTGATTTCTCTTACATGTGAAATCTTAAAAAAATAAAAACAAAAAACCAAGCTCATTGATACAGAGAACAGATTGGTGGTTGCCAGAAGCCCCAAAGGGTGGTGGTGAAGGGGGTAGGAAAAAAGAAAAAGAACAAAGTAAGAGAAGGTACTTCTTTATACTCTTAAAGGCCACAGCATTAACTTCATCCTACCATACCCCTTTACATTCCCCTGACTTTCAAGTGCTCTATTCCTAGAGGAGGGAACTGACCTATTAAGAAAGCAATAGTTGGGGCACCTGGGTGGCTCAGTCGGTTAAGCATCCAACTCTTTGTTTTGACTCAGGACCTCATCTCAGGGTCCTGAAATTCAAGGTGCATCAGGCTCTGCCCTCAGCATGGAGTCTGCTTGAGAAACTCTCTCCTTCTCCCTCTGCCCCTCCCACTCATGCTTTCTCTGTCTCTAAAATAAGTCTTACGGGGCGCCTGGTTGGCTCAGTTGGTTAAGCATCTGCCTTCAGCTCAGGTCATGATCCCAGGGTCCTGGGATCGTGCCCCAGGGAGCTTCTCCTTCTCCCTCTATCTCAAATCACTAAATGAAATCTTAAAAAAAAAAATCTTAAGAAAGCAACAATCATCTCATCCATCCTCATTCATGTCAACTATTTTAAATGTCTTGTACTTTTTCTGATAAACTGTTTCTCCATCTCGCCTTCATTATCTTGCATTCTGTGTTCTTGAGACTTCTATTGAATCATTAGCCATTCAATATTTAGTTTTCTTAACTTCCTTAGAAGTCTAAATAGTAGAGAGAACACTAGGAAGAGAATATCCGTAAGATTAGCATATATAATACAAAGTAGATAATCAGCCCCCTAATAGAGTGGGCTGAAATTGCAGTATAATGTAATATACCTGCACAATTTGTCAAATAGGTGACAAAGGTTAAATTTGGTTGGGGGTGGAGGGGGAGGCAGGTGTCTCAGAGGACCAGACTGGTATGGTCAGTCAAACTATGACAAGATTTAATTTTTTTCTTCCTGGTAGTCATCTTAATTGGTGGGCAGCATGCCTGCTGTCAGCGGCTGGCAATTTCCCTGAGAAAGCGTAGATTAATAGTAAGCTATGTTTCTCCTCTGTTGCTAATTCTAGCCCAGTATTGGAACCAGAAGTTCAATGGCGAAAGCTACAGCCGCCAAACGCCAGCAACAGAACTGCAGGGGCAACCAGACCTTTTTACAAGTGGCACTAACAACCGCGCCCGCTCTCCTTCCTTTGGCCCTGCCACCGATCACGTTTTCCATCGCATGTGCTGATGGAACCGCCAATGCTCTGATGTGGTTTCTGAGGGAAAGCAGCTGTTTGGCCTCATGTTTATTAACACCGGGGTCTCCTATCACTTACGCTTGTGTTTGAAACCAAACACCTTGGCCAGTCTGTGTCGACCGGGGGCGGTACAAGAAGGCACGGTCCATCTTGGGTGAGTTTTTATACTACCACAAAAGAGAAGACAGTCTTATAAAAAAATTAAACAACAATGCTGAGACCCTAAAACCAATGTGTAGTAAGAGGAGGTTCATTTCTCACCAAGTAATTGATTATTCAATCAAAACTGAGGCTGTCTGTAAGTATAGATTCAATGCTATAAATAGATGATCAGAAGCTTTTTTTTTTTTTCCTGCCCTGGTAAGAAAAAGAATCACTAACCCTACAGATGTGGCTCCAAGTCTTTCTGATAACATTCTAGGACCTGTTTGGGTAATAGAACTGAAAGAACTCTTTTAAAGCTACAGAACTCCTCTCATACCCTCTAAATTGCACACTACAGAGATACATTCTTTACAAATAATTTCAAGGGGTTCCTTGCATCCTGAAACCCATCCTTAGAAACTGGAAGTTTAAGAATTCACCCACCACCATGTAGTATTCCAAAAGCTTTATTGTTTCCCATTAATAAAAAATAATATAAAATTCTCTATAGGAAGTATTAACCCATTCATCCCCTTTTTTTTTGAAAATAATTTTTTTTTTTTTTAAAGCAAGCTCTATGAGGAGCTTGAACTCAAGACCCTGAGATCAAGAGTCACATGCTCTACTGACTGAACCAGCCAGGTGCCCCACATTTCTCTTCTTTTCCAACTTTCTGATCTCTACTAAAAGCTTTAACCAAGAAGTCTTAGGGTTAAAGGAAAATCATTCAATATATTTAAAACTGTTGGCTAGATCCAGTCTGACTGCATGATCTTCTAATTGTGGAGACATGACAATTAGCAAGAACACAGGATTTAGAGACCGGTGAGCTTGGGCTGACCATTGGTTCTAAGTTATTTGTTGTATAACTACTTTACCTAATTTTTTTGAGCCTGCTTTCTCACCTGTAAAATGAATATATTACCTGATAGAGAGCTACTTGGAAGACAAACAATAAAGTAAAACATCTGACACCGAAAAGGCTGAATTAAGACCTTTAGAGACCCAAATCATCAGGACTCCAGTGCCAGAATCAGTCAAGATATTAGTAGAAAACAGAGAACACACTTGAACTGGGTAACTTGAAGAAGGTTTAATAAGGGAACTATTTACAAAGACATGGGCAAAGTTCAGGGGAACCGACAAGGAATAATGGAGTAATCCAGAGCTAGTAGGGGAATAGTTTTATTCCTAGGTTTGAAGGGGCAAAGTGAAGGAGCTAGAAGCTCGAGAGGGCTGCTTAATTGGAGGAGTCATGGTCTTTGGTAGAGCAACATAGACGATCCCTGTGACCTGGGGATGAGGAAGCCTGGGGAATGAATACCCTCATCATCCTTTCCTCATGCCTTTTGATCTTGAAGGTATTACTAATTGGATCAACACAGCCTGAAGTCAGAGGGCAAAGGAGCCTGTTAATGCAGTCCATACGGGCCAACCCCTCTGGGGGCACAGAACAGGATGGAGAGCAGCTCTGAAGGGGACGCAGATCTCCTGCACCACTTCTGCCCCAGCAAAATTCAAACTACTAAACTATTAAACACAAAACTTGCATGTATGCTGAAACTGAAGTACCTTCTTTCTAGAACTTTTAATTATAAACTTCTGGTTTTTTTAATTTTAAGTAGGCTCCACACCCAACATGGGGCTTGAACTCACAACCCAGAGATCAAGAGTCACACAATCTACTGACTGAGCCAGCCAGGGGCCCCTTGAGCTCTTATTATTAAAAGAGGATTTCTTTTCTCAGACTTTCTAGTGTCCCTGCTTTGCTGATGCCTTAAGCACATGCCTAGATGGCCTCTAGCTCAGCCATGAGTGTGGCCCCTGGACAGGAAAGCCTCGATAAACGGGAACTGGTAAGTCTCAAGTT
The DNA here is from genome assembly GCF_964656455.1 of Halichoerus grypus. Classification (NCBI taxonomy): domain Eukaryota; kingdom Metazoa; phylum Chordata; class Mammalia; order Carnivora; family Phocidae; genus Halichoerus; species Halichoerus grypus. Next base: position 186,351,140 of record NC_135713.1, read on the forward strand.
AACTCCCGAATGCTAACTCTAAGGATCTCTAAGAGATCTGAGCATCCAGAACGAATTTAGAAAGAATCTTAGGATTTTTCTGTTTAGGTATTACTCATTAAGGAATTCAGAAATTGGATTTTCTTAGGGCGCCTGGGTGGCTCAGTCGTTAAGCGTCTGCCTTCGGCTCAGGTCATGATCCCAGGGTCCTGGGATCGAGTCCCACATCGGGCTCCCTGTTTGGCGGGAAGCCTGCTTCTCCCTCTCCCACTCCCCCTGCTTGTGTTCCTGCTCTCGCTATCTCTCTCTCTGTCAAATAAATAAATAAAATCTTTAAAAAAAAAAAAAAAGAAAAAGAAAAAAAGAAATTGGATTTTCTTAGACTCAAAAAATCCTCTGGTCGTAAAACTTCTTATAATCCTAGTGAATGACAGGAAAGTTTATAGTTTCTTATGAAAGAGAATAAAAGAAATCAGGACATCAATTTCACATTGACATTTTTATTAACGCCAACTGTTTTTTAATTATTATTTTTTTAAAACAATAGCACAAAAATGTTTCAAGGAAGCAGTCTCACAATCTGATGACCTTCTGAAATATAGTTAAGCCACACCAAATATGAAATTCCTGTTAATAACACAAAACAAATATTTTTAAAAAGGAAAAATAAGAAAGGAAAAAAAAGGAAAAAAGGTAGGGGCAGAGGAAAGCAATGAGGTGTAGAGTTAAAATTCACTGGGTCAGGTAGGTGAGGCTTGTTAGTAGGATACACTGTTAAAGCAAAGAGTGGCACACACAGGCTTATGGTCTTTGCTGTTCTATCCAGTCACCGCTAATACTCGGCCCCTGCGGCGGTGGCCACTGACTTCTACGTCCACGGTGAACCGGGAGAAGCCAGTGTTGATACTGCCATGAAGAGGTTTAACCGTTGGCCTGTCGGACAACTACGACCATTTTGTTTGTTTTTTAGCAGAGTAACTCCTTCAGGACGGCCTGGCTGAAAACCCTTTCATTTCTATGTCTCACCTATATGCATCTCAGGGCTCTTAAAAGTTATCTTAAAAAAGAAAGAAAAAATAATGTATATCAGTTTCTCTTATTTAATGTGGCTATAAAAGATGTTTCCTTATTATTTCTTGACCTCTAAGAAGGACACCGGGGGTGGAGGTTGGGGTGGAACTAAGAGGAAGAATAAACCCAGACCAGGAGAGGTTTGGTTTTTTTTTTTTTTATCTTTTTTTTTTTTCCTTTTGGCCGGGTGGTCACACAGAAGGGAAGGCATGGAGGAAAATTATAATCCTTGGTTCAGATTGAGTTATGCGGAAAATATATCTTCCCGATCAGTCCCCATGCCAAAAAACAAAAACAAAAACAAAAAAACAAAAACAAAAAAAACCCAAAAAACCCCAAAAACCAAAAACCCAACAAACCCAACAAAACCAAAAAACACTTGGAATTATGCACAGACTCTATGTTATACCAGCTATCAGCCTCTCACGTTTAACCATTCCCAGCAATGGGCACTACCCTTGGCTTGTAGGCTGCTTGCAGAACCTACGTCACCGTCACAAAAAATCTTCTTCACCCAGAAGCCTCTAGTTTCCTTTTGGTAGGTTATAAAAACAGAACATCTGTCATTAACAGGAGAGTGTTAAATACTTTTAACCACTGACAAGGCTTCAGGAAGTTTCACAGTTTCGTTATGCTCTATTTTATTACTATCATATTTACATTTTTACTTTTTATTTTTTATTTTTATTTTTATTTTTTTGCTGAATTGCTGATTTTCCTTTTTCAATAGAATTTAATTCTGGAGTGTGAGCAGGAACCAGTTAACTACATTCATTGTCCAACCCCACTGGTTTGAAAGAAGACTCCAAATTCTTGGCATGTGAATCAGCTGTTCGGTGGCCCCACCTTATGCCCCCAGCAGCCAAGCGGCAGGACCGCAGCGGGGCTGTGCTCAGGGCTCACGCTGTAGGTGGTGAGGCTTTCCGCTGAAGGAGGTACTGGTGAATGTTCTCAGCATCTCGCTTTAGCCAAGCAGCATTCAGCAGGATATTTTCACAACACTGCTGGATGGTGCGCTCAGCTGAAGGAGCCGGATGACTCTCGAAGAAAGCCTGGTATAAAACAACCCAGAATGTAGGATCATTACTAGCAATAGTAAGAAGGTACTAATATCACAGGTCATGAAAAAATACCCACTGTTCTGTAAAGGATTCAAAAGCTTCAATCATGAAAATTTTACCATTACCACTCCCAGGCTAAAAGAAAACAAGCAGCTTCTTGGACTTGCATATAGGAATTCTTCTCCAAATATATGCTTAAAATTGAATCGAAAGTTAATAAAGAGATAGAACCTATGGCCTTTCTTTCAGATTCATCATCTAGTGGTTAGTGTAGGCTTTGGAATTAGGCTTGGGATTGAAATCTAGGCTTGGTCATTTTTAGCCTATGACTTTTAGTTAAATTAACTCTTCTGTTTTCTCATTCATGAGACAATATTTACTCCAGAAGATTAAAGAGAAACCCATATAAACTGTTAACATAATAGTTGGCAGGCAGAGTCCTTAAGGACTCAAAACACATTCTGGCTGCTTCTAATAGAGATTAAATTGTGAAGGATGACAAAACCACAAAGCTTCGATTACTGCTCCACAGACTCACATTTTTCATACAAGACTATTTCTGAGTTTATTACAATTTATCACAAAGCTTATTGATTGAAGATGCAATAAACTATTTTCTAATGAAGTATGCCAAGTTTCACAGAAAACAAAGCAACTCTTGGGGCGCCTGGGTGGCTCAGTTAGGTGTCCGACTCTTGATTTCAGCTCAGGTCACGATTTCAGGGTCCTGGGACCAAGGCCCGAGTCAGGCTCCAGGCTCCAGGCTCAGTGGGGAGTCTGCTTGAGATTCTCTCTCTCTCCCTCTGCCCCTCCCCCCACTCTCTCTCTCTCTCTCTCAAATACCAACCAGCAAAAGGATGGGGGTCTTTGAACTAGTCATCACAGGCGTAAAAGAGAGAATGACTAATTCATCAGATTAAGTCTAGAACTTTTAGAAATCAATAATCTTATTTTGTTTACACAGATGACAATGGCCCTCGCTCCAAGGCTCCTTAGGGCCTGAGTAAGATACAGGACTTCCCCTCACTCCATCTCAACAAATAGCACTACCATTTACATATAAGAAACCTGGGAATCCTCCTCGACTCTTCCTTCTTCCTCTGCCAGGTATGTTCACAACACAGAGAAGCCACTCAGTAAATATTTGTTGAACTAAAGATTAACAAAATCAAGCCCCCTGAATTTCATTACTCCCTCTCCCCCAAGCTACTTCATCATTCTTGCTTGGAGAGTTAGCATCCCAACATCTTCTCTTCCCTATTCCACACTATTCTCCACATTGCAGCCAGACTGAAATTTTTATCACAAAAATCACATCAACTCACTGTTTATAAGCAATTCAAGGGCTTTCCACTCTTAGGAAAACGTTCATACGGCCTACAAGGCCCTCCACGGTCTGGCCTCTACCTATCTTAACCAGCCTCAGCTCGGCCACTCACTGCTCTTCCCCTCCAAACCCAGTATATGTACTTCTTCTTCAGAGTACTTATATCCTTTACAATAAAGGAACTGTTTGCACAATATACTATGTAAACTAAATGAAGGCAGAGATCAAGTCTTTCACTGTTTTCTCAAGATCTGAATTCTTAAAATCCTATTCCTAAAATGGTTCGCAGAGTGAATGAAACAACACTACAGCTCTCAGAACTTCCAAATTTATGCCTCATAACCCCACTGCCTTCAAGAAGATGAAGGTGAAAATGACATTTTAAAAGTACTTCACAATTAAATGCAATGGAAGGCTTAAAGTTAAGATTTTCTTTTTTTTTTAATATTCTCCAGAATCAAATAGCTCTTTATTTATTTTATTTATTTTTAAGATTTTATTGGGGCGCCTGGGTGGCTCAGTCGTTAAGCGTCTGCCTTCAGCTCAGTTCATGATCCCAGCGTCCTGGGATCGAGCCCCGCATCGGGCTCCCTGCTCCGTGGGAAGCCTGCTTCTCCCTCTCCCACTCCCCCTGCTTGTGTTCCTTCTCTCGCTGTGTCTCTCTCTGTCAAATAAATAAATAAAATCTTTAAAAAAAAAAAAAAAGATTTTATTTATTTATTTGACAGAGAGAGACACAGCGAGATAGGGAGAGGGAGAAGTGGCTTCCCGCGGAGCAGGGAGCCCTATGCGGGGCTCAATCCCAGGACCCTGAGATCACGACCCGAGCTGAAGGCAGACGCCCAACTACTGAGCCACCCAGGTGCCCCTGAAGTTAAGATTTTCCTAATCAGTGTAGATTTGTTCCTCAAATGCTGAACTTTACACTTAACTATTATGCTTTGTAAAGGCTAAGAGGAGAGCCCCTACATAACCATCTTGTCTCCCTGTGCATATGGCAGATCTAGGAAGGTTATTAGAAAGGAAAAAATTATCAAGGACCTACTACTCCATTCCGTCCCACTATGTTAGTTACTCTAAATAACAATCTTATTATCATCCCATTTTATGGATGAGGAGACAGAGAGAGCTCATAGGGGTTAAAAACTTGCTTGAAGTCACATAGCTAAATAGGGCAGGGCACGGATTTCTACTCAGATTGACTGATTCCAAGTTCCAGGTTCTTTCAGCCATATTTCAATGCCCTCAAAGATGATTCCAACCCCAAATTCTTCAAGCATTAAAGACACAACCCAAGTTGTCTTTTTCCAAGCAAAAACAAGGATAAATACAGCATGACCCCAACACTGTATGATTACAATTTGGCTCATTAGTGTTTTTACTTACTACCTTGAAAAGTAAAAAGTAAATAGCACTTTGCTTACCTTAACCTCTCCAGCCATTTTATCAACTGCAAATCCCTCAACTGATAGCTGAAAAAAACACAACGGTTTAAACAGTAAATGCAACTAAAGGAGGCTAGGAACAAAATTCCATTTTTCCTAAAAATGAATCATTCCATTCTCTCCCAACTTCAGAATATTCTAGAGGGTGCAGGATGGGTGATGGACAAGCCCTTTAATAAAGCTAATAACTATTTAAAGAAACTCTTCCTGCCTCCCTCCCTCCCTCTCTCTTTCTTTAGAAACTCTTAAAGAGCAAAGACCATAGTCTATAGGCCTAGTGAACCATGGATGTCTCTAAATAACATCCATGATAAATGAGAGACTCAAAATAAAAATCTTCACATACCTTTATTAGCCTGGATATTAAGAATCCTCCCTGGTATCGATTATAAAGTTCTTCCCAGTTGTCTTTTATAAACTTCCAAGCAGCCTTCCTTCCATGCTTGCTGCCTCCAGCCACTCCACCAATTACTGATACAGTGTCCTGTGGACGTACCTCTTCCTAAAAATAGAAAGAGAACTAAAAATCTACTGTATTCAAAATATCTTCTGGGGCAGGAATGGCAAATGCTTTTGAGGTACCCAAGTAATCACACTGAAGACCCTCATCCCTTGTTTTAGGAATAATTGGCACCAGAAGCTTCCAGCAAAGAGGAGACTGTTTAACCTAAAGATGAGCCAAATTGAGAATGAAGCATTGAGACAGGTACAAACAGGCTACTCAACAGATATTTGCTTGGGTTCCTACAGGGTAAAGAAAGGAAGAGACAGAAGATAGGAACAGGGATAAATAGGCTTTCCAGTTTATTTCTGCTTCCAACTATTCTGATTCGCACCATTAGAAGGAGATATATAGGTCAGTAGCAAAAGTCCACTCCATTTTCCCCAGACTAAGAGGAAGACTTAGTTTAGGGTTAAAGCAGATCAAGAGGATACTGAATCAAAGACACTTGCCCCAGATCAGTGGGTTACAATTCCCTCTATAAGCAGTTTTTGTTGTAACTTACTGAAAGTGCAAACGTGAGGACTTTTTGAATCAATTCAGGTGAAAGAGTAGCCCCAAGGACCCTTTCAATTCGGTTTTTCTCTTCCTGCATATCTGCTTGTTTGTGAAGCTACAGTGAAAAAATAAAGATAGAGATTAGTTAACTCTCCTAGAAGTTACGCATATGCTTGTGTGAGCTTCTCCCCCAAACTTTTGCTCTATATTCTCGTTGGCTGAGATTGCAGGGCATGAAATTAACAAAAGAGAATACTTTTCAAGATGTTCAGGCACTACATTTATCATATGCCATTACAGTAAGTCATTAAATGTAAGTGTGTACTACGTGAATGGCTTTCATCAGTTCTGAGCAGTTTAACATCAAGATCTGAGGGGTATGATGTCTGACTAATGTTCTATGTTAGATGAACAAACTAATCATCACTCATACCATTGAAGGTCATCAATTTAATTTTTTTTTTTTTAATATTTTATTTATTTATTTGAAGAGAGAAAGAGAGTGCAAGCACAAGCAGGGGGAGCGGCAGGACAGAGGGAGAGGAAGAAGCAGGCTCCCTGCTGAGCAGGGATCCCGATGCGGGACTCAATCCCCAGGACCCTGGGATCATGACCTGAGCCGAAGGCAGACGCTTAACCGACTGAGACACCCAGGTGCCCCAATCAATTTAATTTCTAATAGTAAAAAATAAATGTTAATATTAATTCATGAGTCTCTGATCAGTGGGATTCTGTACCATCACATTTTTCATCTGCAAAATCAGCACATGCCGAATGCAGAAAATTAGGAAAATAGAGAAGCATAAAGAAAAAATTAGGGGCGCCTGGGTGGCTCAGATGGTTAAGCGTCTGCCTTCGGCTCAGGTTATGATCCCAGGGTCCTGGGATCGAGCCCCGCATCAGGCTCCCTGCTCCGCGGGAAGCCTGCTTCTCCCTTTCCCACTCCCCTTGCTTGTGTTCCCTCTCTCACTGTGTCTCTCTCTGTCAAAAAATAAATAAAATCTTTAAAAAAAAAAAAAGAAAAGAAAAAAAAAGAAAAAATTAAATTATTGGGGCGCCTGAGTGGCTTAGCTGGTTGAGTGTCTGCCTTCAGCTCAGGTCATGATCTCAGGGTCCTGGGATCAAGCCACGCGTCAGGCTCCCTGCTCTGTGGGAAGTCTGCTTCTCTCTTTCCCTCTGCCCCTCACCCCCACTCATGTTCTCTCTCTCAAATAAATGAATAAAATCTTTAGGGAAAAAAAAGAGAAAGAAAAAATTAAATTATTATGATATGTACACATTACCAAATTGGAAATAAGATCATCTTATACCTGCTATTTTGTGACCTTTAAAAAATTTTTAAATTATAGTTAAGTTTTATTTTCTTTATACTTTTATAGTCTCTAAATCTTCCATAGTGAATATACCCAGTATTTTTTTAATCATCAGAAGCAAAACATTATTATACATGTAAAAAATTAGAATTACAAGGGCATATGAGATGCCTCTCCAAGACAACTTTATCTATAGACTGTTGATCTTCTCTCCCACTGAAGATTCTATACTGACCAGTGTCTGCAGACCCCATCACAGGTCCCAGTTTCCTCTTCCTTTCCTTTGGACTCTTTTGAGCAGCAGTGTGGTGAAATAAATAGGAAGTCAGGAAGACCTGGGTTCTAGTCTCAGTTTTGCCTCTAACTAGCTGTGTGATCTTGACTAAGTCCTTAACCTCTCTGGATCTCAGTTTCCCCATCTGTAAAATGAGCGGGGTGGACAGATAATTTCTACGGTCCTTTTCAGCACCAATACTCAAGGCCTGACTGAACACTGGCTTTCAGGAAGCACTGTTTTCCCCAAGGAGAACCTGTTACACTAGACCACTAGATGGCACCATAACACCACATTCCAAATACACTTTGAAATAAAAGATATATATGTATTTTTTTATCCTGTCTCATTATTCCTAAATTACGAACAGAAAACAATCCTCCTCATCTCCCATCAACTGGTTTCTTGAAGAAACCTAATTTGGCCTTCATTAGAGCTCTTCCTATAGTAAAGCAGAATTAAGTCAGCTCCCTTGCGTTAACAGATGCAAACACTTATTAAATATACATACTAGTACTAGTGTAAGTTCTTTGAAGTATGACAGGACATGAAAATGTCTAAGTCATCTGTCACGAGAATTCTAGAACCCCTATTTTGTTCCATACTTTTATGGAAAAGACAAAATCCACAAATACCTATTTCATCTGCAAAGAAATACATGATTTATAGTGCACAGATTCACAGAATACTAAGAATGAGAAGGGACCTCAATGTCATTTATTTATTTATTTATTTTTTTAAATTTTATTTATTTATTTGACAGAGAGAGACACAGCGAGAGAGGGAACACAAGCAGGGGGAGTGGGAGAGGGAGAAGCAGGCTTCCCACGGAGCAGGGAGCCCGATGCGGGGCTCGATCCCAGGACCCTGGGACCATGACCTGAGCCGAAGGCAGATGCTTAACGACTGAGCCACCCAGGCGCCCCCATCTATCCTCTTTCTAAGCACAGACACAAACGTTTTCTTTAAAATGGGAAGTACCCTAGTAAGTTTACACTGAAGGGAAGAATTTTAAGAACTTGACATGTTAATCAAAATGAACATTTCAATCTTTAGATTTAAGATGCATAAACTTATGAATAAAAAAAAGTGAAGAAATTAGATGACTTTTGGCATCGTATTGGTAGTATACATGAAGAAGACATTATATATTCCTCCCATAGTTTCTTTTCTTTTTGAGACAGAGAAAGAGAGAATTGGGGGGGGGGGTGGCGCTGAGGGAGAGAGAATCCTAAGCAGACTCCCTGCCGAGTGCAGAGCCCAACATGGAGCTCCATCTAATGACCCTGAGATCATGACCTGAGCTGAAATCAAGAGTCAGACGCTTAACAGACTGAGCCACCCAGGCGCCCCTCCCATAGTTTCTTAGTATTTGCCTGTCTGCAATATGCATATCTGCATGTATTTCTTTTGCCCAGACTTTTAACCACCTAAAGTTCATAATCTCTGTGTCAATTCAAGTTCAACAGCAGAAAATGGGAGCCCTTTCCAAATTTACTCACTTTTAGCATAATGTCTAAGGTAGTGCCATCACCATGCTTCAAAACAGTCAGATAGACCTACAAGAGAATACAGGACCAAAAAAGAAGGCATATGAGTAAATCTATCTTGTTCCAAATAGTCCAATGTTAAGAAAAGACATAAAGCGAGTCAAAAAACTTATAAACAGCTGTGTGTGGATGTTACATTACAAATTGTGGCAAAGAGCTTACAGCCCACATTGAAAACCAGCAAGGTAGATAGCATGTAGTAAGTAACAGCAGCTCACACCAGCTCTCTCACAGAAAGGTGCACTGATGATCACCTTTCAGCACCAAAGTGTGGTCTGAGAAACTTTAAACAAAGGAGAAGTTGGCTACAAACCACCTAAATGGCACGTATTAAATCAGAGTCAGACATGATTTGTGGGTCAGTACTTAGGTCATTTTTGGTTACCATTAAATACATTCCATACTACACACATAACGATGCAGTCGCTTAGAAATCAAGGTTATTTATCATGAAAACCTACAGGACTCCTTAGATCAGCGGAGAGAATCTGTTTCCCTTCTACGTGGTCCTTAAACCGACGACGGGCTTCTTCTAACGTTGCCTTATGTCCTGCTTTTCCTAGTTTGCCCAGAACCAAGCCCCTCAGGAGTGCATCTAGATGACCTGATTAAGAAGTAAAAGAGACACGAAACTGCTTAAAAATCCTGTTTTCACAAATATGCCACCTGGCTATCTTATAAATTGTGTCATACTATGTCTACCATCTTGAACAAACACAATCAATTACCTTAGTACTTGAGAGAACACCTGATTTACATTATTCAAATCGTAAGAGTGAAATGAAGTGCTAAACAGACTAGATAGACAAATAAATTCGCTGACTTTGTCTACAAATGCCATTGATCTGAATTTATTAAATGTTCACTCCATCTAGGTAATTACACTGCTAAGGATTATATGTGAAAGGAACAGGCTTAGATCTTGCAGTTTTGACCCAAGATTCAGGGAAAGGTCACATACAGAACCAGTACGCTGTGTATAATAAATTGAAATCTTAGATTTAAAAATCAACCTCTGCTGGATCTATTTACTCCAAAGATGTGTAAATGAGCAATAAGCACATCAACATTGGTCATTAGGGAAATGCAAATCAAAACCACAATGAGATGCCACTTTACACCCACTAGGATGACTGAAAAAGATAATAACAAGCATGGAGAAATTAGAACCCTCATACGTTGCTGGTGGGAGTGTAAAATGTTGTGGCCACTTTGAAAAACAACCTGGCAATTCCTAAAGAGGTTAAACACAGAGTTACCATATGATCCAGCAATTCTACTCTTAGGTATATACCCAAGGGAAATGAAAGCATTTTGTCCACACAAAAACTTGTACACACATGTTCATAGCAGTATTCACAACTGTCAAGTAGAAACCATCCAAACATCCATCAAGTGATGAATATACAAAATGTGGTATGCCCATACAATAGAATATTACTCAGCTGTAAAAGGAATGCAGTATTGATATACAATGCAAAATGGATGTACCTTGGAAACATTCTGCTAAGTGAAAAATGCGAGACATGAAAGGCTACATGGGGCATGAGCCCACGGATATGAAATGCCCAGAGTAGGCAAATCCATAGAAACAGAAAGCAGATTAGTGGTTGCCAGGGACGGGGGTTGCCAGGGAATGGGGAGTGACTGCCAATGGGTATGCAGTTTCTTTTGAGGCTAAAGAAATTGTTCTGGGATTAGATAGTGGTGATAGTTGTGCAACCTTGTGAACAAACTAAAAAAGACTGAGTCGTATACTTTAAAAAGGTCCATTTTATGATATACTGATTATATCTCAAAAAAAAAAAGCTAACACCAGCAACGATGGACTGCAATACCAAAATGGACAGATAAGTCATGGTATATTCATACAGTGAATACCACTAAGCAATAAAAAGGAATGAACACGCTGGATGTATCTTAAGCATTATACTGAGCGAGAGAAGCCAGATATAAGAAGAGAATATATATTAGGATTCCACTTACATAAAGTTCTAGAAGACGTAGTATTAATCTAGGGTGAAAGAAGGCAGAACAGTGTTTGCCTGCATGGGACGGGTAGGGGGCACCTGAGTGGCAGGGACTGACCGGGACGGGGCCCCAAGGCAACCTCCTTAGGCGTATGCATTTGTCAATAGTCACTGAACTGTAACATTTGAATTTATGCGCACCCTGCTACATTTAAATCATAACTCGGTAAAAAGTAAGTTTAAGAAAACCACAGGAGATCAACAGATAACACAAGAGGACATTAGTGAAGAACCAATTTATAATTCTGGCTCTGGTACTGACTTGCTATGTGATGCAAGACAATGTTTTGTTATTTTGCTGTTTGACTCTTCCATCTATAAAACTAGAAAGCTAAAGACATTCTCCCTATTTCACAAAGCTGTGTTTGAGCCCAAAAAGTTTTACATATTTTCACCATGAAAAAGAAGGACAACATCCACTAATTTGCCTGTATCTGTCTTCATATACCCTCTCCTGTCTTGTTTCTGGGATCTGTGCTCATGTCTAAAGCCAACTCCTCCCCTGGACCCCGACTCCTCTCCATCACTGGGCCATTGCTCAGCTACTACTCCCCTCTCTTTCACATCACGAATTTTTCTATTACTCATTCATCATTGTCATCAGCACAAAAACGTGTTATAAAATCTCCCACTTGATTAAAAAAATGCCTCCACTCCAGACTACCCCCCTTTCAGCAAAACTCCTTTAAAAAGTTGTCTAAGTGTGCTGTCTCCTTTTCCCCTACTCCTAGTCCGGAGAACCCAAAACTGGTCTCCACCACTCCACAAAATCTGCCAATGTAATCCTCAATTCTCCTTTACCTTGCTTGACTCAGAGCTGCATTTGTCATGTGGATAACTCTCCTTCCCGGACATCTCCTCCCTCCTGACTCTCCCACCTCACTGGTCAGTCAGTCTCCCCAGCTGATTGCTCCTCTTCCACCCAATCTCCAAATCCTAGCCTCGCCTAGGACCTAGTCCTCAGACCTTTCTTCTCTGCACCTACATCAGGCCCTGCGTGATTTCATCCAGTCTCATGGCTATAAATACCACCTACACACTAAATGGATTTATTCCGCCTAGACCTCTAGGCATGATACTCTCCACCAGGATGTCTAAAAGGACCTCCCATTTCCCAAGTCCAAAACCCAACTCCTGACTGCCTCTGCCCCCAGCCTGCTTCTATGGCAGCATTCCCCACTCCTGTAGATGGCAACTTCACTCCTTCAGGCCCGAATGTGGGTCTTCAGGCCCGAATGTGGGGGCTCCTTTTACTCCACTGCAGCCAGTCCACCACCAAATAGGTTCAGTTCTACCTTCAAAACATCCACAGAATTTACCATCTACAAGTGTGAGCTGTAGCCAGCGCCTCAACTGCACTACTGAAACAGCTTTGTAACTTGTCTCCCTGCTCCTTTCTCTCGCCTCCCGACTCCAGTCTGGTTTTCACACAGCTGAATACATCCAGTCATGTTCTTCTGCTTCAACTCTCAAGTTCGTTTCTCATACCACTAACAGTGAAAGTCCAAAATGTACTAGCTCCTGCCGCAGGCCTTCTGCACTGGTTGCTCCCTCTCTGGACCATTTCCCTCTAGACAGCCTCCCAGCTCTCTGCTCATGCTCACATATCTCATCCCGAGGGACGGCTGCTCTGGCCACTCTCTATGAGCTACCGGCTTCCTCCTCTTTGTCTACCTCACCTAACTGTATTTTTCTTCATGATGCCCATTGCCACCTAAAATATCACACATTTAATGGTTTGCTGTGTCTCCCACTAGAATGTAAGTCACACAGGTCAATGCTTTCTTCACTACTGTGAAAGCTCCCAGAATAAAACCTGGCATTTACTAGGTGCATAAATATTTGTTGAATCAATGAAGGGAAAACACAGAACTCTAGGTAATTGTTACTGTTGTTCTTATTGCAGAAGACCCCATCCCAGATCAAGACTGCTCGGGAGGAAATACCATCTTCAGTTATTTGCAGATGGTAGAAAATAATTATATATAAAGCCTTAAGATCACCATCCCCAACATTTACAGGACAGCAAAAGAGTAAATATATGATTACAGAAATAATCAGAGAAGAGAACACATGGAGAAAGTAAATAACTTCCTTAATTCAGGTACTGTCTCTCAGTATCTTTACAAGTTGTACATATAAGGTGCCTGGTGTTTAGGGTAATAATAAATAAAATAATCCAAAATTCCCTTTAGCTATTCCTTTTTTTTTTTTTTTTAAAGATTTTATTTATTTATTTGACAGAGAGAGACATAGCGAGAGAGGGAACACAAGCAGGGGGAGTGGGAGAGGGAGAAGCAGGCTTCCCGCGGAGTGAGGAGCCCGATGCGGGGCTCGATCCCAGGACCCTGGGATCATGAACTGAGCTGAAGGCAGACGCTTAAGGACTGAGCCACCCAGGCGTCCCCCCTTTAGCTATTCTTGATTATAGATGGGCCTTTGGAACTCTGTAAAAGATTTCTATTTCCACCATTTGCTTTGTTTACAAATCATATTTAGCAGTGAATACACATAACCACCACTGTTTTTATGTTGTGACCCATGTAATTTCACCAGTAAACTTAAAAGACCTAAGATTTAATTTCTGGTGAGCTGAATACATAGCAACATCCAGCAGATACAAAGACGCTACTGATACTGTTAACCACTGCTGAGTAAAAAAGGATCAATTTCTCATCAATTCCTTCCCCATTCAGTACATCCATTACCTTCTCCAGGTTTGGGGTCCCAGCCCAGTCTCTCCCCTATAGGTGAAAAGACATCTTTCACAAACTCCTGGATTTCCTCATAGAAGTCTGTGTGGGACAAGAGAGTTGAGAGAATCCCCAGGTTACAGCTCAGGTCGCTCCATACAGTATAATTGGGCTCATTCACAAAAGCCTCCATGACTTTTAGAACCTCTACAGTGCTAATGATTCCAGCTCGAGCCTGGGATAGGAAAAAACATAAATTAATCTAGTCTTCAAACAAAAACTAAAACAAAAAAACATAAGCATGCATTTTCAGCATTATCTACTGCTAGTTAGTCATGACTCTGGTTTAAAGGAAATGAGACTATATAAATTCAGGAGATTATTAGAATAAAAATCTATCATGACAACATTCCTTATTAACTTTTTGCTATTTATAAAAGAGCCAAGTAAAAAAGCACTGTTTGGTGACAGAAGGTGGCTACACTTGTGGTGAGCACAGCATGATGTAGAGACGTGTGGAATCACTATGTTGTACACCTGAAACTAATGTAACATTGTGTGTCAGCTACAATGGAAAAGCAAGAAAGAAAAAAAAAAGCAAGAAAGAAAATAACTTCCTATTTCTATCCAGTGTCTGGGGCCGTGGCTTTGTTCTTATTTTAAAAATTCCCATACTTTAAGAAAAGATGCAAAAATAGTTAGGGCTTTGGTTTTTAACAGAGGCTGTTTCAAAACTGGACCTGCAAACTGTGTCAACTTCAGCCTGTCCTTTACTCATTTCTAAAAGAAGGCAAACTGGAAGGCACTAAAAATTCAGAGTCCTTTCAGAATTAACTAACAGAGCTAGGAAAAAGAACTTCTGTTACAGCAGCCCACTGCACAAACACACCACTCTCCTGGGACAGGTCTCTCTCAGCAATGAGATCAGCAGATGTGAGGTTTTGTGCATCAATGCTAATCTGTGTTTATACAAAGGAGGAATCCAAAACCAGTTACTGCAGAGGGGAGGGAAAATTTCAAGTCCAATTTAAAGGAACACTAGGAGGAATCTGATAATTTTATCACAGACATCTGGAAATTATCTAACCTATGTTGGAGTCATAAAGATAATACTACTAATTGCTGATTTAAATCCTTTCTGGAACAAAGCCAAATATAACATAATTCTAAAGCTAATGGGCTATTATTATTTGAGTACCAATGGAATGTTAAAAAATTCTAGATGTTTCCAGCAAAGTATAATCACTATTTTAGAAAAAGATAAATCACTCTGAATTATTTAAATTTTTTTTTTTTTAAGATTTTTAAAAATTTATTTATTTGACAGAGAGATAGCACAAGTAGGCAGAGCGGCAGGCAGAGGGAAAGGGAGAAGCAGGCTCTCTGCTGAACAGGGAGTCCGATGCGGGGCTCGATCCCAGGACCCTGGGATTATGACCTGAGCCGAAGGCCGCCGCTTAACCGACTGAGCCACCCAGGTGCCCCTGAATTAATTATTTAAAAAAACACATCAGTAGGGAAATTTCTTCAAGGCTCATACCTATCCTATTTCTACTGAAAAGAATTTCTGCCTTACAAAGGGCAGTTTTAGTTGCAAAACCTGGCTTAGGAGTAGTGGGATGGGATTTGTTTCTGATAAATTAAAAAGGTTCGATCTTGTCCTGTTAATTAATAATTATTCATTTGCTCTAGTCCCAAAAGGTGTTCAACCTTCAGGAAGAACCATATTCTTCTAATTATGTTTCAGGCGGACACTCCAGGAAAAACAAAATCCTTTAATCAACAAAATCCATCATACTACTTGAGAGAGGCTCACCAAGGAGAAGAGGTCATTCTGTAATCCAAGTCGATCCACAGGGGGCAGAGAGAGGTCACGAATGCCTGGTAATAAACTTTCCAGCATGGCTGAGCTGTACTGCGTCCGATAAAATCCAACTGTTCCCAGGTTTAACTGAAAAGACACCCAAAGGGCATTATTAATTAAACAGCTGCCTTTGTTTTTTTAAAGCATCTTGAGCAGGTGTGAAAGTTGTTCTGGTTTTCGTTTATCTGAGCGAAAACAACAAAGCTCACATATACAGGCAGGGATGAAAATGAAACAACACACAAAGACAGAAATCGGTTGTCGGGGTGCCTGGGTGGCTCAGTCGGTTAAGTGTCTGATTCTTGATTTCAGCTCAGGTTATGATCTCAGGGTCGGGAGATTGAGCCCCACGTCAGGCTCCAAACTGAGCTTGATGGTAGGGGGGGAGAGTCACAGGGGCCAGTTTCTATCTACTCTCAGTGGACAGTTTTAAGTTTACAGAAAATATTTACTATATGTAAGAGCACATGGACAGTGGAATCTCTGAGGAAGACTAAGCCTTTACACTCATCTATTCAGCCAGAGTCTCAACAGAACAACAATGCTCAGATCCTAGATTTTAAAGAGTTATGTGGACTTAAAAGGTAATTTCATGTGATTTGTGGAGTGAGGTAATCACAGACTGTCATTATTCTCTATAGGCTATTTACCAACAGGCAAAAAAAAATTTTTTTTTAAAGATTTTATTTATTTATTTGACAGAGAGATAGAGAGACAGAGAGATAGGCAGAGCAGCAGGCAGAGGGAGAGGGAGAAGCAGACTCCCCGCCGAGCAGGGAGCCCGACGCGGGGCTCGAGCCCAGGACCCTGGGATCCTGACCTGAGCCAAAGGCAGACACCCAACCGACCGAGCCACCCAGGCGCCCCAAAAATATTTTTGATAATACTTATATATAAAATGCTTTAAAGGTAAAATAATAGCATAAGATATAAATATTTTACTATTTATATATAAGTATTTTTTAAAATCACCTCACAATAATACAACTGCTGTTTTATTGGTCTCTTTAACTTTTACTGCAGTAATAATACCTTTATTTACTCAATTACAATCACTGCATACATGTTTTTCTCATTTATAAGAAAAATTTCATATGGCTACATAATCTTCCCGATTAATTTCAAATGGTAATATAGTATTCCACTAAGTATATTTTAAAAATATATATTAAAACAAAGGGAGAAATGTTTTTTTTCAGAAAAGCACAGAAGTCTGAGACAATGTATAATTCCTATTAGGAACCTATAGCTGGGAGAAAAGTGTAGTAGATACTTTCATTATGAATGGTACAGAATACAGGATAATGAAAAATCATCTTGACCAACTGTTATTTTTTGTGAAATGGTTTTCCAACACCAGTTGTAGGAATTTCACATTTCAGTGACACAGACTTATTATTATATGTCTGAGCTCACTTGATTATAGCTGTATATTTACAATGACAACACATCATCCAAGTTAACATCTCATTACAATGACAATGCAGTTTGAAGTTGCAAGACTACAAATCTTTTGGTTAATGTGACTTTATACATAATCTACTATTTTTTCCCCTTTGATCCTATCCTTTAATATCTGCTTATCTACCACTTCCTTAATTGACATAAGGGAAGATATCTAGACCATATTAATTGAAAAACTGGCCCTCAATTTCACATAGGAAAGTTTAGTAATGCTTTTGTCTTTGCAAGTCCTAGTCTAAACTAAGGCAGAATTTAGAGCCAGCCATAAAGTGCATAAAGGGAGTGAGAGAAATCAATTAATTTCGGTCAGATAAAAATGGCCAGGCCATTTCTAGACTTACCTTTACCCACTGGTCTGGTTTGACATTTTTCAAAACCACATTCATCTCTGGCTTGTCCATCAGAATTTTCAGTTTGGCATGGTTGGGATCTTCGCTAGTAGAGATTGTGATAGGAACCATCCACTGGGGACAGTCTTCTCCTTAAGCAAGAGAAGAAAGAATAGGAAACTTGAAAAATAATTTGTCACTGGAAGAAACAGAGGGTAAGGCGGAGAGAGAGGACAGGTGTCCTACACATGAGCTTGAGTCTAACTGTTAAGCCAACAGCTCATTTTCAATGGTACATAAATTCTTCCATAACCTGAATAATACTAGTACAAAGGAAGAGAGGATTTTTTTAACAAAATCACAATGGCTTAAAAAAGGAGAACAGTTTATTCAGTTGTAGTATCACAAATATAGTGATTTTAATTTGTCGTTTTCCCTTTACAGAGCCATAGACAGTAATGATTTTACTGTTAAAAGAAATTTCAAGTAGGTGAAAGCTCTCACATAGCATTTAAAAACATTCTAAGGTGCAGTCCTCAACAGGTATATATACTACTGCAACACTGAAGGGTTGATTTTTATTTCTGTGATACACATGATACTCCCCGGAGCTGATGGATTCCATCACTAAAAAGTTATAGCTAAAAGTCCAAACTTTTGTAAGGCAGATAACATATTGTCTTTTAGGTATCAGATAGCAGAACAGACTTTGAATTAAGATACCAAACAGAAGAGAGTCACTGCCCAATGCATTAATCTAACTATTAGTAAGTTATATAGCTTTATGCTATTAGCCTAAAGCACAAATTAGAATTTTCTCCTAATGCTGGGATAGTTCAGGTTTTAATACTGCCTATACTGGTCACAGAGTATTTGAAAAAACTGCAAAACCTGTCAAGTCCTACCATGCAGACTGGTATGAGGCAGGAAACAGAAACTGTAACACTTTGGGATTTATTTTGGATAATAAACCTGTCATCTGACTTCTCAGCCATAGTTATCTAAAGAGTAATTCTAAATGCTAAGGAAGGTTAAGGATGGAAGGCTGTACCTCTTAACCCTAGTAGGGTGTACCATATTTTGGAGGGCGGAGCATGAAAAGGTATTGGTGATTCTGATATACACCTCCCCTTTTTAAGAATTATTGTTTTAAAGGAGATGAGAGGGGCACCTGGGTGGCACAGTCGGTTAAGCGTCTGCCTTCCGCTCAGGTCATGATCCCAGATCGAGCCCCGCACTGGGCTCCCTGTTCAGCAGGGAGCCTGCTTCTCCCTCTCCCTGCCTGCCTGTCTGCCTACTCATGAATGGTAGAGAGTACAGGATAATCTTTACCAACTGTTATTTTTTGTGAAATGGTTTTCCAACACCAGTTATAGGAATTTCACATTTCAGTGACACACTTATTATTGTATGTCTGATCTCACTTGATTATAGCTGTATATTTACAATGACAACCCATCTCCAAGTTAACATCTCATTACAGTGACAGTGCAGTTTAAAGTTGCAATTAATAAGAATCTCTCTCTCTGTCAAATAAATAAGTAAAATCTTAAAAAAAAATAAAGGAAGTGAGAAAGGTACAGAGAAACACTTTTAATTTCCTGAGCAAAAGAATCAATGACCTGTAGAAATATTTGAAAAACCAGAGTTGAGTGGTGGTTAAAGGTATAAACTCATGTAATCCAACTATTTTGTTTAAATTCCTGCTCTTCAACTCATTAGATAGGTGACCTTGGGCAACTTAACTAACCCAGCTATGCCTCAGCTCCCTCATTTGTAAAAAGGAAATACTATCTACCAAATGGGGCTGCTGAGACTATAAAATAAGGATCAGTTATACTGATTAGCACGGTAACTGGTACATAATAATGATAAATAATCACTGGGCTTTATTTATTTACTTGTTTACTTACTTAGTATGCCCAATAATTAAAAAAAAAAAAAATTAGCTACCCACACAAATGTGCACCAAGGCTTCTTTTAGGGATGAAGGCTAAAGCATTACTTCTTGTGTGTTCCTATCCTAATTCATTTCTTATAGCTTCCAATAACGACATGGAATTTCAAAAATCAAAGAATATCAAAACACTACAAATACCTCATGAATCTCCTTTTTTAATTTCCTAGATTTGTATTTTATTACCATTTCCTTGTTTTTATTTAATTCTATTAAAAATATTACAGAATGGATAATTATTTCCTATTAATTGGAACACTACTCATATGGTATCCAAATTCATTTATCAGCTCCCACTTATAGCCACTTGCTTACCAACATATGGTCCACTGGCACAGAACTTCCTTTGGGACAACCTCAATAATCTGTCATCTTCTACCTAAAGAAGGAAAACAAAAGCTAAAATAGTAGTATTCACACTTTTTTTTTTTTTTTGGAGGGGGCAACACTTCTGTGACAAAGTAGAAGGTGAAACTAGTATAGCCAAATGTCTCATGAGAACCCGAAGTGCAACAGTGATGAAGATGATGATAGACAGAATGGGAGAAAAGGCATTGCTTCTCATTTAGGCCTCAAAATAACAATACTTTAAATAAAAGGCCATGTTCTATGTAATGAAGGGATATACACGCAGACAAGAACTTTAAAGTGTTACCATTTTCTCAAGGATACATAACAATAAATAATACTACAGCAAGCTGTTTTAATCTTTATAGAGGGAGGTTATATCTCCAGACTCTTCCACTTCTAAAAAGTGGCAACCTCAGATTAGCATGTTAGGAATTCAAATTTTTAGAATGACCAATAAACATGAAAAAGACCAATAAACATGAAAGAGGCACACACCTTGCTTCAAAGGCTGAGCTTTGCAATGAAACACAAAAAAAGTGGCGGGGGAAAAACTGCAAAACACTAAAAAGCCAGAAGCAACAAAAGCAAGTACATATTTAAAAAAAATACTTCAACAGTATGCGTTCATTTGTTTTACTTATCATTTGTTAATATGCCCTGGAACATTTTAAATAACGTTAAGATATAACAGATTTAGCATCACCCACATCAAATGTAAAATTAGGCCATGACCTTTATGGATAAACTGACTACACAAGACAGAATTGAAAAGCTGAAAGATCTGAGTAAAGAAGCAATGACCACTTTGATGCCACAAAGAACTTGCTAATGAACTTAAACACTGCATCCATCACTGATTAGTTATTTGTCACAGAGATGTCGTCGAGAAAGTTGAAAGGTGACTTTAAATTGATTGAAATAAAGCAAAATAAAGCAAAAATGTTTACATTTAGGGAATATAAAGTGAGAAATAAATCATAATCAAGATATTATATGTTGGAGTGCTCTCCTTTTTTTAAAGGAATTAAGAGTCATAGATAGGCTTTTTATTTTTATTATAGTGTGAAATGGAGGATGAGTTTGGCTGTGTTTGTGGACAAAAAACAACAAAACAAAGAAAGTAAGACTTTGAAAGTAGCTTGATGGAAAAGTTAATTTAGTCTCAGTAACACAGAGGAAGTTAGGTGTTAGTATTCTAACTGATACCTTAAAAATGTGTTCTGCTTGAAGAAAAAAATATGGCCTAATAGTCTGCTTTACATGTAATCACTAAAGTGTTGACAGTTTTTGAAGGAATGAAATCCCCAGGGGTGAAAAGAACAATCATCTTTGTAGCATGTCATTATTCTTAAAAACAGATAAAATGAAAACTACTTGTTAGTCAATATAGAATGTCAATGTCAAGTTTGATCAGGCATCTCCTATTAACAGACCAGTTCAAAGTGGAGGAAGAAGAGTAGAAAGAAACAAAATGGTCATAATGGCCTAATAGTAGGTCACTAAGCTTCTAGATATCTTTTCCCACCAATAAGAAATGATTGATTGCATTCCCTAAACTACCTTTTCAAATGCTCAATCTAACTGAGAGGTCTTCAAATGTGTATACTTTATTATAAAATACAATCGTGTTTAAGGGTAAGATGTGGCTCCAGAAGGTTAACCTGCAAGCACTGTAACAAATGATGTAAACTGGGGTGCATTTTGAGAGCACAAGGGCTAGGTTAAGTGTCACCTAGAATTCTTACCGTACAAAAAACCAAATTTACTAACTTAACTTAGAATACCATATTGAGAAAGTCTTTGCAAAACATACTTAGTTTTATGGACAGTGCAGAACCACAAGAGTGAACATACACCAAAAAAGAGTTATGAATCTTCCTCCCTAAAAATGAAGAGTAATTAATTCTCTGTGCAGGTCAAAAAACCATGGCAAAGAAATATAAGAGAACAATTTCATAATTTCATATAATTAAACTAAGTTAAGATAAACTTCTGGTATGCATTGAAGGCTGATGTGTAACTCTCAGTCCTCTTGGGGGGACAACTCATTTTGAAGTACACCTCTCTGAATGCAGCTAACAGTTCAACTAATAATAGTGCAATTCTAATCAAAATCACATTGCCACCCAACCAACATTAAAACTAATTTTAGGGACACCTGGCTGTCTCAGCTGGTAGAGCACACGACTCTCAGTCTCAGGGTTGTGGCTTCAAGACCCAAGTTGAGTACAGAGATTACTTAAAAATAAAATCTTAAAAAAAAAAAACTAATTTTAAAGAATACTATAAATTGGTGTAGAATTTTAACAAATGCTATTTCTGCATCTATTGAAGTGATTATGTGGTTCTTCACCTGTATTCTGTTAATGTAGTGATTATGAATCAATATACTGTTGTTTGTTTTTTAAGATTTTATTTATTTGACAGAGAGACAGACAGCCAGAGAGGAAACACAAACAGGGGGAGCGGGAGAGGGAGGAGCAGGCTTCCCGCAGAGCAGGGAGCCCGATGTGGGGCTCGATCCCAGGACCTTGGGATCATGACCTGAGCCGAAGGCAGCCACCTCACCAACTGAACCACCCAGGTGCCCCTGTTTTTTTAACTGTTAAACCAACTTTGCATTCCTGGAATAAACCCCACTTGTTCATTTTAGATTTATATCAAGGGGTGACTGGCTGGCTCAGTCAGAAGAGCAAGCAACTCTTGATCTCAGGGTCATGAGTTCAAGCCCCACATGGGGTATAGAGATTACTTAAATAAGTAAATAAATAAATAAATAAACTTAAAAAAAAAAGAACATATCAAGTTTACAGTTTTCCTTGGGGACAGTAAAAGTAGACAACATTTTGTTTTCTGCTGTAAGTATGTATGATTTTAATGATGTGGGGGACAAACTATTCAGTATAGAGATAATAAATCACTGAGAAAACAATGCAAAGGCTGGCTTAAATGTTACCTAGAATACTTAAAGTACAGAAAAGAAAATTTGATAACACTGACTGAATTTCATTTAATACAGTAGCAGATGAACTGGAGGACTTTTTATAAGGTTACCTGTTCTGCTTCCACATATATGAGGGGGAATCCCATTTGTTTGGTCCAGGTATTCATCACCGCTGCTATAGGTTTACCACTGGCATTTTCTAAACTTTCCCAGAGATCCTCTAGAAAATAAACACAAACAATGAAAATCTAAAATGTTGACATTTTTGTTTTCCTAAACAAACCAGAAATTTTACATAACTCCTGACACTACATTGCTAACCAATTTTTTGGTTCTTTCAGGTTCAGGAGACAAACAGGGGGTCAAATTAATGTCCCCTCGCCTCCCCATTAAATAAACTCTATTACAAAAACTGGTCTTATAGTCTAAGATGTCCTTAATTGTTCCAATTTACTAAAAAAATCACAAATTATAGGGGTGCCTGGCTGGCTCAGTCGGTGGAGCATGCGATTCTTGATCTCGGAGTTGTGAGTTCGAGCCCCATGATGGGCCTAGAGTTTACTTAAAAAGAAAATCACAAATTATAATAACCAAAAGATAAACAGGTGAGTTCAAACAAGAAGAAATAGAAACAAATAGAAACATATTCAAGATCACCCCTAAATAATCATCCACAAACTTACAACCATTATCCCCATTTGATTAACAGAGGTTAAAAAATATTCAATGCTCTGAGGTTGAAGTAAAACAGGGTCAAACAGCACTGGTGGTCAAGTAAACAAAAGAGCAATACAATGTGATACACACTAGAATTGGGACATGAACAGAGGAAAAGCCCTTCAAGAAAAATCCAAGAAAAATAAAGGCTTCACAAGAGTTGGCTTTTGGTCTCCATCTTGAAGAGGAGTTGTTCGTTAGGCT
Source organism: Halichoerus grypus (assembly GCF_964656455.1). Taxonomy (NCBI): domain Eukaryota; kingdom Metazoa; phylum Chordata; class Mammalia; order Carnivora; family Phocidae; genus Halichoerus; species Halichoerus grypus. The sequence continues at coordinate 186,374,713 of NC_135713.1, forward strand.
GACAAAGGGAAAAGGGCAATCCAGGTAGACAGAATAAATGGTCTATGTACAAAGAAGAAAGTGTAAGAAAAGACAGAAAATATCAATAACAGCAAATTTTCAGTAAGCTGAAGACAGAGGCCCAGGTGTGGGAGCACTGAGGCTGAGACAGCAGGCCGGGGCTGAGCTGCTAAGACTGTGGGGCTCTACTGTGGAGGGGAGTGAAGTATCTTGAGTGTTTTTAATTAGTAGGTGATGCAATCAGAGATTCGCTTTAGAAAGATAACCCTGGCCAGCCTCAGAGTGAGAGAGAAAACCAAAGAGAGTACTAAGCTGGTAGGCAACTGCAGAGTTCAGGAGAGAGATCATAAAGGCACGAATTATGGAAAGGGGAGTGAGGAGAGACAGAGGATCAAAACCACGGATGGTGACTGCACTGTGTCTGAACTACCAACTGTCTTTCATAACATAAGCAAACCAAGAAAAGGTCCATGGTAGGCCTCGCTGTGCGAAAGGTGGCCTATAAACCAGCCACTGGCTTCACCGGGAGCTTGTTAGGCAGATCCTCAGGTCTTAACCCAGACCTACTTAATTAGAAACATTTCCATAGACCCTGGGTCACTGTGTGTACATTATAGTTTAAGAACTATAAGGTTCTGGGGCACCTGGGCGGCTCAGTCGTTAAGTGTCTGCCTTGAGCTCGGGTCATGATCCCAGGGTTCTGGGATCGAGCCCCACATCGGGCTCCCTACTTGGCGGGAAGCCTGCTTCTCCCTCTCCCACTCCCCCTGCTTGTGTTCCCTCTCCCACTGTGTCTCTCTCTGTCAAATAAATGAATAAAATATTAAAAAAAAAAAAAAAGAACTATAAGGTTCTTTCCTCATGTATTATATGTATGCATGCTAAAGACTCAGAAAACTTACAGGAGCACATTCTCTGTAGTTCTGCTTTACGGAACAGAATGCCTCTCTCTTTTATAAACTGAGGTGGAAATTTACAGCAGGGGGTGGGGGTAGGGTAGGAGGGGAGAGTGTCAGGGTTACATCATGTCCTGAACAGAGAGGCAGATATACTCTTTATTTTTAATTCACAGGTCACAAACCTCAGGAACAGCCCATGCCAGGCCTCTCTGAACTTTTGTCATTCTATTAGATACTAGTGACATTACACAAATCTTGCTTTTTTTTTTAAGATTTTATTTATTTATTTATTTGACAGAGAGAGAGAGACAGCGAGAGAGGGAACACAAGCAGGGGGAGTGGGAGAGGGAGAAGCAGGCTTCTTGCTGAGCAGGGAGCCCTATGTGGGGCTCGATCCCAGGACCCCAGGACCATGACCTGAGCCAAAGGTAGATGCCCAACCAACTGAGCTACCCAGGTGCCCCCACAAATCTTGCTTTTAAACTATTTTTGTTCACTGAAGAACTCAAAACTCCAACTCTGGCTCTTTTTCATCTTCAATCAACTCCTACCTTTATTCTTTCTTTTGACTCCCATATACAACAAATCATAGACCACTATACACTCTTAAACCACGAAAACTCTTAAACCTTCACTGAAACTCACTGAACTAGTTCCACAAGTTCACTAAAAGATGGTTAATTTGTAGCAATTTTAATGGCCATTGGTCAATTTAGGCCAATAAAACCAATGAGTCACCAAAAAGACCAAGTTCTGGTAAGGTAAACCAAACTCTTCAGACTCTCTGAGGTGGCAGGACACTGAGCTACGGAGAGCAGAGTTCTGGAGGGGGACAAGAAGGATAACGGGTTCTGATTCATGTTGATCTATGACTTAACACATGGCACCAAACAGGTCAACTTTATTTCCTATCTATCACACGGAAGGTTAAGCATTTGGAAAAAAGTAAATGTCCCGCTCTGGATAGAGTGCCAACACCTTCTCTTCACTGCTATCTCAAGCTATTAAAGATTACCTGTGGCAGCATTCTTTTGTTGGAACTTGGTTAAATACATGTTCATTCCTTTCTTAAAGTCCTGAGAAAACACAATTTTTAAAATCCAGGAGATTAAGACCTTGGAATTTATAGTGTATTTGCATATTAGTACTCAAAAGCTAATTTACTCAAATTAGCTGAGTGTCGGACTTACTGAAAAACATCTATCCCTCTAATGTCTACTGTCTTTTATTTAAGAATGCATACTCTTTGCCTTCTACATTTGCTTTTAAGTTTTATACCAGCCTCCCACACATCCCCCAAACACATTTACACATCATTCATCTAAGAGACCACAAGAGTCAATATAAAAAGAAAAGAAGATAAGTCATATCAGGGTAATATCCTTCTAGAGTCTAGAAAAATTACTTAGGAACTTAATCTAGATAAAAGTAGACACTTTTTTTCCATGCAAAACACTATGATTTCACCATAAAAGGATGGAAGATTTTTTTTTTTTAATTGCTTTTTTACCTTATCCCCAATGTAGTCATGGAGCATTCGGATGACAGATGCACCTTTGCTATATGATATAGCGTCAAATATCTCATCAACTTCAGCAGGATGGCCCACACTGACCTGGCAGACAGTGTGATTCAGGGTTATGACAGGAAGCAGACAGCCTGTAATACTAAATTACATAAAAAGCTTTCTAGAAAAACCCTCCTAACTCATAAGATACTTTTCTGCCTTTAGTTCACTCATAAATGCATATTGATGATCCTTAAAAAGACTGTAGTAACTAACACTAATAAAGCGGAGTATATAACATGATCCCCACCATCTCTGTGGGTCTTGGCTCGGCTTTGCTGGGAGGCAAATCACCATGGATCATTTTATTGGGGAATTGGGAGACGGAGGAAGGGAGAGATGAGAAACATTTGATTTCTTGCAACTAACTGTAGCAGCTTATAATTACATAGGACTTTGGTTAAATACGTCAAAGTAGACTACAAGTTCTTTGGAGGCAAAATCTGTTCATATAAACTAGTCAAAATAAGGATAGGCTAAGTCAAGAGAAATAAAATTTTATATATATTTTAGACAATGACAACAATAAAAGAATATGTTCAGAATTTTCTTTGAAACAACGGAATCATAATGTTCCCTTGTGCATACTGCCCAACAGGCATGGTTCTCCCATACTGTTCAATAAAAATGTATTTAGTGAATGCTTATGGGTATATATAGCACTTGCCTCTACAAAGATAAAATTCTTATACTGTCTACCTTAAAAAGAAACATAATTAGTACTTAGTCTTGTGAGATTTTCAAGACCGAAAATATGAGCTATAAAAACAAGTGAATTGCCTGTGCAATTTTCTTTTCTTTTCAGGCTCCTAAGTATCTCTATAACAAATTACTTATTTCATTAGAAATGAGAGCAAAGGCCAATGGTTGAAAAGTATGGCTCACTTCAATAGGATGGCTGTTATCTAAAGCATCAAGTTCCTGGGCACGAGTGTAATCAGCAGATACAAACTGAGTCCAGATATCATACTCTGGGAAGCAGTGGTCTACACACAAATATTCAATCCATGATGCAAAGCCTTCATTTAACCAAAGATGAGTCCACCACTCCTAAAAACAAAAGAAAGAAATGTGTAAAGAAAACGAAGTATTTATCATTCCACTAATTTGAAAAACTCACATGTCCCTTCCATTATACTCTACAACTTACAACTTAATAAGCCAAAATTCAGTAAAAAACATTCAGTAAATAACTCACGTCTCTAAACAAAAAAGATGCTTAAAAGAGATGCTAAAAAGGCCAACTGGTGATTTTGGCATTAGGCCTGAGGGACATTTCAAAACATAGCTAAGTAACTTTTTATTACCAAAGCTAGATAAAAATGGAAGGAAAAAGGGAGGGAGGGAGGGGAGAAAGCCCTCATACGGAAAAGGGGAAGAGGGCAGATAAATGTAGGCAAGAGCCTATATTGTCAGGTAAAATTTAGTTTAATATACCAGAAAGCTACCAGGACCAAATAAGGAAAACTGGGAAGGATTTCCATAATGACTGATTGACGAGTTAAACTTTCTAGATAAACAGAAAACAGTACTGCTCATATAAAGATTAGGTAAAATTAACAGAAGCATCATGGCAGTAAGTAGTTCAATAATGAACGGTGTTTAAGTATTTATGGAATATAAAATTCTCACCTGCTAATAAGAATTAACAGTAGAATGGACAAAGAATACAAATGAGTCACAGATAAAACCAACTTTTAAAAAAAGTCAACTTTTTAGAAAGAGATTTTAATCTAAGTTTCATTAAAGTTGATTAAATCTCTTACAAAAAGAAAGCAATATAAGAATCCAAGATAAATGCTAAAGGACTAATGCAATGGTGAAAAGCAAAAAGGCATTTATTTAAAATTCTGAAAAGAGGGCGCCTGGGTGGCTCAGTCGTTAAGCGTCTGCCTTCGGCTCAGGTCATGATCCCAGGGTCCTGGGATCGAGTCCCACATCGGGCTCCCCGCTCAGCGGGGAGCCTGCTTCTCCCTCTCCCACTCCCCCTGCTTGTGTTCCTGCTCTCGCTGTCAGTCTCTCTGTCAAATAAATAAATAAAATCTTTAAAAAAAAAAAAATAAAATAAAATAAAATTCTGAAAAGATAAAATATTTTCAATATTAAGTGATGAAAGGCTATCTAAGTGCTTTGTGCACTTACTTAACTAGTAGCTTCCACAAAGATGAGCTGGTACAGAGCTAGTTATTCACCACCCTATCATGAGCCCTTAAATTTCAGTTAAAGAAACAATTGACATCTAATAACTAGAACAGTTGCTCAAATCCAGTAAAAAGTTGCTTAAAAGCTATATGAGAATGTGCACATTTCCCCTACTAAAATTTATTGCTGGTAGTTTAAAAATAAAATCATAAAAAATGAAGACTGCTCAAAGCTAACAAAAAATTGTTTGGTAGCAACAAACTTGCTACATTAGGAGAAGAAAATATTTCTGTACGTATTTGAATACAGGTACCAGCACACTTAATTCCACATGAAATTATATTTCAAAACTTTTTCTCACCCCTAAGTAAAATTTTAAACACCCAAAGCAAAAGGAAATGGTTTAATTTCAAGGGCTGGCTTTCTTTAAAAGCTGTCTCAGACATGTAATAGTTGCTAAATGTCTTACTTTCTTGCTTATTCCTATGACATATGGACTCAACTAACATCCAAGTCAGGTTCTGCTCTTTGGCAGCCTAAAATGCTATCAGGGAATTTGGCTGGCTCCAGAATCTCCAGTTCTTTCTTTGCAGAGGTACTTCTAGTTCACTCATTAAACTCTGTGCTCCCAAACTCGAACACAACTAGCCGACATAGATAGTACTTATTTGGAGTAAGAGGGAAAGGTCAAGACTTAAGAACAGAGATCATTCACTGCAAACGCTGCAAAATTTACTGCAAACATAATAAATAATAATTTCAATGGGACAGCTGGAAATTTTAATATACTTTACAGTTACTCCCTAGTTTCATTTCTATCAAATTTCAACTTAACATTTTAGGCAATGAGAAAACTGACTCCTAAAAACATTTCAACCTAACTGATCATGTTGTTATTTATCAGGTTACTTTTCAGCTACTGAACTACATAATAAATATGCTCAAGAAACTATAGTTAGCCTGGAATCTCTGTACCTAAGAGGAATCTCTTTCTCTCACTCAAATTAGTATTATCACTTTGCCATTTGCAGGCAAATTCTACAACAGTTTAGGAAGTATTTTGTGTGGAATAAAGACTATCCACATACTCTTGATTGACACAGAGATTCTGATAAACACTGTTCAAAGTGGATGTTCTAAAATAAAGATTTTCTATCATTCATTTTTTAGTACTATGTTCCAGTCAAACCTGAAATACTATGTAGCCAAAATAATGTGCAGCAGGATGAAGATAAATATATTTGAGCACTTAAAAATATTAAATACCATAGTAACAAGATTTCCAAACCATTGATGGGCGAGTTCATGTCCCACAACCAGAGCAACCCACTGGCGTGATGAAGAACAGGAGTTTTTTGGATCAATAAGCAATGCAGTCTCCCTGTGTTAAAAAAAAATTTTTTTTAAACAATGTAAGTATTGCAATAAAAGCATGCACAAATGGGGGAGGGAGATTCAAACGGTAAATAAGACGGTCAAGTTAGGCTTTAGAGATGTCAAGAAAACATTTCCCCAGAGGTACAGAACAGAAAAAGTTCTGGGAAGATTAAAGACTATTCCAACAGAATTCATACAACAGAAGATCAAAGGTGTGACACAAGTTTAATCATCAGTTTGTAAACAGGACAGATGCCTTAAGTTTTAAAAAACTTTGTCTAAGGGATTAGGGATTATTGTGCTAGACAGAGAGAGTAAACAGTCCTCCTATTAAAAGAAGGGGAGTGGCAAGTGGGGGGAACATGCATTCCACAGTCCCAAAAAGAACACTGAGCAGGCTGTCCAAAACTTAACTCATCAAAGAAGGCGGGGCAAAAACTTGTTTACAGACCCTGCTTTAAAAACTATACAACCCACATGTTTGTATTGTGGGGACAGATATGTAAAAACTTGGCTAGAAAACATTAAAGCAGAGACGGTTCTTCAAGCTGGAAAAATAACTATGAAACTCCTGGGAGGAAGAGAAGGCACCAAAATGAGAAAGTCAGCCAAAAATAGATCTAAAAATGTTACTAATGCCAGATGCTCACTTTAAAATCTTACAATCTCAGATAGTAGCACCAGAGGGTGTTCATCTGCATTCTTAAAATGTGCGCAGAAGTGGGGGAGGTAGGAAAATTTACAGCAGATCATAAAGCTTCTCAGAAGCTACTCAACTGGTGATTAGGAGTGAAGCTCTTATGAGATCAGTGATTGAAAAGATAAGGCAGGGTAATGCATCATTAACATACCTATAAGTAACAAGGCCCCAGTTCTCCATGGCACCTTCATAAAATAAACATAAACATTTATTGATATATGTACATACTTCTTCCCCAAAATCACAAAATTCAAAAAAGTTATTACAATTCAGCAATAAAATGAAATTTACTTTACCAGCTGCAAAGTCTGCAATAGCAATGAGATCAATTTTAGGTAGAGGATAAGGAACATTGAAGTAGTCCTTATAAAAAGGCAGGGTTTTAGCAGCAACCTACAAAAGTATAAACAAAAGAACCATCTGATAAATATTTTATTGTAATTCATATAGAAATCCACAAAGGAATCCTGTTGCAAGCCAAAGCTTCTCAAGTTACTAGAAACCAACCCGGGGGAACCCTACCTCCAAAAGTCTTTGGCTTTTGTTAATGTTGGCCAAACTTTAATCCATCTATAATATATTGGTATGAAAAATATATTACATCTTTTCCCACCCATTCTGTGGATAAATAAATTCCACTCTAATATTCTCTTAATCATTGTCTTGTAAAATGCTAATGTAACACCAAGGTTGGTAGTTTCAAAATTCTATTAAAAATAAAACCAAAGTACACAAATTTCAGACTAAATTATAAATAACTGTACTAATAATTGATCAGAAATGTAAATTCCCCAACCTGGAGTTATGGACTGTTGGAACAATCCTCTTCAAGTACATTTACCTCTAACGCAAATTTTCCTTGCTCTGCTTTGCCAACAGGGGTGTAAACACGGACACACACACCATCTTTTGACCTTGTTTCTACAAAGTCATATTCACCCACAACAAATGCCACCAGATATGTAGACATGACAGGTGTGCGGGCAAACTTCACTTCCACTACATTTTCATCATCAGGGTATGGTTTCCGATCAATTACATTCTTAAAAAAAAGAGAGAGAGAAAATTTAAACAGATTTACATTAAATACCTTAAAGCAAATACTAGCCAAAAACTCTGCTGCTTCTCCTTCCCCCTTCCAGCACTGCTTACTTATCTATCCCAATTCATCCACTGCTTTTATGCTGTCAAAATCTTTCCTATTAAGAAGGAAACACTAAGAAGTTGGGGGGCTAAAGTGTTAAAACTACCAAGGATCTATGAGAGAAAAGAAGCAACTTTTCTTGAATACCTATTATATGCCAGGCACTGGGATGTTTTAAGTAAGACCTCAATACTTTTCAAGTGAAATAAGGATAAAAGGCAATAATTATTAATGAAGGGTAATTGTGAAATCTGCATTTCAAAGGGTACAGATACCTAAATTTAGAGCATTCTCTATACCAAGGCTGGCTCTAAGCAAATTTGTGGAGGAATTTCCACTTGACCTACAGAGTTCCTCATTTCCCTTTGTTGTTTCCCCCCACCCTTCTTCCTATTCAGGAGCTCTACTTTCGCAAGATCTATTCTTTCTTCCAAGGAAGACTTATTCAAGAACAGACCTGATAAATTCATTCATACTAAACTGTAAAATAATATTTCAGTTTAATATATTAGCCTCCTTTTTAGGAATATTTGAGAAGAGAATGGCATTCTCTCTATGGAATTCTCTGCACCATAAGGAGGCAAAAGCCAGGTATTTTCAGGTACAGTAGGCTTTTCCAAGTTCCCCAGATTCATATTACAGGCTATCAGGTACTTCTGTCTTAAACAGTATATTTCAAGTGGTAAATGCTTACTCTATTTATGAAAGAGATAATGACATCAGTGAAGAGAGCATATTCTAAGAATACAATCAACCAGAAACCTAAATACACTTCATTACATGGCTATATCTTTTGCCATTTAATAAGAAAGTCAGATTTTTTTTTTTCAGGCAGTATTTATTTAACTCATCACTTTTTCAGTTTTCCAAATTAAAGTTTATAAGAAATTTCTTCCATGAGGAAGGAAACTCCAAATAAGGAAATTTAAAAAAAGAGGGCTTACTGGAAATAAAGAAAATGAACATCTGTGCTCCTGTTATGTATCAAGCACCGTGCTAAGTGGTTTCATGCTACTGCATCTAACCAGAAAACTAAGTATTATAAACGCTTATTCAAATTTTAAATATACTTACAAACACATACATACCATGTTTGATAAAGCTACTCTGTCTTTAGGAACGACCAATGAGATATCAAAAGTTGCTTTGATGGCAGGCTCATCCCAGCAAGGAAAAGCCCTCCGGGCATCAGTAGCCTTAAAAAAAGAATATGAAATATAAATATTACTGAATTAACCTAACCGGCTATTTCATAAAGTAACCGTCATCATCTTCTTTCTATCATCCATTCCTTCACTTGTTTAAATATTTACTTTCTACTCCATGCCAGGCAACACACTAAGGAATGACTACAGAGAAAACATGGGGTTTATTATCCCTGCCACATCAACAACGCAAAAACAAACAAAAACAAGCAATAATCCAGGAATTAGGTCTGCTACAGATCTTAACAACATACAGTATTAGAATAATTTAGAATGATACATATTTTTAAAAATATTTTTATTTATGAGAGAGAGAGCAAGAGAGAGAGAGAGAGCATGAGCAGGAGGAGCAGAGGGAGAGGTAAAAGCAGTCTCTCCACTGGGCAGGGAGTCGGATGCGAGGCTCAATCCCAGGACCCTGGGATCATGATCTGAGCTGAAGGCAGACGCTTAATCGACTGAGTCACCCAGGCGTCGCAGGTCATCCATTTAATGGCATTTCCATATACTACACATAAAACTGTCACCACTTGACTTACTTAACAAGATCTCATTTTTTTCTTCAAAAATAAAGAGTAAACTTGTTTGTTTTTTAAGAAAGTGCAAACTTGTTAAAGCAAAATAAAGTTTAGTGGTTCAGTAGAATACCAGTTATAAAAGAAACTTTAATAAAACAGAATGAAGTAAAAAAAATAGAACCAATTACAAGATTCTGTATCATGAAAAGAAGGAATAAATTATAGAGAGGTAGAAGAAGCACATACTTCTGGAAAAGTTTCTCCAAGGAAAATGTCAGATGGCTAATTGCACTCTCAAAGAAGTTAAATAAATGATGAATTCATTCAAAGAATAAATAAGACATCTGAAAAGTAAGCAGAGTATAAGGAAAGAAAAGATAGCACAGAAAAACTGAAATTAGGAGCAGCAGCGGTAGAGAAATGAATTTATACTCAAAGAAATTAAATGAGTAACATGGATAACAAGGTTTAAAAGTTTCTTAAAAAAAGTTTCTAAAATATCAAAAGGACAGAGTGATGAAAGCCATCAAAACTTCATCTGAGGGATAGAGATTAGACATAAACCTATTATGAGAGAGCAGAGCACAAACCACAGTGAAAATGTAGTATGTAATAGGAGAAAACTTGGCTACACTGAAGATCTGAATCTGGACATCAACAGGGTTCACCAATTCCTATGTAAAAGTTCATGAAAAGTGAACACCTGGTAAAAATTTTTAATTTTTAAGTACAAAGAAATAATTTAACAAGCAATCAAGAAGAAAACAAAGCAAAACAAAACAATATGTTACTCTACAAGGGAAAAAAAGATATTCCAGTCTGATTCTTCCCCTTGACAAAATGAGATATGAAAGACTGTGGAACAACATTTATATACCTTTGAAAGAGAAAAACTGTAAGCCAACTGTATATATCACTCTTATAGCTGAAAAGTTGGGTTTGTTATTCATTGTAGCGAGGGAAAACTCATAGTAAGGGGAACCCTGGGGTGTGTAAGAAAGAAGCTATTATATGTATATTCCGGATTGGCAGGGTGAATTGGGGGGAGGATTTAGATTCACTCTAACTTGAGTGGGGTCAAAAAGTGGAGGCGATTCTGTGGGTGCGCATCTCAACAAATCTTACCTGTAGAGAGGGCAGCCTAGAGCAAGACTAAAACCGTAATTGATAAAGATGTCGCTCATTTTAACTAAGAGAGGGAGCTGTTCCTTATTTCATGGGTAGCACAGTGACCTTGCTTTTGTCTGTCCTTAGATGAAATTATGAAGCACCCTTGTTTTTTTTCACTTTATCATGGTCTCAGAGTAACCTTGTCTGAGGTTGGTGCTCTATGATGCTGTTTACATCAAAAAGAACAGCATGGACTAGCTGGGAGTGCTGGTGCAACTTCTGAATGTCAGGGGCTGCTCTTCTTTTTCTTTTTTCCCCAACAAATCTATTATACACCCAGTAAAACTGGTCATGAATTAAGGCAAATGAAAGCCTTTCAGTTGTGCAAAGACTCTGGAAGTATACTACCCACATACCCTCCCTTAAAAAAATTTTATTTGGGGGTGACTGGGTGGCTCAGTCGTTAAGCGGCTGCCTTTGGCTCAGGTCGTGATCCCAGGCTCCTGGGATCGAGCCCTGCATGGGGCTCCTTGCTCAGTGGGAAGCCTGCTTCTCCCTCTCTCACTCCCCCGCTTGTGTTCCCTGTCTTGCTGTCTCTCTCTGTCAAAATAAATAAATAAAATCTTAAAAAAAATTTTTTTTTATTTGGAGACATACTCCAGGCAACCATTCCAGGATGCAGAAGTGCTCAAAGGGCTAAAGATAAGCACTGAAATAACGGAAACACAGAATTAAGCCTAAATAGCTATGGCAAATTTTTTAAAGATTTTATTCATTTGTTTGAGAGAGAGAGAGAGAAAGCGAGGGGAGGAGCAGAGGGAGAGGAACAAGCAGACTCCACGCTCAGCATGGAGCCTGATGCAGGGCTTGATCCCACGACCCTGAGATTATGACCTGAGCTGAAATCAAGAGTTGGATGTCAAACTGACTGAGCCACCCAGGCGCCCCTGCAAATGTTGTTTTAAAACAGAAGGCAACATAAAATTCTTGAAAGAGAAGATACACTAGGTTAGACAAATTAGTAGTGAACTAGATCCAAAACTTTATTTTTTTAAAAGATTTTACTTATTTATTTGACAGAGAGAGATAGAAACAGTGAGAGAGAGAGAGCACAAGCATGGGGAGCTGCCGGCAGAGGGAGAAGAGGGCTCCCTGACCCCAGGATCATGACCTCAGCCAAAGGCAGACGCTTAACCAACTGAGCCACCCAGGCGCCCCAATCCAAAACTTTAGGTATGCAAAACAAACAATACAGAGATATAGGCAGAAACATAAAAATAGACAGGATCAATTGTTTCCTTATCCATACTGAAATGTACAGGCATAAATTTAATTAGATTTAATACTTAAAAGTACCACTAGCAAATTCAAAACAAGCTATGTAACTTGCATATACTTGATAAATAAAAATCAAAGTGCAGATAATATAGTAAGATAAACATATAGCAAGGACCTGTCAAAGAAGAAAAGGAATGCTATACAACAACATTACTATTAATTTGGTAGGAAAAGCCACCGGTGTCAAATACTAAGAGTATAATTTTAATTAAGAAAGGTACATGTGGGGCACTTGCTTGTGTTCTCTCTCTCGCTGTGTCTCTCTCTGTCAAATAAATAAAAATCTTTAAAATTAAAAAACAAAAAGAAAGGTACATAGTATAAAAGCAATTCAGGTATTGAAATTCTGTTACATATATGCATGTATACAGATGTATATGTATATACACATACATGCATATATTATTTTGTTACATATATACATACACATTTATACAAACATATGTAACAGAATTTCAATACCTGAATTGCTTTTATACTATGTACCCTTTTTAATTAAAATTGTCTTGTTAGTATTTGACTCCTGAGGCTTTTCCTATGAAATAGTAATGCTGGTGTGTGTGTTGTGTATGTGTGTATCCATTTTCCAGCCCACATCTCTAATTCTCTCCCTCTATGATGGAGATAACTGGCTCAATATAAAATAAAGATTCCAAAATCATGAACATAATTATGGCCAAAGGGACCTAGCCTGAAATAATCATGCAAATAATGGAACAGAACTTTGTCAGAATATCTACTTTAAGGTAACAACATTTTAGAGAAGAACACCATACCTCAAACTGTGTGACAGCAGCATAGCGCACCTCTCCAGAAGGGGTAGTATATTTACTTCTGTAGAAACCTTTCATTTTGTCATTCAGCTCTCCAACAAAATCTATTTTTAAGGTTCCTGTACCTGTGATTGAAGATGAATGAAAACCACTTTAATATAGATATTAAGTACAAGTTATCAAAAATATATCCTTAAGATACTAACTTAGTTGACTATTTACAATGTTCAAATCATTCTTTCTTTTCTCAAACACTTCTCCTGGCAATTTAGTAAATACGGTATTTACTAAAATAAATGGCAAACTAATCCTAAAGTAAACCTTAACATCATGTTTAGGGTGACTGTTTAGAAAGTTTTTCTAACTTTATTAACTTAATCTCTAATCACCAATATATAAAGATAAAAACAGGAAAGGAAATGAACATTTATTACTAAATGTATGACATGCTACTGTGCATGGTGCTTTAAAAATATTTAGAAACTTGGAAGTAGGTATAGTCTCCATTTTTTCAGATGAGAAAACTGAGGCTGAAAAGTTAAATAACTTGCTTGAGGTCACACGATTAGTAAGTAGCAAGAATGAGATAAAAAATTTAGGCCTGTTTAATCCAAAATTCATGTTTTCTGCCAATGATGCCATATAAATTGGTCCATTTAGAGGACTTCATGCCAATTACTCTATCATTAAGACAAAACCCTGTCTGTTCAATCCAAATGGAACACTGATTCCATACTTTTGAAAGGAACTATATAGGCAAGATCAATGATTTGGCTGGCAAAAGGGCATTAAAAACTCTTACAGTCACCTCAATCATTTGAAATGATAATATTAAAGAAATACATTTACTCAATAATTACTAAATGCAAATAAAAACGCAACATGAATATATACTCTATTGTTGTATGGGGGCAAAACCAAGTTAGACAAAATGGGAGTTATATACCTTCTTTCATAACAAAGATTATAATTAATATCTATTAGTCATCTACTAAATTCAGATGAATGACAAAACAATAATCCCATTCTACATTTTACAAATTAAATCCCCCCAAAAAACCAACCAGAAAAATGTTGACTTCTAATTGATCCTTTTAAAGTGCCTATTTATAACAAGATCTAGAACATGGGAATCTAACAAATCAAAGACATGGTATGACTATAAAATAATTAGGCAATCATTCCAAAACTTTTATATCCTAATGTTTTAAACTGTCATTTTGGAATGCCATAGAGCAATGACACTGACATTGTTCAAAATGTTAACTCTCCCTCTTTTTGACATATCCTTTTGGATGCTCTCAGTCAGATCTTCACCTTCCAAAATTGAATTGACTTTTTTTGAAAAGGTCCAAAAGTCATTTAGAGTCCAAATCTACAGAAAAAGTAAATGACAAACTGCATATTGTTTCTAGACAAAACGCTGTTGTCTATTAAGTATGTCAATTATGTAATACTACTGATTTTCATATGTGCTTCAAACTCATTCTGAAAGTAATTTCAAGAGAAAATTTCAGACCTCTGCAGCGAAGTCATCATCATTAAAAAAAGTGCCACTTTTTTTTTTTTTTAATGTGCCCAATGTAGGGCCTGAACTCACAACCCTGAGATCAAGAGTCCCATGCTCTACTGACTGAGCCAGCCAGACACCCGGAAGTGCCATATTCTTAATGTAATCATGCTGGGGGGCGGGAGGGAATTGAAGCTCATTTGAATAAGTGTTTGTGAATCTTATTTTTTAAAAAATCAGACATTCTGTCTGAAGGGGACAATGAATACTTTCTTAAAGAGAATGACAGATTACTGGAACAGTAAATAAGAATACAATAAAAGAATGTGAAAGAATTCTAAATGATACTAAAGAATTTAACTATAATATACAATTTCTCCCTATTTTCTTTAGGAATTCACTAATCTTTAAAAAAGCAGATATATTCACATTAATAAAGTTTACAAGGACTTATCTAGTAGATTGCAAAACCCCACTACCTTTAAAAAGAAGTGTTTGATGGAATTTTATGTTGCAATTCCATAAATGGAATTGGCCAGTCTGTTTTCACTAGTCAACTAACATGTTAAGATTTCTTTTATATAACTCATATTCCATGGGAAATCTACTTTTGCCTTTTCCTATTTGGAATAAAATGATTTAAAACTCATAACTAAATAAGAAAGGCTGCTTACACTTTTACTCGGTTTTAAATCTCCAAGGCCATCAAACCATAACAAGATACTGATAGTGGCCACTTTCAAAAAAGTGGCATACTAAACAAAATACAAAGTATTGGAAAAGGTTATTACCTGAAATTCAAACAAAACACAAGTTAAAGTTTTTAAAAAATCACTAATAAATTTAACTAGTGTTATATTATACAATACTAATTACAAAATATTTACTATTAATATAGTAGAATTATAGGGCAAAAACCGGAGGAAAAAAACTTAATAAATGTCAACTTATCAAATTTACACCATACTGAAGAACTGATTGCCAGATTGTCTAATTTTATACCTGTTTGCCCACATAATTTACATTGCTTCCTCACATTAGACACCTTATTTCAATATCCATTGTATGCAATATTTATCTGCTTGGGATGATAAACCTTTTAAAACATACAATAAGCCCATTTATAAATTAAACAACTGGAAAACTGCAACTTCTACCAAAAACCTTATTTCTTGGGGGGCCTGGGTGGCTCAGTCGGTTAAGCGTCTGCCTTCGGCTTACGTCATGATCCCAGGGTCCTGGGATCGAGCCCCGCATCGGGCTGAGCAGGGAGCCTGCTTCTCCTTCTCCCTCTGCCTGCCTGTCTGCCTACTTGTGATCTGTCAAATAAATAAATAAAATCTTTAAAACAAACTAACAAAAAACACCTTATTTCTTTAAAGCTTAGGAGAATATAATTGCTGTAAAACCTGAAGTAGATCTTGAATACTTCAATAAAAATTTAATGAGCCTACTAAATGCCAAAAAATTAAAGACAGATTAATTTGTATAAAAAGGGAGTAAAGGTCTCTGCCTTTGTGTCACCATTTCCTGTGACCCTGTTTTTCACTCTTAGAAATGTCAATATCACCTAGTGTTTCTCTAAATAAACACCACTCTGCAGGATCCTTAACAAATGATTCTGAAGTTGTTGTCAGCTTACAATGATCATGGTAATTTAACCATTACTCTAGAATGTGCCAACTTCGGAAAAGAAAATGTGTTGCTTAGCTATGAAATAGTTGGCATGACTGTTAAGTCTGGTGAGGCTAAACACAAAGGTTACTAATGTCCTTTCAATATATGCTCCCTATTCCCTTACCAGAAGATAGAATGCTTGTACAGCCCACTAAAACTTGAAAAAATAAGGATGTCATTTTTAAAGCGAAGAATGACTGGGTTATTGTGTTCCAGAGAATCTTGGGAAAATGTGAAAGCCAATGATTTTCAAACAGATATTTACAGATGCTCAATAATCAATATTAGTCTCATCTCAAATAGGATAATTTCTTTTTTAAAAAAAGATTTTATTTATTTATTTGAGAGAGATCAAGTGAGTGGGTGAGCACAAGAAAAGGGAGGAGCAGAGGGAGAGGGACAAGAAGACTCCATACTGAGCATGGAGCCCAACTGAGGGTTCCATTTCACGACCCCAAAATCATGACCTGAGCAGAAATCAAAAGCCCAACAGACTGAGCCACCCAGGTGCCCCTCAAATAAGATAATTTCTGATTCTAATATTTATATCAGTTACTTATTTATACTGTTGTATTAACTAAAAATCTCCCAAACTCTGTCAAATTATAGTATACAAAAGGTCATAACCTTCTCTGACCTTAGAAATGACTTCACAATTTACCATGTCTGCTGTAAATAGTTCTCATCAAGAATGACAAAGCTCTTATATACTGATAACTGACCCATTTTTAAAAAAGATTTATTTATTTATTTTAGAGAAATTGAGAGAGAATGGAGGGAGGGACACAGGGAGAGAATCCCAAGCAGACTCCCCACTGAGCACGGAGCCCAAGATGGGGCTCCATCCCACAACCCTGAGATCACGACCTGAGCCAAAACCAAGAGTCAGAAGCTCAACCAACTGAGCCACTCAGGTGCCCCCGACCTTTTATTTACACACACACACACACACAACACACACAGACATGTAAGGGAAAAGAAGGGTGCAGAATACATATGGCATGTTAGTTTCTGTGTTCTTAAACAGTATATGCAGAAATGCTTACAAACCACTGAATAGTTTTAAAAGGATACATAGGAAACTGGTTGCTTCTGAGAAGCGTTGAGAGAAGAAAGGGCTAGGATGGCAAACACATTTCCACTATATATCATTTGAATTTTAAACAATGTATTATATTTAATTAAAAAATAAAAAGCAGGGCGCCTGGGTGGCTCAGTTGGTTAAGCGACTGCCTTCGGCTCAGGTCATGATCCTGGAGTCCCGGGATCGAGTCCCACATCGGGCTCCCTGCTCAGCAGGGAGTCTGCTTCTCCCTCTGACCCTCCCCCGTCTCATGCTCTATCTCATTCTCTCAAATAAATAAATAAAATCTTAAAAAAAAAAAAAAATAATAAAAAGCATAATATGGTGGTTAGAAGTATAGACTTTTGGATTAAACTGCATGGGTTTGAAATCCAGGCTCTGCCACCTAACACCAATTAACCTCGGGCAAGTTATTTAATTAAACCATCTTTGTGCCTTAGTTTATCTATAAAGTGCAGGTAACAGAAACTATCTCAAAAAGGATTAAATAAATTAGTATTTATGATGCACATAAAACAGTACCTGGCACAGATGAAGCATTCAATAGAAACATGCATGTATTATACCTGTATGTACACATATAACACACACGCTCCTTCTAGGAGTTTCTGCCTATTCTTACCTGCTCAATTCTAGCAAATACATTCTAGCTTCTTTTGATAATCTAGTATCTTGAAATTTTTGACTTAATAATGTCATATTTCCTAATGCTGAACAACTGAATCTACTATCTTTACACACACACACACGTGCGTGCCAGATTTATTTATCTTCTGGAATGATTTTAAAAACTTGTTTTAAAATATCTTTGCTCCCGGGACACTTGGGTGACTCAGTCGGTTAAGTGTCTGCCTTCAGCTCAGGTCATGATCCCAGGTCCTGGGACGGGAGTCCCGCATTGGGCTCCTTGCTCAGCGGGGAGCCTGCTTCTCCCCCTGCTCGTGTTCTCTCTCTGACAAATAAATAAATAAAATCTTAAAATATTTTTGCTCCTCTCCATTTTTTAATTTCTGCTCTTAAATATTTCTCTCTTCTGCTTTTTTAAAGTTACCCATTCTTATCTAACTTTGATCTTGATACTTAGCGATTAATTTTCAGTTTTAACTAAATATGCTGAGTAATGTTTTACTTGCATCCTACATATTATGTAGTAACTTCATTATTCAGTTCTAAATATTTTCTAATTTCCATAACAAATCTTCTTTGATATTAATTTTCAGAGGTACAATTTTTCCAAATATATGAGAAGGGATTTTTTTCTCTTTTGCAACTGATTTTAATCTTCTCACAGTGTGATCATAGAATGTAGTCTGTAATGATACAGATTTTAAATTTTTTTTTTTAAGATTTTATTTATTTATTTGACAGAGAGAGACAGCGAGAGGGAACACAAGCAGGGGGAGCGGGGGAGGGAGAAGCAGGCTTCCCGCGGAGCAGGGAGCCGGATGCGGAGCTCAGCTCGATCCCAGGATCCCGGGATCATGACCTGAGCCGAAGATATGAGCCCAAGGCAGACGCTTAACGACTGAGCCACCCAGGCGCCCCACAGATTTTAAATTTTTTTAAAATTTTATCTCACTGGGGCAACTGGGTGGCTCCGTGGTTAAGCGTCTGCCTTCAGCTCAGATCATGATCCCGGGTTCCTGGGATCGAGCCCCGCGTCGGGCTCCCTGCTCCACCGGAAGCCTGCTTCCCCCTCCTCCACTCCCCCTGCTTGTGTTCCCTCTCTCTCTGTGTCTCTGTCAAATAAATAAATAAAATCTTAAAAAAATTTTTTATCTTATTTCTATCAAAGTAATAGTTCCTACTTTAAAACTCATAAAGTAGTATAGGCTTATATATAAGCTGCAAGTCCCTGCCCAATGCTATCTTACTCCCTACACTGCCCCCAGTAGCAACTCTGTGATTTCTAAATACCTTGCTTACATAGCTATTTCTTCATTTTTCAATTTTATACATTATTTTCTTCTTACTATAGAAAGTGAAGTTTTAGCCAAACTACATCTCCCACTCCTACATCTTTTACAAAGAATTAAATTTTCTGTGACCTTGCAAATCTGAAAATATCCTTATTTTACCCTCTTTAAATTCACAATTTGGCTAAGCATAGAATTAATTCTAGGCTGAAAATCAGATACACTCAGAATTTTGAGGAATGGCTTCATTAGAGTCTAGTTTCCATTGTTCCTGATGGTTAGTCTACTGCTATTCCTTTTTTAAAATTCATTCAAGCATTGTTGATAGACAGTGTTACATTAGTTTCAAGTGTACAACATAGTGATTTGACAACTCTATACTCTTTGCTATGCTCACCATTAAGTGTAGCTACCACCTGTCACCATACAACACTATTACAATACCACTATGTTCCTTATGCTGTACCTCTAATCCCCGATTTACTCATTCCATAACTGGAAGCCTGTAACTCCCACTCACTTTCACCCATTTTGCCCATCCCCCAGCCGCCAGTCTACTACTACTATTTTGATCCCTGAACTTTGAAGGTAATCTGCTAGTCTTCCCTCCTTCCTCCCAACCCCCTGCCCTTGGGAAGAAACTCTTTGAGAGCCTCACTTTATTCATTCATTCGAGACCAAGTGTCAACAGGGGCAGGGGCAGAGGGAGAAGGAGAGAGAGAATCCCAAGCAGACTCTACACTGAGTGTGGAGCCCGATGACAGGCTCGATCCCACGACCCTGAGATCATGTCCTGAAATGAAATTAAGAGTCAGATACTTAACTGACTGAGCCACCCAGCCTTTCAAGAGCCTCACTTTTATCCCCCAAAGTTCTAAAATTTGCTTTGGTATGGGATTTTTTCCATTTATTGAGTTAGCCCCTGTTAGTGGTGTACCTTTTCTTTCTTTTTTTCTTTTTAGTGGTGTACCTTTTCAAATTGAAGGTTCCAATCACCTCTGTTGAAAGAAATGTTCTTCTTTTGTATCTTTAATAATTTTCTCTTCTCATTTTCTCTGTCCTCTCTTTTACTAGATGAATGTTGGTTCTGCTAGATTGGTACTCAAATTTTCATGCCATGTGTAAGATTTCTCTATTTCATCTTCCAAAAGTCCTATTAGGTTTTTTATTTCTATTGTATTATAATTTCCAAAAGTTTTCTTGCTCTAATTCTTTCTGTTTGATAATGTTCTGTCCTGTTCTTGTTTTTAAGAGAGAGCGAGCATACAAGCGGTAGGGGGAGGGGCATAGGGCGAGGAAGAATCTTAAGTGTGGAGCCCAGGCTGGGCTCCATCTCATGACCCTGAGATCATCACCTGAGCAGAAATCAAGAGTCGGACACTTAACCAACTAAGCCACCTAGGCTCCCCTGTCCTGTTCTTGTTTAATGAATGTGATATTAACAATATTTCTAAGGGTATTAATTTGTTTTGTGGGGTTTTTTTTTTTTGAGACTTTCTTTTCATTTATCTTTGCTTTTAACAAGTTCTTATATTTCTATTACTGTTTGGCTTTTTACTCTATCTTTCATAGTAGAAGTTTAATCAAATCTCTGGTAATTGTTGCCCCAGTGACTTTGGGCTTGACCATGCTATTTGCTTTGGCCAATAAAATGTGAATGGACATCAAGTATACTACCATCCATGCAGAAACCTGAAATGTGTATTTGTAGTTTGTCTCTGTCCCCATCCCTGAGCTTCTGCCCTCTGCCATGGGAGAGAACAGCATGCTGCTGACAGTAGCTGCCCACTACAGGTCCTGGAATGAGAAGAGCTGTGAGCTGTGAGCTGAGCAGAGCTCTTAAGCAAAGGCGGAGATATGGCTGCAGGAGTCCTCAGGGCCAGGTGTGAGCAGAACAGGCAAAAACTGGTATATCAGTAATTGCTGTTTTCATATTTCTCATGGCTAGGAAGCCAAATATCTTTTCACATGTTTTAGTCATTTGCATTTTCTTTCATACAAATTACCTGTTACTTTTTTTTTAACTTTTTATTTTAATTCCAGTTAGTTAACAGTGTTATATTAGTTTCAGGTGTACAATATATCAATTCGACACTTTCGTACATCACCTGGTGTTCATCATGACAAGTGCACTCCACTTGTTGCTTTTCAACAGGTCATTAATCAAAGTCTTAGTGCTTTACCAATTGAT
Organism: Halichoerus grypus; assembly: GCF_964656455.1. NCBI lineage: Eukaryota > Metazoa > Chordata > Mammalia > Carnivora > Phocidae > Halichoerus > Halichoerus grypus. The sequence goes on from NC_135713.1 coordinate 186,395,864, forward strand.
TTGTATACAATTTCTTACACTACATTAAGCTCAGAAAGTCTTTTTTCTTTGTGCTTTTATACCTAATAATAGAATCTGGATTATTATCATTTTTTTTTTTTAAGATTTTTTATTTATTTGACAGAGAGACAGCCAGAGAGGGAACACAAGCAGGGGGAGCGGGAGAGGGAGAAGCAGGCTTCCCGTGGAGCAGGGAGCCCAATGCGGGGCTCGATCCCAGGGACCCTGGGATCATGACCTGAGCCGAAGGCAGACACTTAACGACTGAGCCACCCAGGTGCCCCATTATTATTATTTTTTTAAGTAGGTGCCACACCCAGCATGGAGCCCAGGCCCGGGCTTGAAAACCCACGACCCTGAGATTAAGACCTGAGCTGAACTACTGGGTATTTACCCCAAAGATACAAAAGTAGGGACCCAAAAGGGTACGTGCACCCCGATGTTTATAGCAGCAATGTCCACAATAGCCAAACTGTGGAAAGAGCCAAGATGTCCATCAACAGATGAATGGATAAAGAAGATGTGGTATATATATACAATGGAATATTATGCAGCCATCAAAAGGAATGAGATCTTGCCATTTGCAACGACGTGGATGGAACTGGAGGGTATTATGCTGAGCGAAATAAGTCAAACAGAGAAAGACATGTATCATATGACCTCACTGATATGAGGAATTCTTAATCTCAGGAAACAAACTGAGGGTTGCTGGAGTGGGGGGTGGGGTGGGAGGGATGGGGTGACTGGGTGATGGGACACTGGGGAGGGTATGTGCTCTGGTAAGCGCTGTGAAATGTGCAAGACTGTTGAATCTCAGATCTGTACCTCTGAAAAAAATAATGCAATATATGTTAAGAAAGAAAAAAAGAAGAAGAATGTAGCAGGTGGGGAAGAATGAAGGGGGGGAAATCGGAGGGGGAGAAGAACTATGAGAGACAATGGACTCTGAAAAACAAACTGAGGGTTCTAGAGGGGAGGGGGATGGGAGGATGGGTTAGCCTGGTGATGGGTATTGAGGAGGGCATGTTCTGCATGGAGCACTGGGTGTTATGCACAAACAATGAATCATGGAACACTATATCTAAAACTAATGATGTAATGTATGGGGATTAACATAACAATAAAAAAATTAAAAAAAAAAAAAAAAAAGACCTGAGCTGAGATCAAGAGTGGACACTTAACCATTACTGAGCCAACTTAGGCACCCCTACCTAATAATAGTATTATATCAACAAATCTTTCCTTCCATGCCCACGCTGTACTTTTATACATCAAAATCAAGTGTGGGACATTCATCTCAGAGATGTGGACTCAATTACTGGAAGATGGAGCTGGGTAACTGTATTTTTAAAAAGCTGAGACTGAAAAGGTGAAAAACAATGCATTATGTTCTAGGGTAGAATGATCATTAGTTTTGGTCTTCTTTTGTCCTGGTGGCCCAAAAGCTGCAATGAACCTCTTTCAAAAGTTCTGTCTTAATATTTAATCTGCTTAAAATTAGGAAAAAAAAATGGCATACAACAAATTTCTTTGGAAGAAATAAGATGTCACTATTCATCATGGGATTTTACAAAAGCCATGACTCTTACCTGTTTGGAGAGTACTAGGAAAAGACAAGGTGACTTTTTCATCTTCATTCTGATAGTTAAATCCTGTAGCATGTATTTCTGGAATGGAAATTAAAAACATTATTTCACAAATCTGACTGGACTAAGACAAAATCCAGACTGCAGCAATTAACATTTTTAAGAGGAAAATCTCTACTAAAACTAAATATTCTTTTTTTTCCTTAAGATTTTATTTATTTGACAGAGAGAGAGGGAGAGAGCCCAAGCAGGAGGAGCAGCAGAGGGACAGAGAGAAGAGGCTCTCCACTGAGCAGGGAGCCCGATGCAGGGCTCGATCCCAGGACCCTGGGATCATGACCCGAGCCGAAGGCAGACGTTTAACGACTTAGCCACCCAGGCGCCGCCCCTCTTTTTTTAAGTAAGCTCCAAGCCCAACTTGGGGCTTGAACTCAAGACCCTGAGATCAAGAGTCACATGCTCTATCAATTAAGCCAGCTAGGTGCCCCTAAAACTAAATATTCTTAATAAATTTTCTATTAACAAAAGTGTCATTTCAGACTATCCTATTTTAGTTCACATCCCAAATTAAATATGCTCCTGAAACACAATTATATATCTTGTATTAATTCACAAAACTTTTTTTTCGCCACAAAACTTTTTTTAAAAAAGATTTTAATTATTTATCTGACAGAGACACAGCGAGAGAGGGAACACAAGCAGGGGGAGTGGGAGAGGGAGAAGCAGACTTCCTGCAGAGCAGGGAGCCTGATGTGGGGCTCGATCCCAGGACCCTGAGATCATGACCTGAGCCAAAGGCAGACACTTAAACAACTGAGCCACCCAGGCGCTCCCTGAATTGTACACTTTAAATGAATGAATTGTATGGTATATGAATTGTATCTCAATGAAACTGTTATTAAGAAAGGTAGCTTTATTAGTCATGGACTTAAATTTGATATAGGTAATGGTGATTCAGATTTAATAACATTCTATGAGCCAGGCAAGATGCCCACAATTCATTTCTTTTTATGAATCACCCTAAGATCGAATTTTCAATGTTTCTAATATCATTATGGTTCAAACACCTTTATAAAGCTAGATCTTTACAAAACCAATAAGAAGCTATAATCTCAGATTTTAAAAGAACTTTAATCAAGTATTCCTCATTTTACAGATGAAGAAAATGAGATATATAAAGTTAATGATTTGCCTAAGTTCACGTAGCTGGACTAGAATTCAGTTCCCTTCCTATTCCAAAATTCTTTCTACTATCATAAACTAATTCCTATAAATTTGAAAAGAAACTTACAACTTGGCATATATACAATACGATGAAATCACTACTGAAACAATGACTTTTGCTGGTAATAACTCAAGATTTGCTCAAACTTGATTCCCACATATAGAATCATACTTAAGCCTACAGGGAAGCCAAGAATCACCTTAATGCTTAAGAATGTACTTTTCTGACAAAAATATAAAACAGCATTATGGTCTATGATCAAAGACCATCTCCATAAAGGATTATTAAAACTTGTTTTTATAAATGCACAAAAAAGCTTCAAATTGGTAATGAAGATAAAAAACAAAAGAATAGCAGGGTTTTTTAAATTTTTTTTTTTTAAGATTTTATTTATTTGAGAGAGAGAGAGTACAGAGGGAGAGTGAGGGGGAGAAGCAGACTCCCTGCTGAGCAGAGAGCCCAATGTGGGACTCAATCCCAGGACCCCAAGATCGTGACCTGAGCCAAAGGCAGATGCTTAACCAACTGAGCCATCCAGGTGCCCCTATTTTTATTTTATTATTATTATTTTTTTAAGTAGGCTACATGCCCAATGTAGGTCTTGAACTCACGACCCTGAGATCAAGAGTCACATGTGGTGTCCCTGGGTGGCTCAGTCTGTTAAGCGTCTGACTCTTGATTTTGGCTCAGGCCATGATGTTGGGGTTGTGAGATCGAGCCCTGCCTCAAGCCCTGCATCAGGCTCCATGTTCAGCACAGACTCTACCTGGGATTCTTTCTCTCCCTCTCCCCCTGCTCACGCACACATGCATACTCTCTAAATAAATAAATAAAAATCTTAAAAAAAATAAAAGAGTCACATGGTCCCCCGAGTGAGCCAGGTGCTCCAAGAATAGCAGTTTTTAAATTGAAACAATCAAGTATTGTATTGCTAGATTCCATTCTAGCACATGCTTCCAAATACGCATATCAACTCTATTACATGTATACAAAAAAACAGTAAAATTTCCTCTAAAATTCTTTCTTAGAAAAGAGGGTAGTAATCATACATTTGAATTCTTTATTTTTTTTTAATTTATTTATTTGAGAGAGAGAGAGCACGTGTGTGCACCTGAGCAGGGAGAGGGACAGAGGTGGAGGAATAGGATCAAGCAGATTCTGTGCTGAGCACAGAGCCCAACTCAGGGTTTGATCCCATGACCAGGAGATCATGACCTGAGCCAAAACCAAGAGTCAGACACTTAATCGACTCAGCCACTCAGGTGCCCCATAATCATATATTTGAATTTCTTAAAAAGTCTCTTGTATTATGGGACACTCTTCCAATTACTTTATATTGAACAACATACTACTTGACAAACATACATCAGACTTTAAAATAACGTTGGTCAATTGTAGCTTTGGATATTCTGTAAATGGCACCACTATTTATCCAGTGGCTCAAACCAGAAATACAGAATCATCCGAACTGCTTCCCTCCACGACTGTCTCTCACAACACATTCCAAATAAGCAAATTCAGTAGCCTGTATCTTTAACTCCAGATTTTTCAATGCCCCCATCACTACAACCCCAGTCCAATGTACAATTATTTCTCTCCTAGACCACCACAGTAGCCTCTTAACTAGTCTGTTTCCACTCTTGCTGCTTTATAATGTATTCTTCACACAGCAGCCAGGGTAGTCAGTGAGATCAAAGCCTTTAATGGAGTCTCAAAATATTCAGAATGAAATTCTGCTTGAGGTTGCTAAATATTTCTTAGAGAAGACCAAAAAAGCACTAACCATAAAAGAAAAAAATTTGATAGATCAGATTTCATTAATATTTAAACCTTGTGATTATCAAAAGACATTGTGAAGAAAATGAATAGGCAAACCACAGACTAAGAGAAAATATTTTACAGAGAATATACCTAAAAACTATTAAAATATGGGCAGAATACTCAATTTCACAAAGGAAAATACATCAATGGCCAAAAACCAAACAAAAAATGCCCAACATCATTTGTCATCAGGGAAATGCAAATTAAAACCACAATGACATACTGCCACATACCCACAAGAATGGATAAATCTAAAAGGACTAAAAACAAAAACGTTATCGAGGATACAGAATACCTACAACTCATTTTGCTGCCAGTGCCTTTGTTGTTCCTCAAACTCTGCAGGCATTCTCCAACCTCAGGGTTTCTACAGCTGCTTCGAAGTTTCTTTCCTCAAATATCTACACATTTTATGTCAATCACTTATTTAGAGATGTTTCATCACCTTAAAGAACAATCCTAACTCCAAATCCTCTTACTGTGATTTTTGAGCACTTGCCACAACTTTACATATTTGCTATTGTCTGTCTTTCCAAATCAAATATATGTATCTGGAATGTTGATTCTTGGTTTTGTCCTCTACCTCCAATGCTAGAATGGTTTCTGGCACATAATATGTTTGGCCAAATATTAGCAGAATAAATGAATCACTTCAAAAAGCAATACACTAAGTGACTGTGTCATGGAGAGCATCAATACTGCCCATATTAGATGTATTAACAAAATACCACCTTTACTAATGTTATATAAATAGGGACTTATGGCTAGGGATAAAATTTCCAGCCACAACAGAGTACATAGAGTCAAAAATGGATCTATCTCAAATACTTTAGAAGATACTATTTGCTGTTGGAACTATTAGATTGTTCAAAGAGTGGAAAGCCGTTTATATAGTAAAGATATGTATGAAAAGTCTAAATAAATAGGCTTCATTGAAGTAGAAAAGAAAAAGCTATACTTCCAAATTAATGTTTATATTAGTCTAATACTAACATATCAATGTTTTATATAACATTATTTAAAATGCATATATGTAAATTAAGCATTATAAGTAGACACTTTACTATATCACTAAGAAATGATAAAATCAAACTTGACCAAAAAACCCCTTTTTGGTTTTTTTTTTTTTAAGATTTTATTTATTTATTTGACAGAGAGAGAGCACAAGTAGGCAGAGCGGCAGGCAGAGGGAGAGGGAGAAGCAGGCTCTCCGCTGAGCAGAGAGCCGGACGTGGGGCTCGATCCCAGGACCCAGGATCACGACCTGAGCCGAAGGCAGCCGCCTAACCGACTAAGCCACCCAGGCGCCCCCAAAAAACCCCTTTTTAAAAAAAAATAATGTCTACGTGCAATGTGGTGCTCAAACCCACAACCCCAAGATCAAGAATCACATGCTTTACCAACTGAGCCAGCCAGGCAGCTTGACCAAGAAACTTTTAAAAAATATTTTTTTATTTTTGGGGTGCCTGGGTGGCTGTCAGGGTCCTAGAATGGAGCCCCATGTTGGGCTTTGCACTCAGCTGGGAGTCTGCTTAAGGATTCTCTCTCCCTCTCCCTGCCCCTCCCCCCACTCTCTCTCTGTAAAATAAATAAATAAATCTTTAAAAAATATTATTTTTTAAAAATTTATTTAAAAAAAAATATTTAAAAATATTGGTGTGCCTGCATGACTCAGTCAGTTAAGCGTCTGCCTTCAGCTCAGGTCTTGGGATCCCAGGGTCGTGGGACCGAGCCCCGCATCGGGCTCCCTGCTCAGCAGGAAGCCTGCTTCTCCCTCTCCCACTCCCCCTGCTTGTGTTCCCTCTCTCACCAAGTCTCTGTCAAATAAATAAATAAAATCTTAAAAAAAAAAAAAAAAATATATATATATATATATATATATATTTTAGGGAGGAGCACCTGGGTGGCTCAGTTGGTTAAGCGTCTGCCCTCAGTTCAGGTCATAATCCCAAAGTCCCAGGATGGAGCCCTGCATCAGGATCCCTGCTCAGTGGGGAGTCCGTTTCTCCCTCTGCCCCTCCCCCCACACATGCTCTCTCTTTCTCTCTCTCTCTCTCTCAAATAAATAAATAAAATCTTCAAAATACATATATTTAGGGAATGCCTGGGTAGCTCAGTTGGTTAAGCATCTGCCTTGGGCTCAGGTCATGATCCCAGGGTCCTGGGATCAAGTCCCACATAGGGCTTCTCGCTCAGCGAGGAGCCTGCTTCTCCCTCTGACTGCCGCTCCCCCTGCTTGTGCTCTCTCTCTCTCTCTGACAAATAAGTAAATAAAATCTTTTAAAAAAAATACTTTTTAAATGAGATAATAGGAGAATATATGGTTATTCAACAATCTGAGTCTCTGTTTTCACAGCTATAAAATTAAAATCATTATCTACTTCTTAGTCATTTGAAGATTATACAACATTCTCTATGTAAAATGCTTAGCACAGTGTCTGGTCATGACTATTATAAAATAATACTCTTTTCTAGATAATGTATCTAACACAATTCTTTATTAATTCAACTGCAACTAATTCATTATAGATGTATAAATAACGACCCTTGCTGAAATTATTTATGGAGTGCTACATTTCAGAAAAAATTCTTTTAAATATAATTCGCATTTTCAAATTTATGGATATAAATACACATATTTGGGTATAAGCATGAGTGTGTATGTTAGTAGTACACCAAACAGAAGCAAAATTTGAATGTAACCAAAGTATGTATAAATTTGTGACAAGAAAAATCTTACACTCAAAACTACAGCAGATTCACTTTGATAATAAAAGTTTACTCATGACAATACAGACCTACAAATTTCATAACAAGATAGACCTATAAATTGAGTTTTAAATGTCTTGTTTTTAAAAAGTAATTAAGATATAATTTTGACTATAAGTAAATAAAACTATGTCCTATGTATACAGCATGCTATCATTTGTGAGCACACACACACACACACTATACATATGTACATGCATAAATATATACATGTCTGTGAATGCATATAACATCTGAGAAAGGATACATATGAAACTGGTAACTTTATCTCCCTTACGGAGGGAAGAAAGGAGGCTTAATTTGTACTGTATACCACTGATACCCTTTGAATTTGACCTTGCGTATATATTAACTATGAAAACTTTTTAAATGTTAAAAAATCTTTTTAAAGATACTTCTTTTGAGATCCTGGCCAAACTGTTATAGTAAGCCTATTTATCAAATAAATCGAATGAATATGTATTCCAATTCTGGGTTTTCTGAGTGTGGTTTATTGACAAGGAGGCACTCTTGCCTATGTCTCTAGGATTTGGACTAGCCATAATTAAAAAACATACTCTTCCTTAGAGAACACTGAAGGTGAGGTGGCTCATTTTATTTGTAAAATTGGCCAGTCTTTCCAGAAACGTAACAGTCCTTGATGTGCAAAATGTTCTAACTATAACAAAAAGAAGGCAAGCACTCTTAATCATTGTACCATTTAGGCCCCGTTCAAATTTCAGAACCGCTCTCACATGCATTCTTCCAGACTATAGTTTGTTTTCTGTTCAACATTTGTGCAAGCATGCTATGTGGTCCAGTAGATTTCTTTTAAATTACCCTACTCCTTTCCACAAACAATGTCTGGGTCCTCAGGCAACAAATGCTTCAGCTTCCCTGGCCCCTTCAGGCATCTGCCTTACTTACTCACTGTCATTATGCCCATCTCTGCTGACCTTTCGTAGTTTATCACTTTATATGTTAATTGTGGTTCTTCTCTTCTGCCAAAACAGGCCTCAAGAGGGATATAATACCTTTTTTTGTTGTTACAGCACAACTTGTATATTTCAAATGGAAAAAAAATTAGTGTCATTTACAGTACTTTAACATAAATTGCCTTTGAATGGGAGCTTTCTTTCCAGTACTCTGAGGTCTACAAAATGTATCTAGAAAATTTACTACTGTGGAAAATGAAGACTGCTTAAATCAAATTTTAAGGCTATGGTTCTTCTTTTTGATTAACTGCTGTAACATTGTCCCTCCAGCAGCTGAGGGAGTTTCTGGTTTTCTTTAGACGTGAGGTGCCGAAACTCTTGCAAGACAACTTTGATGCTATATGAACTCCGCCATTTTCCTAGCACCGATACAGCTCTTCTGTCCACCTCTCCATTAGAACTCTTAACTCCATTCATATTAATTTTTGTTACAAATCTTACAAATGGGGGTGCTTCTGGGTATTTGGATCCACATTTTATTTTAAGGCTGTATATTCAGTTTTCATAACTTGTTTGAGCCCATGGTGGCTGTCAACTTATGTAGCTAATACCTTTTCTTTAATAAGCACATACCTCTATAAGGTGCTTCTGTTATGAAAGCCAATCTGTATTATCAATGAATGACACAATTGGTAATTATAAGGTAACTCCTGCTTTCCTTAATAAAATCTAGCTCAGATTTTCCTAAATGAAAATTTGCTAAATATATTTGTATATGCTAACAATCCTAACATCTCAATTTAATTTTTATTCAATTAGTACTATGCTACATATAGCAGTAATTATAAAAAATAAAGAATAAATAAAACGTTATTTCCTTCCTGTGAACCACAAGTCTCCTGTAGGTCTCACTGATTCTCTGATTAATCTCCTACATTCACAATGTGAGCATAAAACATTATTTACATACTGAAGAATCTCATGTTTTTCTTCATTTAAAATAGTATTAGTAGTCATAAAAATCAAATCTATTTTAACTCAACACCCAAAAAACAATCTAATTCAATAATGGGCAGGAGACATGAATAGACATTTCTCCAAAGAAGACATACAGATGGCCAACAGACACATGAAAAGATGCTTAATATCACTTATCAGCAGGGAAATACAAATCAAAAGTACAATGAGACATCACCCAAAACCAGTCAGAATGGCTAAAATCAAAAACACAAGAAACAAGCATTGGTGAGGATGTAGAGAAAAAGGAATCTTCGTGTACTGTTGGTGGGAATGCAAAGTGGTATAGCCACTGCTGAAGACAGTATGGAGGTTCCTCAACAAGTTAAAAATAGAATTACCATATGATCTAGTAATTGCACTACTGAGTATTTATCCCCAAAATACAAAAACACAAATTTAAAGGGATACACACACCCCTATATTTATTGCCCCATTATTACAGTAGTCAAATTATGGAAGTAGCTCAAGTATTCATCAATAGATGAATGAATAAAGAAAACATTATTCAGGGCGCCTGGGTGGCTCAGTTGGTTGAGCGACTGCCTTCGGCTCAGGTCATGATCCTGGAGTCCCTGGATCGAGTCCCGCATCGGGCTCCCTGCTCGGCAGGGAGCCTGCTTCACCCTCTGACCCTCCCCCCTCTCATGTGCTCTCTCTCTCTCATTCTCTCTGTCTTAAATAAGTGAATAAAATCTTTAAAAAAAAAAAAAAAGAAAGAAAACATTATTCAGCCATAAAAGAAGAATGAAATCTTGCCATTTGCAACAACACAGATGGTGCTAAAGAGCATAATGTTAAGTGAAGAAACAAAACAAATGAGCAGAGGAAAAAAAGAGAGAGAGAAAAACCAAGAAACTGACTCTTCACTACAGAGAACAAAGTGATGGCTACCAGAAGGGAAGTGGGTGGGGGGGTTGGGTGAAATAGGTGATGGGGATTAAAGAATACACTTTATCATGATGAAATCTTGCTATCTGCAACGATGTAGGTGGAGCTACAGTATTATGCTAAGTGACATAAGTCAATCAGAGAAAGACAATACTCCTATGTGGAATTTAAAAAACAAAACAGGGGCGCCTGGGTGGCTCAGTCGTTAAGCGTCTGCCTTCAGCTCAGGTCATGATCCCAGGGTCCTGGGATCGAGCCCGCATCGGGCTCCCTGTTCCGCGGGAAGCCTGCTTCTCCCTCTCCCTCTTGTGTTCCCTCTCTTGCTGTCTGTCAAATAAATAAAATCTTTAAAAAAATAAATAAACGAACATGGAGAGGGAGAGGAAAACAAAGAAACAGACTTTTTTTTAAAGATTTTATTTCTTTATTTGACAGAGAGAGAGAGCACAAGCAGGGGGAGCAGGAGAGGGAGAAGCTGGCTCCCGCACTGAGCAAGGAGCCCAATGCCGGGCTCAATCCCAGGACCCTGGGATCATGACTTGAGCCGAAGGCAGATGCTTAATCAACTGGGCCACCTACGCACCCCCTAGATTCTTAACTATAAAGAACAAACCGCTGGTTACCAGAGGAGAGCTAGGTGTGGGTATGGGTTAAATAGGTGCTGGGAATTAAGGAGGGCACTTGTTCTGATGAGCACTGGGTGTTGTATGTAAGTGTTGAATCACTAAATTCTACAGCCAAGACTAATATTACACTATATGTTAACTAACTGGAATTTAAATAAAAACTCAAAAAAATTACAATTAAAAAAAAAAGAAAAAAAGCTCTATTTGGAACTCAGAATGTCATTTCTTCCAAGCCACAGCTGTATGTAACAGGCAACCTAGCCCACATAACTCTAGATAACCCACATATGCCTGTATAGTTCAATACTAAATCAAATATGTGATTAAGTTTTATTTTGTTTCATTTATTCAGATGGCAACCTACCTACCATAGTTTCTGTGGTTTTAGATGGCAGTTCATGGTGCAATGAAAAAGAATTCAAAGTTCAACAAAGGCTTGCAATAGCCACCTGCTACCTGGAACATACTTTGTTTCTTCATAAAAACTAAAATAGTTTTGCAGTGGTAAAGAAAACACCATTCTGGAGGAATTACAGCGGAGCCTACAGAGAACATGGAACCAAGAGCTCAGAGAGTTTGAGGGGAGGACTGTTGTTCAAGAAATAATAGCCTAGAGCTGACTCTGTAAGGGTAACGATGGAAGGAGGATGATGGTGGAATAAAATAGCCAGTTTACTGAAAGAAAATAATTGCCAATCTAGAATTTTATAACAAGAATAATCTTCAAAAATGAATGTTAGGGGCACCTGGCTGACTCAGTTGGTACAGCATGAGACTCTTGATCTTGGAGTCATGAATTCAAGTGCCATGTTGGGGAGTAGACTGTACTTAATTTTTTTTTTTAAATGGATGTTATAACACTGGTATACACATCTGTCAAAACTCATTGAACTGCAAGATGGACACCAAAAACTAATACATATTGTATGTGAAATATACTTCAATAAAGTAGGAATTTAAAACGAAGGCCAAAAAATAAGGTAAAGCAAAGATATGCTCTAAGAAGCAAAAACAGAGACTTTGCTGTCAAAAAACAGTACAAAGGGTATTCTTCAAACAGAGAATGATTCTAGAAGGATTGCTGGAATGAACAATGACAAAAATAGCAAACACTTGGGTAAAGCTAAATAAACATTATACTATATAACACAATAATATCTTATGACTTTAAAAAAAGGGGGGGGCCTGGGTGGCTCAGTGGGTTAAGTATCTGCCTTTAGCTCAGATCATGATCCTGGGGTCCTGGGATTGAGACCCAAGTCGGGCTCCTTGCTCAGTGGGGAGTCTACTTCTTCTCCCTTGCCCTTTGCCCCTCCCCCCACTCACGCCCCCCCAAATAAATGAAATCTTTAAAAAATAAAAATAAATTAAATTAAAAATAAAAATAAAAAATATATAGAAGAAAATTAAACTATACCACAACATGTAAATCAGATGGAGATACATGGAGATTACGTGCTCCTAAGATCTTTGTAGTATCCAGGAGAATGGTAAAATGATCGATTAACACTGGATTTTCTGAAGTCAGAGATGGCTGTTATAATTCCTGGGGTACTGACATATATCCAAAAAAAAACAAAAAAAATCGCTTAAAGCACTTCTAATTAAGGGGCGCCTGGGTGGCTCAGTTGGTTAAGCATCAGACTCTTGATTTTGGCTCAGGTCATGATCTTAGGGTTGTGAGACTGAGCCCTGCATCAGACTCTGCACTGGGTGTTGAACCTGCTTAAGATTCTCTCCCTCTCCCTCTGCCCCACCCTTTCTCCCCCTCTCTAAAAAAAAAATAAAAATAAAACAAAAAACCTTTATAATTAAAAGACTATGAGAGGGGGCCTGGGTGGCTCAGTTGGTTGGGCAACTGTCTTCGGCTCAGGTCATGATCCTGGAGTCCCGGGATCGAGTCCCGCGTCGGGCTCCCCGCTCAGCGGGGAGTCTGCTTCTCCCTCTGACCCTCCCCCTCTCGTGCTCTCTCTCTCTCATTCTCTCTCTCAAATAAATAAATAAAATCATAAAAAAAAAGACTATGAGAAAGCATATAAAATATAGATTTAAAGACAAATAACAGCAATTACATTAAATGTAAATGGATTAGATGCTTTATTTAGAAGACAAAGATTTTCAGACTGGAACTAAAACTAAAAAGAGTACAATGAGCTGTTTACATGAGATACACCCAAAACATAATAATTCAGAGAAATTAAAGGTAAAGAATTTGAAAATACGTGACATGCAAACATTAACCAATAATTCATAAAACAAGCAGGAAAAAATCAGTAAAAATGAAGATTTAAACAGAATTAACAAACTTGATTTAGTAAGACATATATAAAACATTACATCCAACAATTGTAAAAGCACACTCTTTTCAAGCACACACAAGCATTTTAAAAATGACCAAATCTTGGGCCATAAAGCAAAAGCAAGTCTTAAATTCCAAATGACTGAAATCATATACAGGTATAACTCATTTTATTGTGCTTCACAGATAATGTTTTTTCTTTATAAATTGAAGGTTTGTGGCAACCCTGTGTCGAACAAGTCTATTGGTGCTATTTTTCCAAGGCATTTGCTCAATTCATGTTTCTGTGTCACATTTTGATAGTTCCCAAAATAGTTTGAACTTTTTCATTATCATTATATTTGTTACAGTGATCTCTGATGTTACCATGGTAATTGTTTTGGGGTACCATGAACTGTGCCCATATAAGACCACAAACTTAATAAAAGTTGTGTATGTTCTGAATGCAGATGTGATGGAAAAAGCAAAAGAACTAGAAGTGGATCCTGAAGATATGACTGAACTACTATAATCTCATGATGAAATGTGAACAGTTGAGGAGCTGCTTCTTACGGGTAAGCAAAGAAAGTGGTTTCTTGAGATGGAACCTACTCCTGGTGAAGATACTTTGAAGACTGTTGAAATAACAACAGAGATTTAGAATATTACATAAACTTCACTAATAAAGCAACAAAAGGATTTGAGAGGACTGACTCCAACTGTGAAAGTTCTACTGTGGGTAAAATGCTATCAAACAGTATCACAAGCTATAAAGAAAGTATTCATAAAAGGAAGAGTCAATCAATGCAACAAACTTCACTGTTCTCTTATTTTAAGAAAATACAACGGGGGCGCCTGGGTGGCTCAGATGGTTAAGCGTCTGCCTTCGGCTCAGGTCATGATCTCAGGGTCCTGGGATCGAGCCCCACATCGGGCTCCCTGCTTGGCGGGGAGCCTGCTTCTCCCTCTCCCTCTACTGTTCTCCCTGTTTGTGCTCTTTCGCTCTCTCTGTCAAATAAATAAATAAAATCTTTAAAAAAAAAAAATAAATAAAATAAAATAAAATAAAATAAAAAAGAAAATACAACGGCTGGGGCGCCTGGGTGGCTCAGTCGGTTAAGGGTCCGACTCTTATTTCAGCTCAGGTCATGATTTCAGGGTTGTAAAATTAGGCCCCACATCAGGCTTCATGCTCACTCTGCCTGAGATTCTCTCTCCCCTTCTCCCTATGCCCCACCCCCTGCTCGCGTTTGCTCTCTCTCTCCAAATAAAATAAATATAATCTTTAAACTAGAAAAGCTCCAGGTACATCTAAATATTCCCTGGATCAGAAATCAGAAAATATTTTGAACTGAATGATAAAGATATTATATATCAAAAAATGTGGAAGCAGATCAGTGGTTGCCTGGAAACAGGGGAGAACAGGAAGAGTGGATCCCAAAGGGGCACGAGGAAACACTGTGGGAGTGATGGATATGTTCATTATCTTGGTTGTATTTACAGATCAAAAAGTATCAAATCATACATTTTAATATATGCAGTTTATTACATGTCAAATATTATATAAACCCTCATAGAGCTATATAAAAAAAGAAAAGAAAAAAAAGAAGAGGAGGTAGAGGAGCTGTAGCACCAGCAGTCACAGTTGCTGCCTGGAGTTTTTTTCCCCAAAACAAACCAGAAAAAGTGTGGGGTGAGCTTAAAGTGGTTTATTTTTTGGAGGAAAATTTATAGGTTTAAATGAATATACTAGGGGCGCCTGGGTGGCTCAGTTGGTTAAGCATCTGCCTTCGGCTCAGGTCATGATCCTGGAGTCCCGGGATCGAGCCCCGCATCAGGCTCCCTGCTCAGTGGGGAGTCTGCTTCTCCCTCTCCCTCTGCTGCTCCCCCTTCTCGTGTTCTCTCTCTCTCTCGTGCTCTCTCAAATAAATATTTAAAAAAATTTTTTTAATGAATATACTATAAAGGAATTAGTAAGCCAATTATTCACCTCAAAAAGTTAAAAGATAACTACAAAACAAACTCGAAGAAAATAGAAGAAAATAGTAAAGAGCAGAAGTTAAGGAAATAGAAAATAAACATTCAACTGACGACTTAAAATCAAAAGTAGGTTCTTTGAAAAGACCAATAAAATTGACAAAGATGTGGGGATTGGGGAGGAAAAAGAGAAGGCACAAATAAATAAAATACAGTTGACCCTGAACGACACAGGTTTGAACTGTACAGGTTGATTTCTACATGGATTTTTTTTTTTTATAAATACAGTACAGTACTCTAAATGTATTTTCTCTTTCTTATGGTTTTCTTTTTTTAATTTATTTTTTATTTATTTTTTTTAAAAGCTTTTATTTATTTATTTGACAGAGAGACACAGCAAGAGAGGGAACACAAGCAGGGGGAGTGGGAGAGGCAGAGGGAGAAGCAGGCTTCCTGAGGAGCAAAGCCCAACACGGGGCTTGATCCCAGGACCCAGGGATCATGACTTGAGCCGAAGGCAGACACAACCGTATGAGCCACCCAGGCGCCCCTCTTTTTTTAATGTATTTTTAACTTTTTCAACTTTATTTTAATTCCAGTATAGTTAACACAGCGTTCTATTAGTTTTACGTGTACAATACAGTGATTCAACAATTCCATACATTTCTCAGTGCTCATCAAGATAAGTGTATTCTTGATCCCCTTTATCTATTTCACCCATCCCCCTACCCACCTCCCCTCTGGTAACCATCTGTTTGTTCTCTATAGTTAAGAGTCTGTTTCTTGGTTCTCTTTTTTCCCCCTTTTTTTTGTTCATTTTGTTTCTTTAGTTCTACGTAAGAGTACAATCATATGTTGTCTTTCTCTGACTGACTTATTTTGCTTAGCATTATACTCTCTAGCTCCATCCATGTTGCAAATGGCAAGAATTCGTTCTTTTTTATGGATGAATAATTTTCCATTGTAGATATATACTAACACCTTCTTTATCCACTCATCTATCGATGGACACTTTTGCTGCTTCCACAATTTGGCTGTTGTAAATAATGCTGCAATAAACATAGGGGTGCATATATCCTTTTGAATTAGTGTTTTCATATTCTTTAGGTAAATACCCAGTAGTGGAATTACTGGATCACATGGTAATTCAATTTTTAATTTTTAAAAAAGATTTATTTATTTATTTTAGAGAGAGTACACAAAGGGGAAGGGCAGAGGGGGAGGGAGAGGAAGAGAATTTCAAGCAGGCTCCCTGCTGAGCGCTCATGAGCTGAGCCAAAATCAAGAGTCTGATGCTGAACCAACTGAGCCACCCAGGCGCCCCTTTATTTTTATTTTTTTTTAGATTTATTTCTATTTTTAATTTTTAAAAAAGATTTTATTTATTTATTTGACAGAGAGAGACACAGCGAGAGAGTGAACACAAGCAGGAGGAGTGGGAGAAGGAGAAGCAGGCTTCCCACTAAGCAGAGAGCTCAATGCGGGGCTCGATTCCAGGACCCCGGGATCATGACCTGAGCAGAAGGCAGATGCTTAACGACTGAGCCACCCAGGCGCCCCTCTACTTTTAATTTTTTGAGGAACCTCCATACTGTTTTTCACAGTGGCTGCACCACACTGCATTCCCACATTATGGTTTTCTTAATAACATTTTCTTTTCTCTAGATTACTTTACTGTAGGAATATAGTATATACATATACCATACAAAATGTCTGTTAACCAACTCTTTAGGTTATCAGTAAGACTTCCAGTAAACAGTATGCTACTGCTAATTAAGTTTTGGGGGAGTCAAGTTATATGCAGACTTCCGACTGCACAGGAGGTCAGTGCCCCAACCGCTGCATTGTTCAAGGGTCAACTATATATAAATGTAATAAATTTATAAAATTATTACTTATGTAAAAAATATATAAAGTAAAAATAAATAAGTAAAATGATATTTTGTTATAAGAGATGTGGTAGCTAAGATCCTTTGTAATGCGAATACGTTGAAACTATTCACAGCAGTTTTCCCAGTGTTCTCTGGCAGCTCCAAATATGAATTACAGGTCTACCAAGATGCTGATTTCCTTGGCCCTTGGGTCAGCCAGATACCACTTGAACAATGAGATATTTCTGCCACCTTCCTCATGTGAGCCTCTTCTTTCCAGTGTACCAAGAAAACATAATCATTTTCTATGAATGTCTTGGGAAGAAAATTAAGAAGCACTGATTTGGAGAATAACTACCGGCTTTGCATTTAAGAACAGCATATATGGGGCACCTGGGTGGCTCAGTCATTACGCGTCTGCCTTCAGCTCAGATCACGATCCTGGCCAGGGTCCTGGGATCGAGCCCCGCACCGGGCTCTCTGCTCAGTGGGAAGCCTGCTTCTCCCTCTCCCACTCCCCCTGCTTGTGTTCCCTTTCTCGCTGTCTCTGTCAAATAAATAAATAAAATCTTTCTAAAAAAAAAAAAGAATAGCATTATATTATCAAAAAGACAAAAGATAATAAACAGGTGGTGGTGAGGATTTAGAGAAAAGAGAACTCT
Source organism: Halichoerus grypus (assembly GCF_964656455.1). Taxonomy (NCBI): domain Eukaryota; kingdom Metazoa; phylum Chordata; class Mammalia; order Carnivora; family Phocidae; genus Halichoerus; species Halichoerus grypus. The sequence goes on from NC_135713.1 coordinate 186,413,501, forward strand.
TGTATAAAGCTGGCAGGAATGTAACTGGTACAGCCATTATGGAAAACAGTTATGAAGGTTCTTCAAAAAATTAAAAATAGAGCTATCTTATGATCCAGAATCTCGTTTCTAGATATATACACAAAGGAAATGAAATCAGTATCTCCCACGTTTCACTGCAGCATTATTCAAAATAGCCAAGATATGTAAATAACCATAAATATCTGCCGCTGGATGAGTGGATAAGAAAATGGGGTGGGGGATTGTATGCATGTGTATATATACACAACGGAATATTATTCAGCCTTAAAAAAAGGAAATCCTGCCATTTGTGACAACACAGATGAACCTGGCAGACATTATGCTAAGTGAAATAGGCCAGACACAGAAAGACAAGTACTGCACAATTATCACTTGTATGTGGAATCTAAAATAACCAAAGTACAATATCCACTCACAGAATGGTGGTTGCCAAGAGCTAGGGGGATGGGGAAATAGGGAGACATTAGTCAAAGGATACAAAGTTTCAGTTATGCAAGATGATTACTTTTGGAGATCTAATATATAGCAATGTGACTATCGTTAACAATAATGTATTGTATATTTGAAATTTGCTAAGAAGTCTTAAGTGTTCTCACCACAAAAAAAAAGCAAAAAAGAAATGAAGAAAATTAACTATGTGAGGTGACAGATATGCTAACTAGCCTGTTATGATTATTTCACAATGTATAGGTATAGTAAAAACATCAAATTGTTTATCTTAAATATATATATAATTTTTATTTGTTAATTATACCTCACTAAAACTGGGGGGAAAAACCTGGCACAATACAATATTATAATACATTATGGAATCCGTTTTTCTTTTCCATTTAACCTAAAAATTACATAATTTACAATTTTTATGCTCTTCATTTTCTTAATATTTAAAACACTGCACAGAATCTTTACAATTAGTAAATACCTTGATTGTATTCCTCAAAGGGAATAAAATACAAATTAATGACAAAATAATCCAAGTATAATGTAATTTTGTTTACTACCCATAAAAGTCAATAGGATAGGCATATGAAGAAATTCAGGCCTAAGAAATACAACAGACTTACTCCATCTCTTTAGATTTTACTTTATTTTACTAAATAAATATTTACTGAACACCTACTCTACATCAGATACCATCAAACACACCAGGTGAAAAAGAATGAATCATGGCTCTTGGTCCTTAAGGAACTTAGATTCTAATAAGAAGAACTATAGGTACAAACAAGTAATTACAATACGGTGTGGTTAAATTAATAACAAGGAATAGACTATGATGATCAGCAAATGGACCCTAGAAGTCAAACTATCTGGATTTGCATCAATTACCAGTCTTATGACCTATAATAAGTTACATAACCTCTCTGTACCTAAGGTTGTTGTCTATACAAATATGTAATGCACTTAGTTCCTGGCAGTGAATTCTTCATTATTTTTATCCTTACTACTAAACATTATTATTATTATGAAAAATGATACACAGGGTTGGGCCCCTAACCTGCTCTGAAGGTTAGGGAACCTAATTTAGGAAGACCAATGCATCTTCTATAATCAAATGATAAGTCATCTAAATTTGTAAAAACAGTCACTAAAGCAATCCATATCACCTTAAAGCTGTTTAATGTTTAAAAACTTACTAAATACAGGGGTGCCTGGTTGGCTCAGTCGGTTAAGCATAAGACTTTCGATTTCAGCTCAGGTCATGATCTCAGGGTCCTGGGACTGAGCCCCAAGTCAGGCTCCATGCTCAGTGAGGAGTCCAGTCTAGGATTCTCTCTCCCTCTCCCTCTGCCCCTCCCCCAAACACTCTCTCATTCTCTCTCAAATAAATCTTTTTAAAAAACTTACTAAATACAAATAAGATAAATTTTAAAACCATTATACACTCATATACTTTTATATTTGTACATAACCTTATGGAAACTTGACTATTCCTTATCAGAATCTCTTGTTATTCAAATCCAACTAAAGTGAAAGAATGCAAGTATGTATAATTACAAACTTCATTTTTTTTTTAAAGATTGTATTTATTTATTTGACAGAGAGAGAGAGCATAAGTAGGGAGAGTGGCAGGCAGAGGCAGAGGGAGATGCAGGCTCCCCGCAGAGCAGGGGGAGCCCGATGCGGGACTCAATCCCAGAACCCCGGGATCAGGACCCAAGCCGAAGGCAGTCACTTAACCAACTGAGCCACCCAGGCGCCCATAAACTTCATGTTTTTTTTTATCTCTGACTTGTACTAAAAAGGAATAAAAGGGTTGACTAACAGTATCATTTGTTCCTTCTAATGCAAGGATATATTCAATCTGACGTCAGTTTGAATAACTGTATTTACAAATTACTTATTTTATTTTTTTTTAAGTTTTTTTTTTTTTTAAAGATTTTATTTATTTATTTGACAGAGAGATAGAGAGCACAAGTAGGCAGAGAGGCAGGCAGAGGGAGAGGGAGAAGCAGACTCTCCACTGAGCAGGGAGCCCGATGTGGGGCTCGATCCCAGGACCCCGGGATCATGACCTGAGCCGAAGGCAGCCACTTAACCGACTGAGCCACCCAGGCGCCCCGTTTTTTTTTTTTTTTATTAGAGAGAGAGTATAAGCATATAAGCAGGGGGAGCGGCAGGTAGAGGGAGAGGGAGAAGCAGGCTCCCGCTCAGCAGGGAGCCTGACGTGGGGCTCAATCCCAGGACCCTGGGATCATGACCTGGGCCGAAGGCAGCCGCTTAACCGACTGAGTCACCCGGGCACCCCACAAATTACTTATTTTAAAATGCATACATTTTGCATAGAAAGCAGCACAGTTTCATAAACTTAGAAATCCCAGTAAGGGGGCACCTGGGTGGCTCAGTTGGTTAGCGGCTGCCTTCAGCTCAGGTCACGGTCCCAGGGTCCTGGGATCAAGCCCCGCGTTGGGCTCCCTGCTCTGCGGGAAGCCTGCTTCTCCCTCTCCCACTCCCCCTGCTTGTGTTCCTTCTCTCACTCTCTCTCTCTCTGTCAAATAAATAAATAAAAAATCTTTAAAAAAAAAAAAAAAAGAAATCCCAGTAAGATCAGGAATTAGAAATTTAAGATTTTAATCTTATAAACTGCATCAAAAGAGTACTGTTAAATTTTTAACATGTATCAAATTATCTGTTATAGATATGATTATCAAACATCCTTCCTAAAAAGTTGCATCATTTCACATGCCCAATAAAGAGTATGAGACTGTGTTTTGTTTTCCATGAACCTTTTATTAACAGGGTTGAATATTTTTCATATACTTATTGGCCTTTTGCTTTTTTTGTAACAATTGTATATTTGCAATATTTTTGTCCAACTTTATGTTGCTTTGAATATACATATTATATATTGTAGATATACAATGAAATATTCAAATAAAAACAATGTATTTTTCATTTCTTAGATTAGAATAGAAAGATTGATAATAACATTCAGTGTAATGGTAGTAGAGATTGATAACACCCATTATAAATGGCAATATAAGGATATAAATAGTCTCATACTCTTTTTTTTTTTTCTTTCGTGAGGGAGAGAGAACACGCAGCACATGTGGGAGAAAGGGCCGGAGGAGAGGGAGAGAATCTTTTTTTTTTTTTTTTAAGATTTTATTTATTTATTTGAGAGAGAGAGAGAGAATGAGAGACAGAGAGCATGAGAGGGAGGAGGGTCAGAGGGAGAAGCAGACTCCCTGACAAGCAGGGAGCCCGATGCGTGACTCGATCCCGGGACTCCAGGATCATGACCTGAGCCGAAGGCAGTCGCTTAACCAACTGAGCCACCCAGGCGCCCGAGGGAGAGAATCTTAAGCAGGCTTCACACCCAAGGCAGAGCCCAACACAGGGCTTGATCTGGCGACTCTGATCATGACCTGAGCCAAAATCAAGAGCTGAATGCTTGACAGACTGAACCACCCAGGCATCCAATGAACAGTCTCATACTCTTTATGCACATGTAAAATGATGCAACTTTTTAGGAAGGGTATTTGATAATAATATCTACACCAGATAATTTAATATATGTTAAAAATTTAAAACAGTACTCTTATTTTTGGTGCAATTTATAACTATACTCTCAGTGGTGCACAAAAGATATCCTTTGCACTACTGTTCACAATAGTCAAAAAAGGAAGGATAATGTGCATTAAGAAATGGCTTTAGGGGAACGCCTGGCTAGCTCAGTGGAAGAGCATGCAACTCTTGGTCTCAGGGTCATGAGTTCAAGCCCCAACTTGGGGGTAGAGATTACTAAAAAAAATAAATAAACTTAAATGTTTGAAAGAAAGGAAGAAGGGAGGGAGGGAGGGCTTTAGGCATGCCTGGCTGGCTCAGTCAGGACAGCATGTGACTCCTGATCTTAGGGTCATGAATTCGAGACCTACCCTAGGTGTAGAACCTACTTAAAAAAAAAGAAAAAGAAAAAGAAATGGCTTCTAAAAATGACAGATTTATGCTAGGTCTTTATGAGACAGATCTGTGTATACTGTCTAAAAAAAGTGAATACCACATGAGGTTAAAGAAGCAAGTTGCAAAACATCGTATATCACAATCTCACTTCTGCAATTAAAGGGAAAAATTAGCATGTATGAAAGAATTCATATCAGATTATTAACAGAGGCTACTTCTGGGACTGGAGGGGTAGGTGGTACAATGAAGGGAGGGAAAAAGAGGATTTCTCATCTTATGTTCTATATTGTTTGATTTTATGACAACAAACATGTATTTCTTTTGTAATTTAAAAAAAATAAACAAAACAGGCACCTGGGTGGCTCAGTCGTTTAGCGTCTGCCTTCGGCTCAGGTCATGATCCCAGGGTCCTGGGATCGAGCCCCGCATCGGGCTCCCTGCTCGGCGGGAAGCCTGCTTCTCCCTCTCCCACTCCCCCTGCTTGTGTTCCCTCTCTCGCTATGTCTCTCTCTGTCAAATAAATAAATAAAATCTTTAAAAATAAATAAACAATATATTAAATACCATGTAATGAAGAAAACCTATAACTGTTTTATAATTCTTCACATTTTAAAGAGCATTCCTATGAAATGTTTACAAAAGCATTTAAGCTTTATTAACAATCTTCAGATCATTAAACCATCACCTTAATACTTGCTAACGATAACGTGTATCTGGGTTAAGGCCAGTAACCTCCATACCTACAAATAGTTGAATGAAATACCATCTTCTACTACAGATCGCATAATGAATTATGTTTCACCTTTTTCTTTTTTTTAAAGTAAGCTCTACGCCCAACGTGGGACTTGAACTCATGACCCCAAGATCAAGAGTTGCATGCTCAATGGACTGAGTCAGCCAGGCCCCAATTGTTTCACATTTTTATATGATGCATCTAGACTTCTGCTTCTGGCTGGTGGTATCAGAACAATTATAAAAACCAGTTTAAAAAATTTGAAGTGTTTGAATGGTAATCACAAAAAGATCAGCTTTATATTCATGGGTTCTTTACTCCCTTGCTGCATTTTCTGACTTCCAAGCAGAACACAGAGGCCAATGAAGAAAGAAGAGTCATAAAGCTTGCAGTAGTCTTGTGGGGCTGAAGACACAAATATTGGAATTCAGGCTACCAAAGCTGCCAGGATTCAAATGGCCAACATCCCAGAAAAACTGAATAACAGATAAAGTCTAACATTCTTCATTTAATTTTCCTTCAAGACATTTGCTGACTCCTAGATTTCAGCAGTTTTATGATGGGAGGGAACTAAATACTGGATTTCAGGGCCCAGAAGGGAAGGGAAAACCTTAGTAAACACCCTTGACCAAACTACAAACCAGGAATAAGAACAACTTGGAAAAAACACAGATTCAACTGGATTAATATGATCTCACTTAGTGAAAGAATGAAAGCTTTCCCCTTCAGATCAGGAATAAAATAGGATGCCTGCTTTTGCCACTTCTAATCACACAGTACTAGAGGTTCTAGCCAGAGCAATTAGGCAAGAAAGAGTAATAAAAGCATTCAAATTGGAGAAGAAGAAATAAATTATCTCTGTTCACAGACAAAATGATCTTATATGCAGGAAAACCTTAAGATTCCACAAAAAAACTGTTAGAACTAATAAATGAGTTCTGCAAAGTTGGAGGATACAAAATCAACATACAGAAATCAGTTGCATTTCTATACACTAACAATGAACAATTTAAAAAGGAAATTAACAAGACCATTCCATTTGCAATAATATCAAAAATAATATACTCAGGAACAAATTTAACCAAGAAAGTGAAAGACTTGTACACTGAAAACTAAAAACTGTTGCCGCAAGAAGTTAAAGAAGATAGAAACAAATGGAAAGACATCCCTTATTTATGGATTAGAAGTCAATATTAAGATGTTCATAATATCCATGGGGCGCCTGGCTTAGTCGGTAAAACATGCAATTCCTGATCTCAGGGTTGTGGGTTTGAGTCCTATGTTGCATGTAGAGATTACTTAAAAAAATTTTTAAAACTTGGGGCTTTTGGGTGGCTCAGTCAGTTGAGCATCTGACTCTTGGTTTCAGCTCAAGTCATGATCTCATGGGTTGTGAGACTGAGCTCCGAGTCAGGCTTCATGCCCAGCGAGGAGTCTGCTTGACATTCTCTCCCTCTGCCCCTCACCCCACTCATGCTCTCTCTCTCTCAAATAAATAAATAAAATCTTTAAAAAAAATTTAAAAACTTAAAGTGTTCATAATATCCAAGCAATCTATAGATTTGGTACAGTGCCTCTCAAAAGCCCAACAATGCTTTTTGCAGAAACTTAAAAATCCACCAAAAGTTCATATAGAATCTCAAAAGTCCCTTAAGAGCCAAAACAATCTTGATAAAAGAACAAAGTTAGAAGTTTCACATTTTCTGGTTACAAAGGTACAATAATCAAAAAAAGTGTGGTACTGGCATAAAGACAGACATACAGACCAATGGAATAAAATGGAGAGCCCAGAAATAAACTCCTGAATAAATGGTCAAATGATTTTCAACAAAGGTGCTAATAAGATCATTACATAGAGAAAGGGCGATCTTTAAAAAAGAGACAGTGCTGGGAAAACTGGATATCCACATGCAAAAGAATAAAGCTGGACTTGTTGAATTACTATATTGTACACCTGAAACTAATATAACACTGGAAGGTTCCCCCTCCCCTACTTTTTTTTTTTTTTTTTGAATCTCTACACCCAACATGGGGCTTGAACTCACAACTGTGAGATCAAGAGTTGCATGCTCTTTGGACTGAGCCCGCCAGGCATCCCTATAACACTGTATGTTAACTATCCTGGAATTAAAAATAAAAACTTAATTAAAAAAATGACCTCAAAATGTATCAAAGACCTAAATATGAGAACTAACACTACAAAACTCTTAGAAGACAATGCAGAAGTTTTATGACATTGGATTTAGCAATGATTCCTTAAATATTATATCAAAAGCACAGGCAACAAAAAAAATGGACAAAATGAACATCAAAATTAAAAACTTGTACATTAAGACACAATCAACAGAGTAAAAAGGCAACCTACAGAATGGAAGAAAATATCTGCAAAATATATCTGATAAGGGGTTAATATCCACAATATATTGAGAACTCCTACACTCAACAATAAAAAAGTAAAAAACCCAATTAAAATATGGACAATGGGGCACTTAGGTGGCTCAGTCAGTTAAGTGTCTGACTCTTGATTTCAGCCAGGTCATGATGTCAGGGTCCTAGGATCAAGCCCCACATTAAGCTCCATGCTCAGTGGGGAGTCTTGTTTCTCTCCTCTCTCTCCCTCTCCCCACCCCTGTGTGCACACACGTGCATGCTCTCTCTCTCTCTAAAATAAATAAATCTTTATAAAAAATGGACAAAGGACTTAGACATTTCTCCTAAGATATACAAATGGCCAATAAGCCCATGAAAAAAATCACTAATCATTAGAGAAATACAACTCAAAACCACAATGAGATACCAGTTCATACCTATTAGGTTAGCTACCATCAAAACAAGAAAGTAAGTTACAGCAAAGATGTGGAGAAACTGGAACCCTTCTGTACAATTGGTGGGAATGTAAAATGGTGCAGCTGCCACAGAAAACCGTATGTTGATTCTTCAAAAAATTAAAAATAAAATTACCATATGATCCAGCCATTCCATTTTGGGTATATATCCAAATGAACTGAAAGAGTCTCAAGGAGGTATTTGTACACCCATGTTGATAGCAGCATTATGCACAACAGTTAAAAGGTGGAAGCAACTGGGAGTGCCTGGGTGGTGCAACTGGTTAAGTGTCCAACTCTTGCTTTCGTTTTGGTTGTGATCTCGGGGTCATGAGATTGAGCCCTGTCTCGGGCTCCGTGCTCAGCAGAGTCTGCTTGAAATTCTCTCCTCTCCCTCTGCCCCTCCCCACTGTGCTGTCTCTCTTTAAAAAAAAAAAAAGGTGGAAGCAACCCAAGTGTTCACTGACATATAAATGGATAAACAAAATGTGGTATATACATACAGTGGAATATTATCCAGCCTTAAAACAGAAAGAAATTCTGAAATATGCTGTAACATGGATGGTCTTGAACATTATTTAAATGAAACAAGTCAATTATAAGATGGCAAATACTGTATGATTCCACTTAAATGAGATACCTAGAATAGAAACAAAAAGTAGAATGGTGGTTACCAGGGGCAGAGGGATGGGGAGAATTATTTATTTTTAATGGGTACACAGTTTTGTTTTACAAGATAAAGAGTTCTGGAGATGGATGGTAGTGACAGTTGCTCAATAATGTGAATGTGTACCAATGAACTGTACAATTATAAATGGTTAAGATGGTAAATTATATGTTATGTGCATTTTACCACAATTTAAAAAAAACTGATCTGGCTGTATTCTGTCTGTCCTCTCCCCCTAAATTAAAAGCAGAGAATTAATTCTTCTCTAGAATGAGCTAAAGTAGAAACTCCTACAATCTGAGAGAAATTAAGAAAGATTTGAGTAAGTGGAAAAATATATATTCTTCATGAATGAAAAGGTTCAATAGTGCTCTCCCCAATGTAGTCAATGCAATACCTATAACAATACTCACAGGTTTTATTGTAGGACTTGACAAGGTGATTCTAAAATTCGTATGAAAATTAAAGGGACCTAGAATAGCCAAAATCATTTTTAAAAAGAACAGATAGAGGCCTTATATTACCTAATTTCAAGACTTAAATGGAACAGAACAGAGAGTGCAGAAATTCAATAGGGAAAGAGTAATTTTTTTAACACATGGTGCTAGAAAAAGTGAACAGCTGTATACCAGTAAATAAATTAAGAAACAGAACCTCTACCATTATATTTCATACCATATACAAAATTTAACTCAAAATGGATCAAAGACCTAACTATAAAAATTTAAATTATAAAACTTCTAGAAGAAAACACAGAAAATAACCTAGTGTTCTTAAATTTTTTTTTTAATTTTTTAATTGTTATGTTAATCCCCATACATTACATCATTAGTTTTAGATATAGTGTTCCATGATTCATTGTTTGTGCATAACACCCAGTGCTCCATGCAGAACGTGCCCTCCCCAATACGCATCACCAGGCTAACCCATCCTCCCACCCCCTCTCCTCTAGAACCCTCAGTTTGTTTTTCAGAGTCCATCGTTAGTGTTCTTAAATTTTATAACAACTTAAACAGGTCACAAAAAAATATGACTAGGGACGCCTGGGTGGCTCAGTCGGTTAAGTGTCTGCCTTTGGCTCAGGTCATGATCCCAGAGTCCTGGGACTGACTGAGTCCCTCATCTGCCTCCTTGCCCAGCGGAGAGCCTACTTCTCCCTCTGCCTGCCCCTCCCCCTGCTTGTACTCTCTCTCTCTCTCTCTCTGACAAATAAATAAAATCTTTAAAAAATATATGACTATAAAAGAAAAATTCAATCAAAAAGAATTCATCTAGGTGCCTGGCTGGCTCAGTCAGTAGAACATGTGACTTTTGATCTCAGGGTTGTGTTTCAGCCCCACATTCAGAGTAGAGTTTACATACATATATACAGACGTGCATAAATTGGAATTCACTGAAATTATAAACTGATACTCATCAAAAAACACTGTAACAAAAATGAAAAGGCAAGCCACAAGACTGGGAGAGAGTATTTGCAAAACATTTGTCCAACAAAGGCTTGTATTTGGAATACATATAGAACTCTTAAAATTCATTAAGAAGATAAACAAACCCCCCAGACAAAAGGCAAAGGTCTGATAATTCACCAAGGAAGATATAAGGATGGTAAATAAGGGCATGAAAAGATGTTTGACATCATTAGCCATTAGGGAAATGTAAATTAAAACCATAAGAAGATACCACTACATAATCACTTAAATAGTTAAAATTAAAAAGTGTTAGCACTTAAAAATAACAAGAATATGAAGCACCTGGAACTCTCATACACAGTTAATGAGAATATAAAATGGTACAACCACTTTGGAAAACTGGCAGTTTCTTTAAAAATTCTCCATTTACCATATGATGCAGCCATTGTATTCTCAGGTATCTACCCAAAGAAATGAAAGCATATGCCCACAAAAAGGCACAGATTGCTTGTATATTTTTAAAACACAACCTTTTATATTGGAAATAAAAAGAAAATCACCAGGAGAATTTCTGGTCTTGCATATTATAAGCTCAGAAGTTGCCACTCCATCCTAACAACAAGTAAAAAGCTAAACAAACTGAAAAATCAACAGCTCTCCTCAGACCTGCCAGAGAGGTGAGGTCACGGATAAACCACTGCCAAAAGGACTGGTGACTGGCAGATACAAAGAATCACAACTTACTTAAGCAAAATCCCACAAGCAGAAACCACCTCTAGCAACCAGTGCTGGGGTAGGAAGACCTGTGCTGTAACTGGTGAAGTGCAGGAGGCTCAGTGTGGACAAGTCTGAGAGTTAAAAATTCCAGGAGTTGGGGCACCTGAGTGGCTCAGTCAGTTAAGCATCTGCCTTCGGCTCAGGTCATGATCTCAGGGTCCTGGGATCGAGTCCCCACATCGGGCTCCCTGCTCAGCGGCGAGCCTGCTTCTCTTTCTCCCTCTGTCTTCCTCCTTCTCCCTCTGCCTGCCTTTCGCCCTGCTTGTGCGTGTGCACATGTGCTCTCTCTCTGTCAAATAAATAAAATCTTTTACAAAAATAAATAAAAATAAAAATTCCAGGAAAACCTAGTCACGGGGGGACCCCCCCCCAGCCACATACACACACACACACACACACTCTCTCTCTCTCTCTCTCTCTCTCGTGAATTTTACCTCTGAGAGTTACCAGGTCCTAACAGTGAGTATCAGAGAAAAATCCCCTCATGCTTCTGGCAGGAGGAGAGGAAAAGGAGCTATTTTGAAATGTTAGGGCATTCTGTTCTTAACAAAACCTGCCTTCAAGAGAAACTATTTTACCAGAGCTTAACCTGCTGGGTTTTATCAGAGCCTAACCTACTTGGGGTATAAGGGAAAGAACAAACTCCAGCTCCACCAGCCATCCTGTCCCACCAGTCGGGGAGAAAACCTGAAAGTGCTGGTGAAGTTCACAGACCAGAGACACTGAAAGACTGAGACTTCGTCAGAGAATTATACATACTTTCCCTACCCCTTCACCCTACCATAGCATTATTAAAGGCCTATTTTATTATAGTTCCTTTTACCCAGTACATCATGTCTGCCTCTCAAAAGAATACTGGAAAGCATGCTAAAAGGCAGAAAATGCAATCTGAAGACACTAAACAAGCATCAAAACCAGGGTCAGTTAACGGGAGTAATGTTGGAATTCTCAGACTAGATGTTTTTTTAAACTATGATTAATATGCTAAGAGCTTTTTTTTTTTTTTTGCTAAGAGTTTAAATGAAAAAAGTAGACACACCAAGAATGGATTGATAATGTAAGTAGAATGAGAGACATTCTAAAAAAAATTTTTTTAAATGGTAGAAATTAAAAGCATAATAACAGAAATGAAGAATGCCTTTCATGGGCTGATAGACTGCTCAAGGCTGAGGAAACAATCTCTGAGCTTGCAGACATGACAAAAGAAATCTCCAAAACTGGGGAAAAAAAAAAACCCAGAATAAAATATCCAAGAACTGTGGGAAAACTACAAAAAGTGTAACATATACATGATGGGAATATCAGAAGGACAAGAAAAAGAAAGGAACAGAAGCAATATTTGGAGCAATGATGGCTGAGCATTTCCCCAAATTAATGTCAGAGACCAAACCACAGATCCAGGAAGCTCAGAGAAGACCAAGCAGGATAAATGCCAAAACCCCCTAAACCTAGGCATATCATATTCAAACTTTAGAAATCAAACATAAAGAAAAAAGTCTTGAAAGAAGCCAGAGGGAAAAAACACCTTATCTATCGAAGAGCAAGATAAGGATTACATTCAACTTCTCAGAAACCATGCTAGCAAGAAGACAATGGAATGAAATATTTAAAGGGCTGAGAAAGAAAAACTAACTAGAATTCTGTATCCTTCAAAATGATCCTTCAAAAGTGAAAGACAATGTTCCTCTCAATCTTGCTGTGAACCTAAACTGCTCTGAAAAAAATTAAGTCTTTAAAAAAATGTGGGGAGAGGGACGTGTGGGTGGCTCAGTTGTTAAGTGTCCAACTCTTCAGTTTCGGCTCAGGTCATGATCTCAGGTAAGATGGAGCCCAGCATGGGGCTCCGTGCTCAACTTGGAATCTGTTTAAGATTCCTTCCCCTCCCTCCCCCTCTGCTCCTCCCCCTGCTCAGGTTCTCTCTCTCTCTCAAATAAATAAATAAATAAAATCTTTTAAAAAAGGGGGAGAGAAATAGACTTTTGTCAGACAAACATAAATTGAAGGAATTTGTTGCAAGTAGATATGCTTTGCAAGATATGTTAAAAGAAGTTCTTTAGAGAAAAGGAAAATGATACAGGTCAGAAACTCAGATCTACATAAAGAAAAAGCATCTGAGAATGAATAAATATAAGTAAAATTAAAAAAATGTTTTGTTATTTTTAATTGATCTAAAAGATAACTGTTCAAAATATTAATAGTAACAATGTATTTTAATTATGTTGGCTTCTGTGTATGTGTGGGTATGCTTATGCATAAGTGAAATGAATGACAGCAATGAAACAAGGGATGGCAAGAAGGAACTGGGAATATTTTGTTACTATAAGGTACTTGCACTACTTGTGAAGCACTATGGTGTTATCTGAAAGTGACTGGATTAATTATAAATATATACTGCAAACTCTAAGCAACCATTAAAAAACGTTACAGATTAAAAGTAAAGGGATAGAAAAAGATATACTAAAACTAATCAAAAGAAAGTGGGAGGGGCGCCTGGGTGGCTCACTCGTTAAGCGTCTGCCTTCGGCTGAGGTCATGATCCCAGGGTCCTGGGATCGATCCCCACATCGGGCTCCCTGCTCCGCGGGAAGCCTGCTTCTCCCTCTCCCACTCCCTCTGCTTGTGTTCCCTCTCTCGCTGTGTCTCTCTCTGTCAAGTAAATAAAAAATCTTAAAAAAAAAAAAAGAATCGGTCACTTAACTGACTGAGCCACCCAGGCGCCCCTCCTGTTTTTTTTTTTTTTAATGTCTGTGGGGTCTGTAGTGATGTTCTCTCTTTCAATTGTTAAGAACAGAATGCCCTAACATATTTCAAAATAGCTCCTTTTCCTCTCCTCCTGCCAGAAGCATGAGGGGATTGTTATGTCTTGCTGGAGTATTGCCCCCCCTTCTCATTATGTAATGTTCCTTTTAACTTTTCTTGCTTTGAAGTCTGCTCTATCTGAAATTAATACAGCTACTCCCACTTTTTTTTTTTGACTCTCTGTCAAATAAACAAAATCTTTATAAATAAATAAATAAATAAATAAATAAATAAGAAATTGAAATAATAGTCTTCCAAAACAGAAAGCACAGGCTCAGACAGGTTCACTTGTGAATTCTACCCAACATTTAAGTAAGAAATGATATGCATTCTCTAAAATCTGTTCCAGAGCATAGAAGCAGAAAAAACACTTCCTAACTCATTTTATGAAGCCTGCATTACCCTAATATCAAAACAAAAGACATATAAAAAACTATAGACCAATATCTCTTATGAACATAAATGCAAAAATCCTCAACAATATTAGCAAATCGAATCCAACAATATATAAAAAGAATTATATGCCATGACGAAGTGGGATTTATCCTAGTATGCAAGGTAGTTTCAACATACAACAAAAATCAATGTACTCCATCACATCAACAGTCTAAAAAAGAAATATCACACAATCATCAGAAGATGCAGAAAAAGCATTTGACAAAATCCAATACCCATTCATGATAAAATCTCTCAGCAAAGTAGGAATAAAGATGAATTTCTTCAACTTGATATAGAACATCTACAAAAACCCTACAGCTAACATCATACTGATGGTGAGAAATTCCAAGCTTTCCAGCTAAGATGAGGAAAACGCAAAGATATCTCACCACTGCTTTTCAACATTGTACTGAAAAGTCCTAGCTAATGCAGTAAGACAAGAAAATGAAATACATATTGGGATGGTAGAAATAAAACTGTCCTTGTTCATGGATGACGTGCTCATGTAGAAAATTCAAAAGAATCAGCAAAAAACTCCTGGAACTAATAAGCAATTATAGTAAGGTTGCAGGATACAAGATTAATATACATAACTTCAATCACTTTTCTATATACCAGCAATGAATAAGTGGTATTTGACATTAAAAACACGGGGTGCCTGGGTGGCTCAGTCATTAAGTATCTGCCTTCAGCTCAGGTCATGATCCCAGGGTCCTGGGATCAAACCCCACATCAGGTTCCCTGCTCAGTGGGAGGCCTGCTTCTCCCTCTCCCACTCCCCACTCCCCCTGCTTGTGTTCCCTCTCTCGCTGTCTCTGTCAAAAAATAAATAAAATCTTAAAAAAAGAAAAATTAAAAACACTTCATCATTTACATTATCATATTCAAAAATGAAATACTTAGGTATAAAAACAACAAAATCTTGTATATACAAGATCCATATGAGAAAAACTACAAAACTCTCATAATAGATATTAAAGAACTAAGTAAATGGAGAGATAGTCCATGTTCATGGGTCAGTCTCCATATTGTCAAGATGTCAGTTCCTCCCAACTTGATCTATAGATCAATCCCAATCCCAATAAAAATCCCAGAAGGTTATTTTGTGGATACTGAAAAACTGATTCTAAAGTTTATATGCAGGGGCGCCTGGGTGGCTCAGTCGGTTAAGTGGCTACCTTTGGCTCAGGTCATGATCTCGGGGTCCTGAGATTGAGTTCCGCATCGGGCTCCCTACTCAGCGGGGAGTCTGCTTCTCCCTCTCCCTCTGCCTGCTGCTCTGCCTACTTGTGCTATCTGTCAAATAAATAAATAAAATCTTTAAAAAAATAAAGTTTATATGCAGAGGCAAACAACCCAGAATACCCAACACAATAATGAAGAACAAAGTCAGAGGACTGACACTACCCAACTTCAAAACTTACCATAAAGTCTACAGTAATCAAGATAGTATGAAGGGGCACCTGGGTGGCTTAGTCGTTAAGCATCTGCCTTCGGCTCAGGTCCTGATTCCAGGGTCCTGGGATCGAGCCCCACATCAGGCTCCCTGCTCGGCGGGAAGCCTGCTTCTCCCTCTCCCACTCCCCCTGCTTGTGTTCCCTCTCTCACTGTGTCTCTCTCTGTCAAATAAATAAATAAATAATGAATAAATAAATAAAAATCTTAAAAATCTTAAAAAAAAAAAGATAGTGTGGTATTGGAGAAACAAGAGACAAGATGATCAATGGAACAGAATACAGAAAACAGAAATAGAAATAGACCCACATAAATATAGTCAACTGATCTTTGACATAGGAGAAAAAGCAATACAATGGAGCTATCTTTTCAACATATGATGCTGGAAAAACTGGACATCCATATGCAAAAACAACTAATGCAGACATAGACCTTACATCTTTTACAAAAATTAACTCAAAATGGATTATAGACCTAAATGTAAAATGAAACTCCTGGAAGATAACACAGGAGAAAATCTAGTTGACCTTGAGTATGGGTGATTCCTTTTCAGATAAAACACTAAAGGTATAACCCAGGAAAGAAAGAAATGATAACCTGGACTTAATCAAAATTTAAAAATTCTGCTCTGAGACAGACAATGTCAAGAGGATGAGAAGACAAGTCACAGACTGGGAGAAAATATCTGCAAAAGACACATCTGGGGGCGCCTGGGTGGCTCAGTAGATTAAGCGTCTGACTCTTGGTTTCAGCTCAGGTCACGATCTCATGGGTGGTGGGACTGAGCCCATGTCAGGCTCTGCGCTCAGCAGGGAGTCTCCCTGAAGATTTCCTCTGCCTCTCCCCCTGCTTGTGCTCAAATAAATAAATAAATCTTTTAAAAAAAGACACATCTGATAAAGGACTGTTATCCAAAACATACAAAGAATTCTTAAAACTCAACAATAAGAAAAAGAACAATTAACATTGTGTCAAAGACCTGAACAGACGTCTCACTGAAGATGATATGCAGATGACAAGAAAGCATATGAAAGGGTTTCAACATCATGTCATTAGAGACCTGCAAATTAAAACAATAATGACATACTCCTAGACACCTATTAAAATGGCCAAAATCCAAAACACTAGCAAATGCTTAGGAGCATACAAAGCAACAAGAACCTCATTCATTGCTGGTGGGAATGCAAAATGATAGTTATTTTGGAAGACAACTTGGCAGTTTCTTACAAAACTAAACACTCTTTTTTTTTTTTTTTTTTTTTTAAGTAATCTCTATACCCAACGTGGGGCTTGAACTCATGGCCCCAAGATCAAGAGTTGGATGCTCTACTGACTGAGCCAGTCAGGCACCCTTAAACACACTCTTACCATAGCATCCAGCAACCATGCTCCTTGGTATGTACCAAAAGGAGCTGAAAACATGCCCTCACGAAAACCTGCACATGGATATTTACAGCACCTTTACTCATAACTGCCAAAACCTGGAAATAACCAAGGAGTCCTTCAGTGGGTAAATGGATAAACTGGTATATACGGACAATGGAATATTATTCAGAGCTAAAAAGAAATGAGCTCTCAAGCAAAGATGAAAAGACATGGAAGAAACTTAAATGCATTACTGCTAAGTGAAAGAAGCCAACCTGAAAAGGCAGCATACTGCAGTCTGACTCCAACTATAGGACATTCCAGAAAAGGCAACACTATGGAGACAGGAAAAAGATTAGTCGTTGCCAGGGGTTAGGAAGGAGGATTGGATAAACACAGGATTTTTTTTTTTAAAAGACTTTATTTATTTGACAGAGAGAGTGAGAGAGCACAAGCAGAGGGAACAGTAGAGGGAGAGGGAGAAGCAGGCTCCCCGCTGAGCAGGGAGTCCGATGTGGGGCTTGATCCCAGGACCCTGGGATCATGACCTGAGCCGAAGGGAGACACTTAACCATCTGAGCCACCCAGGCGCTCCTAAACACAGGATTTTTAGAGCAGTGAAACAATTGTGTGTGATACTGTAATGGTGAATATATGTCATTTTACATTTGTTAAAACCCATAGAATGTACAACCCAAGAATGAACCCTAATGTAAACTATGGACTTTGAGTGTTAATGAGGTGCTCAGGTAGGTTCATTGACTGTAACAAATGTACCACTCTGGTTCAGGATGTTGATAACGAGGGAAGAAGAGGGTGGGTGGGACAAGGAATACATGGGAAATCTTTGTACTTTTTACTCCAAACTGCTCTGAAAAATAAAGTTTATTAGTATGAAAAATAGAATCACCATTTTTTAAAAAGATTTTTACTTATTTATTTGACAGAGAGAGAGAGTGTGTGCAAACAAGCAGGGGGTGCAGGCAGAGGGAGAAGCAGGCTCCCCACTGAGCAAGCAGCCTGACGTGGGGCTCGATCCCAAGACCCTGGGATCATAACCTAAGCCGAAGGCAAACACTTAACTAACTGAGCCACCCTGGTGCCCCTAAAATCACCATTTAATTCAGAAAACAGGATGCCCTGAAAGTTACCAAACACCTGGGAAAATATTTGGTTCCTCAATATAGCCTGGAATAGTGGTTAGCTTATGCATTAATATGAAGAATAATAGCACATAATAGACTTTATGTTCAAAATCCCCAAAACTCAATATACTCAGGACTTGTAAATAGAGACAACATAAAAACAAGAGCTCAGAAATAAGGCCATGTAGTGCTCAAAAAATTCTAAAAACTACCTAAAAAGAGGTATTCTGAATCTTTAAAAAGGATGTTAACACTGGAACATGTACGGCAAGCTAAAACAATTTGCTAAATATACTTAATAGTAATATGGCATATTATACATCAGTTTCAATTAAGAATCTAGAAGAATCTCATAAGGGTTTTTGCTCTTTTTAATGAGACAGCTATACTCAAGTCTTATCTTCATGTCCAAGTGATGAAGAATATGCAAAACACACAGTTCCCTGGGAGGTTGCAAATTCAACAGAAGTCAATATAGCTCAAAAAAATGTTCTGTTGGCCAGAAAAGTTGTTTAAAATTTGAATACATTTATGTGAGATATACATTCTTTGGCCTCTGCCCCAACATTTTTGTTTTCCTACATCCAGTCCAATTCACTCATGTTTGTTATTTGCTTAATCCCAAAAGTAACTTTGGTTTGAGGCCCCCTACCCTATATTGTTATTTGTATAATTAAACTTATACTTTGATTCCTTTCATTTAAAATTTCCTTATGAAATTCTGTATCATATTTCAATACATTTGTATTAGAAATGGATATTTTCTCTTCTCTTTCAATTTTCCAGATCTGAGAGGTAGCACTTAATTAGTCATGCATGTATTTTCAGAACAAAAACAATTCTTGCAAAGAGATGGTGGTTTATTAATGTTATTCCTAATCCACATTTAACTGCATGACAGAATATATATCACTGCTAGGCTTATAAAGGCTTATTGAAGCTTAAAATAAAGGCTTCTGATCAAGTGTGAGGAACGATTCCTTTTTCGCAAGTTAATAGTTTTGCTCAAAATTGTTAATATTTGGCAGTATTTCTGCCTAGCTGTTTCATCCTCATTAAACACACATGCGCTCATCTGCACATTCGGAAAAATGTAACTCTACTTCAAGAATAAACGTGTTAAGATTTACATGCCTTGTATGGATAAACCAAGGTTATGTGGTGGATCTGAAGCTATGTATCAGAACTCTGTATGGAATAGGGAGAACTTTTTCCTTACATAGCTAACGCTACCAACATACCTGACAAAGTATACTAAGGGAAAAGTTGGTACAAAACTGTCAAGTGATCATTCTCCATGTGGTTATGCCCAAGCCATCTCTTAATGATAAATTAAAAGTCTCTTTACCTGTCATGACCTGAATTCAGGCACTCTTGCGGAAGCTGGAGACAATACTAACCCCTGCACTGTGTGGGGAGGTGCACTCCTTGCATTGGGGCTTAAATGTTAGTGATTTCACCAACCCTTGAAGTGCAGAACAGTAAAAAAACAGTTTTCAGCCGTTTTTCTTACTGAGTTCTCATTTTTTAAATATTACAAAGATCTCAATTAGGTTTTAAAATAAGTTATTTCTGTTGAAAAGGCAGGGCCTTAGTTTAAAGAGACACATGCCAATAGGTCTTTCTGGGTCACTACACAAACCACAAGATGGCTTTTTTTTTTTTTCTATTAATTAAAAACTTACACAAAGATGCAAGAATTTCGTGCCTTCGAATGATTTTCTGATTTTACCTTAAAGTACCAAGATTTAGTGGCTACACATACGCAACTCGGTCTTGCAGAAGACAATCATAAGTATTAATAGGTACTGTACTAGATGAGATTAGCTGAGTTAAAAATGGTACCTTTCCTATTAACTCAATTATTCCCCTGCCAAACCATACCGCCCTGGAAATTTCTAAAGAAACAACATGTTGTACTCTTCCATAAGGTAAAAATCAAGAAATGCTACTATGCCCAAGGATAGAATTACACTGTGTATGTGTCTGGAAGGCCAAATCTGTTTCTGACTGAAACCTTAAAATTCCAATTAATACAATTTCCCATTCTCTTATACTCTAAAATTAGATGAGCTTACATATGACTCTAGGTGTTTCCCATTGCTGCAGGAGAAATGAGTTGAAAAATATCCCTTAGCTAGTTTTGAAGAAAATATTTTATGTACCTAAAAAAGAGTAATGTTTTATCTGAATCTCTCTCCAAATCCCCTTCACTTCTTTAAGCTTTCATTTCTCTTCTGACCCTCTTAATCAGAACACAAACAATGCTATTCTGACTATTATGAGCTTGGCACCATTCAGTTATGCATACTTAAAGCATTTGAGTTCTCTGAATTCTTTCCTGGCATTTTAGTAGAAGAAGATAAGAACAAACCTGAGCTGAAACCGTGCCACCTGGAGGATGCACATGTATTTTACTATCTCTTCCTATCTATACTCTGCCCCATTTTAAAACTCTGTATCAAATTTAAATGTTTTCTGCCTACAACAAAGCAAGCTTGTCTTGATATGCTTGGCTAAGGTGCTTATATTTTTCTTCACAGGTAAAGAAATTAAATAATCCCTCTTTCATTTACCAAACAATTTTTTTTAATGTTGGCACTCACTCAAAGTCCATTTGAAGGATCTATTCCTCTAACTTAAAATCACAGCAATTTGATCTCATTTATAAACAATCGAACAAAAGTACTTCTTGGCAATAATCTGCTCAACTGCTACCTTTTTTTTTTGTCTTTCTATGGACAAGATAATATAAGAAAGATTCATGAAATAAAACAAATATTGTCTGGCCTTAAAATGCTACTTTATGCTTCTTTCCAGTGTAAAGGAGAGGGGAAAGAGCAATACAAAATGTAAACTAAAAGGTCAAATTTCTACTTATTTGATATCAAATGAAAAAATTTTCTTTTCTTTCCTTTTTTTTTAAGTAAGCCCTACACGCAATGTGGGGCTTGAACTCACGACCCTGACATCAAGAGTTGCATGCTCTACTAACTAAGCCAGCCAGGTGCCCTGATATCAAATGAAAAAATTTTCTAAGAGGAAGTCTCAGAGTAGTGGAGACTAATCAAAAAATCATTTTGTCAAGAGTAAAAAGCACCTCAGTTCCAATATTAATACATTTGTGAGTTCATGCCAAACATGACAACTTTTTAAAATGTAATTTACGTGGGAATAAGATTTCAGGTCAAAACTGACTACTCAATTTAATCCCTGTTGTAATTACAAGGTCTAAAACAGTTCCCATTTTAAAAATGCTAATTGAGTTCCCACACATTCTTTTTTTTTTTTTAAGATTTTATTTATTTATTTGACAGAGACACAGGGAGAGAGGGAACACAAGCAGGGGGAGTGGGAGAGGGAGAAGCAGGCTTCCCGTGGAGCAGGGAGCCCGATGCGGGGCTTGATCCCAGGACCCCGGGATCATGACCTAAGCCGAAGGCAGACACTTAATGACTGAGCCACCCAGGCGCCCTGAGTTCCCACACATTCTATATAATGTTTCTTTTTAACATATTCTTACTCTGTAACTAACTTGGTCATCTAGATTCTAACCTCCACATTCCATCTCATAAGGCAAATATTTTTCTCTCAATTACGAGTAAGATTCATTATCCCAATTTTAATTTATTGTCCAAAAGGGAAAAAAAAAACTTTTAAGGAAACCACATATGAAGTAAGCCACCTTGATGAACCAATCTTTCGTGTTCAAAGCACTTATTTTAAAAATAACTCTTCAGCTTGGAGCGCCTGGTTGGCGCAGTCGATTGGGCGACTAACTTGATTTCAGCTCGGGTTGTGATTTTGGGGTGGTGGGATCAAGCCCTACATCAGGCTCTGCGGTCAGCGCAGAGTCTACTTGGGATTCTCTCTGCCCCTCCCACTCATGCTCTCTCTCTCTCAAATAAATAAATCAATCTTAAAAAAAAAAACTCTTCAGTTTTATATGCATGGTATTATATTCATTTTATATTTATGAAAATATAATCTGCCTAGGGTTACAAAATATGTTAATGTTTGAAGTAGAATTAGAATGTGGCATTTCCTTTATCTCATAGTACAGATTATTAAAATATTTCCCATGAAGGGCGCCTGGGTGGCTCAGTCATTAAGCATCTGCCTTCGGCTCAGGTCATGATCCCAGAGTCCTGAGATCGAGCCCCGCATCGGGCTCTCTGCTCCGCAGGAAGCCTGCTTCTCCCTCTCCCACTCCCCCTGCTTGTGTTTCCTCTCTCGCTGTGTCTCTCTCTGTCAAATAAATAAATAAAATCTTTTAAAAATTAAAAAAAAATTAAAATATTTTCCATGAACATCTAAAAATGTTTCCTATTTCTAAAGTAACAAACACTGATATCTTAATCTGAAAATGTATATATCACCACACACACATCATACACACAGGGAGACAGCAAAATCAGCTCTTACCTTCATCTCCCTCTGGTGCATATGAAGCTGTAATAATGTCAATATCAGCACAATTCATCACAATCTGATTGGTTGCCTGCCTCACCTAGGGGGAAAAGAAAAACCAGCAGTGTCAGAAATAGCCAAGATTAATAACATGTACATCTTCATCTTGGCCTAATGTGTGTCACCAGGAATTTTTTTAAACCCAGACATCACTAAAACCTAGACTATTTATACATCAATGGTAAAAATAAATTAGTTTTAAGTAATCTAAGGCAATTCACATTTTTCAAATTATGTTAAGAGCAACAATAAACATTTAAGTATTTTACGGAATTTAAATATCTGACCAATAAGCTAAATAAAAGCATTTTTTCCCACTTAAACTTTTATTTAAAACAATTAACACTTTTCAAATTAAAAATTAATTAGGAGACACTTCTCATATGTTACAATTAATTACGTATTTCAGCCCCATCATAAGATATGCTTTATCATCAAACCCATCATAAGACCTTCTTTAAGGATAGAGGAAGGAAAGTGATATCATAAACCATGTCAAAACTTCGTAAGACACTCTTTAAATTTTTTCTCTTACCAAAGTAACATTTTGGATATAAAAGACACTAATGACTCACCACCAAGATTAAATAAACTTTTTAAGATTTTGTCTTACTTGCTCAGATCCCCCCAAAATAAAATACAGATATAATGAAAGAAAGCCCATCCTTTCTTTCTCATTACATGGGGATAACCACTCTCCTAAGGCTAATGCAGCTCTTTCTCACATATGTATAGTTCTGCTACCTACATAAAGATCAGCAAACAATGTTTTTAATTTTATACAAATAGCATCAAAGTGTATATAACCTTTGCATCTGCTTTTTTCATTTAACATTGTTTCTGAGATGGGTAAATGCAGACAGATGTAGATCTAATTCATTAATTTTAACTCCTACAGAATAGTATTCCGTTCTATAAATAAACTACAGTTATTTATCCATTTCCTTTCTAAAGGAAGTTAGATTATTTCCACTATTTTGTTATTTTAAATAGTACTATAATAAATATCTTGGTCCATGTCTTCCTATGCACATTTTTCTTTACCAAGAATGTCCCAATTATGCTCTAGAGTAGTTTCAATTAACACTCCCATGAGCAAAGAATAAAGAAATCCCATATTCATCATCCTCCAAAAAACTTAAAATTTTTTGACCACCTTATGGGTATTAAATGGTATTCTACCATTGCTTTAAATAGAATTTTCCTGATTACTAGTAACACTGATTAAGCATCTTCTCTTTTTACTTTCTTCTTTTTTTTGCCACTGCTTTTCTCTGGAAATTGTTCATTCATAACCCCTGCCCACTTTTCAATTTGGTTGTAGACTTGGTTTTATATACTTGTTGCATTTAAACAGAACCTCAAATTCATTTTCAGACCATTCATTTGAATGGTCTAAATTTAAAATAACAAAAATACTAGGGCTCCTGCGTGGCTCAGTCAGTTAGTGGTTTCGGCTCAGGTTATGATCTTATGGTTGTGAAATGGAGCCCTGCACGGGGCTCCCTGCTCAAGGTGGAATGGGCTTCAGATATTTCTCTCTCTCCCTCCACTCTCCCTCCCTCTCGGCCCCTCCCTGTTGACACGCAAGAGCTCTCTCTTTCCCTCTCTCTCTCAAATAAATAAATAAAATCTAAAAATGAAATAAAATAAAATAACAAAAGTACAAATGCCCTAAATCACAAATGTCTACAGAGGCCAGCCAAGCAGGTGAGTAGAGTAGGCCAGGTGAAGGCTATGCATAAAGGAAGGGGGAGGTAGCCATTTCTTGGAGCCAACCAATTATTGCTATACTGAAAAGCAGACTTAGTATTAACAGATCTTACAATTACCAAAAAAAAAAAAAGAAAAAAAAAAGCCACAGGGCTCCTGGCTGGCTCAGTTGGTAGTGCATGCAATTCTTGATCTCTGGGTCTGAGTTCGAGCCCCACATTGGACAGAGAGATTACTTAAAAAAAAAAAAAAAAGCCACAAATTTCAGATTTCATGTGTAATCTCCCAAATTGTAACTGATGGCAACTAATACAAAATCTGCAAAAACACTGTGCAGTCCAAACAAAACCCACATGTAGGTCAATAGGGCCTCAAGATCACTCACAGACCTCAGAATTAGGTAAGGACACAGGAGTAATATAATATCTGTATGAATAAGCTATACCAAAGAGTAATCATTTTATTAATAACCAATAAATAAACATGATTAATCTCAAACTAAAATCACCTGACCTAAATTACAGATAGTATGTTAGTAAGCCTGCAACAGACTGTCAAAATCACTAACACATGACATCAAACTATTTTGGCTCATTAAAAAAAAATCTTTTTCAGGGACTTGGCTAGGTCAGTTGGTAGAATGTGAGATTCTTGATCTTGGGGACATGAGTTCAAGTCCCACACTAGCTCAGTCAGTACAGCATGCAACTCTTGATCTTGGGATTGTGAGTTCCAGCCCCATGTTGGGTAAGAGATTACTTAAAAATAAAATCTTTAAATAAATAAATAAATAATTTTGTGAGTGGTAATATTCCTTCACACTGTTTATTTCATCAGGAACATTCCTAAGCAGCACTAAAACTTTTCTGTTCCAACTGGCCGTTTATAGCACTACATTTGAACGAACAAACAAACAATTTCCTTTGCCTATTTATAAATTCACTTTAAAAAAATTCAGCAACACAGAGAAATGAAGCACTTAATGAGGCGGGGGTGGACTGCAGGGAGGTGTCTCCAAAAAGTAAAATGAATAAAAACCTTCCAGAGTCTGAAGTTTGTGTCAACAGGATAATAACAGTAGTGTAGTTACACATCTTCATCTTTAGCTAGGCAACCATATTTTCATCCATCAACATCTACAGTGAATTTAATGGTAGCCAAGCAGTTAATCTGCCAATGTCAAGATACCTGTACAACGCTACATATGCCAAATGACATTCACCTCACTACTATTGTAACATTCTGAGTGAAAGTGTTTGCATACTCTGGAAAGGCACAGTCTACAACATCCATTTACAAGTATATTCTAGCCTCCTGTGTTTAGGGAAAACCCACCTGTTTATACTACTGAATTAAGCTGCTTGTTGAATAGCTCCTAATCTTTTTTTTTTCCCCTCCAAGATGCTGCCATTTCTGGAAGGGTGGGAGGGAGGAACCAAAGGAAGAAAAATACTTATCTCAGTAATAGAATGCTACTCAAATTTTAAAAATCTGACACTATACTCTGCCTCATATTAGACATGCATTTTAAACAGGATATAAAGTGCTTGTTTTAGTCCTTAGTGCGTGATTCATTGTAATCAGTTAATAGATTTTGTTATTAAGACACACACAGAGGGGCATGTGGCTGCCTCAGCAACTCTTAGATTTCAGGGCTGTGAGTTGGCATAGAGTTTACTTAAAAAAAAAAAAAAAGACATACACAGAGACCAAAATTAAATGCGCTGTAATCATAAAGATGTTCCTCTGAATATCATCTAACAGCATTCACCTAACAGTTTATAAAGTGTCTATCAGAATGACAGAAAATGTAAAAACTATGTGCTATATTATTAGTACTTTGGGTATCAGCATACATGTACAGATTTAAAATATCTACATGGATTTAAGTGCTTCACTACCACATGGTAACATTGATCTTTTTGATGTTTTTCCCACAATAGCACTGACCTGATGATTCAGTACATGATTTCTCACATATTAACGTCATCATGTTAGTGATATGTTCCACTACCAAAAATACAGGTAATAATTCAAAGAAATTTCAGCACTAAGATCTTCACAGTATGCAAGCTTAAAATAGAAGCAAAATGTTAAAGTTGGCATAGATATTGTGTAGATAACAAGCTAATTTTCAACTTCTCCTTTTGATGCTATTAAAGAATGGAACAACAGTGTTTCCTTCCCTTGTTTCAAACCCAGGGTTAAGTCATCTTGGAGCCCCATACAAACTGTACTTCAACTGAACCAAACACTAAGTAATGGCTCCACTGAAGAGGCAGCTTGACCACTTGTAACAATTTTACAATGGAAGTTTCCTATGAGTTAGGAAGGCAGCAATATGAGATATTTTTTTTCTCCTGAATGAGTCTTTATTTATTTATTTTTTTAAAAGATTTTATTTATTTATTTGACAGAGAGAGACACAGCGAGAGAGGGAACACAAGCAGGGGGAGCAGGAGAGGGAGAAGCAGGCTTCCCGCCGAGCAGGGAGCCCGATGCGGGGCTCGATCCCAGGACCCTGAGATCACGACCTGAGCCGAAGGCAGACGCTTAACGACTGAGCCACCCAGGCGCCCCGTGAATGAGTCTTTATTATGATCACTCAGGAATACATCTTACAGGTACTATAAGACCCAAGAGGCTTTTCTCTGATTGCCAAAGCCCTCAGATTTTAGTAAAAGGAAATCTCCAGTGTGACAACTCCAAGTATCAGTCAATCTGAACCTGAGTTTTGCCTTACAAGCAATTTCATCGTTAAAATTTTGTAATAATCATTGCCTTTGTGGAATAGGGCTGTAATTTCTAGAGACAATAAGGAGCAAATAATTAGTAAACACAAACTGAGCCAAGTTTTCTAACAAAAGAGACATTGAAAAGAGCAAGTTGCAGAAAGTCAAACGTAGTACCACTAATGTAAAAATTTTAAACATACAGAACATTGTTTGTGGCTACTTACATATGCAATAAAACTTTAAAACTATATATAGGAATAATACTCACCTACCCAGAGAGAAGTTACCTCTGGGAGTGGGGGGTGGAAAGAGATGGAAATGGACTTTAGTGGTATCTGTGACATTTTATTTCCCAAAAAACATCAGGCACAGTCTGAAGCAAATGGGGGAAAACGTTAATATCCGCTAAATCTGTGTGGTGGGTTACTTTTCTGTATTTCTAAAATATTTCCTAATTTAAAGTAAAATTTTAAAGTGATTACAAGTGGCCAAACAAAGAGCTACATACTTAAATGATATTCAAAATTGAATCTCCAAAATCTGAGAACTAATCTCAGTTAACAACAAAAGAGCTATCAGAAGACTCAGTCCTTTGCCACTGACTCACATACAGATTAGAATAAGACCTACCTTACAATAAGAACAGGCTCGTTTATGTAGCAAAGTTCAGAGAAGTTTCATAGATAATTTACTATTCAAGATCACATCTGTCCAGGTTGTATTGGACAATATCAATTATCCAGAACCAGGAAGTAAAAAAAAAAAAAAGCCTGTACAAAAGCCAGAATAGATGATACAAAGTCCATACAATAAAGCTCATTCCCTTCACTCAGAAGAGTCCATCAAGCCCTCACTTAGAAACTTCTTTTTAAGGTCACACAAGCTTTTTTCTGGTACTCAGACTTCTACAGAGCAAGTTCAATAAGATAGAAGATGGAATAAATTGCACAATAGACAGCAACAAGGCGCAGTAAGCAGCAAGAAGTAATAACCTAACAGTAAGAAAAACAAACAAAAAACTTTAAAGAACAGATATGAAACTAATAAATTACAGTGCATAGTTTGGGTAATCTGTGGTTATAAGTATCAACGACAGATGTCCAAACTGATGTCCAGTATTTTAAAAAAGAAGAAAAGAAACAAGCCTAGATTATAAGGAACTAGAGTTTAAAAAAATAAATACATTTTTGGAATATTTCCATCCAAATCAGTAAATATTTTTTGAAGTCTAAGTGCCTCAAAGGGTAAGCTTCATTTATCTGGAAATTTCACTGCAAAATTCATTGCCAGATGATAGCAGATAAAGCTTAACATATGAAGTTTCTCATATTGAGGTGTTTCTTCATACATACATTTCAAGAAACAATAGAAGATCTGAACAAGTTCAATTTCTTATCACCAATCTCTCAAATTTAATTTCTTTTTTTTTTTTTTTTTTTTTTTTTTTTTAAAGATTTTATTTATTTATTTGACAGAGAGAGACATAGCGAGAGAGGGAACACAAGCAGGAGGAGTAGGAGAGGGAGAAGCAGGCTTCCCCGCGGAGCAGGGAGCCCGATGTGGGGCTCGATCCCAGGGTCCTGGGATCACGACCTGAGCCGAAGGCAGACGCTTAACGACTGAGCCACCCAGGCGCCCCTCAAATTTAATTTCTTAAGACCATTTAGTGATCTAGTACAATGCTGCACAAATTATTAATTTTATCACTTCTTTAAGTAATAAAAAAACAACCAAAATGACTGCATAGAAAATATGAAAGGGGCGAAGAACCATGAGAGACGATGGACTCTGAAAAACAAACTGAGGGTTCTAGAGGGGAGGGGGGTGGGAGGATGGGTTAGCTTGGTGATGGGTATTGTGGAGGGCACGTTCTGCATGGAGCACTTGGTGTTATGCACAAACAATGAATCATGGAACACTATATCTAAAACTAATGATGTAATGTATGGGGATTAACATAACAATAAAAAAATTTAAAAAAAAAAGAAAATATGAAAGGGGCATCTGGGTGGCTCATTCAGTTAAGCACCAACTCTTGGTTTCGGCTCAGGTTGTGATCTTGGGGTCATGGGATCGACCCCATGTGGGGCTACATGCTCAGTATAGATGATCTGCTCAAGTTTCTCTCTCCCTCTCCCTCTAACCCTCCCCCCCTGCACACTTACACTCCCCCCCTCCAATAAACAAATAAATCTTTAAAAAAAAAAGAAAAAAGAAAAAAATATGCAAACTTTGGGCAGAAAATACCATAACACAGGGTTGACAATAACATCCATTTAGGTGCCAAGTTTTAGCCTGCCAAACTACTATATCTGTAACTCTCCTCTAAGTGCCAATTTAGTCATCACCAACATGAATATTTTGCTGGCAAAGGCCAGGGATTGTCTACTATATCCTGACTTCTGGCCTTGAAGGATGAAGTTAATTTCTTTGGCACAGGTTAAATATTTCCATAAGAGAAAGCCCGATTACTGTATAAACCACAATACCTTCATAACAAGGAACTGTAGCCACTCACAAAAACATCTAACTTTTAATTAATTATCCACAAAGCAAGAGAGTCAGAATTCAAAACAGCTACAAAAATCCACTGCTCTCAAATATCCTGATGTAAAGGGGGTATAGGGGAGGGGTGACAATGTCTTATTTCTCTAGGCCCATGGTAACACTTTTCCAAGACCTGCTGACCTAGACCACACACTTATGTAAAAGACAACTACTTATAAAGTGCACACTGACTAATTTCTTCACCTTCCCCAGGAGTCCACACCCCAGACCAGGTTAAAAATCCACTAAGTTTCTAATATGTAACCTGTACAAATACTCTGGGCTTATCATAAAATTTTGCAACTAAAGCAACCAAGCAACTTGTATACTTTGTGTAATATGATTCCAACTCTTAGGAAACGGACCAATACCGGTTATAAATCTAGATTTCTAGAGATACAATCCTGTCCACATTTTTAGATTTCCACAATAAGATACCATCTGATGCCACAATTTAGACTTACTGCTCCAATCCATGGATCTCAAAAACACGAATATATGCTTTTTACTATTAATGTTAACTTTTCACCAACATGAACTCCTTTACTCTTCCAAAGATGGCAATGTGTACAATTAAAAAGTCCAATCATTCTTTAATAAAACCTGTTAGAGGGGCGCCTGGGTGGCTCAGTCGTTAAGTGTCTGCCTTCGGCTCAGGTCATGATCCCAGGGTGCTGGGATGGAGCCCCGCATCAGGCTCCCTGCTCTGCGGGAAGCCTGCTTCTCCCTCTCCCACTCCCCCTGCTTGTGTTCCCTCTCTAGCTGTGTCTCTCTCTGTCCAATAAATAAATAAAATCTTTAAAAAAATAAATAAATAAAACCTGTTAGAATTTACTATCCTACCATCTTTCATTTGTGTTGCCACCTAGCCTAAAGAGAATTTCTGAAAAGAACTGCTTTGAAAAGTTCCTGTTACTAAAAAAGATTTATTTCCTTATATCAAATTAACAATTCCTTGTTAATATCTAGTATGTGACCATGTGCTCCCTCAATGGCCCAAAGTAGCCTTCCACATATTTCTCATCACTTTGGAAAAACAAGGAGAAAAGGGGTAAGGAGAAGCATGTCACTGCATCTTGTTCTGTCCTAACACTTAAATAAAATCATCACTTCCTAATAATCACTTAAAAATCTTTATTGACAATTTTTTTTTTCTGAAAATTTTCCCTAAATAGATCTCTCTCAAAATTATGAACCGGTGACACCAACTAATGAGGTAAAGAAATAAATGATTTTTTTACATCTTAAGTCTTTTCACTTAATGCGAACTCATTCATCATAGGTCCTTCTTCCCGAACGTTTGCCAAGTCACAAGACACACTACTGTTTACAATCCCTCCCATCTGCCCTCTGCCAATATATATCAAACACTCTAGTCACTTGGCTTAAACAAACAGTCTCCCAAATAACCCTCTCAAATCCTAATTTAGATCGAAGATACACTCATTCTGATTCATATTCTTAATGGAAATTTTTTAAATCACTTGACTTTCCAAGGGGTAAATTTTGCCTTTTGATGCAGCCAGACCCTAGGGCCCTCCTGTTTTCACACAAGCACTCCATATATGACAGTATACTTTTTAATTCTACACTTTCAGACATATTTTCAATCTGAGTACTCAGCTTTCAAAGACAACTTCAAACTTTCAATTCATTCCAACACTATACATTTCTTTCATTTCACTGCTATATACACCCTGTTCTTTAAGGTTGAGGCCTACTGGTTTTTCCTGACTGCAGCAGAAAAAGAAATGAAACAATATATTTGCCATCATTCTCTTTAAAAATAACTACTAAATAGTTCCCATTTTTCATCACAGACTCCACATAATACATCATATGCATGGTATGACACAAATGTCTATTGTTCGGGACCTTTGTACGGCATCAGTACTACTACTCTCCAAAATCAAACAATACTTCAGATAATGTTGGTGGGGGGGGGGGGAGCATGATTCACCAAAAACTGCAATGAAGAGTAATGGAATATTTTCAACAGTGGTATGCTAAAACTAGCAGCTTCTGGAGAGTACTGCTAAGTAACCATTGTTACTGCTAAGTAACAATAAATCCACCTGCCTCACAGGCTGCAAACCTAGGAAGATGGGAGGAAAAGCGGAGATGGGGTCCTCCTTCAGCTTCTCTAGAGGTTAGGAGAGAACAAAGTCACTGCTGCACTGTCACTTGAGGGGAAGGGGAAGGGGGAGGGGGCGGATCATCTTGGAAACCCAGCCCCTGGGCCGGAGCAGGCGGGGAGAACTCAGCAAGGCTGCCTGGGATTAGCATTCTCCTTCTCACCCTCTCCCCCCTTCTAGAATCTCCCCTCCTCGCTAACGCGCGGCGGCCGGAGTCCCAGATGACCGCCCCCTTCCAATGTGTCCTCCGTGGGGGCGTAGGGAGAACCAGAGAAAAGAACTGAGTCAGGAGGTTGAGACAGAGTGTGGACTCCGATGACCCCTCTGGCCTCCCCCAACAGCCTCCAGCCTCGCCCAGATCACTACCAAGCCCGGAAGGGCCGGAGGTCGGGGGGTGGAAGCCCCGCACAGGTGTGCTCGCCCGGGATGGGGGGGTGGGGGGGGCGCTCGGGCAGGGCCCGCCAGCTCCCTCGGCGCTCCCCGCAGCGCGGCCCGGGGCCCCAGCCCAGCAGGGCAGAGCACATCGGCCCGGGCGCCCCGCGGCCGCCCCAGAGGGGCGCGCCGGTCCCCGAGCCGGCCTCGCCAACCCCAGGCCCGCAGCGCCCAGGCCCGCCGGCCCGCCCGTCCTCCCGGCCGGGCCCCCAGCCCAGCCCGCGGCCTAACTGCTAGCCCCGCAGCTCGACCCCGGCGCCCGAGGGTCGCCGTACCTGGGCGGCGGCCTCCAGCTTGCCCTCGAAGGTGAAGTCCAGCAAGTCGGGCTTGAGGCAAAGGCTGTAGTTGATGGGGGAGACATCGGCAGGCAGCCGCTCGAAGGGCCTCTTCTCCGGCATCGCGGCGAGGCCCAGGCTGTGGAGGCGGCGGCGGCGGCGAGAGGAGCGGCTGAGGAGGCGAAGGAGGAGGGGAGGAGGCGGAGGGCCGAGGAAGAGCAGGCGGCGAGCGAGGGAGGGGGCGGCGGCTGCCAGCCACATCCACCGAGCGCGGGCGACCGCCTGAGGAGAACGACCGGGGAGCCTTGGGGGGGGCGGGGGCGGGGGAGAGACCCAGCCGGAGCGCTCGGGGTCGGGAGGGAGGCGGTGCGGGCGGGCTGGCTGCCTACGGGGAAGGGGGCGGAGGGGAGGGCAGGAGAGGAGGGCCTGCGGGGAGGGAAGGAGGCGGTGGCGGCGGCGGCGGCAGCTGCGTGCGCGGCCCCGTCGGCCGTGCGCGGCCCCGCCAGTGTGTGCGCGCGCGCGCGCCGGGGCAGGGGGCGGAGCGGCGAGGGCGCGGCCGTCCGGCCGAAAGGGTGCGGGGTCGCGGGCGCGTGCTGGGGGCGGGAGGCGGCTCCCTGCGCTGCACCTGTCGGCGCCACTGGGGAGAGCCGACTCCTGGAGAGCCGGAAGGAGCCCAGAAGGGTTTGAGAAGCGGAGGGAAGGCGTGTGAGGAACCCCTCCCACCCCCAGCTGTATTTGGAAGTTGAAGCTTGTGCAGTTGGCCGGTACAAGTCAGGGTAAAATGTTAAAACATCAATTCAGAGCAGAATCCCAAACTGGATTTTTAGCTCCAGATCAGCCGAGAGCCCTGACTGGAGGCTCTTTGGCAGTAATTATTCCTATTTTAAGTAGCAACTTCGAGAGATGGTTATGAAAAAATTTGTCAGAAAACCTTTAATAATCCAGGTTACTTAAGCCAATGCGATCTGGACTTTTGAGAGAGTGATTTCAGAAGTTAGGAAGATTTTTGTTTCCATAATGTTCAAAATAAGGTATGTTTCACCTTTTCCCCGTTTCCTCTTTATTTCTGCTTTTTTTAAACTAAAAGACCCTTTACCAATTATGGCCTCTTTAAACTACCTATGGTTCCATCAGTTCGGCAGATACGTCACAAGTTGGGGTTATATATATTTTAACATAAATGTATACGAATTATATATAAATATGTGTTACATATTTATATTTTTTAAAGTGTCAAGGGCAAGAGATTTATCCATAATCCCCATATTCCTTTATAGAACCTTTTCATGTAGAACCCCTGAATTTCCAAAACTCAATGCTGAATGATACACTGGACCAGCACTGTACAATAGAAATATAATCGAGCCAACTAAGTAACTTTAAATTTTCTAGTAAAACGTCAAAAAAAAAGGAAACAAGTGAAATTGATACATCTCATTTAATACAACATATCCAAACTATCATTTTAACATGCAATCAAATAAAAAAATGAGGTTTTTTTCCGTACTGAGGCTCTGAAATCCAGTGTGTATTTTACATTCATAGCACATCTCAATTCTTCTTTTTTTTTAAAGATTTTATTTATTTATTCATGAGAGACAGAGAGAGAGAGAGAGGCAGAGGGAGAAGCAGGCTCCCAAGGAGCAGAGAGGCCGATGCGGGACTCGATCCCAGGACCCGGGATCATGACCTGAGCCGAAGGCAGACGCTTAACCATCTGAGCCACCCAGGCGCCCAGCACATCTCAATTCTGACTAGCCACACTTCTGGTGCTCAGTTGCCCTGTGAGAGACCAGTGGCCATTGTCTTGGACACTGGGTCTCCCCTCTAGTCCTCTGAATCCTGCATACCTTTTAGGACACACTGAACAACTGCAATCCTTTCAAACTAAGGTGTGAGATGGGCCTTTTGTTACATGCAGGCATCTCTATGACCACTTCTAGGTCATAGAAATAATAATTAAGAATAATTTTAATAATATGTTAATCGAATTAATAATTGAATAATAAGATATTGAGGGCTTACTAAACACTTTTCATATTTTAGTTCATCTAATCCTTTCAACAGCTCTTTTAGGCAGACACCATTATTCCCATTTTACAGATGAGAAAACAGGCACACATAGATTAAGTGACTTGCCCAAGGCCATACAGCTAATAAATGGCAGAGCTGGCCTCAGGACCCAGACTTTTTTTTTTTCTCTCCCGAAAAATTCTGCAGCATCTTCCCTATTTTTCTAACTTTCTAGTTTTGTTTTATTCCAGTCCATCTGTATCTCAGTTTCTTACAAAGTTATTCTCATTATGCAAGCACCCATAAGGCTCCCTCTTGTCTGTTAAAGCATATTTGATTTATAACCACTTAAGACTTGTTTTTCTTACCCCTTTAACATAGATGCTCCAGTCTTAGCAGGCTAACCTGTTTACCATTTGGCCCTTACAGTTTGCTCATTCTCTCTTCTCTACCATTGTCATGCATTATTGCTGGAAAGACCTTATCCTCTTGGCCAAACCCATGCACCTTCCTTCAAAACTCACCTTTTCCAGAAAGCCCTCATTGACTAAATCCACTCAACTCTAACCCCTTTCCTGTCAGCTCTCAAGTCCTGGCTTTTGCTGATTATTTGTACTTGTTCTGTAATTATACTTTTTAAAAACTTGTATTTATTTATTTGACATAGAGAGAGAGAGCACACGAGCACAAGCAGGGGAAGTGGAAGGCAGAGGGAGAGGGAGAAGCAGGCTCCCTGCTGAGCAGGGAGCCCGATGTGGGGCTCAATCCCAGGATCCTGGGATCATGATCTGAGCCAAAGGTAGACACTTAACCAACTGAGCCACCCAGGCGCCCCACTGTAATTATACTTTTAATTTGTTTTATATGGGTATATTTTCAAGATGTACTTCTAATTCCTTTATAACTGTCAGAACTGAGTCCTGAACAAAGTACATCTCAATTGTTATTGACCCAACCAACCAACTGATCAAGAGAATATTTTACCCAGTCTGTAGCCTTTCCTTTATGTACAAGATGTGTGTTTCCCACGGAGAAATTATGTGAACCTAAGACTAGAGGTAACCTTTTTTTTTTTAAATAAAATCACAGAAACGATTTAAAAAACAAAAAGAAAACCTAGGGGCCCTACCTGACTCAGTCGGTAGAGCACGCGACTCTCAATCTGGGGGTTGTGAGTTCAAGCCCTGTATTGGTCATGAGCCTACTTAAAAAAAACAAAAACAATCACCAAGGCCATAGGCTTCATAACAGCAGTAGATGTCACCCTGCCGAGGAAAAAAGGGAGAACCTTACTTGGCCCTATCCCTAGTCCCGTGGCCCAGGACGTTCCAAGGCAGCAAGTCAGGAATGAACCCAGACCTACTACCTACAACTTGGGATTGGGGAATGGAAGGTTGTACATACAGTTCTCATAAAGAAGACTGGCTAACAATCAAATATGCTCCAGGCAGTCTTCTCTGGAATAACCGAAATGAAGAACCCAAGGGCTCTTGGAAATTCATTTCCCTCCATGATGTTTCAAAAGGAGTTGAGAGGGGGTGGGCGGTGCGTGGCTGGGTGGCTCAGTTGTTTAAGAACTGGCTCAGGTCATTATCTCAGGGTCAGGAGAATGAGCCCCAACTTGGCTTGGAGTTTCCTTGAGCATCTCTCCCTCTGCCCCTCCCCCGCATGCTCAAGCACGCACTCTCTCTCTCAAATAAGTCTTTAAAATAAAAAAGGAGTGGGGGGGATTGAGTAATGCTTCAAGGTCATTAGCCTTATTTCTTTTTTTTTTTTAAGATTTTATTTATTTATTTGACAGAGAAACAGCGAGAGAGGAAACACAAGCAGGGGGAGTGGGAGAAGGAGAAGCAGGCTCCCTGTTCAGCCCAATGCTGGGCTCGATCCCAGGACCCTGGGATCATGACCTGAGCCCAAGGAAGACGCTAACGACTGAGCCACCCAGGCGCCCCTAGCCTTATTTCTAACAGATTTCTAGGTTTCTCTGTTTAAAGAAGCCCTTGAAAATCTAAATTAAAAATCCTATGCAAATTACATACTTCAATAAAAAGTTAAGAAAGAAAAAACTAAAGTCATTCTAGGGGCACCTACCTGCTTGGCTCAGTCGGTAGAGCATGTGACTCTTGATCTCAGGGTCATGAGTTGGAGCCCCACATTGGGTGTAGAGATTCCTTAAATGAATAAATCTTTAAAAAATAAATAAAATCGTTCTAATCTTAGGCACTTTTGTCTTTAGTTTTTAGGCACTAACTAGTCTAAGAGTCTGAGGACGCAGCCCCAGTCTTACCACTGACTTTATCTATGGCCTAGAGCAAGTCTTATAATTTCCCTGCTGCACTTTCCCCATTTGTAAAGCAGTTAAATGCATAATGCATGCTTTCCTCAAAGAAAAAAATTATGTGACTTGTGGTTTAGGAATTTCTAAAAGAAGTTTATCATGTTCTTAGTGTCAGAATGGGCTTCATAGCAGGAGTGCTAGATAAAGAGTTGGAGTAAAGGATATGTAGAACAAATGTAAATCATTGAAAGAGATGATTTGAAGCAAAGAGAATATAAAGGAATTGGGACAGGAAGCCAAAATATTCAGGGAGGAGGGAAACACATCCTGGCTGTGGAACATTGAAAGGGGAAGAGAAAGATGTGGAAGAATTTGGGAGACCATTACAAAACCCACCATATTAGATCAAAACTAAGCATAACTATTAATATATAGCCTCCCTAACTTAGAAAATACGGCCTTCAGTGTCAATTTCCAGCATGGAAATTATAACTGTAATTTCATTAATGTGAGCCTTACCTGCAGATGATAGTGAGGGGGTTCCAAAAACCAGGGACACAAAAAGCTAGAAAGCAATCCATAGGAGGCTGATGCCATGAGATCCCAGCTTTGGCTCTTTGTAACTTAAAATGGCTGTTGGAATGACTGTTGGAAAAGTGGGGAGTAGATGGAATGTTGCCTACCCATCCTGGGTTTTTCATGAAAGGAAAGCAGATTAATTCCATATGCTTTAAAATGTATACTATATTAGGGACGCCTGAGTGGCTCAGTCGTTAAGCGTCTGCCTTTGGCTCAGGTCATGATCCCGGGGTCCTGGGATTGAGCCCCGCATCGGGCTCCCTGCTCAGCGGGGATCCTGCTTCTCCCTCTGCCTGCCGCTCCCCCTGCTTGTGCTCTCTCACTCTTTCTCTCTCCCTGACAAATAAATAAATAAATTTTTTTTTTTAAATGTATACTATACTAGGGGCGCCTGGGTGGCTCAGTCGTTAAGCATCTGTCTTCGGCTCAGGTCATGATCCCAGGGTCCTGGGATCAAGCCCTGCATCGGGCTCCCTGCTCTGCGGGAGGCCTGCTTCTCCCTCTCCCACTCCCCCTGCTTGTGTTCCCTCTCTCACTGTGTCTCTCTCTGTCAAATAAATAAATAAAATCTTTAAAAAAAAGAAAATCATAAGGAAGAGAAAATACACTCACAGTATTGTGTTTATCGAAAAAAAATCCATGTATAAGTGGACCCATACAGTTCAAACCTGTGTTGTTCAAGGGTCAACTGTATATATATTTGCAGGTGGCAATATGACATTATGTCCATCCAAATATGGCCCCAAAAAAAGGTCCTCAGAGTCTGAAAGAGTTTTATTTCTCTTGGTATCTTTCCATCAGGAAGTTGAAAAAGTCATACATTTCCACCTACCTTACTTCTTTCCTAGCTCCTCTCAGCTTTTTTTCGGTACTTCTACTTCCTTTTCCCCAAGCATAACTCCAGGATTAATTACCAATCCCGAGTGACTGACAACTACATGACTAAATCCAAGCCCTTTGTTGGCAGTCTTCATACTGAGATGAGCTTCTTTGGCTCTGTCCTCTTAGGAAGGCTTAGCCACCAGTCCCGCAGGAATATGAGTTAGGGAGTAAAATCAACACCCTCTGCTGCAGGCAAGAATGCATATGTCTGTGTCTGATGCGTGGGTCTCTGGAATGCTGCAACAACATTTCTCATGGAATCCCAAGTCTTTAAAGGCTACAGTGTTCTGGAGCTGGCATGCCAGAATTGACTTAGCAATGTTGTTGTCTTGACCTCACATCTAGAAAAATAAGTGAGGTCTCAGGTTGAACGAGACCGGTGGAGTAGCCAAGAGGATTAGAAGTCTCAGCAGGTTGGCATCAGTCAACCTCAGTTTCTCCACTCTTGGCTCTATTTCTGTTTGCTTTTCAAATCCCTGACAAAAAGAATGTACATCAAGATTGGTCCTCCCTCAATACCTGATGCCATGCCTACCAAAGAGATTAATAATCTCAACCTCTGTCCAACCCTAAATTAAGGGTGGGGTGAAAAAAAGAGACCCAAGACACTAAGGCCTGCCAATCTGGTGGAATCACATCTTGTGGAGTGAGATTTTATGAGAGCGATTTGCCTTGGAGTTTTAGCCACATATCTTAAATGAGTAAGGATGAGAAAAAATCTTCTGGTAACAGCCTCCCTACAGAATTTCATAGGAACCAAGATTAATAAACTCTTAAAAAGTGTAGGGAGAGTTAGAAGTTGGCTTGTGGCCTGCTTATGCACAGGACTGAACTGAAAGTCATCTTGTCCCCAGTAAACGAGTAATGCCAGAGAGACTGTAAGGCATGCATCTAAGCCCCTTTCATTTTCAGATATTCTGTATTTTCTGGGAAAATAGTCTCCGTGTGGTGACTAGCCTATGGTGCTTTTTTTTTTTTTTTTTTTTTTCCCAAATAAAATCTATATGGTGACATCTCTGTATTGTGAATTGACTCAGGAAGAAGCCAAAGAGACAAAAAGCAATTCAAACTGCTCATATTCTTTCATCCTGGGAAGCCATACCAGCAGATTTCCAGATATGATCTATTTTAGCTCAAAGTGCGATCACACTGTATAAAATATACATTCACTGAGAATGAGACATAGCACAGATACCCTAGGGACCTGACATCAGGAATTAGGGCAGGCCAAAAAAAAAAAAAAAAAGACAAAACTCTTTAGGCAACAAGGCACAATTCCAACATTCAAGAAATATTTATATTTTTCCTGCCCCAAACATACATTAACTATGAAGCGGAGACCACAATTTTAGGAACTCTGCATCAGGAAACCCTGAACTCTTGCTGTGCGCTCTCCCAATGTGTCTTAGTGACAGGAGATGCCAAAATATGACATCTTTGTTTAGCCCTGTGTACTTTTGCTAAAGTGATTCATGACTGTTGTATGTCAATTTAAGAGGACATCACTATATGGAGGGGCGGTAACAGGATCAAAGGAAATGAGAATGTGCAGGGCAAAAAACAAGTCACTATCTCACAAAAAGTACTGTTCTTACTGTCTGAGGAGGTAAATCACTTTATTTAATTTATAAGCCCCTTTTAATTTTTTCCAGGAATTAGAATACTGTGGGTTCTAGACAGGTTAGATTCAGACTTGAAGTTTACAAATTACTTTCCTGAAAGCAGGCACAAGTTTCATTCTCCTAAACAAGGAAATAAAATGGTAAAATCTTTAAGACCTTTGTTTTCCATAACTTCTCCCCCTTCATGGTAAAGGGACAGACAAACCCAGTAAACAAGGTTACGAACACTAAGATTCGAACCTAAATTTTAAGGTTAGGCAAAGTAAGTTGGAGATGAGTTCCTTTTTGTTCTGTTCTTTTTTTTTTATTATTCGTAGAGGGGGCTTCAAATAAAAGGGGATCAGAAACTGGCACAGGATGGAGATAGGTGCAGTAATATTTGCCCAAGGTTAACTGCAAAGCAGTGATTTTAAAGCCACGACGAGAAGCATTTCTGTCAGTCCTGTTTCCTTGCCAAATATCCTCACCGTCGTGGGTAACTGTCAGAGGACAAGTGTTGAAATATTAGGGAGATCACATGTCCTAGATTTTACAGGACAGTCCTGATTTCACGTATTCTCTGCTGTTGTTATAGTCATGTAACTGTCCTAGAAATTCCAATATTCTGGCATTTGAGTTTAAAGAAAATGAAAGAATTCTGTGTCCGGGAGTCAAAGAGAAGAGGGCACATGATAGCTGGTGTCAAGCCCGGGGTAACAGGAAGGAGACGGAAAGATCTGATTGCTAGAAGAACCAGGCAGCTCAAATGAGGGTAACAGAATCCTATGCTGCAGAGCATCAGCTGATGCTGAAAAGAATACTCTCTCCATGAGCATTTAAAACAGACTCAGCAATGTTGCTGTTTTCAACCCACCTCTGGAGTACTAGTACTCCAGCCTCCATCGGAAGCAGGTTTCTACCTTGGAAACAATATATGAGACCTCTCTGACATAGTATAAGTCTTATAAAGCAAAACAGTGTGGGCAATCCTTTAGTGAAAGGGGTGCGGGCATAACTTCCTTATTTTCACGCAGCAATTTTGAAGTCTTCAAATTGCTTTACAGTCAGGTCTGTTCGTTCCTCACTAGGAAAAGCAAACCTAGCAAGGAAAATGAGTTCTCTGGGTTTACACATCCATATGGTTAATCCTAGGCTCTTAGCCCCTACACAAACAAACCTTAGAGACCCAATATCAAGTATACGCTGTATTTGGTACAACTAATTCATTACCACTTTCAATAATTGGAAATACATTTAAAGTCTTTTCACAGTATTTTTCAGTGTGACAGAGAGAATAGAAATCCAGGAGCACAAGAAAGGTTCAGTTTTTCTCCTTTTCCCATAACTACTGTTAAATTTGTAATTCCGTGTAGTAACCCCAAAGGCACATTTGCCTCAGCCAGGTTGGGCCTCTTTTTTTTTTTTTTTAAGATTTTATTTATTTATTTGAGAGAGAGAGAGCATGAGGAGGGGCAGAAGGAGAGAGACAAGCAGACTCCTCACTGAGCAGGGAGCCCGACATGGGGCTCAATCCCGGAATCTTGGGATCATGACCTGAGCTGAAGTCAGATGCTCAACCAAGGGAGCCACCCAGACGCCCCTAGGTTGGGTCTCTTGTTCTGCAGAACAGTAGCGCTGCTCAGGGCTAGGGTTGCCAGATAAATTGTAGGATGCCTAGTTAAATTTGATTTTCAGATAATGCAGTTTTTTTAGTATAAATCTGTCTCGGATATTTCATGAGACATGCTCATACTAAAAATATGCAATATTTGAAGGGAATGCTTATACTAAAAACTATTCATTGTTTCATCTGAAAGTCAAATTTAATGGAACATCCTGTATTTTTATTTGCTAAATCTGGCAACCCCACCAAGCAGTCTACTTTCCGATTTTGAAGATGGCAGCCCGTGGCTTTTGAACTGTTTGATTTTATAAAAGGGAATTTTAAAATAGCTTTGTGTGTTTGCAAAAATCTTTTTTCTTGAGAGTCGACTGGCATTCTGTCATGTTTAGTTTTTTAGGCTATGAAACCCCCAAAAGGATTCTCTGTCTCCCTTCTAATTTCCGTGTACCCTAAGGTATTGACCTTCGTGGAAAACAGCATAGTTCATACCAATTGGCTCCATTAAAATCAACTTGTCTCTTCAAACATTTCAAATACTTTAAATACTTCTTCTGAGATTAAATACCCATGTTCAAAATAGGGTGGGAATCGTGCCATATTTTATAAGAGAAATTGCTTTGCGAGTGATGTTGGCAGGATTGTGTGGATTAGCAGCCAAACGCTGATCTACTGCACTGGGAAACCGGTGATGGTTTTTGACTTCTTTCTCTCACCGCTGTTACTATCTTGATATACTTTTAGTGTTTCCACTCACCTGCAAATGATGCAGGCAGACGTTATAGACCTGGTTCTGCCACTCCTGTAAGCCATCAAAGCTTAACCATTTTAATGGGGGAGTGAAGAATAAATATTCCCAAGATCTTAATCAAGGAGTATCCCAAGAGACTCTCACATTTTACCATAACCCAGGAAAAGGAAATCTTTTCTATAATTATTAATAATTTAGTTCCTTAGAAAAATCATCTCCACTTGTTTATTAAACATTTATTGAGTGAGTGTGTGCTACTCTTGGTGCATATAAGCTTTTACTGAAGTATAATTTACATACACTGAAATGGGCAAATCTTTTTTTTTTTAAGATTTTTATTTATTCATTTGCGAGAGAGACGGAGAGAGAACAAGCAGAGGGAGAGGCAGAGGGAGAGGGAGAAGCAGGCTCCCTGCTGAGCAAGGAGCCCGATGCGGGACTCGATCCCAGGACCCTGGGATCATGACCTGAGCCGAAGGCAGACGCTTAACCATCTGAGCCACCCAGGCGCCCCGAAATGGGCAAATCTTAAACTTACAGGTCAGTGCCTACTGACAATTGTAACCACTGTGTAACTACCGCTCAAAATAAGATACAGAAGCTTTTCATCACCCAAGAAAGTTTCTTCATGGCCCTTTTCATTCAATCCCCACCCCTGCCCACACTTCACCCAAGCAACTACTTTCTGTTTTCTATCACCGTAGACTTGTTTTGCCTATTGTCCTTCACATCGGTGGAACCAGTCAGTATGTGTTTGGGGTGTGTGTGTGTTTGGGGTGTGTGTGTGTGTGTGTGCGTGCACGTGTGCACACACTTGTGGGTTCTTTTATACAATCTAATGTTTTTGATCACACATGTTGTATGTATCAATGGTTCATTCCTTTATATTTCCGAGTAGGATTATAGGACTATAATTTATTTCTCCATTCTCTTATTGACAGACATTTGGGTTATTTCCAATTTGGGGCTATTATAACTAAGATTACCTATGAGCATTCTTGTACCATTTTTTTGGCTATATGTCTTCATTCTCTTGGGTACATACTTAAGAATGGAATTGCTGGGTCATAGGTTAGATGTGTATTTGACCTTCTAAGAAGCTGCCAAACAATTCTCCAACATGATTGTACCATTTTATAATCCCACCACCAGTGTATGAGAGCTCCAGGTTTTCCACATCTTCACCAACATTTGGTGTTGTCAGTCTTTCTTCAAAGGCCTTCTAGTTGATGTGAAATGGCATCTCCTTACGGTTTTCATTTGCATTTTCCTGATGATTACTGATGTTGAGCATTGTCATAGGTTGGGTTCCCTTGGAAGCAGACTCTGAGAGGGAGATTAGTCAGCAGGAGGTTTTTTTCAGGAGTGCACGTGGGCTCAACCCTTGTGGCATGGAAGACAAAAGCATGATTAGGAAGAGGAAGAGCTGAGCTGTGATGTAGTCTCAGAGGCTTCAGCTAACCCTACAGAGAGCACTGAAACTGGGATGACCCTTCAAAAATGTTTCAAGTTTGGGCAAGTGGCCGGAGCGATTAGTCATTGGATGCATGCCACTGTGTAAAGAAGGAGTGACCTTATGCAGATTAGGGCTCTTCAACTGAGGCAATCAAGCATTGAGATGGACTGATAGTTGAGGGCCGTCTTTTGGCAGTCTCTTTAACAGCTGAGGAATAAGTCCTTCATTCCCAAAGGAAAATCTGGGTGCTATATCATAGCATTTACCACAAGCACCCTTTCATGGCTTATTGGCCACTTATGTTTCTTTTTCTGTGAGGTGTCTACTTATGTCTTTTGCCCATTTTTTTAATTGGTAGTTCATCTTTTCGTTGTTGATTCATAGGCATTCCTTATATTATCTGGGTATGAATCCTTGGTCAAGTATATATACTATGAATATTTTTTCCCAGTCTCTCATTTATCTACTAATTTACTTTTTTTAAAAAGCTTTTATTTATTTATTTGAGAGAGAGAGAGAGTAAGAGAAAGAGAAAGAGCACGAGTGGGGGGGAGGGCAGAGGGAGAAGCAAACTCCCTGCTGAGCAGGGAGCCTGACACGGGGTTCAGTCCAGGATCTGGAGATCATGACCTGAGCTGAAGGCAGACACTCAATCGACAGCCACCCAGGTGCCCCATCTACTCATTTTCTTAATGGTATCTTTTGATGAGTAGACATTTTTAATTTTGATGAAGTCCAATTTTTCCATTTTTTCTTTTATGGTTAGTGCTTTCAGTGTTCTGCCAAGAAATCTTTGCCTCTCTCAAGGTTACAAAGATATTTTTCTGTATTTTTTCTAGAAACTGTGTGGTTCTTGTGCTACTCACTTTCAAAAACGAAGTTTATTGTTAAGGAGTTTCTGCATATAAGAGTATTTCCATACATTATATGTTAAAAAAAAAAAAAAAGAAGATAGTAGGAGGGGAAGAATGAAGAGGGGGAAATCGGAGGGGGAGAGATGAACCATGAGAGACGATGGACTCTGAAAAACAAACTGAGGGTTCTAGAGGGGAGGGGAGTGGGAGGATGGGTTAGCCTGGTGATGGGTATTAAAGAGGGCACGTTCTGCATGGAGCACTGGGTGTTATACGCAAACAATGAATCATGGAACACTACATCAAAAAC
The DNA here is from genome assembly GCF_964656455.1 of Halichoerus grypus. Taxonomy (NCBI): domain Eukaryota; kingdom Metazoa; phylum Chordata; class Mammalia; order Carnivora; family Phocidae; genus Halichoerus; species Halichoerus grypus. The sequence continues at coordinate 186,458,188 of NC_135713.1, forward strand.
TAATGATGTAATGGATGGTGATTAACATAACATAATAATTAAAAAAAAGAGTATTTCTTTTTTTTTTTTAAAGATTTTATTTATTTATTTGAGAGAGAGAGAATGAGAGAGAACACATGAGAGGGGGGAGGGTCAGAGGCAGAAGCAGACTCCCTGCCGAGCAGGGAGCCCGATGCGGGACTCGATCCAGGGACTCCAGGATCATGACCTGAGCCGAAGGCAGTCGCTTAACCAACTGAGCCACCCAGGCGCCCAAAAAAGAGTATTTCTTGATCAACATAGTGAATTCAGAAATTTTAGATGAGCATTAAGAAAATTAAAATGGGGGCACCTGGCTGGCTCAGTTGGTAGAGCTCGTGACTCTTGATCTTGGGGTCTTAAATTTGAGCCCCACATTGGATGTAGAGATTACTTAAAAATAAAACCTTTTTTCTTAAAGATTTTATTTATTTATTTATTTATTTATTTATTTATTTATGAAAGAGAGTGAGTGAGCACAAATGGGGGGAGGGAGAGGAAGAGGGAAAGAATCCCAAGCAGACTCCACATGGAACATGGAGCCTGATGCGGGGCTCCATCTCACAACCCTGAGACCATTACCTGAGCCAAAACCAAGAGTTGGCTGCTTAACCAACTGAGCCACCCAGGTGCCCCAAAAATAAATAAATCTTAAAAAAAAAAAAGACAAAAGGAAACCAGATTACATTAATAAGATATAGCACTTCTCAGAATCCTCTTTTCTCTCTCCTTTCTCTTAATACCTTATGCAGAGGTTGATTGTTTGAAACTTCTCTCAACCAGCCCCTTTTCTCCTGCTTCTCCCTTCCCTTCCTTCCTTTTCCCATTATCTCTTCCTCCCCACCCCCAAAATGTTCTGAAAGGATTCCTGTCATATTTCTGTCAATATCTACCTTTTTCAATGTCAATTAAATTAAAGCTGTATCTAATTTTCCCCAGGACGCTCATTTTACTCATCTAGGAGCAAACATTCTTCTTGCCATGTAGGAGAGAAGAAAGTTGTGAAAACTCATCCTTACTGTATTTTTTCCTTACATATAAAGCACCCCTATGAGCAAACATAGATAGATATATCTCCCTCACCCTAATGTGATTGTTTCCTTAGGCTAAATGTCTAGAGTAAAACCCTGAATCAAAGAGCATGAACATTTTGAAAAAGATTTTATTTTTATTTTATTTTAAGTTGATTTATTTTTTGTGGTAATCTCTACACCCAACATGGGGCTTGACTCATGACCCCAAGATCAAGAGTCACATGCTCTTCCGACGGAGCCAGCCATGCGTCCCGAGCATGAACATTTTTTTTAAGATTTTATTTATTTATTTATTTGTTTGAGAGAGAGAGACAGAGAGAGACAGAGAGAGAGAGACAGTGGGGGGAGGGGCAGAGGGAGAGGGAGAGAATTGCAAGCAGACTCCATGCTGAGCGTGGAGCCCAACGCAGGGCTCCATCCCCACCAGGAGATCAAGACTTGAGCAGAAACCAAGAGTTGGACACTTAACAACTGAGCCAGCTGGGCACCCTGAGCATGAACATTTTTAAGGCTCTTAATACACATTGCCCAACTGACCTCCAGAAATGTACCGATTTATAGTCCTTTCAGCAATATATGAGAATATCTGCTTCCACACCCCAGAGTGTTCTTAGCTCTGTTTTCTTTTCATCTGTGCCAATTTGGTAGGTGAAAATGGTAGGTACCTCCTCGCTCTTTATTTTGCATTTCTTTGAAATGCAATTCAGGAAAGAATTTTTTTTTTCCCATTGGCCATTTTTATTGCTTTGGTGAATTGCTGTGCACTTATACTCTGTATTCTTTCACTTACACCCCCAAGTATCACATGAAGCAGATGTTACTATTCTCATTTTGGAAAACTGAGAAATGCGTGGATTAACTGACTTGCCTGGGATCTCAGTGGCTGGTGACTGGCAGAACCAGGGCAAGAACCCGAGTCGGCTTGACTTTGAACGGGCCCTCTTTTCTCCTCAGCTTCCCGTGATCTTTTTCTGTAAACTCTAGGGCTGATAGAATTCAACCCAAAGAATGGCTGGCACAAGAAAAGACTAGAGCTCGAGTTCCCATTTCGCTCTTCCCTAACACATGGTGCATAACTTGGCCCACTGAAGAGCAGACGAGTTTCCATCACCTGTTTCATTTAAATATTAAAAACTTACTAACAGACATTATTTTCTCTGATGGTCATCAGAATCTTCTGGTTGTCCAGCAGTGCCACCCAAATTCTGTATCTGTCTCTAGAGCCTCTCAATGCCTTAGTTTCTTCATTTGTAAAATTAGGTGTTGGACTAGATCATCTTTAAAGTTCTTTCTAAGAACACCTGCGTGGCTCAGTCGGTTGGGCGTCTGCCTTCGGCTCCAATCATGATCCCGGAATCCTGGGATCAAGCCTCGCATCAGGCTCCCTGTTCATCTGAGAGTCTGCTTGTCTCTCTCCCTCTGCCCTGCTCGTGGTCTCTCTCTCTCAGTCTCTCTCTCTCTCAAATAAACAAATAAAATTTTAAAGTTCTTTCTAGTTCTCTCTTTTTTTTCAAGATTTTTTTTTTTTAAAGATTTTATTTATTTATTTGAGAGAGAGAATGAGATAGAGAGAGAGCATGAGAGGGGGGAGGGTCAGAGGGAGAAGCAGACTCCCTGCTGAGCAGGGAGCCCGATGCGGGACTCGATCCTGGGACTCCAGGATCATGACCTGAGCCGAAGGCAGTCGCTTAACCAACTGAGCCACCCAGGCGCCCTCAAGATTTTATTTTTAAGTCATCTCTACGCCCAACGTGGGATTGAGCTCACAACCCTGAGATCAAGAGCCGCACTCTCCACCCACTGAGCCAACCAGGCGCCCCAAGTTCTTTCTAGTTCTTAAATTATATTTTTCTACTAATTTTCTGTAGAAAAAGTTAGTATGCTCCCATCTATCAGCTTTAGTTAATGAGGGCTGCATCTAACAGTTTGTGAAGTCTAGGAAATTCCCCTTAGTAATAGCATATAATGCAAGCATTGAGAAAACTTTGAAAGTTTCTTTCTGTGAAATATGATATACTCAATATCTAAATCCGAGTCAGGCATGGGGGGATCAATGTTTAACATTGGATGTTTGTGTTTTATGTTTATATTATGGTGTTCAAAATGCAAGTATAACTTTATATAATTTTAATATTTGTCAACTTGCTTTTACAAAAGTAAATCCTAAATTACTAAACAAAAAAGAAAAAAAAAAAGAATGCTTTTTCCTTTCTGACCTGCCTTGTCCTTCTCACTGTCCTTTCCTTTCCCCTTGATTTTCCAGAGGATGTTTCTCTCTCTCTTTGTCTCTCTGTTCCCTGGATTTGGATATTCGCCCCTCCCCACCCCAGTTTTGTTTCCATGGTCACATTCCGTGTTTCTACTTTTACTCTCTACCATTCTCTAGATTCTTTACCATTCTCCTTGCTTTACTGTTCTTTACTATTCTCTGTGTTCCTCTCTGTGGAAGCTGCAAGATAACCATAAAGCCTGGGAACATAGCTAAAGCTTACTTTTAACAGAGTGAACCCCCTTGATTACTTCTTCTGGGGTATGTAGGTTTATTCAGTGAAAATGAAAGTCAAAGTCAAATTACACAAGACAGGACACCATGGACTCATTTTAGGCATTGATAGAAACTCAATTAGCACTGCGTGCACTGTGGACTGGCCTATCACATTGAACTAAGCATTCCTAATGAGGGGCATTCTATTGACCATATGATGTAATGTTATTGAACATAGCATGTATTGTAATATCTATAAGCCTTTTATTATGTATATTTGCCTATGTTTCCAGGTTTTATAGCTACTTGTAGTTCATCAATGGATTTTTTTCCTTGCCTTTTCTCTCTCGTTGCGTTATCCATATTTCTTCCTAAGTATGTTCTTCATTAGAACTGGCCCTTGTGGGGCGCCTGGGTGGCTCAGTCATTAACTTGGGTCATGATCCCAGTGTCCTGGGATCAAGCCCCACATCGGACTCCCTGTTCCACAGGAAGCCTGCTTCTCCCTCTCCCGCTCCCCCTGCTTGTGTTCCCTCTCTCGCTGTGTCTCTCTCTGTCAAATAAATAAATAAAATCTTTAAAAAAAAAAAAAAAGAACTGGCCCTTGTTTTAATGATTTAACTTTGCAAACAGAACCAAATGCTTAAGTGGAGTCTATTGAGAACCAAAAGTTGTAGAACAGCTCAGTTCTATTTTGGCCCTTCTATGTGTCTGTCAAGCACCAGAATTTCTGTCCCAATTAAGAGGAGGAAGTTACTCAAGAGAGGCCCCTTAGCAACACTCAGCATCCATTTAAAAAACTAGCATATCAGCCATGGCCTTTTTACTTATCTGAAACAGTCTGAGAAATTATTAAAAACAATAAAATATGTCTCTACAGAGTACTACTTCCCGAAGCCTTTAAATGTTTATCTGTCACTCCTTTCTTTCCTTTTTCACAATATCATTGAGAGACAAGAATTTATTATTCCCACAGCAGAAAAGAGAAACTGGATGTACAGATAGGTTTTGAATTTCCAAAGCTTTCAGTCCGTTGGGCCAGATCTGAAACCAGAAACTGGGTCTCTCTGCTGGCTGAGTCTCTCATCCCGAGCTTTTTATCCTCCTACAAGAAGCCGTCTGATTTGTGTAGAGGATGTGGCTTGCTTATTCATTGCTCTTGGGAAATGAACCTCTCTCTTCCTTCCCACCTTTTACCTCTTAAAAAAAAAAAAAAAGCCAATAATACCCTCACTTTATTAAATAAGCAGGAGAAAAAATATAAAGAATCTATAGCGGCGTGCCCTCTGGAATGGCTCAGGTGATAGCCAGACACCTAGAGACAGGGAAATGGCTGCAGTCACTGGAGATTTCAGTGATTCTTCCCACCACCAGCTGTCATCACAATTTCCAGAAAAACTGCCAAGAAAAAGCAGGAATTTGCATTTCATAGAACCCCCCTCCCCCGTGCTATTATGGACCTTGGAACTTTTCCCGACTGCCCTTTGCCCTCATGCCTTCATCCACCGCCACCCCCACCACCACCATTCCAGATAAACAGGCAAGGTATTCGACCTCACCTGCGTTTGAAGAACTCAGTACTCATGGAGGTGCCTCCCTCCTGCCAGAAATCCTTACTGAGACCCAGTTATTATTTCTTTCCCTAATCTAGGATTGTTTTCTTAAAATCAAAACTCCCAGGGACAAGCACCTTGTCCATACTTTCCCTTTCTCCTCTTGTCCTCTCTCACTCCAAACAATACACTCGGGTCCTTAGTACTGAGGTACTTATCACACTGTAGTAACTGGCAATGGAAGTGCTTATCTTCACCTCTAAATTATGTGACTCATTTATGTTATACCCAAACACAGCACAGCGCCTGGCTCATTGTTGGGACTCAGTGAATGATTGTTGAATGGAACTTGCCTAAATTGGCCTTGGGCATCTCCTGAATATCACAGTGTGCCGAGTTCCAGGGAAAATGAGACTCACTAAGCCAACTGCTCCCTTCCTGTCTGGAGAGACCCACCCAAAGAGCAGAACAGGGGCGGCCACACCTCTACAAAGAGAAAGGGCTTGACTGATGTCCCCTTCTGCCGGTGATCCCACCCCATACTTTTTCCTCTGCTGCAGGCTAAGTAAGGCAGTCCTCAAACTTGTTTTTTCCAGGCATTCCTGTGGGGCAGAGCTGCTAATAGAACAGGCTGTGGGCTAGATAGGGATCAGGGTAAATACTGGAGCCTGAATTGTATCACGGACATTGCTAAGAAAGGTTAGAATTTGATGAGGACCTAAGTAGGACTAATCTCCCAAGAGAGGTATCTATCTGTATGCAGGGGTTAAGAGCATGATCTCTATAGAGGTCTACCATCTAGGTTGAAACATTTTTTGCACTTTTTAAATGGTGTGACCTTAGAAAAGCTACTTAACTTCTCTATACCTCAATTTTCTCACCCATGAAGTAGGGATCATAATGGTACCTGCATCATAAGGTTGTTGAAAGGATTAAATAGGTTACTACATGTTAGTGCTCAATATTGTTGTGACTAAGGAGGATGGCTTTGGATGGTAACAAGTTTACCCTGTGAGGTTTGTATGTGCAAATGCAGGGCTGGGGCAGTTAAGTAGTGGAGTCTGGAGATAGCAGAATTACTTTGCACAAACGAATGAGAAGAATTTGGAGTTTAAGGTAGGGGAGCAATCACAAGAGAAGATAAGGAGGAGAAATGAGGGAGAAGGGAAAAATTAAAAGCAATTTCAAATTTTCACTAGTAGAATAGCAAGATATCTTTTAAGAACAGTCATATTTAATTTGAAATTCCTGATGTTGCTGAGATCGAAACCGTCACTAAAGTAAAATGGTGCAACTCCTTGGAGAGCAATATGGTGCTATCAAAATTAAAATGTACATATCTTTTGATTCCAGGAATCTATCTTACCTTAGTACTTGCAAACAGATTCATGGCCTCTTTGTTTGTATTACCAAAAGCTTGGGAACCACCTAAGGGCCCATCAACATAGTATATCTACACGATGGAATATTACGTAGTTACTACAAAGATCGAGGCAAAGTTATAATACTATTCATGGAATAATACCCAAACTAAAAAAGACAGTTCTATTATGGGCAGAAGGGAAGCACCAAGGAGCCAATGGGAGGAGCCATGTCCAAGTCCAAGCTAGAGTCTATATTCTAGAGGAATGTAGAGACATCATGTTTGGAGTGGCTGGTGGGGGTGATGAGGATTGGGAATAACAATACTTTGGGATGGTGGAATCACAAAGCCTCCCATAAGAGTTGCGTGTAGGCAAGATCCCCAGGACAGCAGTTGGGGAATTAGCAAGAGGGAAGGTCTTTGATGATTCCTTTAAAAAACAGCTGGTACTTGTGGTACTTGTGGTTATCCATATAGAAATTTGTAGTTGTGTGGTGCCTGGGTGGGTTTGTTTTGCTTAATGGGCCAGGGGCAGATCAGAGAAAGGTAGTAAAGGAGCAGGAAGATGGGGCTAAGAAAATGAGGCAAGGGAGTCGTGGGTAGATAATCAGTTATGTAGATTTTTAACTAGCCTTTCAACTGAACTCAAAGGATATTGATTAAAAGATTGATATCAACAAAGAGAGGCCTCACTGTCCTATTAAACATTTTTAAAAATCAATAACTTGCATGATGATCTAGCTGGGAAAGATAATTAATAGAACGGATGATAGCGGTGAGATTTAAAATCATCTTGACAGATTGGAGCGAAGAACCAAAATCAACAAGATGAAATTTGACAGGGATCAAGTGAAGACTTACATTTAGGTTTAAAAAAAAAAAAAAAACTCCATTGTACAGGAAGTAGTGGTACTAGCTTGGCAGCATTTTATGTGAAAAAGGTTTAGGACTCACCAAACCCAATGCAGTCACAGTTTCATGAAAAAACACAATGTTGAATCAAGAGAGGTAACAGTCTCACCGTGTTTTGAATTGGCCAGTTCCGGGAACCCCATATTGAAAAAGACATCGATGAACTAGTATATGCCCATTGAGAGAACAGATTAGAGAAGGATCCAGTAACTTTACCAGGGGAGGAAGAATTAGTGGAGTTGAGAGATATTAGATATGTGGATGAATAATAGCTGTCCTCAAATAGCTTACTTTGTCAAGTATAAAGCTAACAATAGGAAATTGACAATGTTCAATCATTTTAATCTATAAAAATGGCAATTTCATGTGAATCAACCTAAGTAGAAGAGGATGTAGCCTCATTTTATAATGTAGCAGAGAGCCAATGAGAGTCATTGGGTGAAAAGGGGAAGCAAATATAACATCAATATAGGAAGGCATTTGTCACAATCAGATGCTTGCGAGCAGAATGAGCTGCCTTGCCCTAGGTTTCCTAGGTTCACTGAGCAGAATGAGCTGCCTTGCCCTAGGTTCACTGAGAGAGCCCAGGTAGAGCTGGGAGACAGTCTACTGGGGACATGCAGAATTTTCTGTATTTAGTGGGAGACTCTCCGTGATCCAGCCTGAGTCTCCAACTTCTCCAGCTAGACACCACAGTATAGGGACAACCAGATTCCTGAGTGCCCTGGCCATTCTGCATTCTGAGTCATGCACAGGGGAGAGCACAAAATTGGAGGGGGGATGTACATCAAAAACAAAGAATAAAAGGAAAATTCTGAGGTGGGACAGCCAGGACAGATAAGTACATGTGAAAGATACAAGAATGGGGAGGACAATAAATCCTGGCTAAGGGTTAGGAAGGTGTGGTGCTGCTGGGCCAGGATTTTAGGCTTGCAGATCTGATATTCTTTTCAGAGTTTAGGGTTATAGCCCTGTAGCTTTCTTCTTCCCTCCCTATGGCTCACTCTCCCTTCCTCCCCTGTAGGCAGCCCTTATGGAAACTCTGAAACTCTTTTTCTCTTTTCTTCCAGATGGGGAGCTCTGGCAGAATGTTCTGGCCTGTGTGCAATGACTCCGTTCTCTCTGCCAAGGGATAGAGCTAAAATCTGCTTTCTTGGAAACCAGCTAATGTCTTTAGGAAGCATGACCTTAGTTAGGGAGAGATTGGGATCTTTGAATAAAGGGGAGGGTAAGAAAATAATGTCCAGCGTCCACTGGCACAGTGATTCACAAGGATATTAGGATCTGAATACCAAAAAATGATTTAAAAATGGAATCTTCGGTCTTGAGATGTAACCTCACAAAGACGACTATGTTGGTCTTCTTTGAATCTTAGATAACTCTAAAAGGGTTTTCAGCAATCTGTGGAGGAGGCAACAAATCTAGCTCACATTTCCACGGGACAGATATTGAAAGGGACACGTATGAAGCCCAGAAACACATTACAATCAATTTCTTATTGAATCCTCAGGAATTTGGGGGTTATAAGAACTTTTGTAAAGTCCAGAAAGCCCAGAACATTGCTATAGGCCATCGGTAACCAGGCTGAGGGAAAGAGAATGGAATTTGGGGTGGGGTTAGGAAACCTGACTTCAGTCACTAGATAGGCCCCTGACTCACTATGTGATAATGACCAGTCACTTCCTGGCTCAGCGTTCCAGTCCCCTTCTCCCCAGCCCCTGTCGCTGTCCAAATAAAATAAAAGAATGCTTTTCTTCTTTCTTGAGAAAGCGAAGCATGATTGTTTCTATAAAAGCAATCTGGAAAATAGCCAATCCCTTAGTGTAGCAACGTGAGATGATTTTGTTCATTTTATAACCAGTGTAACCTCCTGGGTGGTACGTAAAGCCATGAAGACCCTAAACCTCTTCTTTGTTTCGCGGATCCTCAGATGGGGATGAAATAAGTGGGTGGTCTGCTTTCTTCTTCTGTCTCTTCTGCCTTCTGGGATGACACGGTTCTGTTGCTAAGGAAGGCTTCTGGAGAGAGATTTGGGAGATAACTGGGTAACACCCAACTAGGTCAGGGAATGAGTCAGGGCTCAAGGACTCGATACCAACCTCTCCCACTCCTGCCAGGAAAGCTCTGGGGTGAGACAGATGAGAGAGTTGCTGAGGGGCGGGCCTCAGGCCGCCTGCCCTGAGGCCTCTGGCTTGTGGTTTCACCCTGGTTTGCCCTATAGCTGTAACGTGTCTGCTGACACGCAAGCCCGGACAGGCCTTCCCTCCCCCTTTCCCAGACTTCTGCTCCGGCCCAGAAACAGATGGCACGTTCCACCCTAGAAGTGACTATGGGAGAAAAGAGAAGAAAAGGGAAGAACGGAACCAGGTGGAGAAGGGATGCTTCAGAAAACACAGGGCAAAATTAAGAGACTTTTGTCTCGGAGGTGAGCAGGAAGCAGAAACTAAACTCACCTCCAGCGAAAGCAGAATAAGAAGAGGGCAGAAGGGTACTGTGGCTGGGCTGACATGGGGTGTGGGGGGCGGGGGTGTAGGTAGAACAGGACTGAGGGCTAAACCTGAGGAGGACCCAGCAGCACCCTCCTGGAAACCTGCAAGCCTCCAAGCAAAATGGCAAACAGTGACATTTCTCGTTTGGAGGTACTCAGCTCTGACAAATCCATCTCTCTTTCCTCAGCGCCATTTCCAGTTTGTGGCAACTCTTAGGACTCTCCTCCAGGGCGAGAGCAGTGTTAGCACTTCCTGTCTACTGATCACATTTCCCTATATGAGTTCACAGCAGCCCGACGAGGTCAGTTCTATGATCCCCATTTCACAGATGGGTACACTGAGTTTGAAGTAGTGGGTCCAGGTCTGTATCAGTTGCCAGAGCCCTCATGGATTCCGCTACCCCAAGCTGCCTTTGATTTGAAGTCAAATCAAATCAAAATGATGCCAAAGGAGTAGAGACTTCTTAAGCCTTCCAAGGAGCAGGCAGGAGCAGACCAGGTAAGGAACAATGAGCAGAGATCTCTAAATCTCTGAACGGAGGTATTTGAAAATCCTGGAACGGTTAGTATTGCTAGGCCTCCCCGCAGCCTGAGATCCCAGTGCAGCCTTGGTACCCTCTAGTGGAAGTTTCCTGCATTCACGCAGCTTCCCTGGCTTCAACCCCAAACTGCTGGGAGGGAAGCCTTCATTCAGTCCCTGGAGAGCGTCCCAGAAGAATGGTCAGTGGGAAGATACATGTTTCTATGTCAGGGTCCATGGGGGGCAGAGGAAAGAATACAGGCTGGAGGGGAGGCGTACTGAGCACTCAGTTCACAAGGGGCTCTAAAGGGAGTCCTCGCTGGTATATAAATGAACTCAGGCCTTTACATTATTAATAGGAGCTCAGTATACATCACATGGGACTTTGGCTTTTAGGGCTCTAGAAAGAGACTTTTTTTTTAATGGGCAAAATTAGTGATCAGAGACACAAAGTGACTTGCCTGAGGCCACAGGGGAAGTCAATGTCAGCAATGGTGGGACTACATCCTTGTCTCCTGCCTCCCAACCCAGAGCTCCTTCTACTCTATCACGCTCCCCTATTTGTGGGTTGATTGATTTTAGCCATAAGTCGGTGTGCATATAAGGATATGAGGTTGTATGTGTAATCAGGGAATTGCTTTTTTTTTTTTTTTTTTTAAAGATTTTTATTTATTTATTTAACAGAGATAGAGAGCACAAGTAGGCAGAGCGACAGACAGAGGGAGAGGGAGAAGCAGGCTCTCCGCCGAGCAAGGAGCCCGATGCGGGGCTCGATCCTAGGACCCTGGGATCATGACCCGAGCTGAAGGCAGCCGCTTAACCGACTGAGCCACTCAGGCGCCCCTAATCAGGGAATTGCTTTTGCCCACAATTTATTTCCTGCCCTCAATCTGTACACTTTGCATTCTTTTATTCAACACATTTATAGAATGCCAGTTATTGCCAAACATTACTCTAGGCACTGCTTTTCAAGTTTGTGGACCCTTTCCCAGGGTGCCCCAGCATAAGAGAATAGGCTCCCACGCTCCGGAACCCCATGCTTACAGCCCTCCAGGCAGCCCTCCTGGGGCGTCTTCCTCGGGTTTCCGATGCTAAGGTGTTAGATTTATTTCTGTCTCCCTCCTCCTGCAGAGGTAATCCCTGAGAATGGAAGTGGGTTAGAAACAGATTACTCTGATCCAGGGGCTTTGCCCTCTCCTCCCTGAATGTGGCACGGGGGAGGAGAGGGGCAAGTCACAAATAGCCTGAAATTCCCTTTTAGGATTATTGCTTGATTTCGCCAGCTGGGGTGAATGGGGGGGCAAGCAGAGGCAAGGGATTACTTCTAGACCGAGCTTGAAGAGCAGGCTACGTGGGCTTCTTTTTCTGGCTGAGCCCAATGAGCAATATCTCTTCCTCAATATACCTTTAGAAATAAGGAGTCTGAGGCAGGCAGAAAAAGGTAACGGAAATGGCCTTTGTCCTCAGCAGCAGGGATGAGTGGAAGGATGGATGAGAAAGAACAGCTAGCAGAAGAAAGGTAGGCAGCATGGAAATAAAGGGTCACTTGTGGGCTCGGAAGTTACCTGCATTTCAGTGGTCTTAGCTTCAACAGAGGTGAAAACTGCTGCTGAGGGGAAGAGAGCTAACACACAGGGCTTCCCCTGAGGATTTCCAGTTCATATCCAGGTTAAAGGACTTATGGTTTCATATCCTTGCTTTAGGGACACTGCACTGGGATGGACTCTGGGGGAAGGGATGTTACCTGTGTCCAGAACAAAGAGTGGTTACACTTACCAGGACTCTGCTAGGCTCTGTGTATACCTTCAGGACTATCATGAGGCTTGGGAGCAGTGGCCATAACTAACCAGAGTGGGAACTCATTTAATGAGTTATTAACAATTCTACGATTTAGGTGTTTATTTATTTTATTATTATTTTTTTAAAGGTTTTATTTATTTGACAGAGAGAGAGAGCATGAGCGGGGTGGTGGTGGGGGGAGTAGAGGGAGAAGCAGGCTCCCCTCTGAGCAGGGACCCTGATGCGGGCTCGATCCCAGGACCCTGGGATCATGACCTGAGCCGAAGGCAGATGCTTAACCGACTGAGTCACCCACGCACCCCTGTGATCTGGGTATTTAATTATTCCTTTTCTATACGTAAGAAAAAAGGGTGGAGCTAAGATGTAAATTCAGGCACTATAGTGTTCTTAAGTACTATAGGAAAGCTATAGACGGTTAACTCTTGGAGTGATAGAGAAGATCTGCTAACATTGTTAGCTAAAGATCAGTTGGGAACATTTCTTAGTAAGTCAGAATTCTTGGTTTCCTCTGTCACTTTATCTTGAACAACTCACTTATTTTGCTTTTCATGCTTCCACTCAAGAGAGGGAAGTACAATATAAACACATGGCAAGCCTATTACTTGCTTCAATCCAAGTATCACATTGTTTACTGTAATCAATAAATATTATAATCAGAATCTTCCAGTTCTCCAGAAGGATTTTCTTCGTTCAAATCAAACGTGCGTCTCCTAGAATGTAGGTCACCAGGCACAATTTCAGAAGTTCCAATCTCTGATGTCATCTGCCACTGGGAGGAGAAAAAAAATGCAAGTACGTGTCCCACTGCTCAAGGGATATCCCATTCTCTTTGGCTCCATTGAGAAATTTCAATAGGAAAACAAGGGATTCCAGGAACCCCCTGTATTTGAAGAAACAGGAAATCAACTTTGCTCTCTGCCTTATCATATTCCATCTGGGATTCTACTCATCCATCTATTGAAAATAAATATTTGAGTGTCTACTATGTGCAAGACTGCTTTTTGCAAGGCTGAGCTCCCAACCACCTTACTCCTTCTTCTAATTGCTCTTGTTTTGCCTTTTCAGAAATGTGAACTACTAGGGTTGTAGGATTCAAAAATATCCTTTTGGTGTTTGGTGTTATTTCTCCAATAGCTCCCAGTTTTCCAGGGAGTTAATGAGGTAGGAAGATAATATGAATTTTCCAAATGAGCAGCTATTTTAAAAAACCTACTTATGATTCATCTCAGAATGAATGAATTGATATCAACTCCCCTTATTATTTCATCCAGGCTGATAGAGAACAAGTTTGCATTCCATGAGAAACTGATCACAGGGGCCCCTGGCTGTCTCAGTCAGTAGAGCATGCAACTCTTGATCTCAGGGTTGTAAGTTTGAGTCCCACATTAGGTGTAGAGATTACTTTTTTTTTTTTTAAGATTTATTTATTTGACAGAGACACAGCGAGAGAGGGAACACAAGCAGGGGGAGTGGGAGAGGGAGAAGCAGGCTTCCCACGGAGCAGGGAGCCCGATGCGGGGCTTGATCCCAGGACCCTGAGATCATGACCTGAGACGAAGGCAGACGCTTAACGACTGAGCCACCCAGGTGCCCCTACTTTTTTTTTTTAAGATTTTATTTATTTATTTATTTGAGAGAGAGCACATGCGCACAAGCAGGGGGAGCAGCAGTCAGAGGGAGCGGGAGAAGCAGGCTCCCCGCTGAACAGAGAGCCCAACGACTGGGGCTTCATCCCAGGACCCTGGGATCATGACCTGAGCTGAAGGCAGACGCTTGCTTAACCAAATGAGCCACCCAGGTGCCCCAGATGTAGACATTACTCAAAAATAAAATCTTTTTTTTTTTTTTTTAAAGATTTTATTTATTTATTTGAGAGAGAGAGAATGAGAGAGAGAGAACACATGAGAGGGGATAGGGTCAGAGGACGAAGCAGACTCCCTGCCGAGCAGGGAGCCCGATGCGGGACTCGATCCAGGGACTCCAGGATCATGACCTGAGCCGAAGGCAGCCGCCTAACCAACTGAGCCACCCAGGCGCCCCAAAAATAAAATCTTTAAAAAAAAAAAAGGAAAAACAGAAAGAAAAGTAAAATCTCTCCCACTCCCCCCTGCTTGTGTTCCCTCTCACTGTGTCTCCCTCTGTCAAATAAATAACTAAAATCTTTAAAAAAAGAAAAAAGAAAAAAAGAAACTGATCAGAGGGCAGACAGAAGTGATCTGGGATATATTTGCTACCATGTAAAGCTAATATAAAACTCAGTGATGGAGGAGATAATCTTGGATAGAGTTTCTCAGTATTCTGTATTAATAACCACTCATCATGGAATGGAATTTCCTCACTTCGGTAGGGAGACCGGTAAAAAAAAATTCTCATTTTATTTTCTGGGGCATAGAGTCTGTTAAGAAATAATGAGCTATCTCTCATTTAAATGCTTAATACTATACATTCTTTTAACACATACATATAGCACCCTAATTTCATGTCCCTATTAATGTGTCATGCTATAGGTTCAGTGCTGTGGCTAGAACTGTGGGGATATTCTTACCCTTGAATAATTTACAGTATAATTGAGAAGCTAAGATTTAAGGCAATACAAGTGATCCTGAAACCCAAAAGTAATCTCTCTCCTTTGATAGCCCATAGCATTTTATCTGGACTTTCGTTAACAGTTCTATTCCAGCCTGTAAGCTCTTGTATGTGCATACCACAAGCTCTTAACTCATTGCAAAATAGGTAAGTGCTCAATAAACACTAATTGGCAGAATAAGATAAGAACCTACAGGTAAGTGTGGAAAGTGTTTGGCATTCAGCAATCATGACAGCATTGGATTTTCCAGGATGATCACATCATAAATCCTTTAACAACCCAACGTGAAGCAGTACAGCATAGTAATTAGAGCATGGTTTCTGGATTCAGTCAGCTTGGATTTGAATCCTAGTTCTGACAGTAATTAGCCGTGTGACCTTAAATAAATCACATGCTTGATTTCTCTGTGACCCAACCTCGTAGGTAGGAGTATTACTCTTGTTTGCGGTGAGGAGTGATAAGTTAATATATGCAAAATGCTTAGAAAATTGCCTGGCACCTGGTAAACATTTCTAAAGTATAAGCTATTATTTGTTATGATTAAACCCGTGCCTCTTTCCCAAAAGGACAAACAAGAAATGTTTTTGTCAGTCCACGTGTCTTTTGCTTCAAAAACACAGTATTATGTTTGTCCAATAAACACAGTAGGCATTAATCTCTTTAATTTGACGGTAAGAATTTTCTTCACACGGTTCAGATTGGGAAAAGTAGCGCTGTTTAAGGTTACATAGCATATTGAGGTCAGATACAGATCCAGAAACCAGTCATTTTCGTTCTGTGATCAAAGTAGATCAAAGTAGGCACTGAAGAAAAACACTTGTCTCCGAAAGGCAGTGCCTCTTCATTCTTCGGGGAATGCAAGCAAGGTGCAGCAACATCCCCATCTTCACAAGAACGCAGCAACTCCTTGCAGCCAGAAGGCCTCGAGCGCAGGCGCAGTTCGCGCCCCAGCGCTCTCTGGCGCGTGACAGCCGTGCGCTCCACCCCACCCCCAACGCCGCTAAGTGCGCACGCGCGCAGTCCGTTCTCTATCCACCCCCACAACGCGCACGTGCGCGTTCGCGCCGCTCACACTTCGGCGGAGGGCGCGCGCCCCGGAAAATTCCACACCCGGGGAAGCTCCACCCTATGCGCCCCCTCTCGTGCCCTCGGCTCGTAAAGCTTAGTCCCCATCCCAGCGGCCTTTGCGGCACCAAAATGGCAGCCCCCGTGCCGCGGGGGTTGTTTTGTTTATCCAAAGCTTTAGGATGGTGGTCTCGTCAGGTGGGTAGGGACCGGGTGGGTAGGATTCTAGGGGCTGGAGGAGGCCACAGAGTAGAGGGGAATACTCGCTTTGCAGCTGTCCTTGGTGGGCTTGGGCGATACAAGTCACACCTAGTTAGGAAGAGTTTGAGGTAGACGGGACCCAGCTACCAAGCTAAGTGGCGGCGTGGGGAGAGCCCCGTAAAGGCCCCACGAGGACGAGCAAATTCTCGGGGATGAAGTTTCTCCAGTTTGCTTTGGGTCTGTGTGGCGGGGGAGGTATTAAAGGGGAAAGAAGTCATGGTTTGGAAGCTGGGCTCGCTTCCCCTTGGTTCTTACGCATGCGCTAAATTGAACAGTTGGAAAGGAGGGAGTTTCATATCGTCACTGTACTGACTGAGTAAAACTCACGGTCAGAGAGAAAAGAGGTCTGGCTTTTAAAGACGTTATTGATCTTTTGGGAGCTAGAATGACAGAATGAAGTTTACAGTTAGGCTCCCAACAGAATGAGCAGGATGTAATCCGAGTAAATATAAGAGAGATGCCAAGAAGAGGACTTTTCTTATGCTTTAATAATAGCATTGCTCTCTTTTCAGTGTTGGGTTGGTGTTTAAGTTTCCCATGGGACTGAAGGTTCTTTGAAAGCAGAAGCCTTGCTTTAATCAACTCTGCATCCCTGGGACTTGGCATAGTCGTGTACTGCGGAACGTACGAGAGGAAAGCCTTTAGTAAATGTTGAGTCGTGTTAGTAAAGGTTGCTTACAGGCTTCTAGTTAAGACACCCATGAGTGTTTCCCCGCTGATACGTGGCTTTATAATTGTTCCTAAGTCATTCTTTGGATGTGCCCTTTCTGTCTTTGCTTAGAGTTTGTTCAAGGTAGATTTCTTTCCAGGTCACCTTTATCCTAACCTTTTCCTGTCTTACAGCCAGTCCTGGTGACTCAGTCCACAGTTGTAGTTCCAGTGAGAACTAAGAAACGTTTCACACCTCCTACTTACAAACCCAAATACAAATCAGAAAAGGAGTTTATAGAATTTGCCCGGAAAGCAGGTCTGGTCATTCCTCCAGAACGTTTGGAGCGTCCCCTACATCTGGCCTGTACAGGTGAGGCATGGTATTTCTGAGACCCTGACTGAATCTCCTCCTGTCAGAGATATTCTGGAAAATGGAATGATTTAAACCATGATTGACTGTATTTAACTAACTACAAAATCAGCTCCGCCCCAATAATGATTTACTTTGTGTGTACCATATTTTAAAAATATTTATTTATTTTATTTTTATTAAAAGATTTTATTTATTTACAGGGAGAGACAGCGAGAGAGGGAACACAAGCCGGGGGGGGCGGTGCGGCGAGGGAGAAGCAGGTTTCCTGCCAAGCAGGGAGCCCAATGAGGGGCTCTATCCCAGGAACCTGGAACTATGACCTGAGCCGAAGGCAGTCGATTAACCAACTGAGCCACCCAGGCACCCCTAGTTTATTTATTTTAGAGATAGAGAGCATGCATGTGCACATGAGTGGGAGGAGGGGCTTAAGGAAAGAATCTCAAGCAGACTCCCCACTGAGCTTGGAGCCCTACTTGTGGCTGGATCCCACAGCCCTGAGCTGAAATTAAGACTCAGATGCTTAACTGACTGAGCCACCCAGGCGCCCTTCATGAGGTCATCTTTGATCTTGTTTACACACCTGTTCTTAGAAGGCAAGGGTGAAATTTCTCCATTTTGTACAAGAAGAAATTGAGGCTCTGAGAGAAGACTTAAATTATCTTATTCTGTTTTTTTTTCTAATGTAACAGAGTTCCCTGTACGTGGAAGTCTACTTTATTGGTCTACTTTATACCACGGTACCTCTCAATTTTATATGACCTCAAGAGGACTTTTTCCTCAATTTTTCAATGCCTTCTTGTTTTCTTCTTTCACTACAGCTGGTATCTTTGACACCTACATTCCTCCAGAAGGTGATGCTCGCTTGTCATCTCTTGCAAAGGAAGGATTGGCACAGAGAAGTGAGCGATTGAAGAAGAAGGTGGCCTCACAATTGTCGTAGGTGTCTGGGACAACTGGGAATTAATATTAGAACACAAATTTCTTGTTGCTATTTTATTCCAGAGAGGCCATCTTAGGTGAATTGGTTTGGACATAACTCCTTTGATAACTTGACAGCATATTTTTCTCTGTAACAGAGTTTAGTTAATGTAGAAGAATATGGGCTTTTTGATTCTTAGCCTCTCAGCCTTCATTGGTATTTTTGTCACATCAGTTAGGGAGGTGACTTAGAAGTTTGTAGAACACTTTTTTGATCACATATTTTAAAATTTTAAATAATGATAAAAGTATATTTATATGGGAAGTACCTTAGAGTTTGAACTACAGAGAATAAAAAGCCAAAAAGGGTCAAAAAGACAGACCTGTTTTACGGAGCTAACTAGGTCTTAACTAAAGAGCAGAAACCAAAACCTTCTTAGTCTCTCTCTTAGTTGAAAGGATGGAAACATTTAGTATTTGTCACTCAGAGGTTCTTTGGGATTGTTTATAGATTTCTGTGCAGAAGCATATTGAGTCTTTATTAATTCTTCATGTAGCCATGAATTTATTTCTCTAAATACAGATCTTATTATATCACTTTTCCATTGAACCTCTTTTGTGGCTCTCTATTACTTGAAAAATAAAATCCAGACTTAGTGGTATTCACAGCTTTTTGTAAATCTGGTTCTTGTCTTCCTTTCCACTGTCATCTTCTTATTCCACTTTTCTCATCCTAAATCAGCATTTCCAAACTAATTGCCAGTTCCTTGACAGTGTTGTGCTGTGATTCTTTGTCTTTGTATGTTCTTTCCTTTGCCTTGAAAATGTCTTTTTCCTCCTTTACTTGATAACTCCAACTCATTTCTCAAGGACCAGTTGCGCATCATGTCTGCTTTTAAGCCTTCCCTGACTCTTTCTGGAGCTGCCTGTACTATAATTGTAACTGTGCACCTACACTTACTATTTTTTTCTTTTTCTTTTTTTTTTTTAAGATTTTATTTATTTATTTGACAGAGAGAGACACAGCAAGAGAGGGAACACAAGCAGGGGGAGTGGGAGAGGGAGAAGCAGGCTTCCCGCGGAGCAGGACTCTGAGATCATGACCCGAGCTGAAGGCAGACGCTTAATGACTGAGCCACCCAGGCGCCCCTACACTTACTATTTCTGATAACTGATTTCCTCTCGTGTATTTCTCTCCGGGATTGTGAGCTCTTTGGTGGTAGGGTCCATGATGATGATGAACAAAGCACATGTGGTTTTATCATGGACTTACCATATAGGGGAGGAAAACAGCCATTAAATACTGATTGCACACAATTAAATAGTTACAGGTATGGTGAAGTATGAGTGCTATGGGATCACATGACAGGGAAAGAGAACTTGGTCTGGGAGTTCAGGGAAAGCTTCCCTGAGAAAATGACATTTAAAGCTGGGACCTAAAGGATTGCTTGCATTTAGCTAGGTAGAGGGGTGTCGTGAGGAATAGCATTCTAGGAACACAACAGCACAAGCAAGGGTCTGAGGTGGAAAGAATGCGGAGGGGGTGTCAGATTTTGTCAAATGCTTTTTCTGTGTCTATTGAGATAATCATGTGATCATTGTCCTTTATTCTATTGATATATTGTGTTACATTAATGGCTTTTTGAATGTTAAGCCAACCTTGCATTCCTGGGATAAATTTCAGTTGGTTACGGTATTTCTCATCCTCCAATGTGTTTAACTCTTTGATTAGATCAGAATTCCCTGTTTACGTTATTATAACTATGAAAAAATACTGTTGACAGCTGAGTCATGCAGTACATTATCATGACTTTTCCTGCATTTTTTTTTTTCTGGAGTTAAGTTGTGTTTTGTTTTTTTTCCTCATTTGCTTACAGAACCTCTAGTTGTATAAATTTCTTCTCAGCGCATTGAAAACATTAAGTATTTTATTAATTTCATCTTCAAGAAGAAATCCTTCTTGACCTTTCTTACTTGTTTCTGTCTGGACTGATTGCTCTTTAGGCCCACTGTACATCTTGGGATCTACTTCTCTCATCCTCCTGATAACTCCTTTTGTCTCGCTCTGGTGTTGTATTCCCTGTTTCCTGGATTTTATGTCAGTCTCTCATGGTTTATGCTGTTATTTTGGTGGAGCACATTCCTCAGCAGCTTCCTGAGAAAGGGTGCATAGTAGATACATGAAATCATTCAAGTCTAAGAAACACTCTTTTACTCTCCCACTTCATTTATAATTTGCCCAGGTGTACAATTCTGAGCTAAAAATAATTTCCTTAATTAATAGCACTGCTCCATTGTTTTTCTAACTTCTAATGTTGCTAGAGTTAGAAGCCTGATGTCATTCTGATTCTTGAGCCTTTGTGTAAAACCTGTGTTTTCTTTCTTAGTGCTTATAGGATGTTTTTTTTGATGCCAGAATTCTGAAATTTCACTATAAGAAGCCTTGGTCTTTCATTAGAATGATTGATGTATAGTTAGAAGGTTGAATTTACAGGACTTAGAACATTCAGAAAACAATTATTGAATAAGTGGACAGACATTAATGACAGTTAACGTAAGCTGTGAGTTATGGATATTATATGAAGTTTTTAGAAATGATTCCTGGGGTACCTGGCTTGCCTACTTGGTAGAGCATGCGACTCTTGATCTCCGGGTCGTGAGTTCAAGCCTCACGTTGGGCATAGAGCTTACTTAAAAAGCGAAAAAAGAAAGAAATGATTCTCATACTTAATTTTACAGAATCCGGAAGATAAGAGAACATGATCCGAATTTTAAAATAAAGGACTTCCCTGAAAAAGCTAAGGATATTTTTATTGAAGCTCATCTTTGTCTGAACAAGTAAGTGAATTCTATCTTATACCTGTTATGTTTTCAGCAGCTGTTATTCTAGGCACAGGTTTTTTTTTTTTCCTTCGGTTAAGAGTTCTAGAGTGACCTAGAAAGTCTAGGTGTGTGTTTGAGCCAGCCAGGCGGCCCCAGGTTCAGTTTTTAATGTTAATTTCGTATCTTAGGAATTCTTACATCATATAGGTATCATAAATTCTGTGTCCACGTCTGAGTATAACGTGGGCTTAGGACTTTAATTTTTTTAGTCCCCCCAACTCAGCCCTAGACAGAAAGAAGCTTTCTCTCTCTACTATTTTTGTAGTCTTCCTTTGTTGCAGGTGCAGGACTTGAAGGTCAGAGCTTCGAGCAGGGATCTCAGTTCCAACTCCCTGCTCTTTGAGGGTTCAAGGATTTAGGAAGAGTGTTCCTAGCCATCAGATCCTATTTCTAGATCCGTTTAATCATCCCATATGCTGTCATGATGTCAGGTTGTGTTCTTTCTATTCTGGTTTTAGTTCTCTTTCCTTTTAGCATCTAGGAAATTTACTTTTCTTGTGAGCTAGAGCATTTTAAAATATATGTGTGTCTGTGTATATTATATTCCATCCAGCATTTCTAGATGTTTATAGTGGGAGTAGTTTCACATGAGCTCAGTCCATTATGTTGGCCAGAAGTGGATGTCTTCTTAATTTTTAAGTGTAAGTTCTATTGTAAATGGTAAGTGAATTCCTAGACAAGGGAATTTATTTCTACTGAAGATCTCTAGGCTAGGATAGTGAGAAGGAAGAGCTCGCTGAGAGGTGCCAGGCCTGGTGGTGGTTGTAGCTGTCATCAACACTCAGCTTAGTCCAGCCTAGTCTAGTCTAGAGCTACAGTGGGGCAAACGGCTTGGGGGAAATGACCTTTTCTGTTAGGAGTAGAGGTGCAAGGGAAGCATGTGGACAGAACTCATCCCTTACCCACTCTGAGATTAGGGACAAGATTGTTTGAAGGAACAAAGATTTAAACTTCCCAGGAGTTATTAAACTGTGGGGAAAAGTCATGAATGTGTATCTGAAAGACTAATTCATGCTTGATCTCAGGTTTATTTGAAACCCCTCAGCTAGGAACCTTCTAAAATCCTGTATGTTCAGGAGCTGGGATTTGCTGTCTGTTTTCTTACTATTACTGCATTGAATCAGCATGACTAGGTCACTCTGGTAGCAGCAAGGATTGGGGGAGGTGGGGGGTGGGGTGGAAGGAAAGGACCAGAAAAGACAGCTGCTTATCTTTTGGCTAGGTTCACAGACAGTGTGAGATGTGGGACACTGGCTGGCTCAGTCGGTGGAGCATGCGACTCTTAATCTCAGGGTTGTGAGTTTGAGCCCCATGTTGGGTATAGAGATTATTAAAAAAAAAAAGTGTAAGGTGCAAGGCCAGTCCAGTTGGTATTGATGATGTGTCTGAGGTAAGAGAAGATGAGATGAGGTTTTGATTTTTTGTGATGGATTGGTGAGGGTCTCTTGCCCTTCTTAAGGATGTATGGTAATTTCTGAGAAATTTGTTTCTGCTCTTGAGTTTCAAACATAATTTCACTCTGCAGTTAGATCTCAGGGTCTTTTAACCATGTTCATCTTTATGTGCTCGGGACTTAGCATATTACCTGGCTTATTGTAGGCGTGCAGAAAATGTTTGTAAAAAGAATTGTCCGTTTTGAGGGCCATTTTCAACTTTCAGAAGGGGTATCATAAAGCAGGAGCCAGTGATCTATATCTTTTTCTTTTTTAGCTCAGACCATGACCGGCTTCATACCTTGGTAACTGAAAACTGTTTTCCGGTAGGTCTTCAACCTCCTTAGAACTGTGGGATGCCTGAATGGGCAGATTCTAGACATCACCTCCGGTTTCTTAAGAAGGATCAGTTTTGCAAGTACAGGAAGTTTAAGGCAAAAGCTGAGGTTCCTTTGTTTTTGGCTGAAAGGTCCTGACTTGACATGGACTTTGGTAAGGGCCCTGCGGACGAGGAAGGAGGAAGTCCCACAGCAAGCAGCACTGAAACCTCAGGCTATGGGGGCTGAGGTCAGTGTGTGGGCCATATTAGGCAGCCCTCTGTGCACCTACAGTATAATAAAGGATCTAGCGAGCATTCAGGAGGCTTACATAGTGTGTTAACCAGGGTGCTAGGTACGTGGGGAGACGCCCCAATATGGGGACTTTGTGGTTCAAGAATAAGAACTTTAGGGATGCCTGGGTGGCTCAGTCAGTTAAGCATCTGCCTTCGGCTCAGGTCATGATCCCAGGGTCCTGGGATCAAGCCCCGCATCGGCTCCTTGCTCAGCAGGGAGCCTGCTTCTCCCTCTCCCTCTGCCTGCCCCTCCCCCTGCTTGTGTGCGCATGTGCTCTCTCGCTGTCTCTGACAAATAAGTTAAAAAAAAAAAAAAGAATGAGAACTTTAGTTTCTATCAGCTCAGCCTCATCTCCCTGTGGTCACATACAACTGATGTGGTCCTCGCAGTCTAGCCTTTCTATCCCTGTAAAATCCCATTCTTCAGTGCTAGCAGGCGAGGGGGGATAAGACAACATGTACACAGTCAACAGATATACATGCAATAACTAGCAGGTTATAAAAGTGTAAGGGAGGGGGCGCCTGGGTGGCTCAGTCATTAAGCGTCTGCCTTCGGCTCAGGTCATGATCCCAGGGTCCTGGGATCGAGCCCCGCATCGGGCTCCCTGCTCCGTGGGAAGCCTGCTTCTCCCTCTCCCACTCCCCCTGCTTGTGTTCCCTCTCTCGCTGTCTCTCTCTCTCTCAAAAAAAAAAAAAAGTGTAAGGGAGGGGTGCCCGGCCGGCTCTGTTGGCAGAGCTTGCAACTCTTGATCTCAGGTTGTAAGTTCGAGTCCCATGTTGGGTGCAGAGATTACTTAAAAAAAAAAATCTTTAAAAAATAAAAAATATATTTAAAAAAGTGTAAGGAGGGGGTAATGGTGTATTAGATAAGCTGACATTTTGGAGTGTGGTTTTCACTGATTTGGAGAAGGTTCCTTAAGAAGGTAGGTGGGTCTTGAGTTGTTGATTTGGGTCATTTCGAGGTGGGCTTAAGCAATAGCTTGATCAAAACTGAGGAAGGAGAGAAACGGCAGGCACAGGAAAGCATTTGGTGGGATATGTTGTGTGATGGCTGTAGTATCGATGGAGGTGAGAACAGGTGTGGAAGGACGCACCAGCTTTCCTAAGGGAAAGGAAAACCCCAGTTGACCTTGTTCTCCTCTGCCCTCAGGACATGGTCTGGGACATCACATATAAGACCGTCCGCTGGAGCTTCATAGAATCTTTAGAGCCACCGCAGGTGGTTCAGGTTCGCTGTTCGAGTCTGCTGAACCAGGGCAACGTATACGGCCAGGTCACCGTCCGCCTGCACACCCGGCAGGTAGGGTCACCAGTCTGCTTTCCTCCTAGCTTTTCTTCACTCTCAGGTCAGCTACCTACCTCTGCGGTCCTGGGGACAGCTTCCCAAGACTGGGCTCTAAGGAAAGGTTCACCATGGTCTTCTTTGCTCGGTCAGTGTGCCCTACGCAGTGCTAGATGTTAGCTCTGCTAAGACAGGTGTGAGGATACTCTCTCCCACCCTTCCTGATCCTCCCTCTCCCACCTCTCCAGCCCTAGTCAAAGACCCTCCAAGAGGAAAGTGTCAGTAGTTGATCACTTAGTCTAGATTCAGAATTCCGAAATAATTTGTCTTACCCATTAAAAATTTTTGTTATGGTTGTTTTAAAATGGTTTTGTGGCATAAAAAATAAAAATAAAAACAAAGAAAAATAGAAACAAAACAAGAAAACCAACTCTGAGTACTAACAGGCCAGATTTGCTTTCATCCTTGCAGACTCTGGCCATCTATGACCGGTTTGGCCGGCTGATGTACGGACAGGAAGATGTGCCCAGGGATGTCTTGGAGTATGTTGTGTTTGAAAAGCACCTGGTAAATCCCTATGGGAGCTGGAGAATGCATGGCAAGATCATTCCCCCATGGGCACCCCCTAAGCAGACCATCCTTAAGGTAAGCGTGATTTAAGAGAGCTGGGGCAGTGCTTATGCCATCTTAAGCCACTCCTGTTGGGCTCCACCTAGTGGAGAGAGGGGGTGATGCAGCACCAGGGAAGGGGAAGCCTCCATGGAGGAGGTGAGGGTGAATCTCTTCTGCATAAGTCACGGACTCAGATGGTAGGTAACTCAGCTTCCTGCTCTTTCAGACGGTGATGATCCCTGGGCCCCAGCTGAAACCCTGGGAAGACTATGAAGAGCCACAGGGAGAGGCCCATAAGCCTCAGCTATCTTGATGGCAAAAATGACTCCTGGGTTGAAACATGGGTGATGAGGTGGCTAGATGCTGTGGAGTCTTGGAGCTGTGAAGTCCATCATCTCTCCATCATGCTGTAGAAAGATCTACCTTTGTCCTTTCCTCTCCTGCTCGGGTGTTTCCAGCCATCTCCTCGGCAGCCATGGCTGATGGCTGGTCCCAGGTGGGTGGGTAGCTGATGTGCACATCCCTGAACCCACTTCTTTCTTTTTAAATTGTATGTCTAGCTTCTGAGTCTCAATGGAAAGTATGTTTTGGATACCTGTTTTTTCTGCGGCGGAGACCGTCAGGAGCAAACTGGCAGAATTTTCTTTTTAATTACAATGCAGGGATTAGAGTTTGAAATAAAACACTGTGAGGATATTGGACAAACTGTGGTGAGTTGTGTACCTGTCCCTGGGCTTAGGCTAGAAGTAGACCAGAGGGCAGAAATGGAAGATGGGCTGAACTGTGAGTGATGTGGCTTCCAAGAAGCCCAGACATGGGAAGAATAATGAGTGTTCATTGAAGATTCAAGGTCTTTTCTCATATGCTGACTCACCTAATCAGCATTTGTACTTCATAGAAGAATGTAAATCCAAAGAAATCATTTATCCTTCAGCCTTTGGATTGTGTTCCTAATTATCAGCTGCATCCTGGTGTGGTCCCAGGAAGCGTGGGAGGAGGCAGGGGCCATGGAGGAGGTGATACATTTGGGAAATCCATCTGTAAGACTTTGTTCCCTGATTTCTAGCACCTCTTGGAGATGGTGACTGTTCTTTCCAGCCCCCATTGGTAAGGCAAATGTACTAGAATATGAACCTGTTTTGAGTGAAGCAGCCTCGCCCCTCCTTGTTCCTGAGCTCTAGCTGGGCTGTCAGGAGGAGGATGTGGGACTTGATCTGCTTATGTGTCCTGGGTGGTTTGAGGTATGGCAAGGGAAGTCGCTCTGTACTAGCAGCAGGCTTGGCTTGTACTATAACTTTCATCAGCCCAGTGTGGGCTCCCCTTAAAAAACAGGACCTTAATTGTCATACTTTCTATTTTCCCAGCCTAGAATTTTCTTTTAATGAGTCTGTCACTTAGGGTCAGGATTAATCTGTTCTGACCTTATCCTGAGAGCAGAATCCAAAGAAACTAGAATCAGGTCAAGAATAACCTAACTCCTTGGGATGCCTGGGTGGCTCAGTCAGTTGAGCATGCAACTCTCAATTTTGGCTTAGGTCATTATCTCAGGGTCCTGGGATGGAGCCCCAAGTTGGGTTCCGCACTCAATAGGGGAGTCTGCTTGGTATTCTCTCTCTTTCCCTCCCCCTCTGCCCCTCCCCCCAATTATGCTCTCTCACTCTTTCTCTCTCCCTCAAATAAGTTTATTAAAAAAGAAGAACCTAACTCCTCAGTCTTTCTGAAACCACCATCTCAGCAAAGCCTCCAACAGACCAGTCCCCACTGGGGAAAACTGATGTTTTTACAACAGGTGCTGAATGCAGACTACAGGAACGAGATGTGTATGCCTAGGGGAGAGGCAGCACTGGTGGCTTAATCCAAAGCAGCCTCTCTTAATCATACTACTTAAGTCTCAACCCTTTTGGCTTAAAATGTACATCATTTTGGAGGCATTTCTGCTGAAGTGAGGTTTGGCCACATCCTATTTGCCTGAGCCCTGGATTAAGGCAAAATGAGAAGGCAAGCGCTTTCAGCAGGATCCACAGCTGGGGAGTATGGAGTAAGAGGAAGTAATCCAGGGAGGGTAGGGAAGCAGAGGAATGAAAAGAGCGCACTTACTGGGCACGTGACCAGTTGATTTCTCTGAATATGTAGAAACAGTGCTTCAGATGACTGTTTCCTCCCACTCCCCGAGGTCTGTGTCAGGGGTCTCTAGATAATCCTGAATAGTGGCTAAGCGCTAGCTGCCACCAGGGCACCAGAGGATAAGTGCAATTTCCATTTCCCCTTGGGATCAGATCCAGCGGAGCAGATGGCCCAGATGTAAAGGATTGGCTCGAAGGGCTGGGCAGAGACCGTCTGCAGTGCCAGCCACAGAGCTGGGGACTGGCTGAGAATTAGCCAGACCACCCCGAAGGTCTGAAGGCTGCAGTGTAGTTACCTCGGGCTTACTCTTGTTTCCCCACCTATCTACTGTGCCTGTTTAAGAACATTGGAGAAAGAAAATCACCGTAATGAATAAGCTAGAACTAACTCTAGTGGTCAAGAAAAAGCATTCTTTATTTTCCCCCCATGGTTTATTTCACAGCAGGGGTTATAGGAACAACTTTTCTGTTCCCAGCTAGACCAGACCCAATGGACTTGTTCTGATGTGCGGTTAGCAAAATTGTCATCGGCTTAGAAGCAGGTTAACTAGCCAGAGCGCAGAGCAACAGTACACTTTAATTACTGCTCTGAAATCCCAGGGCAAGGGACCAGGTAAGTGGGAGGGGCTAGATATGGGAACAAGGGCATCGAGTCCCTGAAAGACTGGGTTTTTCCATTCCTTGTTTTGGAAATAGAGCATTTTGCTACTTTTTCTGGCAAAGTCCTGAAGCTGCCCAGAGTATTTATATGCAAACTCATTTTTTCCTCCACTGGGTATTTGGTCTCTTGTTTTGTCATTTCCTTCCCTGTGAATGGCATCAGGATCTGCGCAGTTAGAGGGTGGGCTTATTGCCATCTTCAGGGCCCCTGCCAAGCTCTGCCATGTTTAGTCTGTCTGTTTCCTCCCCCAACCTCACCCCTGCCAATGCTGGGACTTTGACCAGTGCTTTTCTCTTTCCTCGTTTCCCTCTGATAGTATCCTCTCATTCCAGCACTATTCTCTAGGACCACTTAAGCAAGGGTAGCCTGAACTGACTTGAGAGGATAGAGCTGAGCTAAGAAGGCGGCTTTGTTTTAAAGAGTTTTTTTTTTTTTTTAAGATTTTATTTATTTATTTGACAGAGAGAGATAGTGAGAGCAGGAACACAAGCAGGGGGAGAGGGAGAAGCAGGCTTCCCGCTGAGCAGGGAGCCCAATGCGGGACTCGATCCCAGGACCCTGGGATCATGACCTGAGCCGAAGGCAGATGCTTAACGACTGAGCCACCCAGGTGCCCCAAGAAGAAGGCTTTGTGTTTCCATGATGCACTTTCCCTTGCCCTCAGGCCTCGAACCTGCCTGGTAGCATTACTCTTTCTGAGGGCAGTTCTTGTGCTGGCTGTAAACAGGACCTGCTTGCTTTCTTGCTTCTTGGGAAGGCAACTGATGCAGGCCTCTTGTTACTGAGCAAGTGATTTGGAGTTCTCACATCAGAACCAGAAACTCCCCTGGCTCCCATTGCACTGACAACAGAGAGGGGTCCGTTTGATGACAGCCCTGGGAGGCTGGGAGGAGAGCAAGCCAGTGAGGTGAACTCGAGATGTAAGAGATGGGGCAGACGTGGGGAGGAACCATCTGAAAAAGCTAGCAAGGGGCACACGCAGACGGAGAGGGGGTCTAGAAGGGAGGGCTCCCCCCGGGCCAGTGTGGAGGACTTAGAGCCACTGCCTTTTCTCCTGTGCTCTCGGTCTCTGGTGTTGCTTTGGATGCCAGATGTTGATAAGGAAGTAGGAGTGCTTGATTGACTGTACGTCAGCAGCCAAACAGGGCAGGCGTGAGGATCAGTACGGCAGGAACTAGAGATCCAAAGTCAAGATGGCAAGGTCGTTAAGGCATTTCGGGCTCCTCTTCTGAGCCATTTAAGTTTTTCGCCTGATTTATCTTTGAACTTGAATTAAGTGGCTTCACAAGCTGCCTATGGTGACCTTTACAGCCTTTCTCAATCCCTGATGTTGCCAATGCCTTGCATGGTTTCATTTCTTCTCAAAAAAGGGTCAAAAAGGGGGGGTCTCCTTATGAGAACATGTGGGCTGGGCCTGCTGACTTCCTTTCATCCCTAACATGGGCTGCACCAGCGGGTGTCCAGACACAGCTTGTGTCCAGTCCTCTAGCTGGATGGGAGGATTCCTTAGAAGCAGAGGGTCTGGCCTTTGTTCTCTGGAGCAGGAACAAAAGTGGGAAGTAAAGAGAGGGTGAGACTCTGTTGGGGTCTGAGCCACACCTGTCTTGTACAGTTTGTCTTCCGAATGAGTTGACTTCTGGCCTTGTTGGAGAGGGGAGGTGGCCCAGGGTCTCTGACTTAGCTCTTGTAGGAACACGTAGGACTTGGAAAGGACCTTGGCTCCTGAAAACCAGCCACCTGACGTTTCACCTCACATGATGGAGTTGTTACTCGCAGTCCCAAGGATAGACATTTGGAGGGGAGAGTTCCTCATGTGGAGCTGTAGAATCGCCTTCTCCTTGGTCTTCAGTTAAGGAGGAGGACTCCTGAGCCTCAGCTTCTTGGAGACTCGGCTCTGGGGCTGAGCTGGTCCTCGGCGCATGTCCTGAGGCTTCTTGGAGCTCCCTGACACCTTCCGGGGTAAAAGTACTGGCTGCCTTGCTCACCTCAGGGCGGGAGCTTTTGCTTTCTGGAAGGAAGCTACCTGGAGGTCTGTGGACTAAAAGGCATGGTGGGTTCTCAGGGACTGTGGGGAGAAATATTTCTGTCTGAGTAGCTGTTAAAGCCAGAAGGCCGGATTCCTCAGATGGGGCTCCAGTTCCCTCCCAATCACAGTTGTCTGCCGTGATGCCCTTTATCTTATTCCCTTCTGGATCTGTGACTTCCCATTGACACAGCTCTGCCATCCTGCTGCCCACACCGCTTGCTCCCTGGGGACTGCCTGTGGGTTGGCCTGTGTTGGAAGCGTCTGGCTGGGGCCAGGGCGCCCCCGAATCTGTGCCTTCCTGGGGGCAGACTGTCTCCTGCTCTCCGCTGACTTTAGCTGTTTCTTTGGAAAAGTGTTCTTCATTCCCTCCAGATGCTGCCTTTTGAAGGATCATCTCTCCCTGCCCTTGGGACTTTCTGTCCACCTCTTGTTCCGGTCGCCCTTTCTCTACGGCTTCTTTATTCACCTCCCAAGGGCAGATTTCCAGATGGAAATCTTTGGCAGATGGAGCCTCTTCTGCTTCCCACGGACACACTTCTGCCACCTTGGCCCCCACACTGCCTGCTTCCTCAGAACTGCCTTTGCCCCTGTCAGAAGCTCGCAGGGCTGGTTGTGGAGGCAGCCCCCCAGAGTCTTCACTCTCCCAGGGACACACCGCCTCCTGTTTCCCATCTGCCCTCTCTGGCTTCTGAACCGCCACAGCTTTGGGCTCTGGTCTTCTTGGGGCTCTCCCCTTCTCCTCTTGAGGTTGCCCTTTTCCATCTTGGCTTGCTGTCCCTTCATCAGGGACACTTTCAGTCGCCTCCCAGGGGCAGATCTCAGCTTTGGCGCTGCTGTCAGGTTTAGGAGCATCCAAGGCGGGAGCATCCCATGGGCACACCTCAGCGAGCCTGCCCCCAACGCAGACCAGTGCCTGAGAGCCAGCTTTAGGTTGGTCACAGCCCTGACTGTCTGGGTGAGAGAGAGCGCCTGCCGGCACCATGCTTTCCCATGGACAGATAGATTGTAGCTCGTTGCTTGTTTTCCCCCCATCTTCAGTAGTGAATTCTCCTGCTTTTGAAGATGGGGCTTTTTCTGGGGTTTTGTGTTCTGGGAGGGAACCCGTCTTTGGGTCTTGTGTCAGGCGCCCTTTCTCTGCTGCCTCATCCCTCACTTCCAAGGAGTGTCCCTCTGCCGCTTTGCTACTCGTGCTGAGGGGCGAGTCTGAGGCCTCAGGGCCCTGCACAGAGGGTTCCCTCAAGGCCTTCTCCCAAGGACAAACAGCTTCCTGCTCTTGACTCCGTTTTGTCTCCCATTTTGATATGTCTTCTCCCAGGGAGATGAGTCTCTCTTTTTCTAGAGTTTTCTCCCCCTGCTCTGCTGAGTCACTCCTCTCTTGTTCCGATCCCGGCCCAGTAGCTCCTTCATTCAGCTCCCAGGGATGGATCTTGGCTTTCTCACTGGTAGGCGCTTTGTCCACTTCCCAGGGACACACCTCAGCTGCCCTGCAGCCCATGCGGTCCAGTTCCTGGAATCCAGCTTTTGGTCTCTCTGTGCCCAGAGTGTCTGAATGCCAAGAGGAGCCGCCTGGATCCAAGCTTTCCCAGGGACAGGCCACCTCCCGCTCCCAGGCCGGCCTCTCTGGCTTCTCTGGAGCAGTAACAGCTGTCTTGCTGGGGCCAGGACGTGCAGAAGCCTTTCCTGTGTCGTTTGGAAATTTCCTAATGGCCTCAACTCCCAAAGCCCTTTCCTGCCCTGCTCCAGCACCCACCTCCCACGGACAGACCTCAGCCTTCTCAGCAGGCACGGTGTCGTCCGTGTCCCATGGACAGATCTCAGCAGTTTGGCTTCCCACACTGCCCGACACGTGGCGACTGGCTCTGGGTCCGTCTGCGTCTTGAGGACCTGGTTGTGGGGAGAAGCTCCCAGGGTCCCTGTTCTCCCAAGGACAGACTGCTTCCTGCTTTTGGATTTGTCCTGCGAGCTTTTCCCCAGCTGTGCCATCTTTGATCCCTGACATTCCAGGCGCTTTCTCCTTGTCCTTTTGAGATTCTCCTGCTTTTGCTGTCTGGCCCAATGTCCAGTCCTCCCTTATTCTTTCATTTACCTCCCAAGGACAGAGTTCTGCCCTGGCAGGTATTACTTGCTTCAGCTCTGGCCTGGGATCTTCCTGGGGACCTACCTGCGTTTCTCTGCTTCCTCCATTGCTAAGGAGTTGGCCACCAGCTTTGGCTGAGGAATTATCTAGACATGGGCTGGAGGGCCCAGGGGCTGAGCTCTCCTGGGGACACACTGACTCCTGCTGTTGACCCCTTTTCTGCACCACCTTCCCAGCTCGTTCTCCCATCTCTGCAAAGAGCCCTTGTCTGGAGGGTTTCCCCTTTTCCTGGAGAAATTCTCCCCCTGTCCCCTGACTCAGCATTTCCTTCCCAACTACCTCATCACCCAGCTCCCAGGGACAGATCTCTGCTTTCCTGATAGGAGCATCTCTTGCCTCCCACGGACCCACCTCCGAGATGCTGCTGCCCAAACTCCCGGAGCAGCCAGGGGCTCCTGGGGCCGGGGTGGGGACTGCCGAGGGGCCCCGGAAATCTGTCCTCTCCCATGGACAAAAAGACTCCAAGTTTCCACTCAGTTTCTGTTCTTTCCAGAAGGTTGCTTTCTTGGAGGTTTCCTGCTTTTCCTGGGGAAGCTTCTTCACTCCCTCCTGGAATGGTTTCCCATTCTCTCCCTCGAATACCTCCCAGGGACAGAGCTCTGCCTTGGCAGTGTCAGGTGGACAAACTTCTGGGCCTGTGGCTTCCCGCTGATGCTTCTCCACCTCTCCAGCTTCTCTGCTGCCCACTGCCTCAGACCTGCCCTTGGTTCTGTCAGAGTCCTGAGAGACTGACCGAGGGGACTGACTCCCGGGATCGGCACCCTCCCAGGGACACACGGCCTCCTGCCCCCTGACCAGCCTCTCTGGCTTTTTCCGGGCAACAGCCGCCACACTTTGGGTCTCTGACTTCTCCGAGGCTTTCCCTCTCTCTTGGGAATCATCTAGAGCTTGTCGTAATGCTCCCTTCTCAGGGGCCCCTTCGCTTGCCTCCCAGGGGCAGATCTGGGCCTTGTAGCCATGGTCAGGCTGACTTGCTTCTGACTGGGTGACTTCCCTGGGACACATCTCTGCCATCCTGCGGTCAGCACTGCCCAGGGACTGGAGGCCAGCTTTGGGCAGTTCCCGCCATGCACCAGGGGCTTCTTTTGCTCGCTCAGCACTTTTGTCCCCAACTGTGCCTTGCCTGGCTTGCCTCAGTGTAGCAGACCCTGCTTTACTTGCTCTCTCTACTTTCCCCTCCCCTAGACTGTGGGATGTCCTCCTGCCTCTGTCTTCTTGTTCCCTGCTGCCCTCCCGGTGACAGACTTGAAGCATTCTGCTGGTGTGAGCGTTCTGTTGGTTCTGGAGGGACTCCTCATCATCACAGGGTGCAAGGGTGGCCTGCTTACTCACCACCGCCTTGGGCCAGCCTAGCCTGGGGGATCTGGGGCATGCCCCCACACCCTGTCCTGCAGCTCTGCCCTTCTCCTCTGTCTCAGGACTCCCTCCCTCGCTCTCCTTCTCTTTGTGAGTGCTCCGAGAACGGGTCAGAGCTTTGATAGCCAGGCCTAGACTGTGCATGGAACCCTGCTGCATGGGGGTCTTGAGGCTGTGGGATTTAGAGAAGACCTTAGGCTTGTCCTCGTCCCCCTCATCAGCTCCCCCTTGGAGACGTCTGTCCTCTGTGACTACCGCACTCTCCCCAGTGCCCCCTTTCTCGACTGCAACAGAGAGGGCTCTCCAGAGCTTGGCCCGAGCTGGGGCAGGGGAGAGGCTGCTGCGCTCTGGCCCTGAGGGGCCTTCTTGAGCCGCATTTCCTTTCTTGACTGGCAGTTCTGCATTCTCCCAGGGGCAGACGAAAGCGAGTAAGCTGGGGCTTTGGAGGGGTACGGGAACTGGTGCCAGGGCAGGGACCGGGGTCGGGGCTGGGGCTGGAGCTGGCATCAGGGCTGGAGCCAAGGTGGAGGTGGGAGACAGCCTGCTCGGCTCTCCCGGGCATTCTCCTGACAGGGCCATGATGGGCGTGGAGACCTGGTGCCGGACCGGCGGGTGAGGCAGCCTTCTCGCAGCCTCCTCCTGAAGCCTCCCGGCGGCAGCCATGTGGGAGCCATCCACACCGCAGCTCCTGGCCGGGGAGGGTGGGGCTGACCGGGGGGCCCCTTGAGCTCCATCCAGCCTCCTGACCGACGACAGCCTCCTCCCCGGGCTCGCCAGGGCTGCCTCGGCCTTCTTTCTCTCCTCTCGCTCCTTGGCCTGCCGATAGGTCTCCTCCAGGTAGGCCTGGCTGGCCACGAGCAGGGCCTTTTCCCCGGAGCCCGCCACCACGCTGAGCGACTTCTGCAGGGACGCGGGCCGGGCCCGGGGGAGCCTCTCGCACACTGTCAGGTTGTGGGCGCTGGCCGACCGGAAGCCCAGGGCGGGGGGCCCGTTCACCGACTCCAGGCTCTCCCTGCTTTCCCTCGAGGCCTTCTTGGCCAGCTTCCTGCGCAGCAGCGAGTCGAGGAGCGGGGGGTCCTGCTCCCGGCGGTGGCCCCGGCGCTTGTGGTCGTAGGCGCTGCGGGACTTGCGCAGGGCCGGGGGCCCCTCGGAGTCCCGGAGGCTGGAGCTGAGGAGCCGGCGGCGCGAGGACCCGGGCAGGCTGCCGCAGCTGGGGGAGCCCGAGTCCCGGGAGTGCTGCCGGGCCAGGGCCTCTGGGAACTCGGCCAGGTACCTCATGAAGGAGCGGCCCAGGCCCCGGCGCCAGCTGCCCCGCTTCTTAGGCAGGTGCGGGTTGTTCGCAGCCATTTCCTTGGTCTTGTGGACCTCTAGCTGGGCGTAGAGCTTCTTCAGCTCGTCCTGAGGGGAGGGGGGCGTGAGGAGAGCAGAGCCCACTGTCAGGTAGAGGGCGAAGCTCTTTCCAGCCCCTGGCTGCCCTGCCTCCCCTTCTCCCGGCCATTATTTGGACCATTTTCTCGGGAACATCTCTTTCCCACCAAGTTGTGTCCCTTCCCTGCTTGGAGAACTCTCAGAATCCACCCGTCCGCTCTGAGCCACATCCGCTCGGCTCTGAGGGTGCAGGGTGCACTCCTTTCTCTCTGATCTGTTGGGAGGCCACCCGCTGGGGGACGGGAAGCCTGGGTTCGAGGCTGCTGACCTGAAGGCTATTTTCTTGAGCTCTCAGAGCCTCTGCTTCTATGAAGTAACAAGAGCTGGCTGCCTACTGTTAGCTTCCTTAGGAGGATCACATGAGACTGATGGTGTGAAAAGTGCCCTCTTTGGGTGCAAGTAAGGGAGTGGGACTTTGAGAGTCTTCTACTTTGGATTTCTCCCCAAAGCCAGCATCAGCATCGGGAGAGAGACTGGGTGCTGCTCCACAAAGTAGGGGGTGCAGGGTGGCATTGCTGAGGCCGGCGCCTCCACACTCTCCGGCCTCCCTGCTCGACTGGGGCCTTGGTTGAGCCTCTTCCCAGGGGGGCAGAGCCCAGAGGGAGAGGAGGACACGGGGGAAAGACAGGCAGAGGCAGTTGGGACAAGGAGGGAATTGGGAGATGTAAACAAGTCAGGTGGACAGGGAGGCCCCAGTGGAGATGGAGGGAATGGACAAAATGGCTTCCTGAGGTTGTTCCCACACTGTAGGTTTTATCAAACAACAGGCTGAGACCGCCAAGTTTCCTTATTTCCTACCCACTGAGGGGTTCTGATCTGGGTTCCATGACTATGCCACCCCTAAGCAGAAAAAGAAGGGTAAAGATACTCTCCTGATGTAAGACTCAGGAAAAACTTCCTTTCTCTGAGACTGCCGGGTCCAGGGAATGGATATCTGGCTGTAGAAATCTCTGGTAGGCACTAACCACCTGAACTACGAAGCCCCGTTGCTGGCCCTCGGGTCACCAACTGCCTAAGTGTGCTGCCCCTCATGATGCCCCTGCTGGTGGGAGTAGAGCTCCACCCACGGCTCTGACTCTCGCCAAGTGGCCTGGGCCTCAGGGATCTGGGTTCTGGGCCTCTGGGGGTCTTTCCACTTAGGCGGTGTGTGACCTCATCTGAACCGACTCAGCGGAGGCGGCTGAGGGCAATGGTGGAGAAGGGAGGGGGGCAGGTCTTCGAGAGAGGGAAAGCGAGGGGCAGGGAAGGGGCGCTGCAGGGTACATAGCCCAGACGGCAGGGCAGCAGTGATCTTGGCCCAGTCCCTAAAAGCAAGCATCCAAAGCAGGTGAGGAGGGCGGCCCATACCCGAATGTCTCCGGGGTCCAGGCTGCGCTCACTCCAGGCTGAGGCGATGCTGCTGTCCAGGTAGGAGCCTGAGCGCTGCAGGTCCAGCTCGTCGTCGTACACCTCATCCACCATCTCCTCTCGGGGAGGAGCCCCTGGCTTCTGGAACTGCTCGGGGGGCGGGGTATGATGGGGAGGGGAGTCAGCTTGGCTCCCTGTTTACTCTTATTGCCACCTGCCCCATGGAATCCATCTTTACTTTGGGAATCTTCAGCCCCTCTCTAATTTGCAATTCCAAGGGCACGAAGAGTTTTGCTCCCCCTCATCCTCCCTGATTTTCTTGATCTCAGAGACCGGGGAGAGGGGTGTCCTACGCAGCCGCCCCCACAATTCCTAGCCATGTCCTTCAGCTCCCCGACCTATCTCTCTCTAACTGCGTCCAAGTTGATTTTTCGGAGCCCACCAAACTAAACTGCCAGGTGTTATAAGGACCCCTCCAGCCCTAGCTCGGATTTCCTTTTCCCTGAGATGGGAGGCAGAGAGATACAGTAGCTTCCTCCCCACCCCCACCCCAAGTGGGCTCCTCACTCAGGCCCCTGTGGCTCAGCCCACTCACGCCAGGGTGTCATCCTCACTCTGACCTGGAGAGGGCGCTGTGGCGGCAGCAGATCCACGGTGCCCCTTATAAAGGGGCTGGGGTCTGGCTCACAGCCAGGAGGGGGAAGACCTCACCTTAGGAATGAAGATCAGAGCTAGTGTGGTGGTGACGGTGCTGTGGGTGTGGAGGAAGAAGAGGAGCAGGGTCCAGTCTGGGTGCAGGGAGGGAACCAGCACAAATCTGAGGGTGGGAGGGAGGGGTCCATTAGCTGTGGGTGGGAGTGGCCTCTTCCCCCTCACCTGTCCCACTGGCTCACCTCCCAGCCCCAGCCCTGATCTCTGTGGAGGTTCTGGGTGGGTTGAAAACGGCCCTTTTCCTTCTTCCTGCCCTCTGTAGGACGTAGGTCCTACCTCAAGGCTCACATTAACCCCCACCTCCGAGAAGCCCTCCCAGACTACTCTTCTCTTCTCTGGTTGCCTAGAGCACAGACCTGTGCTCCCCAACTCTGTTATAGACTGCCCTGTCAGTTGATTTTGCCCCCACCACAGGGCCAAGTCCTTGTGAACACTCATAGCAGGCCTGCTGCTGGATGGGCCGAGGTGTGAGGTGGGGGAAAGGCAGGGAGAATTGAGCATGTGTGGGAAGGAGCATGGTGGAGGTGCTGGAGATGTGGCTTAGGAATAGGAGAAGAATTAGGCGTGGGCATGCTTCCTCTTTTGGGGTTCTGGGTGAGACATGGGGTGCAGGGAGGGCATCTGTGGGGAAGGGAGAGAGCTACAGATGGGGGGGGCCTTCCTCGCCTTGCCGAGGCCTAGCCATGTGTCGAGGATGGCTGTGGGATGGGGTTCCCCGGCCTGGGAGAGGCGAGTGGTGTGAGGTGGGGAGGAGTCGTGGATCGGACGGCCTGCCCTCACCTGGCTGTGTGGAAGGCAGCCGAGAGCGGCAGCTCATTGTGCAGGGCGATGCCCATGTAGCGCGGCTCGCGGAGGGCCGAGGGTACGGCTCGGGTGGCGTAGCAGAGGAAGCTGCCCCAGCCCAGGAGCAGCATCTCGGCTGTGGGAGAGCAGGGAGCAGAGAGCCAGGCGCCAGCTCAGCAGCCACGTGGCCCCTTTCTGTGTCTGGTGTGCTGGGGGGTGGGCGGGGGC
Organism: Halichoerus grypus; assembly: GCF_964656455.1. NCBI lineage: Eukaryota > Metazoa > Chordata > Mammalia > Carnivora > Phocidae > Halichoerus > Halichoerus grypus. Next base: position 186,495,839 of record NC_135713.1, read on the forward strand.
CTGGGCCAGGGGCACTGGGGACGAGGCAGGAGGGCCAGGTAGGTCAGGAGGACCCCTGGAGGTGCAGCGTGGAGGGCCAGAGTGAGGCGGGCTCAGCAGAAGCAGCTCACCCACAACCATGATGTAGTCCCAGCGGTCGTGATGGCAGAGGTAGAAGTGGCGGCCCGTGGGAGTGTGGCCTCGGGTCACCAGGGGCGTGTGGCTGCCTCGTTCCAGGGCCCCCACGGTCCACACCACCAGGAAGCCCAGCACGAGCAGCAGGAGCAGCCCCAGCCGCTGCAGCAGCCGCCCAGTACTCAGGTGGGGGCCCCGCTGAGCCGAGCGAGACAGAAACACCTGGAGCACCCTACAAGGGTGTGGATGGTGGATGGATAGGGGCGTGGGGGGAGGCCCAAGGAGAGGGGGCCGGGTCTCTGGCCTCTGTCCATGGCTTCCTTCCCCTCCATGCCTGCCTGTCCTCCTGTCCTTTCCATGTTTTGCTGCCCCCCAAAATGTTACATGCTGGGGAGGGCTATGGTGATAAGGGCAGGCCTGGGGCGGGGGGTGGGGGGGGGAGGGTGGTACACCGGGGAGTAGAACAGGTAAGGGTCTGGCTGGGAAGAACTCCACTCCATTCCAAACGCGCTGGGGCTGCCTGGAGTGGGCAGCACGAGAGCACGGTCTGCCCCCGACCCTACCTATAGAGCTTGAGTATAATGGTGCCGTAGACAGTGGCAAAACCCAGCGACCGGACCCAGCGGAGAGCGATGCAGCGGAATACGCTGGGCTTGAAGTACAGGATGAAGACCTGGAGTCGGGGGGGGCGGGGAACAAAAGTCACTGTTCTCCGATACACTTCCTCTCTCTGATCTGCTGATCTTCCTAACAGACTTGCCATAGAGGCGTTGTCACCTCCATTCCTCAGAGAGCAGCTGAAGTATCAGAGAGGTTAGGTCATTTGTCCTAAGTCACACAGTAGGCCAGGGAGCTCTTTTTAGCCTAGACTCTTTGGCTCCAGAGCTCACCAGGCCAGCCTGCCATTTGTAGATATGAGTACGGGGATTTTGAGGTCTCCGAATCTCCCTAAGAGGGCAGAAAGGAGGAAGGATTCTGGGGTTTGGAGGGCGCCAGCCAGGGATCAGATGGGGCCAGTTTCTGGCCACAAACTCACAGGAAAGTAGAGCAGCAGGGATCCAAAAAGGATGGTTTCCAGCAGGACAACACCAGAGGTTCGGATCCTCTGTGAACCCAGGAAAGAGAGAGGCGGGTGAGCAGGGCAGTGGGAGGGCAGAGCCTGGACGATGGTGGGGGAGAATCTCAGGCCTGTTTTAGAGGTCACTCGGTGGCCCTGGGCCAAGGCCTCACCCTGTAACATCAGCTCCGCCCTGTCCGTCCACAGCCACGGCCCCCACCCCCACCACAGGCTAAGACCAAGGTTGCACATAGCTCCTGTCCCCCAGTCCCAGCCGGGGCCTGGCTGCAGACCTGGGCTCCAGTCACAAGCTGCTGGAGCTAGAAGGATCTCACACATTCCCCCAAACTTTGGGTCAGACTGCTAACCCCTTCTCTGCCTGATAACCATTCAGTTGACCTTCAAGCCTGGCTCAAATGTTACGTTCTCCAGACAGGCTTTCCCAGACCATCTCGGGCAGGACAACTGGGTCCTTTCTCGGAGCTCCCATGGCAACCAACACACTCTTCCATCCTCGCCTCTGTTTTGCTGTGCTGTCATTTTCTTTATATGCCTGCTTCCTCTGGGAGCTCCAGGAGGGTCTAGATCACTTCTCCCCAGCGCCTACAGTGTTTTGAATCAAGTCCAATGCCTACACTTTACAGGTGAGGAAACAAATCTAAGGCAGTGGGGTCACTTGCCCAATGTCACCTAGTGGGTTAGATTAAGAATTAAGACCAGAGCCCATTTCTTCTGAGTTCTAGTCTTAGGGAGTCTCTGGCCCCTACTTGACGCTGGGGACCCCGTACAGGTAGGGCGTGCGCGGGAGCTGTGGGGCCTTCCTTGCCTTGCTCCGGCGGTGCCGGTAGGCGAGCAGCATGCTCAGGAAGACGGCCAGCATGCAGCAGGTCTGGCAGGCCAGCACCGCCACCCGAAGCGCCGAGGCTTCCTCCACCAGGCACGGCCTGGCATCCGCGCAGCTGGTGCAGCCCTCGGCACATGGCTGGCACTGCAGCAGCCTCCCAGAGCTGCCGTGAGGGGAGCTGGGTGGCCCAGGGGGCTGGGTGGCACTCTCTTCCAACCCTATAAAGAACAAGATGGGTGCAAGGAGAGGGGCCCGGCCGGGGCATACCAGCATTTTCTCCCACTGGTCACCATAGCCCTCTCCCTGCCCTCCGACGGTCTGTCACCACCGGGGTCGGGCTGGGAAGGGGGGAGAGTGAGGAAGTGGATACTCCCAGGGGAGGACCGGGTAACAGGAAGAGGTGATGCCAGGCTAGGGCTCACTGCAGGCTCAACTTGGGTCCGACTGGCGTGTTAGGGGCTCATTTTCAGAAGGCACAGACACCCCACATTGGACCCTGCCTGCCTCGCTTGCTTCTCTCGACCTTCTGCCCTCGCCCCGCAAGACCCCTCCCAGTGTCTCACCCCAGCCTTTTCTCCCCAGATGCCCCCTCCACCCAGCCCAGCCTGGCCCTCACCACAGTTAACATACCCCTGGAGCGGCTTGCCCCGTAGAAGCCAGGTCGGCAGCGGCAGAGGTAGTGGCCAAGGACAAAGCCCCGACTCTCCAGGGGGACACACTGCAGGGATGACAAACACGATAGGTACTTATATGGGGCTTTCCCTCCTGGGAAGAGATGGAGGGTCCACGTACCTTCCTATCCACAGCACCCCCTCCATACGAGGGACCCCCACCCCCAGAAGTCCTCCCTAGTCCTTAGGAAGCCTTTCCTCTCTGGAAACCCTACTTTATCCCCACCATGGCCTCTTTTCAACAAAGAGTATGGGAAGAGATCACCCTTTTATTCTGAGTGGCAATGACAGGAGCCTCACAGGACCCATTTCCCAGTGCCCAGCTGTTGGTACAGCGAGGTGCTGGGGGGAGATGGAAGTGGGGAGAACTTGGAGTCCAATCACACCTGTGTGCCTACATCCTGCTTCAAGGGGTCCCCGTCAGCCTCCCTCTTTGGCTCGCAGGTGGGTTGAAAAGGCCCCCACAGAGGAGCAGCTTCCCCTACCAGGAGCCATCTGACTTTGGCACAGGACTGCTTTCCCCAGCCCTAATGCCAGGCTAATGCCAGGCTGGTGGGATGCCAAGGCCGGCTCTTTTTTCCAGCTCCGTCCATTGATGTTTGCCCAGCAGGGGACGGAGCAGACCTCAGAGCCAGGCAGGGGAGATGAGCACATGGATGAGGTCAGATCTGCTGTGGGCAGTGGTTAGGGACAGACCTAACAGTGGGACAAAGAAAGGGGTTCGCCCTGGGGGGTTCTACATCGAGCGCCTGACTTCACCTAGAAAAGTTGCAGGGTGGTCCTTCTGAAATTGTGGCTCAGCTTCCCTTCCTGCCAAGAGCACTAGAACACGCTCTGTTCCTGCCACTGTCTGCACAATCAGGCCAATGTGCACCGAGAGGTGATGTGGCTGGGTTTAATAATGCACTGAATAATGGGAGCCCTTCTCCCTGGACTTAGCGTTCCAAAAACATGTGCCCCAAAACATGTGCCCCAAAGAGCCACAGATGCCCAAACCCGCCCCCCCTCCCAGCAGGCTGCAGGGCTCGCCTTGGCTTCGGTTCAGCTCAGGCACGACACGCGGTCAAGTGCAGCCGTGGAGCAGATTAGTTCACTGGCCTCCCAGTTTCTCAGTCCTGGGCTTGCAGGATTACCAGCCATTGCTTTCCATTATCCAGATTCTCCTGCATCCATGCCTTTGAGTCTGCCGGCATCTGGCTTGGGTTCCATCACCTTTACCAATCCCAGAGCTCTTCAAGCTCCTTCTTGAAGATTCCTCCCACACCCCAACCAACAATTACACTTAGAAACCGAGAGCTCTGTCAACATGGAGAATGTGGTCCAGGAGAAGGAAAAGGGATGATTAACAGGGGCTCAGGAAGTGGTCCTGGGGATGGATCCTAGAGCACCCGGTACCAGAAGGGAGAGAAGGCAGGGAGGCATGCTGAGATTTCAAAGGAATGAGGGTGGCTATCTCCAGTGGGGGATGGGGAGTAGGCTGTAAGTGTCCTCACTTTTTTTTTTTTTTTAATGTAGGCTCTATGCCCAATGTGGGGCTTGAACTCAAGGCCCCCAGAGATCAAGAGTCACATGCTGTATGGACTAAGCCAGCTAGTCCCCCCTCACTTTTTTTCCCCAAGGTTCATATTTTTTATTAGTCATTCAACTTTTTTCTTTTTTAAGATTTTATTTATTTATTTGACAGAGAGAGATAGTGAGAGCAGGAACACAAGCAGGGGGAGTGGGAGAGGGAGAAGCAGGCTTCCCGCTGAGCAAGAAGCCCGATGCGGGGCTCGATCCCAGGACCCTGGGATCATGACCTGAGCCAAAGGCAGACGCTTAACGACTGAGCCACCCAGGCGCCCATAGTCATTCAACTTTAAGTGCCTATTATGTATCAAGCAGGAGGAGTTGGGAATTTCTCAGAAATGACCATCAACATATCATTTCTGAATTTTCTTTTCTTTTAGTTTTTATTTTTTATTGAAGTATTTTTTTGACAGTTTAAGTGTCCTCACTTTTAAATAGCCTGGTATCTCGGGGCGCCTGGGTAGCTCAGTCGGTTAAGGGTCTGACTTCAGCTCAGGTTATGATCTCTGGGTTGTGAGATGGGTTCCTTGCTCAGTGGGGAGTCTGCTTGTCCCTCTGCCCGCGCGCGTGCACACACACACACTCTCTCTCTCTCAATCTCAAATAAATAAATAAAATCTTTAAAAAATAAAAATAAAAAAATTAAAAGCCTGGTATCTCATTTCTGTCCCTCTCATTGCTAGGGATTCCCCTGGAGCCCGGAGGTTGGTATGCTTTGGTCAGCTGCTCCTGGGAGCTGGGTGGGGGCAGGGATGGGAAAGGGGGAGGGAGTCAGGACCCGAGTGCCCCACCCCACCATCCTCCTTATCCTTACCTGGGTGCTGTTGAGATCACACAGGTGTGTGTTAGAGTACCAGCCTGGCCCACTGGCACACTGATTGATGTCCACGCTCTGAAGATCTACGTCCATCTGCACCTGCCCCCTAGGGCAGTGAATTGGCAGTTAGGGGTGCAGTGAAGGATGCCAAGGTAGACATGTGCCCTCAGGCCCCAGACCAGGGAGCAATGCAAGCTTTGCAAACTTTAGCAAAGTGGTTACAGTGCGTCAGGAGAGAGGGCACACCTGCATTCCATTTCTCCAGTGCTATTAATCCTCACTGTTTCTGTGGGCAACAATCTTCTTCCCTGTAGGTTGTTCCCCAACATCCCTCAGCTTTTCAACATCCTAGCATTTCCTTTTTCTATCAATGGGTAGAGGGAGGGGGCATGTCAAGACATGTGGGAGCTGGGGCTCTGATGATCTGTCTGAAGGGGATTATCACACTTCTCCACTGCATGCATACACACACACACACGCACGCACAGGCACAGAACTCAGCTATTAACCAGCCCCTCACTCTGCCCAAACCAGATCTGAATTGATCACAGCAAAGGAACTATGGAATGGAGCTGCCTGGCCCCAGTGCTCCCAACCCCTGCTCTGGGCTGAGCGGGGAGAGCTGGCTAGGGGCCAGGCTGCTGGCTGGCAGGAGGGAAAGCCTGCTGGGAGCAATGAATAGGGACACATAGCTGGAAAAACAATGTTGATTGTTGAGTGCCTTGCAGTTCGGTGCCCATTTGCCGCCTCCTTCCCACCAGGGCTCCCAATCACTTCTTTATTCCGGTTGAAGGAGGAAGTCAGTTATTTGAAGAGTACCAGTCGGGATAGGCAGGACTGGAACCTACTTGATGTAGGAATATAGCCACTGGGAGTGACCCTGGGGACCTGGCCAACTCCTAGACAGAAAGGGCAATGAATGGTTCCAAGCTTCCCCCCGAGAACTTTTCTTCCCTTCGAGAAGCCTCCTTTTATAGTTCTAGATTGCTTGAGAATAGCAGGTTTGACTCCTGGAATGCCCACGAGACGTCTCTTGCATGGCTTGTCACTGTCATCCACACTAAGCGCTCTCCTGCCTTCTCCCCACTACCCAGACCTGGGGGCCAAGACCCATGCCTGGCTGTACACACACGTATGGATATACCTACGTATGAGTGGATTGATTCATCCGCACTATGTATACTCACACCTGTATGTGTTAACAGACAGTTACAGATTCCCAGAGTCAACTGCAAGTATACACAGCTGAATGCAAATAGACACATCTGTGCCCCCCAGATACATACGTGTGTGCCAAATGGCCCACGCACAGCTGGCTGGACTAGGGGCCCCCACCCCCGCGTACCCACAAGTGCATCAAAGACAGCACAAACCTACTTACCTGACCTCTGGGCTGAGGTCTGGCTTGAGTCCATAGAAGGTGGCAGAAAGTCTGATAAGCCAGCCAGGACGGAGCCGGCCCTCCTGGCATTCCAGGAAGGGAGGAGATAGCTTCACATGCCGCATGTCGCCCACGTAGCCATCCCCCTGTGGCCACTTGGGGCTGCCGAGGCTCCCTAGGTCATTGGTCAGCACCCGCTTCTGCAGGGCAGAGGTGTCCGGGGCCCCGGTTGGGCTCTCCTCCTGTACTCTGCTCCCGGCCAAGTCCTGAAGGATGGTCTCCTCCCCCATCCGGGTGGCCTGCAGGGCCAGCGGCAGGTGGCTGGCCCCTGGCGGAGGGTCAAAGGTCAGAAAAGCCCGGTATGCCCTTGGGTCCCCCTCGGCCACGCTGCGGACCAGTGCCTGGTACCACTCCACATCCTCCTCCACACTGGACTCGCGGATGTCGTTGGCTTGGAGCAGCATGTTGAGGAAATTAGCGGCCTGGGCAAGGGAGCCCGCTGCCCTCCGCAGGACGGGGGGGAGTCCTGGTCCGGCTCCTGCGCCGTGGGCTTCGTAAGGCTCGCTGCAGTTAGCCCCCGACAGCTGCTGGGCATCTCCGGAGTAGAGAAAAGCCAGGGCTGCCTCGACCCCCTCTGGGGGCACCCGCGTGGGCACAGATCCCAGTTTAACTTGGGAGGACAGAGGTGGCAGAGAGCGGAGGGGCCGCGGACCCCCCAGAGCCCAGCTGCCGAGGAAACAGCAACCCAGCAGCCCCCACACAGGGTGGGGCACGACCACTGCCCTGGGGCCCATCCTCAGGGCAGCTCTCAGGGACCCAGGGGTCCAGGCTGCCTGGGGGAATCTGGTGGCTCAGGAGAGCCCAGGCAGAGGTTGGCTGGCTCCACGCCTCCTATCCTCGCTTTCTCTCTCCCTCTCTCCCTGTCTCTCTCTCTCTCACGCTGTGCTGTCTTGCCTGTTTTTCCTTCTCTCTAACGTCATCAGCTGGCTTCTGGATGTAGGCATGAGGGCTCTGCCCCTCCTCTCTCAGTGTGACCCCCCATTGCAAACCCTCTTAATCCTGGCACCACCCCTCTTCCCTCCTCCTCTCATCCAGCATCTAGGCTCCCTTCCCCCACTCCCCACCCCACATCAGCTCGAGATAGAGAGAGAGAGAGAGAGAGAGAGAAATGGGAGGGGAGAGAAAGAGACCAGTCGTTCTCTCCCTCCCTCCCTCTGCCCTTCGCTCCATTAGGAGAGATGGGCAAATCCAGGATGGGGCGTCATAGCAACCGCAGATGAGCTTGTGCCCCTCTCTCCACCCCTCTGCTCCACTCAGCCTCCTGGCAGCAATTGCGACGGGCATGATAAAGGGCCGAGCTGTAGCTCCTGGCAAGCTGCTCTGGCCGCCTGGACCCCCCGACACAGTGCTGCCGAACTGCAATTTGAGATTTGGGGTGGCGAGGGTGGGGAAGAGAGCCTAATATAACCACAGCCAGTCTCCATACAAACTGTGGCAGTTTATCAAGTGTTTCTCGTGTGCGTTATCTCAATGAATCTTCCCCACAAGCATGTGCGGAAGGTCAATATTCTTATCCCCATTTCACAGATGCAGGCACTGAGGCTCAGAGATGCACCCGAGATCACATAGCTCACTTTAAGTTGAGACTCAAACGCTGTTTGAGCTCTGACTCTCCACACTGGCCCCCATCAAACTCCCATGACCCTGTTATTCAAGCCTCGTTACAGAGGTGTGAATCAAGGCCCCGAGAGGTAGAAGGACTCCCCCTAGGATCACACTGTCACTGTCGTTCATGACAGAGCGGGAGCCTCCAACCGGTCTTCACCTCCCCACCCAGGGGAGCCTGTCTGCTCCAGCACCACACAGTTAACAACCACAGCCAGTGGGGGGGTGTGCGCGCGTGTGTGCGTGTGTAATGGCGACAGGAAGAAGAGAGTGAACAAAGTTTTGCTTCTGCTTCTTCCACCTTCATTTTGTCATCCTAAATCCTCTCTTCCTTTCTTCACAAAAAGGTGCCTAATCTCTCTTGCTCTTCCTGGTTTTCTTACCCCCACAACTTCCCTTAGCTGGACACGATAACTGGTGGTTGGGGGAATCGAGTTAGCACTTCCTTGGATCCAGAAGGTGTGGGTTCTTTTTTTTTTTTTAAAGATTTTATTTATTTATTTGACAGAGAGACACACAGCGAGAGAGGGAACACAAGCAGGGGGAGTGGGAGAGGGAGAAGCAAGCTTCCCGCTGAGCCGGGAGCCCGATACGGGGCTCGATCCCAGGACCCTGGGACCATGACCTGAGCCGAAGGCAGACGCTTAACGACTGAGCCACCCAGGCGCCCCCCCCCCTTTTTTTTTTTTTAAAGATTCCATTTATCATTTGGGACAAAGAGAGAGAGAGAGGTACAAGCGGCAGGTCGGGGCAGAGGCAGAGGGAGCAGCAGACTCCCCGCCGAGCAGGGAGCCCGACCCAGGGCTCCATCCCAGGACCCCGGGATCACAACCAGAGGCAAAGGCAGATGTTTAACGGACCAAGCCCCCCAGGCGCCCCAGCAGGGTGTGGATTCTTGCAGGTAGCCATAGAACAACGCTCCTGCCTTCCTCTTCCTGCTGTCTTACATCACTGCTGTGCTCCCCACCCCCCAGAGAGCTGGCCCCACATACACAAGCTGTCTCTTGGCTTCTTCCTCTCTTGCTCTGCCCACTCCCTTAAACCTTTGATGTCCCAGAGCACTGACTGTATGCAGGAAGGGATGGGTGGTGGTTTCTAGAAACTCCCCTTCCTTTACCGGTGGGCTCTGCAAACAATTCTGCGTTGGATCCTAAGTGGGAACGTCAGAGTGGGAGGGAGAGGAGGGGCTTGAGGGCAGCCCCCCAGCAGAACCCCTGTGATGGCAGAACTGGAAGGGCCTCTAGCCCAGGCCTTTCTCCGATAGAAAAGGAAACCAAAACTAAAACTGCAGGCCGGCGCAGCTGACCTTCTCAAAGCCATGAAGCCGATGAGCGGAGTCAGACCTCTATGACGCATGCATAGCTCTCTCCTCAGCCTCTGTGATTCTGTGTGCTAAGAGAGAGGGATGGAGGGGAAAAGACACTCATTCCAAGCTCTTGGCCTTACTGGTCACTGTTAGTGGAGGGCCATAAACACATTGTATGAAGACACAATAATAATTGTTTTGGTCCCCCAAGAAGCTTTTCATAATAATAACTACTAATGTTTGTGTCATGTTTTAGCATTTCTGTGTAAGTGTTCATTTAACCCCCACAAAAGCCCCTGGGGGGGATTATTACTGAACTATTTTTTGCCAATAAAACACAGGTGCAAAGATACTAGATTATTTGTTCTTGGTCATCCATCCGGGAAATGGTGTGATTAGGACTCAAAGTAGCTGGCGAGCTCCAGAGGGGCAAGGACGGTCCCTATCTCCCTCATCACTGCAGTCCCGAGGCCTAGGCCATTGCTGAATGACTAAGTGACCTCAGGACCGGTTTCAGTTCTCTGGGTTTTTCTTCTCAAACCTTTGAAACTAGGGTCCTACCTCTTCAGGGACCACCTAGATGGGCCTCAGTGAAAGAGATAGGCGTAGACACAAGACCTGTTCAACAAATACACACAAATCCCAAGATAACACTTCCTTTGCTTGAAGGTGAATTTTCAGTGCTTTTTCCCAGGACCTGGGCTACAGGCCTGGACCTTTAAGGAAAGGGAGAAAGGCAGTATTCCTTGCCCTGCCTTTGAAAGAGCTTCTGTGTGTTGTCCTGTGCCTCTGTGTGCTCTGGAGCAGTGGAAATACCCCAGATGGGGACACGCCAGGTGGGGACATAGCTTCCCTCCCAGGCCAAGAAAGTAGCTGGACAGCAGAGGGCGCTGCAGAGCCACAGACCTTGGCATTCATGGGCTAGGGAGGTTTTCCAGAGACAACCAGGCATCTTGGGGGGTCTTCTAAAGCCTCCGGTGTTCTGTGATCCTACAGCAATTTCTCTTCTTTTCTCCAGAAATCTGAGTGACACCTGCCAGGGAGCTGAAGGAGAGTGGGTGGTTTTGAATTCCACTGTACCTTTTCGAATTGTGTGACCTTAGGTAAATAACTCTCTGAGCGTCCGTTTCTTCACGGGCAAGGAAAGATGGTGTGCCGTGCAGAACTAGACATGAGTTTGTATCAGGAGCCCCTTGCAAAGCATGAGGTTGAACAACCATCCCACGCTTATATTTCCATGGTTCACTCTGTGCCCTGCAGCGTCTCTGGTATGGGGAAGAGTCCATGATGGGCAAAAAGCCAACCTGGCTCCTGCCCTTGTGGAGTTTACAGCTTAGTAGGGAAGACAGATTTTGATCAAATAACCCCACGGAGAGATGAAAAATCACAGCTGTTTCGTCAGTGTGACAAAAGAGCGGTCTGGGAGCTAGGTGGAGAGAAGGAAGGACCCAGGCAGAGAGATTTCCCCGAGGTAGTGAGGAGTGAGTTCAACTTAAGGATGAGTAGGAGTTTACTAAGCAAAAAGAGAAGGAAAAAGCCTTTCAAGAAAAGGGAATAGCTTATGTAATGGCCATATGTGTGTGAGCCTCACACAGGGCTAGCGGAACTGCAGGGGCGGGAGAACAAAGTGAAGGTTGGTGGGGAATGAGGCCAGACGGAAGCAGGGGTCAGATCACACAGGACCCCATAGGCCTCCTTAAGGGGTTTTCTCTTCAGCCTAAGAACAATGGGAAACCACGAAGGGTTATAATCACGGGTTATAGACAAATTTCCATGTTATTATTTTTTTATTTTAATTTTTTTAAGATTTTATTTACTCATTTGAGACACAGAGATACAGAGAGAGAGAAAGAGAGAAAGAGAGCATGAGCAGGGGAAGAGGCAGAGGGAGAGGGAGAAGCAGGTGCCCCGCTGAGCCAGGAGCCCAACGTGGGGCTCGATCCTGGGACCCTGGGATCACGACCTGAGCCGAAGGCAGACACTTAACCATCTGAGTCACACAGGCACCCCAATTTTAATTTTATTTTTAAGTAATCTCTACACACAACATGGGGCTTGAACTCATGACCCTGAGATAAAGAGTCGCAAACTCTTCGGACTGAGCCAGCCAGGTGCCCCGACAAATTTTCATTTTAAAAAGCTCTCTCTGGCTCCAGGACTCATACCCTCCTCACTCCAGTGCACCCTCAGGTACAAAGTTGCTAAGTTCTGCTGGCTGATCCTTCCTCCTTATCTCTTGCATCCCTCGACATCTCTCAGGGGCCAATTACAATAGTTTCCTAACTGATCTCCCGGCCTGCTGTCTCCAGTCCAGTCCTCTCCCTCCCCTCCAGTCCAGTATCCTCTACACAGCAAGCTTTCTCTTATTTGATCTTCACAGCATGTCTGCAAGTAAGTGAAGCAGTCATCTTTATTCCTATTTTGCAGATGAGAAAACTGAGGTATGAAGATGCTGTGAAGCTGGCTCATACAGGACTGTGAAAGTCAACTGTTAAAATTTCAGGAATTTTGCAAGCCAGTTGTGAAACACAGCCACTATTCAAAATTAAATTATGCACACTTATAATTAAATGTTTAAAATAAAGGTAATATATTTTCAAAACTCATCACTTTCTAATAATTTTACTATTACTGTTTACCTATGTTCCTGGGGTTGTTATCGTAGCTGCATGATGAAACTATTACATAAGGGTATGCTACTGCTCATCTCTTTCTAACTCCGTGTTCAGTAACTCTGTGTTCTGAAAATTGAAATCAGCCATGGTGGGAGTATTTACACCATGGATATCAGCAAATGCTACAAATCAGGGCCTTGATTTAGTGTTTTGTCGATTATCTAGATTTAAGAAAGTGATGGAGGGAAAGTTAGTAATTCAGATTTAAATTTAATGTGTTATGCCTGTAGCCATTACATTGTGAATAGCACAAAAATTAAGGAAATCTTTTTAAAAATATTTTATTCATTTATTTGAGAGAGGGGGGAGGGAGAGAGAGCACACAAGCAGGGGTGGGGAGAGGGTGCAGAGGGAGAGGGAGAAACAGACTCCCCAACCAGCAAAGAGCCCCAAGGTGGGCTCCATCTCAGGACCCTGGGATCATCACCTGAGCGGAAGGCAGATGCTTAACCGACTGAGCCACCCAGGCGCCCCCAAAATTAAGGGAATATTCTTTCAGTATTTGAAAACTGTTTTCTGATTCAGCAAGCAAGTCACTCCCATAATTGCCAGTTAAGACCGTCTTTATTTTTTTCATTTTCCTCTTACACTGACATTGAGGAAAACATCAACCAACATTTCATGCTGCGATTCCTTGGTCAACTGAAACCACAGGTTGGCTACCCATACAAGGGTTTGACCAAAGCCAATGAAAGGATTCTTGAGAATTAATTGGTTATATAGAATTTGCAATCGTATACTATTGTTATCATTTGTAAATTGTGTGCTATACAACCTTTACATCAGTAAAATTCATGATAAACTTATGTACATATATATATATATGCATGTAATGCCCTCTTCCCCCAGAGAGCCAGCTGTTCAACATTTATCAGCACAGCACTGGCTCTAGAACACACATTATTCATGTGTCATTCCACAAACATTCACTGGAAGCCAGCGGGGATACAGTTAGTCAATGAAGAAATGACTCGGTCACGGTCACACCTCGCAAGCGGCACAGGCGGGACCACATCACAGGTACTCCCAGAGGCCGGCCGCTCTCTCGGCCAGGACCAAACCAGGCTTTCCACGGCCGTTCCCCCCGCACCGGGGAGGGGCGGCTTCGGCCTCAGCGCCCGGGAAGTAAAAAGCAAGGGTCGGGCCAGGGGACCAACGGCCAGGCGAGAAGCCGCCCACCGCCAATAGCGGCCTGGGCTGCACTTAACGTCACGCTCCGCCGAGGCCAGCGCGAGCACGCCCTGGGGAGGGGGCGTGGTCACAGCCTCCCGGAAGTGACGCCATCCGGGGGCGGTCCTCGGCGGCGGCGGCGGCGCGCGGCCTGGGCTCGCGCTGGGCTCCGCGCGCCCCCCGCCCCCCTCTATGAGGCAGAGGCCGCGGCGGCCGTTAGCGCTGTCGCTCCGGGGGCCGCGGCGGGCGGGGCTCCGGCGGGGCCCGGCCTAGTCCCCACCCCAGCCCGGCTCCCAGCCGCCCGCCCTCCCTCCCTCTCCCCGATGCAGGGGGCCGAGCTCCGGGATGGCGAGGCGGCGGCGGCGGCCGCTTCGTACCGCGTCCTGAGCCGCCTGCTCGGCTATGGAGAGGCGGCCCCCGAGCCAGGCCCGCCGCCGCCGCCCCCGGGCCATGGCCCCCCGCCGCCACCCTTCCTCGCGCGGCCCGGTCCGCGGGGCTCCCGGCCGCCGCAGCTGATGGTGTTCCGCAACGTGGGTCGGCCGCCGGAGGAGGAGGACGCGGAGGCGGCCCCGGAGCCGGGACCCTCGGAACTGCTGTGTCCCCGGCACCGCTGTGCCCTGGACCCCAAGGCCCTGCCGCCGGGGTTGGCGCTCGAGCGGACCTGGGGCCCGGCGGCTGGACTGGAGGCGCAGTTGGCGGCTCTGGGGCTCGGGCAGCCGGCGGCGCCAGGGGTCAAGACGGTCGGTGGGGGTTGCTGCCCGTGCCCGTGCCCCCCGCAGCCGCCCCCTCCGCAGCCCCAGCCGCCTGCTGCCGCCCCGCAGGCCGGGGAGGACCCCACGGAGACGAGCGACGCGCTGCTGGTCCTGGAGGGCTTGGAGTCGGAGGCCGAGAGCCTGGAGACTAACAGCTGCTCGGAAGAGGAGCTCAGCAGCCCGGGCCGCGGAGGAGGAGGGGGCGGCCGGCTCCTGCTGCAGCCCCCGGGTCCTGAATTACCCCCGGTGCCCTTCCCGATGCAGGACTTGGTCCCCCCAGGGCGCTTGGGTAGAGGGGAGCCGCAGCCCCCGCCCCCGCCCCCGCCTCCTCCCGGGCCCCTCCGGCCACTGGCGGGCCCTTCTCGGAAGGGCTCCCTCAAAATCCGCCTCAGTCGCCTCTTTCGCACGAAGAGCTGCAACGGCGGCTCCGGCGGTGGGGATGGGGCCGGCAAGAGGCCTTCTGGAGAGCTGGCTACTTCTGCTGCGAGCCTGACAGACATGGGAGGCTCTGCGGGCCGGGAGCTGGACGCGGGGAGGTGAGACTGGCCGGGGGGCTCACTGACAAAACTTCCTTGTCTTGTTTCATTTCCCTTTTATTCTGCTGCGAACATGCTTCTGACAGTTCTTAGGATGTGCTTTTCGTAAGGAGGCACAGAGACTTAGGGCTAAAGGTGGTGACATCGCCCATTCGGTCAGAGCTAATTGGGGGAACAGTTTTCACTCTTAGGAAGTTCACTCCGGTGACATTTCTCAGCTGGTTAGCATCCCTCCAGTTGGGAGATGATTTGAAACCATCCTCCCACCCCCCACCCTGGCCTGGCTTTTAAAGTTTTCCAAGGTGTCTGTCTACCATTATATCTGGTAGGGAGGTTGCTGGAAATGTTTGGTCTTTGGGGCAAAAAGTTGGTGTTGTAACCATTTTGCTTATTATTCTTTCTGTTTACCCCACCCCTTTCACACTCATGCCTACAGATGATGTGACACACGTGCAGTTGTAGGCCAGCAATTGTTTGGGTATCTCTATTCAACATGTTAATGCTTTCCTGGTTGGTTTCTTAGATACACTTGGTATCTCAAGCCTGTGTGCTGACCACCGTCTGGGAGAATAGAAAATAGTTTGCTCTCAAGCCCATGTGAGTATTCTAAGCGTGAGGTATAGACATGGGTCCGTGAGTTCTAGGCCAGTTGATGAATATTCCAAACTTGGACGTCGATTTTTTTTTTTCTCTGCATTTCTGAAGGGTGGACAGCACTCTGGCATCCAGTGTTAGGTCTGTATGTTAGTTTAAAAAGCTGTCAACTTTTGTGTCAAGAAGTGAGACTTCCCTTGTGGTAACTGCCATTGTGGTTTGCACTGCCCAGTGGATTCTGAACAAAGATTGGAATTGGTTTTGGTGCAGCTCATATGGTGGATTCTTGAGGCACACTGGAACCACAACCCAAGGCTGAAGAACGGGTAGACCAGTAGATTTGAGAACTTTACTGTGTACCAGAATCACGTGGGGAGCTTTGGGAAAAGATCAGTATGTCTGAGGGCCCAAGAGTTTGAATTTCCACAAAGCTTCCCGCATGACCCTGAAGTATGACCTCGACTGGGAACCACTCATCCTTGGACCTCTCCTTTCAGGGGAGTTTGCATGCCCCCAAGAGGAAAGTGTGGGTCAATTTTGACTTAGCTGCCCTTTCTGAACAGTTGTGCCAGGGTATCATCTTGGGAATCAGACCCAACCCAAATTCCCTAAAGAAATCAGTAGGTTGATGTGTGTTGCCCCCTCAGGTAGACCTATGTTTCTGCCTTTGCTTCCCAGTGAACTTATGCTGGGAGCTCAGGTCTTAAAACATGTGTGGCTGCCGAAACAGCATTTTTATTGTAGGCTCTGCATTCGATGCTCCACTTACCAGTATAAATGAAATTTTCATCAGATGGGGGGAGGGCAGGATTGAATCTGTGGGTAATGACATAGGATAGACTGCTAATTTTCTTGTGGTTTGTCTTGCCTTTGTTCCATATTGACCAGGACTTGGTCTAAGATTCCAGAGACGCCAAATATGAGGTGTGGCGTGAAATTAGCTGCTACGTCTAATAGATTAGGAAGAGGAAAAGGCATATAACATTATACGGTTTTTTGCCTTTGGAAGCAGAATTTAATGGTCATTGGCTGCTCTTTTACCAACCCTCACACTGAGCACAATACAGATTTCTGCTGCAGAGCAAATTGGGCTGTAGCTCTGCAAGGAAGCTTAGTTCAGGGCACTGGAGAATTACATTTTTTGGTCCAAGGGCTTTTTCTGATGAATTGGAGAAGAGCTAGGTATTTGTGTATGAACGTTTGGCTGACTGCTATTAGGAGGCAGTGTGTTGCACAGAGAACATGAACATCTAGATTCTGCTTACAACTCCAGCATCTGTGGAATGTAGGCCAATTTTGTCTTCTTTGTGCTTCCTCTTTTTTTTCCATCTGTAAAATGGGAGTGATTCTTGTCTTGTTCCTGTCCTTGTAGGAATTGAATGAAGACAAGAGAAATTGAGATGGAATATTTTGTGCTTTTGGAGGAGAAGGAATAAGATTGAACTGGTAATTTTTTTTTAATGCTTAGAATTTGGTGCTGCTAGATTTGCTTGCTAGCTTTTCCACAGCTTACTACGTGCCAGTCTTGTTGGCAGCCTTGCAGCTGTGAGAAACTTGGTAAGTCTGGCTAGGGTAGTTGTGATTTCTATGGATCTGCACCTCCTAAGTCCGCCCTGTTGGGAAGAAGGATGAGTTTGGAATTTTAGGTTGTTTTCTTGTTTTGATTGGTAAGGACCTGGAGGCTGTGAGAAATGTCAGTCTTTTGCCAGAAGGTATATGACCTCCCTTCTTATTGTTAGTTGGAGTTAATTACAAGTCTCTGCAATCTTTGCTGTATAATTTGGGGCTTTTCAGTAACCTCTGGGTATGGTTCTCTTTGCCCTTTTCCACATCTGCCCTTCCCACAGCTATCACTAGAAAGTACCTCCTGCCGTCATTTTATAAGGCTTGATAGTTTCCATATTTTAACATGAAGCAAACCTTTAGTTCCTTTCAGATGCTTTAGAGTCCTAAATGGACCTGCCTGGATATACTGAGTCTTAAGTCTCGTGTGAATTAGCTTAGAGAACCCTTTTCAAGTGAAGGAAGAAATGGGCCCATCGGCTAATCAGGTTTCTGTTCTGGAGAGCTGGGCTAGGCCTTGTAACACACATATGTTGGAATTCAAAGAGCTGGGCTTGATGCCTGGGGGCCTCGGTGTGATATAGAATTGCTATTTCAGGAAAACCAGTGAAGTTCCCTTGTCTTTTCCACATATGTTGAAATGATTGTCTTCCTTTGTATTTGCTGAGAAATAGCATTTGATCTAACCTTTTAAAATCATCACATGAGGGGCGCCTGGGTGGCTCAGTCGGTTAAGCATCTGCCTTCTGCTCAGGTCATGATCCCAGGGTCCTGGGATCGAGCCCCGCGTCGGGCTCCCTGCTCGGCGGGAAGCCTGTTTCTCCCTCTCCCACTCCCCCTGCTTGTGTTCCCTCTCTCCCTGTGTCTATCTCTGTCAGATAAATAAATAAAATCTTTAAAAAATAAAAATAAAATAAAATAAAATAAAATCATCACATAATACATACATGGTTGGAAATGGGTACCTTGTTCATTTTTCAAGGTTTGTTTTTTCCGAGTTAACAGTTGAGATTATTACTGGCAGTCTTCGTAATTGTGAGGTGGGAAAATGGAGAACAGTTCTGTAGTGGTTTCCTATTTGTTTGGAAAAAAGATAAAATTCTGGAAAGAGAGGCAGGCTGCCTTGGCATTAGTCTGGGGCCCTGCTGTCGTGGACAGACCCGGCAGACAGGAGAAAGCCTTTTCTGTTTCCTCGGGTCTTCAGGTCTCAGGGAATCTGTTTGAGAAATAGCCTGACATGCTGAGAACAAGATGATTTTGTGGTGTGTGCTGAGGAAGTTCTGACTTTGGGTTTGGGTTTTGGGTCCATACTCCATGGATCTTTTCAACTCTCGTGCCACAAAGTGATTGTGGTTGGCATCTTATCTTTTGGAATGAGCAACCTAACTTCAGAAATCTCTGTCCATTCGAGCCTGTGTCTTTCACTCCTTAACATTTTCCCTGCTAAAATCATTCCACGGTTTTAGACGTTGGACCACACCTCTTGGCTTTTCCCCGGAAGTTCCCTCCATAGGTTCTTCAGTTGGCAGATGATGGAGTTTTGGATCTGACCTTGCTGCACAGATGTCTGTGTATTGGAACTACAAATGAACACATGGTTTTTGTGCCTGCAGCACATGAACAGACACTGGCTTATGACGTGTTGGAAATGGCACGGGCTGGCTGACTTGGCACTGTGTGCTCTGGCAGGCGCAGAGGTAAATTGTGGCCATCAAACCTGGCATTTGGACATCCGAGTTTGGGAGTTACTGTAGAAGAGGACATGTTTAAGTCTTAGGACATCAGTAGATGGGGTTTATGGACAAGGGAGAGGGAGGACATCGTTATTTCATGGTTTATGTTTTAGGTTTCAAGGAATTTGAAAAGTGGCCAGTGGTTTTATCAAGGTGTTGTCGGCCCATCTAGTCTAATGCTTGTAACCCATGTTATCCCACGGATCTGTTGCCGTCCAGTTAGTCATTTGCAGAGTGGCAGTGGACAGAGGCGTTCTGTTTGTCATCTGTAGCAGAAGCAGTGGTGTAGCTGACACAAAGGACTGCTAGCCCCAAAGAAGACCTTTGCCTCAGGTCTTCTGCTGCCTCTGTCCCTTTCTGCCACCTGAGGTGTAGCCCACCAGATCCTACCCCACCCTACCTCTCAAGTCCTTCTGCCGCTAAGATGCAAGTGGCCCACTGGCAGAGTTAAAATGACTTAACTTTGCACCCTAATGCTTGTCAGGATGATCTGGGGAGGAATAAAATAACATGGGAATGTAGTATGGAAGGGTTAGTTAAAAATGTTACCGGAGCTGAATCATTCATGTTGTTTTCCCAAAACGGCACATCCAGCTTAGATGGGCTTTTATCGTTTTAAATGCTTCATGTCTACAAAAGGAGATACATAAAGTGTATGTACTCTAATAATAATGAATTGCATACTTGGGTACCCACCACTAAGCTTAGCAAATAGGATGTTATCAGTATCTTTGAAGATCCCTGTGTGTTGCTTCCTGATTACATCTCTTCCCTCCCCCACGTAACCACCATCCTCGATTTTATGTTAATTGTTCCCTTGCTTTGTTTTTTATAGTTGTCTAGATTGGTCTTTTCATGAATGACTGCCATTAGAATGCTCTCAGGATCCTTGAGACAGAAACTGCTTTGGATTTTTAGTTAGACAGCGTCTACCTGAAGAGAGAAGGAAGCACTTATTTTTATTATTAGCCTATCAGCCCCCTAGACCTTCTACCTCTTCAAGCTTCCAGCCCCGAGGCCCCCTTATTTGCCAGAAAAAGCCATCCCAGGGCTCTCAAATGGCTCTGCCTGTGTTCAGATTCTGATGTATTTCTTTTTCTAGATCCTAGAAACTATGATTTTCTTCTGCAGAATGCCGGGGGTGGGGGAGAAGATGAGCCCCCGCAAGATGTGTGCATTTGGGTACTGCCGTTCTTCAGCGCTTGGCACTGAGGAGCCTCGTCCCCAGCATGGGCAGATGGCAGAGTAACGCAGCTTCCTTTGAAAAGAGGCAAACGGCCAAATGGCTGAGGTGTGAACCCTCTGAGAGGCCAGTGCTTTAGGTTTCTACTTGCTGGGTTTAATGTTGTACCCACAAGTTATCAAATAAAAATCAGCTTGGAAGCTCTTCAGTCTTAAAGTTCATGTCCAGCAGAATTAACTTTCCATTCCAGCCCCCTGGAGGGTCGGAACTAAGCTGCAGACGGTCAGGGTCAACTTTCATAAACAGAGGAGTCTGGGTGGTTGTGTCGTGTTTTGGTGCAGCCCTGTCTCCGGTGTGTGCCTTGGGTGGGGCAGGTACACAGAGCGCCATCGTTAGATGAGGAGTCTCGGCATCGAGGAGGTTGCAGAGGGAGTGTGGGATAGGAATCCAGCGTCTTGGCTGTTTCTGAGTAAGGTCTTCACAATATGGTTTTGAAATTCTGTTTGAAGGGAGTCTCGAGAAGCTTAGACGTCTGTGTTAAAACAAATGCGTAAAGATCTTCCAAAGTCAAATAATTTAAATAGGGTTTCATTTTGGCTTTTCTGTGCAGCTTCTCTGTTGGTGCCTTTGAAGTTTTATTTAGTCCTTTGGGTGAGAGTAATTTTGGAAGGTGAGCCGGGTATAAGGCCTAGAGTCAGGCATTCAATTCGTGGGTTTTTTCCTTTTTCTTTTTTAAGTCTGGTTTGTTGAGGTATAATTTACGACCGCTTAAAATTCACCTTTTTTTTTTTTTTAGGTGTCCAGTTCTGTTAATTTTGGCAAGGATATACAGTCACATAAGCTCTGCCACAGTGCAGATAGAGCATATTTTTATCACTTCTGCAAGTTCTTTCCCTTGTAGTCAATTCAGTCATCCTGAGGTGAGGTTTTTGAGCTTAGCACATTTCTGGCCAGAAAGTCTTTGTCAGAGTCTTTTGGATTTCTTTCATTTCTCACTGAAAAGCCAGTTGAAATTGGTACAAAGTGAAGTTACCTTTGGTGTATCTTTTCACAGGAGATCTAGGTTTTCCAGCTGGCTCCCCGGAGCAGGATCAAGAAGTCATGGGGAGAGCCATGTGACTGGCCACTCAGAGAGGGGAAGGGCCATTTTCTTTGGGAGCCGGGCAGAGGCCTTAACCTGAGGGGGCCCCCTTGTTAGCTGATGGCTTTGTACCATGGCTCAGGGCATTTGTGTAGAAATCAGGGATCTTAGTGGTTGAACATTGCCTGTGCTTCTTATGCCATTCTCAAGTCCAAATCTATTCCCTGGTTCCCTTTGGGACCTCCTGCACCTTGGGGCAGGGCCATAGGGAAAGTGTTTGCTCCGATAGGACACCTGCTCAGGTCAAGAGCCATTTTCTTGGCTCTCTTATGAAAATCAGCCTTGCATCTGACTTCCTTCCTCTAGAAATGGACTTGCTAATTACCACTCAAGGTGTTTTACTCTTCCATTATGCTGGGTGTGGAGAGATCCAAAGGGATTTCTCATGGCTTTGTAGGCTGAACTTTGTAGCCAAATCTATTTAAGAAATTGCCTGAATTATTTCATTCTCCCCCTTTAAATTTTAGGCTGTATTACAAAAGTGTTGTTGACAGTGACTAGGAATTTGCTTGGTTTTTCAGTGCATCTAGAATTGAGTGTCGTAGTGACTTAAATGTGTATGTGTTCATTCCCCCATCCTCCCTTATATTCTCTGTGTGCTCTCTCACCCCCTAGGAAACCCAGGTTGACAAGAACTCAAAGTGCCTTTTCTCCGGTCTCCTTCAGCCCCCTGTTCACAGGTAAGGGTGATCGCTCTCTTTTTCTTCTGACCTCTGAAAGCAGGAGTGTTCTGAGACCTGTCCAGGGACACTTGCAGATGCACCGCAGAGCGAGCTTCTGGCGGGCCTGCAGCCACTTCCTTCATTCCATGCCCGCTGGGGTTGGGGTGAGGCTATTTTTATGGTGTGGAATGTGTTCTTGACTTTGGAGGCTTTATAGTTGGAGATAGAGACTGCTTGCTGGTAATTAGATAGCCCTGGCAGGTGCGCAGTGCTTCGTTCAGGGCCATCACGTATAAATTAAAAGTAGGAATTACAAATTTATAGGCTCAGAGTGCACAAAGGACTCTCTAGAAGTCATACAGTTCCTGTCCCTACTTCCAAGGGAGTTCATGGATGATCTAATAAACATGATCCACGATTATCTGGTCTATTTTTAAAGACTTTGGGCAAAGGGGATTATGTGAGCTCTTGTCTTACCCATTTTAGGGGCCAGGAGTTCTTGCAGCTGTTAGAGTTCTTCACTGTGTCTAATTTAAGTCTTTCCTATTGCAGCAGGGAACACAGTTGCTCAAGTAGGAAAGTGGTTGAATATCCTTTGGGCATCTGCCTTCTCCTTAATGGGGATCTTGTTCAGATAGGGAGCCTTTTTGTTTGTCAGTCCTATATGGAGCTCCTGCTTAAGTAAGTGGTAGAGAAGGTCTTTAGCACTCTGCCTCCAGTCTCGGGAACGGAGTACTCCTCATTGTTTGTGGCCCAACCAAAAATTCCTAACTTCAAACTCCTTTGGAGGTTGTATCCCTCGAAAAGATGACAGGAAGAATTATGATTTAGGAATGGACATGTCCAGAAGATGTTCAGCAGGCTAGTGGGACCCCCGTTACTGCATAGACCGCTGTGAGGTGTCAGAAGAAGTGAGTTGGTGTCTGTAATAGGCACAGGTGGAGAGGGAGGCCTCTGTTCTTACCCGCAGCCCAGAATTAAAGAATCCTGTCCTGTAGCAGCGTGTCTTTCTCGTTAATAATTGTTTCCTCTTTAAAGTAAGGAACGCTCACCCACATTTGTACTTTCAGGTTTGGTGTTCCTGTTTCAGACAGCCTGAGCTCTCTTGAATTACATCTTTTTTTTTTTTAATTACATGTTTTACTTGAGTACTATACCTAGGGGCGCGTGGCTGGTTCAGTCAGTTAAGCATCTGCCTTCAGCTCATGTCATGATCTCAGGGTTCTGGGATCAAGCCCCACATCGGGCTCCCTGCGCAGCGGGGAGTCTGCTTCTCCTTCTCCCTCTGCCCCTACCCCCGCTCATGCTCTCTCTCTCTCTCTCTCAAATAATAAATAAAATCTTAAAAAAAAATAAATAAGTGATATACCTATCATCCAGATCTCTGACCCTTCAGGAAACTCACTTGTCTGGGCTCACTGCATTGCTCTGGGCTGCTAGGCTCTCAGTTACTAAGCTATGTGATGAGTCTGGGCCCAGCTTCCCAGAGCTTCCACTGATGACTTTTAGTAGAGCTTTCTTTTTTTTCTTTCTTTCTCTCTCTCTCTCTCTCTCTTTTTTTTTATTTTTTATTTTATTTTGACAGAGAGAGACACAGCGAGAGAGGGAACACAAGCAGAGGGAGTGGGAGAGGGAGAAGCAGGCTTCCCGCAGAGCAGGGAACCCGATGCGGGGCTCGATCCCAGGACCCTGGGATCATGACCTGAGCTGAAGGCAGACGCTTAATGACTGAGCCACCCAGGCGCCCCTCTTTCTTTCAGTAAACTCTGCGCCCTACATGGGGCTCGACTCATGACCCTGAGATCAAGAGTCACATGTTCTACTGACTATGCCAGCCAGGTCCCCCCTGGCAGAGCTTTTCTGCTTATCTTAATTAGTGCTCAAGACCTTTGTAAAAAACTGTGTATTAGATTCTGAAAACCCAACTCTTGGCCTTTTAGAGATATTGGTTACCTCATTTTCTTAACTGGGAAATAATAAAATTCTAGCTGAGGAGCTAATTCAGCCTCCTGAATGAGAAAAAGTTGTTGGAAGTAACACCCTAAGGGCCAAATTAGAGAAATCTTGAGAGTCCTCCCCCTGTGGGTCAGACCTACCAAAACTTGTCAGTCAGCCTTTGTTATATAATACCCTTTTCCCTCTGGTGACTGAAGTGGAGAGAGGGTAGATGGGCTTGGATCGCAAGAAGGAGGGTATATGCAGAGAACAGAACTGCATGATAGGCAGGAAATAGGAGAAACCATGTGCCATCCCCCATCAAGCTCCTCTGGAGCTTACCTGATTTGGCTGACTGTGGAAGTAGTTCATTATTAGGATTATAAATGCACTTTTTGGCCTTTGTAGCCTTAGCTATTAAGAATCAGTTGATATGCGAAATGGTTGGTTCTCTTATGAGTGAATATTCTGGAAAATCTAGATGTAGAAAGCCATTTAGGAAGAAGTTAGGGCTCACCTTGGGACCTTTATCTGCATTCAGGTTACCATGCAGTTCTTACATTTTTCTGGCACTTGCTTTCCATGTCCATTTGGACTTGTAACAAGCTGCTTGCCTTGCTCCCTAAGGCAGAAATTGGTACACACATCTGTAAACATGAATGCTGTGAGTTCCATTTGAATAAAGACCCCTTGTTAAGGTTACGTAGTCAGTGGCACAACCACAATTAATTGGCCTTTCCACTGTTAATCCCATGTTTCTGTCCTAAAGAATCCTTGACCTTTAACAGGACCAAGAAATGATAGAATTTAAAATTGACTTCCCAGGTGTTTGGGGGTGATTGCAGCTCTGGGAAGCATTAGGTTTTGAGATTTTTGAGAGCCGGAGACCTCTAGCCTCCCTTGCTTGCCCTTTGCTTTCCTTTGCTTTCGACTTCAGCTGCGGGCAAGGTGCTTCTGTAACATGCTTGGTCTGTGAATCCCTCAGGTGAAACTGTGTCACTTGTGGACGTGGACATCTCTCAGCGGGGCCTGACCTCTCCACACCCTCCAACTCCCCCTCCTCCTCCGAGGAGAAGCCTCAGCCTCCTAGGTATAGTCTCTGCCCCTCTCTGCCTTCTTGCCCTAGTGGGAGGGGGTGAGCTCTAGAAACCTGTTGTTCTTTTCCAGGACTGGTTTCTAATAATGACCCAATTATTCCCCGTCCCTTTCTCAGCACCCTTGTCATCTCCCTAAGCAGTTAAATGGGTTTCTTACCTGCATGCTGTAACATTTACTGTCCATATGTTGATTAGACCTGTATTTATCTTGCCCTGAATCTACCGTTAGTAGACTGCTTTAGGAATATCCTTACATTTCTGCTTTCAACAAAGGAAACCAGGTTAAGATGATTGTTGCCTCTGTGCAAAAAGACAGGGTGAAGGTCAGGCCATCTTGCTCCAGAGGGCAGCCTGATGATCCTTCTCCCTCTCCTCTGCTTCACCTCACTCATCTGTGCTCATATTTCTGAACCTCTTGCTTCTGTTCTCTCTTCTAGATGATATCAGTGGGACGCTGCCTACATCTGTCCTTGTGGCTCCGATGGGGTCTTCCCTGCAGTCTTTCCCCCTACCTCCGCCTCCTCCACCCCATGCCCCAGGTTAGCTTAGTTTAGAGGCAAGCCTTGTGAAAGTTGGGAGTACAAAGTGATATACTCTTGAAGGATGGGAGACGTCTATTTATGGAAATAATAGGACTTATGAGAAAGCTTAAATCTTATCCCCTTGGCTGGGCCAGAACTCCTTGGAATTGAGGCCAAGAACTGGTTTTTCTGACCCATTTTCCCTGTGGAGGTGAATCTGACTTTTGTTGGGATAAAAGACTTAAATTTCTCACCTCTTTGCTGCCGAACCTGCTTTGCGGTCTCTGAGTAGATCTCACTTAGGAGACTGCCTTAATTTCCGAATGGTGAGGAGGTTTAAAGTTTTCAAAGTTCTCTGGTGTTTCTAAGCTTTTAGTATTTACTGCAGCCTTGTAAATAAGTACCAAGCATTTAGTAGCCCATACCTGCTTTGCCAGCCTCCAGTCCCCAAGGAGTAAAATGAATGAAATCGGCATTCTTTTCCACTTGCCTGGCAAAATCGTTCCTCTTCCTGGGCAAGTAAGCGAGTCACTATTTCCAAGGCTGCTTTACCGGCGCTTCACCTCGAGGTGGGAGAAGCTGGAATCGCTCTAGGCTGGTGAAGCCCATGAAGTAGTCACCTTAGTCAGGTTAGTGAGCAGCTCCCCTAGCCCTCTCTTGGGGTCAAACGCCCCCACCCATCCTTCACAGCTTACACGAGCCCACACAGCTTTTTGTTACAGCCCATCCAGCTCCTTTCCACTGCTTTGGCGTCCACCCTTTCCAGCTTAGCTTCTAATGCCTTGCCCCTCTTCAGTTAGCATCTGTGTTTTGCGGGGAGGGTCTGCTTGTGCTTGGGAGCCGGGAGGGTGAACAAGGGACCACCACTGTCTTGCCCGGCAGATGCGTTTCCCCGGATTGCTCCCATCCGAGCAGCTGAAGCCCTGCACAGCCAGCCCCCGCAGCATCTCCAGTGTCCGCTCTACCGGCCCGACTCCAGCAGCTTTGCCGCCAGCCTTCGAGAGTTGGAGAAGGTAGGCGGTGCCCGGAGACTGGCGGCTGGCCTCCTCTCCCACTCGCCTTCTTCTGTCCTGGGCTCTCCTTGTCTTATTTTTAGAAGAAGAGTAGTTCTCTTGCCTCTATATTTACAGTGCCAAAGCAATATGCTGCTATGATCAATTCCATAAGGGGCGTTGTAAAATGGAATCTTGGAGAAAAACATTTGAATGTGGTGAAGAACGGTTGTGGAGAACTGTTGACTTAGTGGAAGCTGAGTTTGACAGATTAACTGACCCAGTTCCCTCTCCTTTTCTTTGTAGAGCCCGGGTAATGGGACTGTAAGCTTATTCTTCTGTTACTCGGGAGGGCTAAAATGAATGAGCCTGCTGTTCACTGCTAATGGTTAAGACACTCTTAGCAGCTCTTACCTAGTGAAATGTTTTGGAAGTGATGGGAGGGTGGGGATTCTCCTGCGGTAAAATCGATTGTGCTGAAAACGTGCACCTTCCCCCCATGCTGTGAAGTACTTGACCACTTCTTGTCTTTGATAGTGTGGTTGGTACTGGGGACCAATGAACTGGGAAGATGCAGAGATGAAGCTGAAAGGGAAGCCAGATGGCTCTTTCCTGGTACGAGATAGCTCTGATCCTCGTTACATCCTGAGCCTCAGTTTCCGGTCACAGGGTATCACCCACCACACGAGAATGGAGCACTACAGAGGTAAGAGGTGCTGCCGTTTGGGGAAAGCCTTCTTCCCCCTTTGCCGGTCTCTACTCTTGCTATCTGGCCTTTTTGCGGGAAGGTTTTATAGAAGTGGAACTACGGATAGGGAGGAAAATCTCATACTCCGTTGAATGTTGTTATGGGTACTGGTTTCAGCCCTAGAAGCAATGTTGGCAGGGGTAGGGAGGAAGGTGAGGGTTCTGTTGAAAAGTATTCTCAGCATTTCTCTCCAAAAGAGGAGGGCCTGAACAAGACTGTCAAACAGAGCAAAGCCGGTAGAATTCTCTTGATAGAAGGAAGAGATAACCTAGGACCATTCCACAAATTCTCCCAAGCTCTGTTCATAATTAGACTTAACGCGTGATGTTGCTTCAACTTTCACCCCATGTAGGTAATTGCTGTATCTATATCTCATAAAGAAAAAATAATTAGACAACATCTAGAGAGACTTCTGTTAAATCCTATACACAAAGAGGAGAATTTAGTGTTCATCCTGGGACCGTCCTGTAGTGAATTTCTTTGCCTGAGAGTCGCATCGGCCCTTCCTGTCAGACAGCGTGGTGATAATTTCTTTAGGTCACCTATGTGGTCTCTTAGGACATAGTCATCAGAACTCAGAGACTTTGTGGGATCAACATGCTTTAGACTATCTGCCTGCCTTCCTGGGGGGTCCCTCCTCCTCTGTGGTCAGCCGGTGCTGAATGCTGCACTCGTGTATAGAAGCTGATTTGTTCAACCCTGCTGTCTGGATTGACTTTGCATCGTGGCATTCTGTGTTTGACCTGGGCCAGAAACTCGTGACGGTCAGCAGTGGCGGGGCTGGGTGCTACGTCCTTTGTCCGAATAACTGCCTGTGTCACAAATTTGAAAAGTGGAGAGAACTTTGGGGAGTTTCGGGGATCAGCCTTAAACGAGCTGTGTTAGCCACAGGCTCACAAGCCAGAGTCTCTCGCAGGCTCTTCTCAGCCCCCACCGTGTCTTCTCTGCTGTCCGCCATGTTGTGCTGTATGTATTTGGTTTGCTTCTCATGTGGGGCAGGAAGTAGCGTGTTAGGCCAGCATAGCTTTGTCCATGGCTTCCTCTGTCCTCACCCCTGCCTTAAAGGTGCATGAAGAGAGGCCCTTCAGTGACAGACCTGAGAGTTAGTTAGGCAGCTGTGGCCTAGCCTGCTGCCCCCTCTCCTGCTCTTTCCAAAGGCCAGAATCAAACCAGCAGAAAAACACCATGCAAAGTAAAGCATTTTCAAATGAAGTTTTTTTTTTTTTTTTAAAGATTTTATTTATTTATTTGACAGAGACACAGCGAGAGAGGGAACACAAGCAGGGGGAGTGGGAGATGGAGAAGCAAGCTTCCCGCCGAGCAGGGAGCCCGATGCGGGGCTCGATCCCAGCACCCTGGGACCATGACCTGAGCCGAAGGCAGACGCTTAACGACTGAGCCACCCAGGCGCCCCTCAAATGAAGTATTTTTATAAATCTATGAAAATGATGAATGACTAGGCCATGAGAATGAGGAATAAATGCCTGACCTCTAAGGTCCCTGATAGACAAGAGGCTGGTAAGGAGAGAACCTTCAAATGGTGCTCCAGTTACTTTTTGTTCAAAGGCGCTTTTCTTCCTCGAATAAATGGAATTTTTAATAGAAGCCTTGTGGGTCTTTCAGTTGCCAGTTTGCAATGGAGCATTTGTCTTCGTCTTTTTAAGTGATACTATAAGAGTAGCTAGAGAGACTCAAATCTGTAGTTCTCTTGGATTCCGTCCCTTTTGTGGGTGATTCCTTTGCATTTAGTGCTTGAGTTTTTGGTTTGTTTTTAGTCACGGGAGTTCAGTTTCCCTTTTGTTTTTGGGACTCTAAAATTTTGGGGTGGGATCTTTGCAACATACTGTGGGGGGTGTGAATTTAGAAGTTAAAGAAGAAAAGACTTAGAATTTGATGTTTTGTGCGTAACACATGAATGAGTGAGACTTGCAAAACCACTCTTCCTTTCTTGCCTCGACTATTCCATGAATGCTTGAACACAGAGTTTCTTGAGGGGATGGCATTTCAACTGGCTTTTGCTGTGGCAGTCTTTTTTTATGGTCTGTGATTTAAGGATTAGTGTTCATACTAATGTCTTATTAAAGGTGATTTCTTCCTTTCCATTCATTGTGGGGCAAACAGGACCAGGTGTCTTCAGGGACCTCTGTCTGACAGCTTGCCCACAAACGACCCTCCCAGAATTGCGAATCATTTCAATATTTAAGTGAGCTTCCCAGATGTTTTAAAAGTAAGTTTTTACATCTTTACCTCTCCCTAATTTACCATGGCAGGAACTTTCAGCCTGTGGTGTCACCCCAAGTTTGAGGATCGCTGTCAGTCAGTGGTGGAGTTCATTAAGAGAGCCATCATGCACTCCAAGAATGGGAAGTTCCTCTATTTCTTGAGATCCAGGGTTCCAGGTAAGGCTAGAGTTACATTAATTATATAACTTACTTGGGTATGATTCATTATAGTATCAAAATGTGTCCCCCTGCCTCCCAGAAAAAGCCACACTTACTTGAAGTCCTTTTTCCTGGCTCTTCCTGGAGTCCAGTGGTTAATCTCCTGCTCTTGTACATTAATCCTTCAACATACTGAGAAGGAATCTTTGCTTTTCTGAACACACGAATGAGAAAATGGATCCCACCTCTGCTGCCCAGGCGTCATGTGAATATTTAACATTCAGAGGCGTCTCCTTGTCCCTGATCTAGGCATCTCACGCTTCCACGTGAAGCAGAGAGGTGAGAACTCGCTCAGGCCATTTCTACGGGAACAGGGAAGGTAAAAGAGTATTCACTAGAAAGGCCACGGTGAGTGTCAAGGAGGCTGAATTCAATGACAGTCTGCTGTGGATTTTGTCCATTTGTACTAAACTTGCTATTAAAGAGTAGATAGTTCTTGTTGTATATCTCTACTAGCATTAAATATAAAGACATCTCTCCATTTGGGAGCATTGGGAAGTTCCGTTCCCATCCTTGCTGGCATGGTTATATAGTCTTCCTGCCCACTAAGTAGGGAGCTACCTATCTAATCTCTCCCGAAGGGAGAGACGGGATGGTTTGGAGGAGTCTGTCTGCTTTTATAGGGTTGGGGAAAAGCAAAATGACAAGCATATTAATTGAGGAATTTGTAAGATACAAACAGAACTTAAAATGAGAACTTCATCCGTTCCCAGTGAATCAAATTGAGATTCTTAGACAAACTGTGTGCCAAGAAATTGCTTTAAAAAGAAGTTCCAGGGGAGCCCCAGGCAGAACATCAGTAACAGGATTGAGCCAGGTTACAGGAATGCATTTTATAATCTTGGTGATTTAAATAAGGCATGACAGGGTGAGAACTGTATTAATTCTCACTTCATTTCGTATTTGCCTCAGCGCTGTCAACACAGTTGAGTCTCATGCAGTTGACTTGGTTAAAGGGAAAAGTTAGAATCCTTTCTTATAGGAATTGACTCTTTAGTAATTTTTAAAGTTTGTGGCTTTTGGAGGTTATTTATTTAACAGACATTTATTCTGTAACTCAGTATCAAAAATAAGCCATATTTCTACCCTCATAGCCTCAGAGAGAGGACAGGTAGGAAGATAAAGGCAAGAGCACATGTAGAACTCAGTACAAGGCATGGCAGTCAGCGGTGGGTGATTGACAAGGGCAGGGGAAGCAGCTCTTTTTATGGGTGAACCAGGGAAATCCTCTCAGAGGATTCTGGAGTCTGGAGCATATATCTACTTGTAGAGTATTTGAGAGACTTGGACTCTGCTATAAGCTCATTTCATTCTACAAATGTGCCCTGTCTGCAGAAATTTTAACTAAGATTCTTAACATTGGTAAGGGTTAGAACTTGTAACAGTTGCTACTGTTTATTGACTGTGTATCCTGTGCCAATTACTTTGTCAGGTTCTTTATTTGAACAGCTCTCATTTCTTACAACAACCCAAAGTTAGCTAATAGATTGGTCTATTTATAGATAAGATCATTTTCATTTGACAGGGAAGAAACTGAGGCTGAGGCTCAAATGTGAAGTCACTTAGCTGGTCAGTGCTGAAGTCAGAGTTCAAACCCAGGCTCAGCTGACTCCAAATCCTGTGCTTTATTTGCTACCAGTCTGTTACTGGGGAAAAGTAACAGCAAGCAAATTGAAACCTGAGTTTGCTGAGACTTGTGGAGACTACATAAGGAAGTCAGAAGTGTGTTTATTAGTGGAGGGTGTCTTTTTAGGACCTCTGAGGAATGCTACAGAGAGGGTATCTACTTGCACTTAAAATTGTAATCAAACTGAGAAGGCAAAGCGGAGTTAGTATTTGCTCCTAGACCCTGTGTGACCTCTCTTTGAAGGACTGGGACAAAAGGCAAAGTCAGTGTTCTCCTTTACCGTTGTTTGCTGTCCTCCTTTGCTTGTCATAAAAGTCTAGGCATTCTGTGAGGTTGATTCTGTGAGGGACTTGTTGTGAAGAAGAGGTAGGGATTAGCATTTGAGTTGAGCTTTCTCAACCTGCACCAGGGATTTTAACTCAGTAGATTCTAAAAGGAGCCTGTTTGTTGCGACTTTGGGATGATAACCGAACGCCTACAAGGGGCCAGATATTATTTGATTTAGCCCTTACAAAATCCTTTAAAGGGATACTACAGTCTCTCTTCTTTCTTTTCTTTCGTTCTTTCTTTTTTTGATACAGATTAAGAAACTGAGGTACAGTGGGGCGCCGGGGTGGCTCAGTCGGTTAAATGTCCTACTCTTGATCTCAGCTCAGGTCTTGATTTCAGGGTTGTGAGTTCGAGTCCCACATTGGAGGCCAGCATAGAGCCTGCTTAAAACACACACACACACACACACACACACACACACACACCACACCACACCACACCACCCTCCCCCCCCCAACTGAAGTACAATGAGTTGCAGAGCCAGGATTCAAAGTCAGGTTTTCTTTCCAGCTCAGTACTAGAGCTGACTGCACTAACAGGGCATGCAGACTGGTGTTAAAAGGATGCCAGGGATCATAGGAATCATAAAGCTAGGACTAATGGAAAAGTTCTGGATGGTGGCAAGTAAGAAGCAGAAGGAAGGACATGAGTTAGAATAAATGGAGTAATTGGCATCAAAGGAGGGACCCTTAGTAAAAATAAAAATGATGGCACCTGATCTTAGTTTCCCCCTTATCTCTTTTTAGTAGTGGAGTATAGTGGTAACAAATCCGAGGTCACTGTTTGCATCTCAGTCTGGTCCATTCCACAGTTATAAACTAAATGCCTAACACCACCAGGCAGCAGTCTCAAAAAGAGAATATGATGGGATTAGCACAGAACCCTTGATGCTGTTCGAACCAAAACTCAAAGTGAGCATATCCTTCTTAGTTGGGAGGATCTTCATCATCTGTGAAGTGCATGAAGAGAAAATACTTTTTTTAAAGATTTTATTTTTAAGTAATCTCTACACCCAACACAGGGCTTGAACTCACAACCCTGAGATTAAGAGTTGCGTGCTCTACCAACTGAGCCAGCCAGGCGCCTCCAATACCTTTGGTTTTTTTTTTTTTTTTTTTAAAGATTTTATTTATTTATTTGAGAGAGAGAATGAAAGAGAGAGAGCACAAGAGCGGGGAGGGTCAGAGGGAGAAGCAGACTCCCCGCTGAGCAGGGAGCCCGATGCGGGACTCGATCCCGGGACTCCAGGATCATGACCTGAGCCGAAGGCAGTCGCTTAACCAACTGAGCCACCCAGGCGCCCTTTTTTTTTTTTTTTTTTTTTTAAAGATTTGCCTTTGGTTTTTTAATTGTACTTTGAATTGCACAACTCTAAGGAAATTGGTCTCTCTTTTATAACCATCATTAATCTTATAATTATTTGTTTTGTTCAGTGACAGGTCTTCTCTGTATCCCAGGATTTCTTAATTCTGCACTATTGACATTTTGGCCTGGAAAATTCTGGTCTTCAGGGAACAGTTTGGTTTGGCAGAAAGACCTATGTGTGGGGGTGCTCAGACTTGGAAGAGATGTGTCACCCCTAACCTGATCCTTGTTGGGGGGAGAAAAAACAGTGAAGTGGCTGGAAACTGGATTGGTGCCCAGGACCCGTGGTATGAAGGACCAGAAGAAGGTTCCTGATCATCACTGTCCACCATGCCCTTTCCTTTTCTGCTGTCCTGGTGTCTTATTTCAGATTTATTTCCATTTCTAACCTCTTCTGTTAACATGCTCTGGATGTGAGAGCTCCAGTTGTTTGCTGTGTTTGGGGGCAAAGAGTAAATGTTCAGGTTGATAGCAGGAAGTATCAGAGAATTAACAGGTTTCAAATTGCTATTTGTAAGCCTAAGGCTAAAAGTAACACAATTAAATAGGCAAGTATATATGGTCATTAAAATTCAAGTAGGCAAACTGTCAGATAATTTTATGCTGCTTATTATCCTGATCTCTTTAAGCACAAGTCCGATAGTACTGTGTCTTTGGGAATAAATAATTAGATACATAAATTACCTTTATCTCTGAAACATCATGTTGAACTTAGCATTATTACAACCCACCCCCAAAAGCTTTCTGTTTGCCATAGTTTAATTTACTAAAGAATATTTTTTAAACATATGAGAGAGAGGGTAAATTCAAAGAGGCCTTTGAACCCAGTACCATTTTAAAACCACTTGAGTTTAAATACATTCAAGAGAGAAATTCATGTGTGATTTTTTTTTTTTTTTTTTCTAAATAGTGTATGAGCGGAGAGGACCAGTCATGTGGGTGGAGGAGGACTACTGTGCTTCCAAGGATAAGCCCGAGGATTGAAGGGATAGGAGCAAGGAGAGGACTGAGAGAGGCCAGTCATGAATCAAAGTGCTGGGGCTTTCCTGGATAGCGCCCTCAGCAGACAGCAGAGGGGCAGGTGCTCTGGGGAGACGCCTGAAGAACCCTCCTTTGAAGTTCTGTGGGCTCAGCTCTTCCTCAGACAGATAGGTGCTCATGGCAGGCTGGCTTTGTTGGTTCTGTACTGCGAGCAAGTTCTCTGAGACCCCAGTAGACCTCAGTTTCTTCATATGTGAAATGGGGATAATTGTGATACCTACCTCAAAGTATAGTTTTGAAGACTAAATAAGTTAAATGTTTTTAAGTCAAGCCTACTTGCTTAGTAACAGTATGTGTATGTTGAATTTTTTCTTTTTTAGAAAGTCTGTTATCAATGACCATGCAAAGGCTCTGGGAGACAATCTGCAAGCTTTAATTTTTTCTTCTCACGCCTTCAAACAAAACTTAAAAATGTTTGAAATTAAACTCCTAAAACAGTAGATACCTAAAACAGTAGTAGACCGATAAGTTGTGCCTACAGAATTTCTTTTGATAGGACAGCAACTGAGAAAAGAATTCTTTCAAAGATTTTGTAGCTCAGATTCTTTCTGAGAGCAGTTTGCTTATTTACCTGCTGTAGCCCCTTTGTTTATTGAAACCAGAATATTCTTTGTTCCCTTGGACCAGTTTCAGTGTCCCTGCCATTGTGGATGTTTCTGTTCTGTGGCACTGACCCCTGGCGGGGGGAGGGGGGGGCTGGAATTTCCCAGCACCAAGCCCGCTGATGCTGATGAAAGCAGGGTGTGGGGCTCCCATTGGGCCTGGTTGGCATCAGTCAGAAGGCACTTTGGCACTGAGTGGTACTAATTCCAGCTTCCTCAAGCTACTGTCGTTGCTTTCCTTTTAAAAGCATCATCTTTTTTTCTGTTCCTGGACCCAGCCTAAAACTTCAGGAGCAAGGAGGGGTTGGAGGAGGTGAAGTGGCCGGGGCGGGGAGGGGGGGTGTGTGTGGGAAATAAGAGGTGGTTAAACCCGCTGGTCCTGGCTTGAAGTAAATGGCGGGAGTGATAGGCTTGTAGCCTTGATCCCAGCCGTTGCCTTCTGCTTACCAGCCTCTCAGTTGGAATTGTTGGGGACTCCTCTAAGCAGCCTTTCTGAGTTCTCCCCTTCAGGATGCTGCTAGATGTGCTCTCACAGTATCCCCCATTTCTAGCGGGGGTGCTTTGATTCCTGCTTTTCACGGAGAGCCTCAGGCCTGGGATTGGCCACGTGGCTCCAAGTAAAGTCTCTAGCTTGGTGGTTTCATTGGGCTATTCTGAAGAGCGAGACTCTCAGCTGTGAAGAGTAGTGCTAGGGAGGCTCTTGGCGGAGGAGAATCGAGTCTCTTGAGTGAAATACAGTGGTAATGCTTCTGCAAATGGAAAGCAGCAGTTCTTTGTGGAAAGGAGCTTTTGCACAGAACGCACATGTGAACTATAAAGAAGCCCTATTTCCCTTCCCTGGATTCGCTTCATAAGGGGAATTGTAGTTAGCTGCATTGTTCCTTCTGAATATGTCCTTGGTTTTCATTCTTGAAGGACTGCCACCGACTCCAGTCCAGCTGCTCTATCCAGTGTCTAGATTCAGCAATGTCAAATCCCTCCAGCACCTTTGCAGATTCCGAATCCGACAGCTCGTCCGGATAGATCACATCCCGGATCTCCCACTGCCTAAGTACAATGGGGTCTTTCGGGTCGGGGCAGGAATGGAGGCTTAGTTAGAAATGTGAGTGAGGCCCGCCAGCTGATAGCACAGACAGAGCCTGGCGCTCTTCACAGGCATCCTCCTTTCACTTCTCGCGTGTCTTAGCACCTAACTCTAGAAGTGTCACATGGCAGCTAGAAGGGAGGAAGGTGTGTGTGTGTGTGTGTGTGCGCGCGTGAGCCTTCCTTCTGCAGTCTCTACGAAGAGTGGAATGGAGGTGGTAAGAGGGAGGGAGACAGAGCTATAACAAGTGAACGTGGCAAGTTTCTTAGGTCAGCCAAGTTTTTTTGTGTAGTCACAGCCATATAGGGGTTGAAGAAGAAGGAAGGCTTGAACAAAGGTGGTCTTTTGTTTATGGTCTTTGTAAATAACACTTTATGTGTATCCCTCCTGTGTTTTTCACAGACCTCTGATCTCTTATATCCGAAAGTTCTACTACTATGATCCTCAGGAAGAGGTGTACCTGTCTCTAAAGGAAGCGCAGCTCATTTCCAAACAGAAGCAAGAGGTCGAACCCTCCACGTAGCGAGGGGCCCCCTGCTGATCGCCACCAAGGGTATGAGCTCTCTGCCTTACTGTCCAGCCAAGTCTCTTCCCGGACAGTTACCGTCATGTGCTGGGCCTCACCCCCCTCCCCCACACCCCATGTGTATACTCCGGATCCAGGTGTCTGCCCAGAGAGTCACCAAATCTGATAACGGGGTCCCTAAGGGGGCACATACACCAAATGGGAGAAGAGCAGACAGACAGGAGGGGCTTAAAAAGTATTTGCCAAGCAACATGCAAGCTAAGCACCGAATATAAATGAGGAGAACACACAAGTGTGGCTAAGTGTGGGGCCTTCTCTCATACTCTGGCCCCTCTCCCTGCTGTTGCACAAATGATATGTAAAACAGGAGACCACAGACAAGGAAAAGGTCATCAAAGGGAGTGCAGGCCCCCTTTCATTTGCAATAGGCTGTGCACCTGAGTGAGAACTTCCAAGGCCAGTGGCGTGGAACGTGGGGGTGAGGAAAACAAGCTCACTCTTCTAGTTAGAGTTCCGTCTGGACCACTGAAGAGTAAATTATTGAAAAGAGTAAGTGAATTAGCTAAGGAATTCATTTATCTAAGAGGCTCTTCTCCCGTCACTACATTAACTGAATTCTACTCATTTATTTTCCCCATAAAATATCTTGGAATACTGGTTTGTGCAGATTGATTCTAATTGGTCTTTTAAACTGCCTTCATGTAGGCATTGAAAGATAGAGGTGAGTAGGGAACAGAATTGCCAGAGAGTAGTAATTTTGGTAGTGTGGATTATATGTACGATCACATGTAACATTCTCGTGATGTGCCAGGTGTGGTGACCCCCTATCTCTCCTCTTTGTGTGGACTGCCCTCCTGAAGCACTGAATATGTCTGCTTCTCCTCCAACCTTCTCTGTTCCCCAGTGCTGTCTCCCACATGATACAAACTAAGGGAAAAAAACCTGCAGAGTGACAGTCTGAGAATGAAGGGAGTCTTCATCTCTCCACGCTCTCTGCTCTCTTCATAACTGGAGAGTGTGATGACTGGCGTTTATGCCCCACGGGTTTTCCTGGGCCATGGCTAAGGTGAACCCAGCTGGGTGCCTCCCTTCTTAGCTCTGAAAGTCCCTGATCCTATGCTTGGGGGAAAGTACGTGAGCTGGGCTAATAAGGATTAACAAGGGGAGAAGGAATGAAAGAAGAGAGATCAAGAAATCATAACTCTGGGGGCGCCTGGGTGGCTCAGTTGGTTAAGCGACTGCCTTCGGCTCAGGTCATGATCCTGGAGTCCCTGGATCGAGTCCCACATCGGGCTCCCTGCTCGGCGGGGAGCCTGCTTCTCCCTCTGACCCTCCCCCCTCTCATGTGCTCTCTCTCTCTCTCTCATTCTCTCTGTTTCAAATAAATAAATAAAATCTTTAAAAAAATAAATAAATAAAAAATAAAAAAATTAAAAAAAATTAAAAAAAAAGAAATCATAACTCCGGGAGGCTACAGAGCTTTAACTTAAAGCATCCTGGACTGGGTGTACAATTTCTTGTCATATCTTCAATTACATGCAAGTTGTATGCCTTGGAAGCGACACCTAAAACATCCAAATGTTCTGATGTCTAGGAGGATTTCTCTGCTTGGTGGCTTTGCAGCTGAAATTAGGATGGGAATTAGATAGGAGGGAACCAGGGAGGCGCGCCTACGCAAACACACCGTTGTGGAGTAATTAGGACCCGTTAGTTAGAGCACCACCTCTGTGGGTGCTTAGGAGGAACCCTCCCAAACAGTACATTCAGAGGTGGGCTCAGTATGGTGGGGGGCTCCCAGCTTCAGCATATGGGGAATAAATGACTAACACGGAGCAGAGAAGTTTCGGGGTGAGAGGGGCTTGCTACCTGAGAGTAATGCGAAGGAGGAGTGGTTAAACTTATTCTCTGTGGCGCCAGGGGCAGGACAAGGGCCACGATGGATGTAAGGTATGAGGAGTTCGACTTCAGTCCCACTTCAGAAGAACTGTTTTAACAGAGAGGTCCAAAAGCATAGTGGTTTTCCACAGGTCTTAGGGAGCTCCCCATTTGGCTTTGCCTTCAGCAGCTCTGCCTACTTGTTAAGTACCCAGTGTGGATTGGGAAGAGTGTTGCTGAGCGAGGTGATCTGTGGCCCTGACCTTGCTGAGCTGCAGTTCTCATAAGGAGAGACAGACAGCAAATATGTAAAGAAGTGAATAGGCTAATTTCAGTTGACCATACATGTTATGAGGAATAAAACCTGGTGAAGTTTAATGACTAGTGGTGGGATAGTGCTACTCAAGTTTGGATGATCAGGGAAGGCCTCTGTGAGGAGGTGTCATTTCAGGTGAGATCTGAATTATCAAGGAGTCACCCATGAGAGGATCTGGGAGCAGAGCATTCTGGGCAAGGGGTCCAGTAAGCATAAAGGCCCTGAGATGGGAAGGGACTATCTGATGAGGTATAGGCCAGGGGTATCCATTTGTCATGAGTATGGGGGGCAAAGGATTGAACTAAACTCCCAGGGTCTCTTTGCTGTGTGTGACACCAGGATTGTTGTCTATGGCAAAGAATAAGCATCATGCTGTCCTCAGTCCTGATTTAGACCTTAGGGCCGCATCCCACGTCGGGCTCCCTGCTCAGTGGGGAGTCTGCTTCGCTCTTTCCTTCTACCCCGCCCCACTTGTGCTCCCTCTCTCTCAAACAAATAAATAAAATCTTAAAAAAAAAAAGATGTTAGGGGCACCTGGGTGGCTCAGTCGTTAAGCGTCTGCCTTCGGCTCAGGTCATGATCCCAGGGTGCTGGGATCGAGCCCCACATCGGGCTCCCTGCTCAGCGGGGAGCCTGCTTCTCCCTCTCCCACTCCCCCTGCTTGTGTTCCCTCTCTCGCTGTGTTTCTCTCTGTCAAATAAATAAATAAAATCTTTAAAAAAAAAATTAAAAAAAGATTTTATTTAGAGAGAGAGAGTGAGAGTGAGCAGGGAGAGGAAGAGAGAGAGAGAATCTCAAGCAGACTCTGTGCTCAGCTCGATCTCATGACCCTCAGACCGTAACCAGAGCTGAAATCAAGTCAGACACTCAGGGTGCCTGGGTGGCTCAGTTGATTGGGTGTCTGCCTTCGGCTCGGGTCATGATCCTGGAATCCCGGGATCGAGTCCCACATTGGGCTCCCTGCTCAGTGGAGTGCCTGCTTCCCCCTGCCGCTCACCTTGCTTGTGCTCTCTCTTTCTCTCTCGTTCTTGCTCTCTCATAAATAAATAAATAAATAAATAAATAAATAAATAAAATCTTAAAAAAAAAAAGTCAGACGCTCAACCGACTGAGCCACCTAGGTGCCCCTTTTCTTTTTTAGTCTCTGGAGCAAGTGAGCCTCGGGAAAGAAGTGGGGAGAAAAGTGGGTGGAAAATTAAGGGGTAAGGGAAAGGGAAAGAGAAGTAAGGTGATATGATACAATATATTTGTCAGTTATTTTAGGACCTTTTTTTGGTGTCCAAGTCCTGGGCTGCTCAGGTCCCCCAGCAAATGCTGTTGCTACATCCTGAGCCAGCACCAGTGTTTGTGGAAGTCTTTGGCTATCCAGATTCCAGCTCTCCTTTTGAGCTGTACTTTTCCACCTCCAGAGGCTGAGCTCTTCTCCATTTGGCTCCACTCCATTGAGCCGCTCTCATATTTTTCTTTTTTCACCTAGGCATTTGGTTGCCAAGCTCCAGTTCTGAAGAACCAAATGAAGCTACTGTGGAAGGGGGAGTGAGGAGAAACGAGGGAATTGGAAGGGCTGAGTTCCTCCGTGCAAAGACTTTGGTCCCCCTTGCAGCCCTGGGGCTTGGAAGAAGCACACAACCACACTCTCTGCGCGGGGGCTCCACCTCTTCACATCCAGCCCCCGCGGTATCCTGGAACTGGACGAGCTCCTTGGAAAACTGGAAGAAGTCTCAACACTGTTCCTTTTTTAGAAGTTTTGTTTTGGATATTTGCATTTCTCGGTATGGAAAACTTCCTTTAAAGGCAGCTGGGGTTCGTGCCCATTGGACTGGAAGTGGTGCCAAGGGTGAGCCAGGTCCAAACGGGGGGAGGGGAGGGAGGGGATTGCCAGTGACGGTCATTCAGCTGGTGCCAAAGGCAGAGTGCGAGTGTTCACCATTGACCTCAAAGAAGGGAAGAGAAGGAGTCAGAAGTGCAAATTGAGCTGGGAGTCTCTGAGGGATGAGGATCCTCATCTCTTTAAGCTTGGGCAGCTTCAGTCGGAGCGAGAAAGAAAGGGTGGGTAGTCTCGAATAGAAGATTGCTGAACAAAAACTGGCAAAGGGCCTCTGCCAAGGAAAGTAGTGACTCCTCACATCCTTTCCTTTGAAGGTTTAGGAACCTGGTTTCAGAATCACCTCTCATAGAAGCTGTGTTAGTTTTGTTGTACTGAATTCCTGAGTTCTGTGACCTCAAGTCCGTCCCGTTCTTCCTCCACCCTCCACCCCTCCCCCGAGATAACTGTACATTTCACTCTGATCATGGCAACATCGTTCCTATTGCTTCTGCCAGCTGTCAAGGCAGTCGATTTTCTCATCACCTGAGCAGTTGAGAGCCCTAATCATGAGCTGCTAAAGTTAATGGAGCATGCTTCCAGATTCTTAATGGCAAACTGTACCCATGACTTAGGAGTCAGTGTTACTTACCTCCATATGTCTGCCAGCTAGTGAGAAGGAATATGGAGGATGGTGAGAAACGAAGCTATCGTGGTAGCGCTCTTCCGAGAAGAAGCTCTCCAATGTCTCAGCCTTAATGGAGTGTCTTTGGATCAGAGAGGAGGAGAGCATTGCATCTCGTGTTTTTAGGTTTATCCCTGTTATCCCACTTCTGGGACGGGAGGTAGTAAGGGCTTTTTAATTTAACTGTGTTTTTTCTAGCAACCCAAACATTTTCCTGAGTCAGATTCTGTTTGCCCCCCTTTCATTGGGAAGTCTGTCTGATGCTGATTTGGGAGTTGTCCACCTTCCAGGCGGAAGTGGAAGAGGAGGGGGAGAAACTCCAGTGTGTTTCAGTGGTCCTTGAGTTTTTCTGAAGTGGGCCGTTGTCAAGTCATATGATATTATGAGTTTGCTTTTCTATAGAGTTACTCTGGGGAGAGGTTTGCTATTAAGATATGAAAATTGAGCTGTTTGGGTCTTTATTGCTCTTTTGTAGTAAATGTTCCATTAGACTGCCTCTTTTGGTTCCCCTGTGCTTCTGTCTGCCTCATCTCATGAGATAAATAATATCATCAGGTTTGTGGTTTCCTGATGGTTTGGGGTGAGGCCCCAGTGTCTTCGTAATTTATAGGACTGCCTCATCTGGAAGCATTGGCCTTCTGCCTTATGTCTTGCATGGAATGACCAGTCTTCCTCCTTGTAGTGGAATAGGGAGGAGACTTGCATTGTTATCTGCCTGGAAAGAGAGGGGATCCACAAAATGAGCTTTGTGACATAAACACAGCCCACCTCTGATTTGTCACGAGGTACCTCTTTTCTCCTTGGATCCCATGGGAGTGTTACCAACCAATGAAGATAGTGATCCCAGAAATTGGCTTAACCTGTGAGTCTTGCCTCTTGAGGGTGCAGATTAACTTGCCATCTTGCAGAAAGTGCCACCCAGCTCTAGAGCCTGCAGTCTGCAATCCATCGGGATCCTTGAGTGGCTGATGTGCAGCTATTTGGGTTTTTGGGGGCTTTTTTCTTTTACACCATTTCAGCCACCCATAATTTTAAAATTCTTTTTTATAGTATGTTTTAGTGTGTTTGCCTGGGTCTGGGCTAGATACTGTGGGAAACACAAGAGGGGGAAGACATGATGTCTGGCCTGAGGGAGCTTTTAAGTGACTGCTGCACGTGCAGCAGTTGGAGAATGACTCTGTGTGGCAGCAAGAACCAAGGTCTGTCTTTAAAGAAATTCAGGTGGGCAAGATCAGGGTAGACCAGATGGTCTGGGAGAGCTCTGTGGCGGTGAGGCTTTGGGTCCTAGGTGAGGGTAAGACAGTGAGACAAGAAACACATGAACAGAAGCATGGAAGCAGAAATCTGCAGCGTGTACTGACCAGGACACAGCCCCAGGTTAGAGTGGCAGCATCAGTCACTCCTTTCCCAGTGAGCTGCGGTTTAGATGGAAACTTCCTGGTCATCAGGCAAGTCTCAGCACTGAGGGCTTATGATGGTGAAGTGGACCCCAAAGCCAGAAGTCACCTGGTTCCTGTCCATAGCCAGGGACCTCACTGTTCTCAGCGTAGTCCGGGGGGGAGGAAGGCAGAGCCCTTGTACCCCTTGTGGTACCAGGGGTTTCCACTGGAGAATTCCTGCGGTCAGGCCCAGAACCAAACCAGCTGAGGAGGCATGACCCAACCTCACCACCATCCTTCTTTCTCCTCCTGGGAAAGGGTGGTGTGCACCCGTGTCCATGATCTGTCTGTGTGCTAGTCATGGCCCAGGCTGTCGCCTAGCCCTTCCTCAGTAGAGTGGGCTGCGAGACAGAGTTGCGCAGGGAGAGACCGGCTCGGTCGGGGGGTGAGGGGGAGGAAGAGGCGGGAGTGGGGCAGCTGGCTGAGGGGCCCGCCTGGTCAGAGAGCAGAGAGGGGACGGGGCGGCTGGCCGCTCTCCAGACTGGGCCCACTCCTCCTTTGCCAGTTCTGTGTCGTGCTAATCGAGATGCAGTCCACAGAGGGAACTCACTCCTTTTCGGTTGTTGTATTTTAAAGTCACAAACTGGAAAGGGTTCTCACCTCCCGGGACCCATCATTGATTTCAGAGTTGGTAATGGGTTCTTTCCTGTGACCCTTACTTGTTGGTGACTGATCTGCTGTAACCTCCCTCAGGACAGGTGTGAACCGCTGTGAGCCAGGTGGCAAGCGCTGCTACAATGGGCTGTTACTTGAAATCCGCGGCTGTGGCAGGAGTGCAGAGTAAGGGGGTGGGGCCTTGCTGTGAGGACTGGGTAAGGGGGCGGCAGCTGGGACTTTGGGGCCGTCGGCGGTGGCCTTGGCCCGGTGGCCAGCCTGTGCCTAGACGTAGTGAGTGTGAGCCGCGGACTGCAGCGCGCCGGCTTCTGAGAGGAGAGGCTCGGTGGGGAGCTCACCGTCACAGTTTCTGCTCCTCTCCTTCCTTTCCCAGGGGCTGACGGGGTCGGCCCTCCCTGAGGCTGGGAATGCTGTGGAGATGGCTGCAATCCCCCCTCCAGTGTACATCCGGGAAGAGGTGGGGAGCCGGGAGGGTGCTGAGTGCTTGCACGTCCGGGTATGAGAGCCTAGAGTAGAGCTGGATGCCCTGGGGTGCCCACCTTTTTGGCCCTCACCTTAGGCCCCCAAAAGAACAAGGCTTCCTGAAGCCCTTGGGTCCCAGCAGGAGACACGGGGATAGGTGGGACTTCTCCCTTAGGTTAGACCCTTCCCTGCCCCGCGGCCTCTCCCTTGGCTCTGAGCCCTGAAAACGGAGGGCGAGGCCCTGGGATATAGCTCTGTGGCTGTGGGAGGGAGATCTGAAAGTCAGCGTGTGTGTGTGTGCGTGTGTGTGTGTTCGCACGCATGTCTTCATTTGCAGAGGTCTTGCCCCCAGTTGGGGTGTTGAAAGCATCTCCATTGTGGGGAGACCTGCCATTTGTTTTCCACGTTTAAGAGAATGACATGCCCCCTGTCCCTAAGGGAGGAGCTTTTGAGTTAGACATTTTCCCTATGGGAATCCTCTTGGTTTGGTTTCGGGTGGTGGGGGGATAAGTGATTTTTATCTCTAATTGTCGGCACAGCTGTTCTTACACCGACTCATGCTGTTGCATACATGTAGCCGTCTTTCCTTTTCACTGCAACAGTGTTTATCAGTAGTTCAAAGTGATTTATTTGCTCCTGGGGAGTAAAATCTTTTTTATTAAAAAAGAAAAAGAAAAAAAAAAAAGAAAGAAAGCAAAGCGTGGCTCCCTCCCCCCATGATAGCTGTAGGGTTAGTGGGCCTCAAAGCTCCAGAAGGCAAAGTTGAGTCTGCCAGTCCCCGTGACCTATCCCGTTTTGACATCCGAGCCTTCGTGCTAGCACAAAAGGACAGGAGGCCTTGAGAAGATGGAGAGCAAAGCCTCGGGAGGCGTGAGGTGGGGTTTGAACCGTAGAGACGGAGGCACTGGGGACTCAGGTGCTGCAGTTAGAAAGACAG
This sequence comes from Halichoerus grypus, assembly GCF_964656455.1. NCBI lineage: Eukaryota > Metazoa > Chordata > Mammalia > Carnivora > Phocidae > Halichoerus > Halichoerus grypus. Next base: position 186,539,714 of record NC_135713.1, read on the forward strand.
AGTAAGGAATTGTATTTAAAATACTGATTCTCTAATCTGCCAGGGAAAGACCTTTCTTTACATACAAATTCCATACTGTTGTTGTCCTTTTCATCGCTTCTTGACCTTCCTGGTAGGTGCCGGCCCAGTTTCGTCCTGCTTCCCATCCTGTCCTCTGTACCTCTTCTCCCGTCCCTTCCCACTCCCATCTACCTCTGGGAAGCCAGTCCTGCATGCTGAGTCTGTGACTTGCCTTCACGCTCATCTCATCTCGGTTAGAGGGTACCTGGAACTGCTCCCCGCCCCCCGCCTCCTCCCTCCGAAGTGCCAAGAGGCACGAAGGAGCAGGTCAAAAGCAGGGAGGACATGAGTGTCTGGTTGCAGCTGGACTGCAATCTTTGCTCCTGGAGAGAGAGTGTGAAGAAAACGGAGGACACTCTTGATCGGAACCCAGGACATCACACGCTGCTCCGCCCAGCTCAGGTGGGGCGGGCGGGCTGGTCTGGCTCCTCCATCCCTGGTGCTCCCCTGAACGGGGGCTCGCCCTCACCGTTGGGCCCAGAGCCTTTTACGAGGGACAGGCACGACCCAGGCGCCGCTCGGTGGGTAGGCCGGCCGTCGGGTGCCCGAACTGGTGCTGCCTGTGGCGCAGCCGCTGCTGTCCATTTGTTTGGTTGTTGTTAAGAAACTCCATGAAGAGGGGTGTCATTCCGGGCTCAGGGTGGCTGCCAGTCCTTCACCAGAAGGGGAGCCGCACCCTGCAGCCACTTCTGTCCTCGTGTGCCGCCCCCCCCGCCCTCCTCCAAGCCAAAGCGTGGCCTGGCTTTTGTCTTCCCGTTTAGTTTTCCTCCTCTCCTCCCCCTTTTTGTGCTTAATTTATTAAAATAGTTGCTGTATAATTTATTTTCATAAACTATAAAAAATTACTAAATGGTTAAAATAGACTTGCAGGCCAATCTTAAATGGGGTGGGAGGGTCTGCGGGTGGGGTGGGAGAAGGGAAAGATGTTTTGATATAAACAAAACAAATGCACTTTGGGTGTGTTTTGGTATTTTTCTGGGGATAGATGGGTGGGTGTTGGGATGTCCCTGTAGATTAGTTCCAGAACCGGGTGTTTGTATATACTGTATTAATAGGCATGTGTGACTCTTATAAAGGGACATTAGTAGCTGCTGCAGGTCCTGTTTGGAAACCCCACGTACAACTCCCAGTTTTTTGTAAGTGTCAGTGCGGGAGACATTTGACTCTTGTGTTTGTATCTCCTTTTTATGATTGCTGTACTGACTCATGTCTTTTTGGGGAGGGGTGAAAAGAGATTTGAAATAAAAATGTTTAGAAATTACTTCATGTGATTTGGGTTCGTGTCTGTCAGTCCTTCTCCCATCTCCTGTGACTTCTCGCACCACCACCAGCCCCGTAGGGTCAGAGGACCCAGCCCTGGTGACTGGGGCATCTCCACGATGGGAGCCAAGCGAGACGCATCCAGGACTGGTCTTGTCAGAATTAGAGATGTTGCAAAGTTCCCCAGGCCAACGGCCATTGCTCAGCGCTGCTTTCTCCTTCCTCGGCAAGTGCAGGAGAATTCCAGTGCCCGTGGCCTTTGGGTGGGTGAGCGGTGGCGTTGGGCTGTGGCTAGGGAGGGTGCGCGTGTCCCCACAGCGGTCAGTCCCCGTGTTTCCCCCTGCTGGCAGGAGAGGTTTCTCCTGAGTTTAACCTGCATCCCTCCTGCCTTGCCGGCCCAGTCCCTCTTTTTTTTTTTTTAAAAGATTTTATTTATTTATTTGACAGAGAGAGAGAGAGCGAGAGAGGGAACACAAGCAGGGGGAGTGGGAGAGGGAGAAGCAGGCTTCCCGCTGAGCAGGGAGCCCGATGTGGGGCTCGATCCCGGGACCCTGGGATCATGACCTGAGCCGAAGGCAGACGCTTAACGACTGAGCCACCCAGGCGCCCCTGGCCCAGTCCCTCTTGAGCGGTGGTGCTCTTTGGAGACAAAAGAACAGACTGTTTCTCTCCTTGACAACCGTGTGTCCTCGGAGCCACTGGAAACTCCTCTCTTCACTTTCCCACCTAATCCCTCTCCAAGTCCCCTACTTAGGGGGCTGCTGGACCACGTTGGCACATTGGGGGGAATTTCCTGCAATTTCTCCGCATCCTCAGAGCAGGAAGCATGCCGCGTGAGCGAGAACCCAGGTCGGAGGAGTTGCGTTTCCACAGGACCGGTTGGAAGGGCCGCCCGGGGGCGTCTGGGAAACCCCCCTGGCCCCGGTCAGCTCATCCTCCAGTCACAGGTCTGCGTCAGGACGCGGCGGTCTAGCAGTTCTGAGAGCCGTTCTGTGACCGTGAATTCCCGACCGCAGTTTTCTTCCCTTTTAGAAGGAAAGGTGCGCCAGGCTACGAAGGCTGAACGACACGACGAGGGAAGATGCTTGACTCAGAACGAGCAATTCCAATGCCCTAATGGCCGCCGTTTGCGCACGCAGTTGTCAGTCACAGGGACTCCGCTCACACCGACAGCCGGGAGGGTTAGTGCGCATGTCTTCAAAGTAGAGGCGCGGGTTTTCATCATTTCAGACCAGCCTCGTTCACGGTCGTGACGGCTTATTTGTTAGGTTCGTCGGGAAAGATAGGTCCTGGAGCCTCTGACTTGGGTGATGAAGCCCACAGGAGGAGAAGCATTCTTTCGGTAAGAGTAAGCCCCAAATAAATAAACAGAATGGCCCCCTGCCATCCTCTTCACCCCCGACACCTGACACCACCTACGTCACCCCCCGTGTTCCTTGGCCATTCTCTTCAGCCAGCACTTCGATGCTGTCACCGAGGCTGTCCCGCGTCACCTGTCGGTGGCGCCTGGCTGCGCAGGGTTCAGTTGCGAGCGAGCGCGTGGCAGGCGGTGCGGGCGCAGGAGATCCCCTCCCCCCTCTGCGTGTGTCCCCCCTCATGCGTGTCCCCGGGGATGCGGGGGAGCTGGGGAAAGGGCATTTTCGGGCTGTCTGGGTTCCCTCCCGCCTCGCGTAGTGTGAGCATCTCGTGCGTCATGATCCGAGTGCCAGCTGGAGCCACATGGGTTCTGGAGCACAACCCTTTCCGCCTGGCGCTCAGCCAAAGGCTCGGGGCTTGGCTCCAGCTCTGGGGAGGCGTCGGCTGAGCTACCGCCGGCCTCCAGTGGAGCCCCTTCCGAGGGCCTTTCCAAGAGGAATTTTGACCAGGCTAATCCTATGCGCTGAGCCCTGTTGAAGCCGCGACTTCATCTGGTCTCTGTCGCCATGTCCTAATTTAGACATTCCCCTTTTCTCACCTGGGCAATTCCAGCAACTTCCCAGCTGGTCTTCCTGCGTCCCGTCTCCCCTCACCAGTCCTTCTAAAAAGTCCTTCCCCAGAAAAGACGTGCTCAAGTCGCTTCCTTAGTTGAAAATCAACGATGGCTCCGCCTAGAGAAGAAAATCTTCCCTCCTCAACTTGGCATCAAGGCTGTTTCTCCTCCTGCCACACAGGCTGCACTCTGGTCGTGACACACCCAGTGTCCCCCGAGGACGGCATCCCTTCTCCTGCCACTCCCACCTTCCCTCACGCTGGGGGACCCTTTCCTGTCACTCTCCCCGCCTGGAAACTCGGCCTTCCAGGGTTTGCTCCGGGGCCACCTCTGGAACTGTCACCAGCCACTTGTGGCCAAACCAGTGCTCCTTCCTCTGCTATCTGTTCACGTGTCTGCCTGCTTGCTCGTCCTGACTCTGGTCCGGGAGGGACGGAGCCTGTGCGCTCAGCTCTCTCCCTGTCCCCGGGGCTGACACGGTTGAGTACACGTGCCAAGGTGGTGGTGGTTGAGGAAAAGCGACATCTGCCCCCTTCCCGGGAGTGCTGCTTGCTTTCCCAGTCAGCCAGCCTTGAGCCTGGATTTTCACCTTTCACACGGGACAGCTCGATCGCGTAAAGTAGGGGTTCTTAACTACTAAATGTCAGTCTTCTTCAGAATTTCTCAAGGGATTGGAGTTTTGGTGGTTGAAGTAAGAGTGTGAACGATGTGACAGGACTGCAACTCAAGGTAGCCCAAAGGTGGGGTGTTGACCGCTTCCTCCTGCCGCCAAAGGTGTCTGAGCACCAGAGCTGCCCTGGTGGGAGATGCTCCCCACATGGGGTCAGCAGGCTTCGTCCAGGGACCCCAGGTTGCACTGAACCACCCACCACCCCCTGCTGAATTCTCCCCCAGCAGAAAGTCTGCATTTAAAGAGCTCATCTTGGGGGGTACCTCAGGTCATAATCCTGGGGTCCTGGGATCGAGCCCCACATCGGGCTCTCTGCTCATCGGGGAGCCTGCTTCTCCCTCTCCCCCCTGCTTGTGCTCTCTCTCTCTCTCTGTGTCAAATAAAATCTTTAGAAAAGAAAAATCAAGAGCTCAGCTCAGGCGCCCTTCTTACCTCCTGGGCTTCTGGTCTCATCCCATGTGGTGTCAGGGCCTGGCTTTCCGCGCCCACTTCTGAGAACTTGGTTTTGTTTCTGGGCCTTTATTCTGCAAATCCAGGGGTGATGAGACAGGTGGAGAATAGGAGAGGCTGGCTAGCTTTCTAGGGGGAGGGGAAAAATAAATGTGGCAGGTCACAGCTGATCCTGGGGGGAGTGTGGAAGGCTTGAAACGGGACAGGACAGCCTGGCAGCAACCACCGTGTGTGGGAGACCGGTGGAGTCAAAGAAAATGTCAAGAAGTTCCCCTGCACTGGGTGTCACCTCCTCGCACCCCTTCCCTGCAGCTGCCACGCTCGCACATGCCCGGGTGTCAGTGAAGAACAGGGCAGTAGGGATCCATCTCCTTTTCTTCTGGATAGCGGGCTCTTTCTCCGAATGGACACCGTATGTAGAAGGCAGTGCAGGCCCAGCTTTAGACACGAACTCTTATTGCTTGGGGACAGTGGGTTCTGTGTCTTGTTCCTCGTCTGCTCTGTCCCCCGCCCCCACCACCCGGGGCTGTGCCAGCACACGGACGGATGCCCCCTGGATGTTGGCAAAGACAGCCAGGCCAGACGTGGAGACGGCCCTGGGGGAAGGTCCTCTGCGCCGGAATCACCTTTGGTGCCGAACGTGGGGCAACCACGCTGGAATGGGGATTCACACGGGAAGCAACGTGGGCAAGGAGAGAACCCAGAATGCCTTGTGCAGTCCGTAGAAGAGGCGTCAGGGGAGGGCGCAGTGGCTCTCAGAGCAAGGGTTTGTGAGCCCGAATCACTCAGGCAAACTTTAAAAAAAAAAAAAAAAAGATTTATTTATTCATTTTAGAGGGAGGGAGTGAGAGAGAGAGAACAGGAAGGAGGGGCAGAAGGAGAGGGAGAGAGAGTCCCAAGGAGACTCCCCGCTGAGCACGGAGCCGGACTCAGGGCTCGATCTCATGACCCTGAGATCACGACCTGAGCCGAAACCAAGAGTCAGATGCTTCACTGACTGAGCCACCCAGGCGCCCCAGGCAAACTTTTTAAATTTCACACTTACCCTGAGACTAAGACACCCTCCTAGAATCTCAAGGGGTCGGGTATGGGGGGGCGGGTGTTGGTGAGAAGGGTGGACGGAGTCTCACATGCATCTGACGGGTGCTTCGCCCCCTCTCCATGCCGACACCCACTCGTTCACAGGCTTAGCGAGGCGCCCGCCCAGCATGTGTAGACCTGATCTGAACATCGGCTGCACGACTCGCAGTCGTGTGATCTTGGACAGTCTATTTATGCTTTCTTAGTCTGTCTCCTCTTGCAAAGAGGGAGAGTATTTTTACTTACCTCATGAGTGAGTAAATGAGATAATGCACGTAAAATGCCTGGTACCTCTTCAGCACTCAATAAATAGCCACAGGCACTAATTATTATCATTATTAGTGGCATTTGGAAGAGAAGGACTGAGAGCTTTTTGCCTTCTCTAAAGTGGAAGGAAAAATGAAAAGACTTCAGGGCTGTCACCGGAGGCTGCAGCGAGGGGTGGGTTGGAGGGAGGAAGGGGGGAAGGTTGCTGGAGGATAAGGCTGGGGGTGTGGGGCAGCGGGTGGTGGGAACAGGTGGAACCGGGTGAGTTGTTGGGCTTTTCCTGCCACCTAGTGGCGCCTCTGGGCTATGCCACCCAGCTGTCCCCTCAGGTCTGGCTGGGCGGCAGTGGGGCGAGGCTGGGTTTAATATCCCTGAACGCAGTATCTTCAGTCCTCTTCTGCTGCCCCCATTTAATGCCCTGTTCCCTCGGAGCCCCTGGCCTGTGACACATCCTCCACATGGTCCTGGCGTGCGGGACAAGACTCCTTTCATCAAGTGGAGGGAGAGGGGGAAGGCTTTGTTCTCTCGGCCCCGGGGCAGAATGGGGAGCTGGGGCAGACACCCCAGGAGCTGGTGGAAACCACCCGCAGGCCCCACCCTGCCCCCGCTGGCTTGATGACCGCCCCAGGGGAATGCCAGGCCTCCCCCAGGCACTGGGGGCCCAGACCCATCTCGGTGTCTGCCTTGGGTTTTATTGAATTCTATAAATATGTGCAACCGTGTGCAGAGCCTGGGTCAGGATTCTCCTGAGCTTTCCCATCCCACCTTCTCCAGAGAATTTTGCCTTTGTCTCCAAGATGAGAGGAAGGGGAAACAGAGCTGCAGACTGAGCACCCCCCACCCCCCACGTGGAGGGCCCGATGTGAGGGTGTTCTGAGCCAGCTCCGCCTCTGGGGCTCGTCATCTCCCTCCCCTGTGGGAGGTGCCAACCCCTCCGAGGAGGCTGCCTGGAATGATGTCCTCCTTGCATCATGTCTGGCTCCTGCTTCAAAGGTAGCTGGGCCTGTTTGGTGAGGGGTCTGACCTTGGGTAAGGGGCTTCGGAAGGAGGCTGGGAGCTACATGTTGGGCTGGGCATCCAGGGCCGGGCTTCCACAGGCCCCCTGCATCGGCACCCCCCACCCTCGACACCCACTTTTCCTCTCAGGGCCTGGTTAGAGCCTCAGCTGCAACCAGGCCAGAATTGCATCATTCTTGGCTTTGTTCACAAAGCAGCAGGTGGAGGAGTGGGGCCCCGCGGTCCATGCCCCCCCCTTCCTGCTCATCTCCTTCCACTCCCTCCTGGGTAATCCTCCTCCTTCCTCCCTTCTCAGGCTCATGGCACCCCCACCCCAGGAGTCATCTGCCTTAAGGTGGCTCTCAGATCTCTTTCCACCTTCTCCTGCTCCCCGGGGAGCCCATGAGGCTCCTAGGTGAAGGGAAGGGGGCTGATGGGGGGGGTGGGGAGAAGCAGGCTGGAAACTGCCCTCATCATTTCCGTTCCCACCCAGTGGAAGGCAGATGCCACCCTCAAAGAAACACCTGGTTGTAGCCAGGGTATGGTCTCCCAGAATTTGGGAACAAGGTTAGAAACTGTCACCTGATACACTAAAGCTAATAAATAATCAATATAAGACGAATTAAATCAGCTCTTTGTAGAAAGCACTTAGCTTTTATTGACGGCTTATGTGTCTGTCCGTGGACCAAAAATGTTATACCCTCATCCCAATCTCCCATCGACCCTGTGAGGTGGTACTATTATCACTCTTGGCTTATGCACGAGGAAGCCAGAACTCAGAGGTGCATATACCACACGGCTCCCGAATGGCAGACGTGGGACTTGAATCTTGGTCAGTCTCCCTCCAGTGAGGCTCAAAGCTTCTCAAAGAGAAGGTTGGAAAGTTCGGTGCTGGCCAGACTGGGACTTTTTTTTTTTTTTTACCCCCTAAAAAGAGGTTTTTGCCCAGGACACTTATTAAGAGACAAGACTAGTGTCCTCTTAATCTTATGAAGGAGATTCAATAAGATTTACGTCAAGTGACCTGGGCTGGGCCCTGCCCCCACCCCCCTACTGCTGCCCCTCTGAGGTAAGGCTGTGGCTGAAGATTCTGGCCCATGTGGGGAGGAGCAATAGGAACTAGAGAGTCGGAGCTTGTCGAGGATCCAGGCTGCCAGGGAAGAGGGAGGACTGGGGGGGCTGCACACATGCATCTTGTGGTCCTTCACAGGGACTCTGCTTGTGGAGCTTCCTGCAGTGCTCAGGTGTGTTGATAAAATAGCTTCGGGGTTTAGCAGTCTAGCCACTGTGACTTTGGCTAGTAGGAGTCTATTTGTTAGGGCCAGCTCAGCATCTTTGGGGACAGACAGTTCTCAACTTTGCAAAGCCCAACCCCAGACTTTAGGTCTAGCCAAGCAGCAGCTGTTCCAGAAGCCCATCGTGGGTGTCTGCTGTCGCTACAGCCACCTCCTCCTTCTTGTCTTCACTTCCCAGTGGCTGCTTCCTCCCTGAAAGAGAATCAGAGGGAAACAACTGGGAAGAACGGAGCCTGCCTTCACAGCCCAGGGCCCAGCTCCACTGCGGCCTGGGAGAGGCGGGGTCAGGGTCTGGGGGACATGCTTGCTGGCTAGCACTCTTCTCAGTCTCCTGTCTCTTTAGCCCAGGACAGACTCCGTCTGAAGAGACAAAGGGCCCCATTGACCCCCTAGCCTTGTGACCCCACCCAAATCTGTCCCTCCCCTCCCCCAGGCAGCCAGCAGGGCACTCACTCACTTGGGTAGCAGACAGGGGCCACGAGGCCGCTGAGAGGGCATGGCAGGGAAGCCAAGAGAGGCTGCGGCCAGCTGGGCGGGGAAGACTGGGAGTGCGTGGGGAGTGCCCACCAGACCCCTGAGAAGACGGGTGGCCCGGGATGAGGGGCTGCCAGGACTCCTGGCTGCCGTCCCAGGAGCAAAGCAGCAAATACCGCACAGGGCCCAAGCGTGGGAGGACTGGGGGTGTCCAACCTCAGCCCCAAGCCGGGCTGCCCATGAGCTCAGGGCCTCCCCGGCCTGCATTCCTGCCTCCCTGCCCCCAGCATGTCCCCCACACCCAGCCTATAAAGCCCCCTTTGTCTGGGCCCACTGAAGATCTTAACTCGCCCCATCTCAGCTTCCCGCCCTCTGCCCCTTCACCCTCTGGTGCCCAACAGAGGCCAGGGTGCAGTGAGAAGGGGTGAAACCCCCTTCATGCCAGGCTGGGCACTGGCCCCCGGGGGGCGGGTCTAGGCGGCCAGCCCCTGCCCACCGAAGCTCCCACCCTGCTACCCGCCTCAGGGCAGGTTAATTCCCACCCCTGTCCACTCTGGACTCCACGCTCCTGGGCAGCATGCCTGCCTCTCACATGCCTGCTCATGTGATCTCACCCTCAGCTCGGCCCTGCCCGGTGAGCGGCAGGACAGAGGAGCAGTGCGCAGTCAGGAGCCCCCTCTGATGGGGGTGGGGGGGCAGTCTCTTTGCCACCTCTTTGGTCTTTACCAGAGTGGGTGGCGCCACGACCAGCAGTCAGGGGCCTGGCTAGCATCGGGGGCTTCAGATGACCCTTCTCTAGCAGTGGGCCAACAGTTCAGCCTCTCCTCCTGCTTGGCATATGCGTGGGGCATGGCACACGGTAGGCGACAGGAATCTCCATCTCTGCTCCCCACACCCAGCCAAGGACCTCAAAACACATTTGAACAGAGGCTGGGTCCTGGCAGCAGGGAGCGGCACCTCCCCACCATCTCCTGTCCTCACAAGGTCACAGGATCCAGACCCCTGCTCGCAGGGTGGGGGCCAATGCCGCGTCTCCCTGCGTCCCAGGCTCTGTGGGTGTCTCTGACCTGCTCTCAGGCAACCCCTGAGGAGGGGCATCAGCCTGGGAGACAGTGGTCTGGGCCATGGGTCAGCTCTGTCACCAAGCTGCCGGGTGACCTCAGGCAAACCTTTCTGTGGCCCCTGTAAAATGAGGAGGGGGGGGCCCTTCTAACTCATAAATCTCGGAGATGAAGAGAGGGGCTTCGCTCGGAGGGTGTCCTCTCTGGACTAACAGTGTCCCCAGGGCAGGGAGAACCAGGTGTGCTGGCAGGGATGAGCCCCTGGATGTGAGTGGCTGTGCATGAACGTGCGTGTGTGACCGTGTGTGTGCGCGCGCGCGCGCCGGTGTGAGCGCCGCGCCTCCCCCCGCGGGTGGGAGGGGAGGGGGCGGGGCCTGCGGGGCGGGGCGGGGCGGGGGTCCGGGCGGCTGACAACCGGCGCTCCTCGCGCTGGGCGGTCGCCGGGTTGCCGCACCGACAGGGCGCATGGAGGGGCCGCCGCCCCCGGCGCCCCCCGGGGCCGGCGCGGCGAGGACGGCGTAGCGGGCAGTAGCATGGAGCAGGTCGGCGGGCGCGGGGCGCGGGTGCGTGTCTGGGAGGGGAGGGCGGGGGCCGTCAGCACGGGCTGAGGGTGGGCGCGCCGCGGGGGAGGGGGGTTGGGGCGCCAGGGCTGCGAGCCCGCGGGAGCTCTGGGGGAGGGACGGGGCTGGTGTGACCCTGAGCTGGTGGGTACACACACACACACGCACACGCGCACACACACGCTGACACACAGGGAGGCGCGCAGAGGGCGCGCACGCTGCCTCTCTCCCCACCCAGGAGAGCCCCCGCATCTGGAAGCCCCCCTCCTCACTCGGTAAGGTCTCAGCCCCTGCTAGGATCCTGGGCCTGAGGGGGCTGCAGGCCCTGCGGGATGAAACGAGTGACAGGAGGCGGAGGTAGCTCTCCCACGCCAACTACCGCCGACCCCCTAGTGAGACCTCAGGACACGACCGACACAGCCGGTTCCCTCCCCCACCTACACATGGAGGGTCTTCTCCCAGCCAGGCTCCCCCTCCTCCCCCAGTTACAGCAGCTGCAGCAGCTGCTGCCACCATTTCATGGCAGTGAAAAGATGGGGTGGGCTGGGCAGCTTCTCCGTATGCCCCCCAAATACAGACCTGCAGCCCCAGCCAGGCCCTGGGGGCTGTCTTTCCTTTACATGGTCTCCATCAGAAAGGGGCAGGGATGAAGCCTCCCTCAGGTTGGAGCTCCTCACCCCCTCCAGGGTGCTCAAATGGAGAAGGGGGGCCAGTCCCCTTAACGTGAGTGAGGGGGGCCTCTATTCTGACTGGCAATCAGTCTCCTCCTCTAAGAGGGGCAGCAGGCTGGACAGGAGTGAGGGGGCTGCTCTTGAGATTGTCTTACTTCCTTCATAATCCTGACTTGGTAGGAGGTCTTGGGGTGGGGTCTGGAGTGGTGGGATTTTCTGTTCTTGGGCGCGCCTTTAAGTGTGGGGCTTATCCACACTCCTGGGCTCTTTGGGACTGCTCTGCCTAAAGCAGTGGCCTGGGGTCCTGGTCTCTGAGACCCCTCCCCTCCAGACTGAGCGCAGTCCCCCTACCTCTGGCAGAGGGGTTCTTGGGCTGTCTATGATGGTGATGAGGGGTGAGAGGAGGGATGGAGGGTGAGGAGTCAGGGGAGGGGGTGATCCTAAGTTCTGGGGAGGCATGAAGTGCTCTGGGCATCTCCCCTGGGCTGGGTGTGATGTTTGGAGCGGAGTTGTGGGCTGGTCTAGTCTCCAGGCCTGGTTGGCATCTTGGTTGTTAATTTAAATGGCCGGTGGCAGCACCAGGCCTGGCAGGGGGAAGGGGACTCCATTCGTCATTATCTGCTGTTGCCATCCTTACCGGCTCTACCCACGGCTCCACTCTGAGTGCAAAATGTAGGGGTTGGGGGACAGTACTAAATGCCACTGAATTGCTTACATTAAAACAGTTAATGTTATGTTATGTGAATTTCACCTCAATTAAAAAAAAAAAAAAAGGAGAGGTAGGTCTAGGGACCATCGCTACTTTCTGCCTAGAGGACCCTAAAGGCATCTCACTGGGAGTGCAGCTGGGCCTGAATTGCTCCTCAAAGCGGCCCTCAGTTGTCCCCCCATCAGCCTTCCGGACCTCTTCTGGGGGTCAGCTGTTTCTGCTTTCCCAGGGGACAGAGCCGGGCTCCCCTGTGCCCTGGCATTGCAGAGGGGAGGAGAGAGCGGGAGGAGAGTAGGACACTGGGCTCCTGCCCGCCCCCATCAAAGGGACACGGGGAGGTCTTGGGTATCTGTCCTCTCTCTGGGCTGCTGTGAACTCCCTGGCAGCTGTGCTGAGCGGTGGTTTCCCGGGTCCTTTCTAGGTGTCCTAGGACACCCTGCCAAGCAGCCCAGCAGTCAGCCCGTCTGCTGGACTGTGAGACACGTCCCCCCCCAGTGGGGACTCTGATGTTCAGCACAACCAGGGAGGTGCCCAGGCCGATGTTAATGTCTTAAGGCAGCCCCAGCCCTGGGGCCCCTGTGGGTGTCACTGGCTTTCTGGATGTGTCAGAAGCATGGTGTGTATGGGGTGCTTCTGAAATCGGAGCTTCTTTCACCGCAACCAGGGAAGCTCCTATTTTAAGTTTCCCATGTGCTGAGCCCTCTTGTAAAGCGAAGAATCCTTTTATAGTGCGAGAACCGCCCCAATGTGT